>NC_086319.1:42037508-42641932 GCF_036172605.1 Pelobates fuscus | reverse complement strand
TCCCTTCTAATATTCACCCACAGCACTATCACACACATCACTCTCACACACAGCACTCTCACACCCCATCACACACAGCACTATCACACACACACACACACATCACTCTCACACAGCACTCACACCCATCACACACAGCACTCTCTCACACACACACACATCACTCTCACACAGCACTCACACCCCATCACACACAGCACTCTCACACCCCATCACACACAGCACTCTCACACCCCATCACACACAGCACTCTCACACACAGCACTCTCACACCCCATCACACATAGCACTCTCACACCCCATCACACATAGCACTCTCACACCCCATCACACATAGCACTCTCACACCCCATCACACATAGCACTCTCACACCCCATCACACATAGCACTCTCACACCCCATCACACATAGCACTCTCACACCCCATCACACACAGCACTCTCACACCCCATCACACACAGCACTCTCACACCCCATCACACACAGCACCCTCACACCTGTCACACACAGCACCCTTACACACATCATACACAGCACCCATCACACACAGCACCCTTACACACATCATACACAACACCCTCACACACATCACCCGTCAAACACGCACATACACACTACATCCCTCACAGACACCCACTGCACCAAACATATTTATATTGTTTATATACATACACACATACATACACACACACTACAGCACCCCTCACACACATACTGCACTCCTAAACACATTACGTTCCTGACACACACTAGATCCCTTACCCAACTCTGGATCATATACGCACACTAGATCCCTTTATACATTCTTAATCCTTATATACACACACTCACTAGATCTCCTACACATTCTGGGTCCTTCAAACACACACTAGACTCCTGTATACACACAAACTGCGCCATCTACACACACACACACTACATTCCTAAAATGCACACTCTGGATCCCTTATAAACACACTAGATTCATTGTAAACAAACACATACTACACCCCGAAACACACACTCTCTTCAACCCCTACAAACACTACATCACCTATGTACACACACACACTATAGCCTGTATGCACACACTTACTACATCCCCTATACACACATGCTCTACAGCCCCTAGCCATATATGCATTACATTACACCAAAAACACAACACTACTAAAACCAACCTTATTACACAATACCACACCACAATCAGCTCACTCTACACACACGCAATATCACAAGCAGGCTCCAAACACATGCACAATACTCTTTCCTGGCCCTTTTGTCTCCTGGTATCCATTTATAGAGACACCAGAGACAAGTTGCAAGGAAACACAGTGCAATCATGTTATTAAATTTGCTTGCACTGTGCAGAACAAATACGGGGCTTTTTTCTCATGCTAGAGCTCTTTAGCAGAGCTCTGCGCATGGTCTACCCTGGAAGAGCATTGAACCAACATGCTCACTTTGAGAGGGGGCGTGTTTGTCATTGGTGACGAAACACACCCTCTCTGCCCCGCCCCCTTCTTAGTGGGCCGCTGTGATAAAAAAATGCCCAGGCCGAATTCTGCTCCCAGTCCGGCCCTGCTTCTGAGCATTATAAATGCTACCTTTTTAGAGATAAGGCAGTCTTTACATTGCTGCCTAGGAACACCTCTAGCGGCATTCACTCAAGCGGCCACTAGAGGTGCTTCCTAATCCAGTGCGGTGCAGTACCTATGTTGAGCATCTTCACACTATGCATGGAGGCACTGAACGCTCCCCATAGAGATGCACTGATTCAATGCACCTTTATGTAGAGATTCTGGTTGGTGTGAAGCTGCGCAGTGTCTTTCCCACACATGCACAATAGTCTCCTAGTGCTTTCCTATGGAAAAGCAATGGATTGGCTGCAATCTAACTTTATGATGTCAGCCAAAGTAAAGAGCACACTCACAGGTCCTCAAATTATACGATAACATAATTTTTTACAGCTGTGCAACAGCATACATTCACTAATTCAGTCCTATTAACCTTCATTTAGTCCCAAACTTTATGTAATATGTCAAGTTAGTTGGACTGAAACATTGATTATATGCAAATGCACAACTGCTTAAAATCAATTCTCTCTTTTGTTTATTTTGAGGCACTATGAGTGCTTTCTTTCAAGTTGGAGACATCGTCTTCAGTTTTCAATTTTAAGTTTGCTTTTCCTCCTCCATATCTGCACGCTATGCTGGTGCAACGCGCTATTGGGCTTTTTCCAGGGCTGTTTTTCGTTCCCAGTCCAGCTCTGTGTGCAATGAACACACAAAGAGAACCTGTGAGAATCCACAGTAATCTTAGAAAGCAGCATCCTACTGTAATAGTTGATGCTCCGCTTGTACCTGCAGTCGTTAGGACTTTAAATCTTATGCCTTGATATAGTTCTTGCTGCTTGAGACAGGACATGGCAGAGGGTGAGAATTCTAAGTTACAAGAGTTGCAAAACTGACAACATAGCTGACTTGGAGAATTTTGCCCTGTTTTCTATTTTGACGTTAAATTTGGAATTCACTTTTAAATCTCAGTTTAGTAAATAACTGACAGATCCATGTTCTATACAGACATATACAGCATGTGAGACTTTTTACCCTTTCCAGTTCCTCAATCTTTTTTTCCAAGTTGCTGTCTTGTCCAGGGTTTACAGATGAATTGATTTCTTTATTATATCGATTATACGACGTGCGGTCCGGTCGAGGATAACGATTTGTAATGTCCTCTTCAGTGTTGTTGTTGGTGGTGCTGTGAAACAGAAAATATATATATATACACATTTTTTTAAATATATTTGTGGGTTTTTTTACGTATATACACCACTCACATTAAACGAAATCAGTCATAGATTAAACATAAGTACCACAATGTCTTCCAAGCGTATAAATAAGCAGCCGGAATAATGGATTGCATTAAATACTTTGCAGTAAAAGAGTGAATGTACTTTAAACTTCATGACATAAACAAAATTCAGTGAAACAGTCTACAGACAAAATTCATCATCCATAGACTTTAAACAAAATAAAAGACCTCTGGACTCTACTGGGTTTATTAAACAGTGAGTCTGTTTGGGAGGAAAACTTTGTTCAACTTCAGATAAAGAACACAAGATTTACGTTTTATTCACAATGTCGCTGTCTTGACGTAAAATGACCATTTGCGGTTTTCAGCTCACAACAAATAACCATTTTGTAAATAAATCCCTATATTAAATGGACATAACTATCTCAGCCCTAATTAAAGAAAACCTCTTGATGGAAGGTCATAGATGCATATTAGTCCGTCCAGTATTCCAGGAATGTTCATTGGAATGAATAAACAAGTATGGGGACCAGAAAGGAAAGGAAAAAACTAAATAACATAACATAAGTACAGTAAAATATTCATAAATGTAATCACTAGAGCCCAAGACAATCAGAATAAAGATGCATACTAAGTCTTTTGCATATAAATACATTTGATTTCTTTAAAAACAGCCAGAGGAAGAGGTGGTAAGGTATATGTCCCTACTGTATTCTAGCATAGAATTAATGCTAGATCAGTTTGGATAATTTGCCCAATATCATCAAATCTTGCTTTATGTTCAAGCCACTCTTTAGTTAATAAAAACCCTTTAATTGTAATACGCTGTCTTTAGAAATGTGTATACTAAATATTTGTAAATTGGCGAGAATACAGGCAATAAGGTTATATCTTTTTTTTTTTACCAATTTTGAAAGAATGTAATGCTAATTTACAGGTCAACATCGCATTATATTGTCTATGTGTAAGCATTTGTAGGTTAAACTATGCAAGACACTTTTCCTCTCCGTGTCCATGGTATATCAACTACTATATCAGTAGACATGAACAGTAAATGAGCTATATGCATTTTCAGCCTTGGGAGTATTTGGGGAATTATTACAATCACTAATGGTTGTTCTCTTTTTTTTCTGCACGGTTTTCTTATTTCTCACTTCTTTCAGAATATGCCACTTTGTTCACTTGACCCTCTGATCTTTTCTACAAAACATTAAAATATTTAACATTTGTCTTTTAACCCCTTAAGGACCAAACTTCTGGAATACAAGGGAATCATGACATGTCACACATGTCATGTGTCCTTAAGGGGTTAAACCTTTTCAGCTGATACGGTCTTCAAGTTTATAGTTTTGGAAGATTGGGTAGGATTGGGTTAAAAAGTTTCAATATTAAAAATTTGCTTGGTAGAAGCAAGACAAATGTGCCAAAAAAAAAAAAAAGCAGCCAAAAAGTCACGAGTGCAGAAGCTAAAATTCTACTTTGACTATTTTTTATTTGTTTATGTAGGAGCCTGATGTAAAACTGTAGTTTGCACATTGGATCTTGTACATTTCGCTAGTTTGTATTCTATGGTCAAAAGCTGGGTATAAACTGTAATATAGCAATCTAAACATTAGGCTTTGGACAAAATTGTTATTGTCCAAAAGATTAGTTATATCATATGAGCTCAATGGTGGAGATAGAAATGGGGGGGGGGGGGGGAATAAATAGTTTTTTCTCCATATCTATAGGTTTGCTTGCACTATGTATACATGGAATGTCAGGCTCTTTTTAAAGACATGACAGGTTCACTGTAAGTTTATATCACCAAGTCTAAATGGTAAAATACACAAATAAGTCAATATAGAGAGGTGGAGATGAGAACATTTTCCCCATTTGCTTTAGGTAAAGTTTACAAAAGTATTTTTATTATGACAGCTAATGACACCGAGCTCTCAAAATGATGTATTGCAAAAATAAATTGGTACAAATTCCGTAAACCACAGAATGGATGTTACATATTTACATTAAATGTTGTTTTTCCATGATTTTAGCATTTATCTCGAGAAAGAATCACAGTCAACAGCTGAAAAATGTTTATACAACTGGTACAAATAAACCCAATCAGTGTTTAACATTACTCAAGAAGCAGTGGAGGAAATGCATCCCAGTCCTCTTTTAAATACTAATTGGTCTATAGAATGCTTTATTTCTGAATGTGAAGTATGAAACTGTACAAGGGAAAAGACTGATTTGCACAAAACTTGCTCTCTAAAGATGGATCCAAGATATGGTTAAAAATAGAAGTCACTTTCCAGAATTTTGTTTGACTATTCTCCTATATTTACCAAATATGCATCTGTGAGGTCTAAAAAATAAAATCAAAGGAACGCATTGCACCATGTGCTGTCTAGAGTGCTATAAGACTGTCCCTTAGCTCAGGCCCCCAAACAGTCCTGATTTTGGGATCTTGTCCCACGTCATTAGATGTGCTTGAGCTCTGCGTGGGCAATAGGACCTTGTTGCAGAGAGTACTTCAGTAATTCGCTCTAAAAGTTCATGCAGACTGTAGGTTGGCCAGACAGGCCCCTTTAATCCTTCAATGGGCAGGACTATCCCTGCCTATATCCCTTTCCCAAGCAGGCCCATCCTTTATGGGCATTGCCAGTGACACAAGCCACGTCAACACCCCCTCTCAGATCTGCTGCATCGACCTGATACCTCCCAATGTTTATTTCAAATCATGAACGGTTTGAAAAAACATTTGTCTTCCTCGCCATGAGAATTTACCCCATTTGGATAGTGTTGAGAGATAGAAATGAAAAACTAATTTTCAAATTTCATTCAAGCAGGACAACGCACCCAAAGCACTTTTTCCAATTGGTAAAACATTAATTTGGATAAAAGTGTAAATTTTGCATTATCAATGCGCGCATGATGGGGGGCTGCCCCTCAAGTCTACCGAGACCCTAGTTCAGTGATAGGCAACCTTCGGCACTCCAGATGTTGTGGACTACATCCCCCATAATGCTCTTACACCCATAATCGTGGCAAAGCATCGTGGGAGGTGTAGTCCAAAACATCTAGAGTGCCGAAGGTTGCCTATGCCTGCCCTAGTTTATATAAAGCTATACTAAAACAGGTATGGCGCTGGGGCTCTAGGGAGCATAACCGAGCACAGTGTGTCCCTTTCAGTCTAGAGCATCCACCTTGGCTCTCTGTCAATCATGATTATCAGCTCAGTCCTTTTAAATAATTAAACATAGTATGTTAAGGAAGGGGGGGGGGGGGAATTGTTTGTAGTGTTCCTCCTCGTATGCATTTTGCACCCTGGCTGTGCCAGGACTGCACAGGTTCACTATGTAAATTGCTACATCTCAAACTAAAAGAAAACTTTATTACATGAAAAATAGGTTAACAGAGGTCATAGGTAATTTCTCTTATATGGTGTAATTTGCATAAAAAGTGATCTCTCAGCATTTACTTGATTACATTTTTTTTATTTTTTTTAAAGATGAATGTAAAAGACTGAAAGCATGATAATAGTCATGTTTGTATTTTGAGAAATAAAACCATAGACTAGCTATGTATTAATCAAAAGCACAGCTTGGTAAACACGGTTATGCATAAATACTATTCTAGTGCAATAAATGTGAGGCTTCCAAACACTTTCACAGAAGAGGAATTTAAGAAACTGCTTTACCATATTTAGTTAGCATTGTTCATTTCCTTGCTTTGGTATTTTCTAAATATAATCAAATAGTCTTAAAAAAACAAAATGTAATAAGCAACATTCTGGTATGTGCCAAGGAACAGAATCTGCTAGTAATAAATTAATGTTTTCTTTGGTTCAAAAACACCCAATGAAATTCTAAAACAAGATCATTAGAAAGAGACAATTAGAAATCGCCTATACTCCAAAGCTCTACCAACTTTGTAATGTAGAAAATAGTTAAAGGGCGATTGTCACTTTTCAGGATTTTTTTTATTAGGTTCTCCCTACACTTTCCCATATATTTAGTAGTTCTATATTTGTGCGGTGTAGAAAAAAAAGAAAAAAGAAAAATTAAAGGGACACTACGTACCAAAATAACTGTAGCTTAATCAAGTGATGTTGGTGTATAAATCATGCCCCTGCAGACTTGCTGATTAATTCTCTGCCATTTAGGAATTAGATCACAATATATGCAACCCTATCCACACCTCCCAGGGCTATGGCTTACACAGCCTCCCTATACACAATTCCTGCAAATAAAGATCTAATTTTTGTTAATGCCTTTTCTATCTCCTGCTCTGTGAATTGCCTTCCAGAGCCTACAGGAACCCCATGCGTGTTATTAAAGCTCAATTAACAGAGCAGGAGATAAGAACTTCTAAAGTAAACACACTA
The DNA here is from genome assembly GCF_036172605.1 of Pelobates fuscus. NCBI lineage: Eukaryota > Metazoa > Chordata > Amphibia > Anura > Pelobatidae > Pelobates > Pelobates fuscus. The sequence goes on along the minus strand of NC_086319.1, from coordinate 42,634,769 downwards.
TGCGGGATTGAAAATTAAAAGTTTTGTTTCACGTGTTCTGAAAAACTCCTAAACTCCTAAAAGGCGGATAATTGTGCAGTAAGACTGCAGGGACACAATCTATACACCAAAACTGCTTCATTAAGCATTCCAAAAGTTGTTTACAAAGTGGTTTCCTTGCTTAGGGTATCCCCTTTACATTTAAAAGAAAACTGAGGATCTCATAAAGAAAAACACACGTGATATTCAGTGATTCGGATTATGCACTCACATACCACCTCCTCCGAATGTTTCATATAGAGAGCATTTTATTGTAGGAGCAAACAGCACCGAGTGAGTGTCGACATTGGAAAAACGGTAAGTTACAACTTCGCCCTCACCCTTTTGTCAATTTAATATTGAGGGGGGGAGGTGATGGGGGGAGGTGGAGAATCTAAACATTGAGAAGAACACCATAGAATTAACAATACAAGTTTGTATTCCAACACTACAGTGTTCCTTTAAATGATTTGCCCTTTAGAGGGAAATTTTTGAGGATTTTCGTTAAGCTTTCCAATTTTAACAAGGATTTTTGCGGATGCATTCCAGTACAGGAAGGAGATTAAAAATGAGTCATCTATGCCAAGTAAATGTCACCTGGTGGGTAGAAAATGTCACTTGGTGAGTATGCTAATGCCTTGCAAGTGGCCTGGTACTCCACATTCTATAACCCTATATGCAAACAGAAGGTGATCTGAGAAAGGCAGACTGACATGTGTTATTAAGGTCCGTTAAATCCCTGAACCAGTTTTTACTCCATTAGGAAATTTTGTTTGGCTCTGCACAGTGCATCAGTAATTAAGGTGGCTATTTGCATCAAAATGAGTTCACAGAATAACTAAAATAAGCTCTTAAAATTAGTATGGCGAGTCAGTCATTTTCACATGCAATACGACTGTGGAAACTATGGACTAAACATTAAAACCATTGTGACAGATGGCTACATTATATAAGTGATACATTATGGTGAACCATACCATAACGAAATTATGGAGAGCCCACAATGAACCAGTTCAAGGTTGAGTGGTTTATATTTCAGAGAAAAGATCGTCAGGCTTGTGGGACCACTCTTCATTCTTCTACACATCTCATATAACAATCTATTACAGGCTTGGGTTAGAGTAAGGATTAATAGGAGGAATCTAATGTCCGTGCAGTACTGAGATATACAGGCAGGTCGTCCGTGTTTCCCATGATTAGTGGGATTTACAGTCCCAGATGGTGGCTATTTTAGCTGTTGCCACTATCAACTTGTATACTAGCTGAATTAAAATGGCGATAGCTCCCAACATTAGGGGATTCTATAGGGTTAAAAATACAAATCTGCATGTAAAGGTTAAAAGAAAAAAAAAAAGAAAAAAGAAAAGAGAAGAGAGAAATTACTCACCCGATATAAAGGTCGCTCAGTATGTAAAGGGTTAAATATATATAAAAATCCTTTATTTACTTGACCGATTCCAGCGCTGATCTCTCTTGACGCTGGGTCGGCGCTCCACCTCCTCCTCTGAGAGTATGCTTTCGTATGGGTATTTCACAGATGCTGGAATCTGGTAACATTCAGGAAGTGCCTCTAGAGGCAGTCTTAGTCCTGCAAGGTAATTATTGCAATTTCTCTAAAACTGCAATGATTTACATTGCAGGACTAAGAGGGGCCAGATACAGTGCACCCAAACCACTTCAATGAGTATTGTATCACTTTTAATTCAGCTCAATTAAAATGGTGGCAGCAATCGCTCGAGTGCTTAACTTCCATTAATCTTGGGCAGATTAGGACATGTATTTTCTGATTCTAACAGAGATTAGGATTGCGGGACTGAGGTGAACAATGCATTATCCCGTGTTCATTAAAGGGAATATTTGCAGTAATAATGTCATCATTCATGTGCTACAGGATTGTAAAACACAGGCTACTGAAAATATATATACACACACACACACACACACACACACACACACACACTGTATTCCATACACAGTGCTGTGTGGCTTGGTGGAGATTAGTAGGAGTTACATCCCACCAGGTAGAAGCTGCCACTAATAATTCAGTCTCTCTCCCATTAATAATATGCTTGAAAAGACAAAAATTGTATAGGATTCAACTAATTTTACTATAAAATTTACTAATGACAGTAGGCATAAAAAGATGCTGCTGCTGAGATGTGCAACTCACACCAATTCTGGGCAGGTCAGGATATGTCCCGGTGTTGTCCTTATTTAATAAAACCCTAACACGAAACATAAGATTTTTTTTTTTTTATCATATAAGATATAATAAAGCATGTATTATTGGCCTTCAAAACCCATCAATTGCAATATTTTTGCCATAATAATACATGCTTTACTATTACTTCATGACACCACCACAGTGTGACAAACTTACTCAGAATCCACTGTAACATTTATGAAACACATGAACTCGATAAAAGTATTTTTCTGTGTAACAGAATTTACCTATTTGATCCACTAAGTAACTCTTCAAAAGAGCAGAGTATTTAACTATAGGACGGTTAAAGTTCCCAACACTGCCAACGATGAGTTTTCCATATTATCTCTGCAAGCTGAACTATATAGAAGAAAATATAGACATTTAATGATTTATTTACTGTGTTTATATCTGGACTTTTCTGCCTGTCAAACGAATTTCACATTGCTAAAAGATTTAAGCACAATGCAATAGCTTGCTGGTCATGGAGACATTTCCACCAGTCAGAACAAGACTGTTATACGGCCGTACACTTTCAGTTTGATATGCGAAAGACCCAGAACTAAAAAGTTAATGCAACAATTCACAATAGGTTTGGTTCCACTCTGCTTCGTGAACCATTCATAAGGAAAGGTTCGCACTGAACAAGCCCTCGTGTTTCGACCATCGACCTTGGAGTGTAGCTTTATTTCAGGTGAAGCAGCTGTGTGCAAATTAAAAAGTTATGGTAAGAAAAGGCCACTATACCTAGATTATACGAATATTAAAATATTTGTTATGATGCAAAAATGTTTTGTTTTGTTTTTTAAATGCTCCATTGAGAATATATCAACCAAATGTAAATTCTATAACTAGCAAGAAATTAACATTAGACACAGAATGTCTAATGATGCACTCTTTGCTGTACTTACTGACTGGACTGGCCCATGAACAAAATGCTGCCCTATAAACAAATACATCACAGTATACAACAATAAAATATACACAATTATCCACATACATACTCAATACTCACAGTACACCAAAATTGCAAATCATTCCCTTATGCACACTATTATTTCTTGTTTTGTAGCTAAATCTACTAGCCCCTAAAAATGGTTTCTTCATCCCATGGAACGGACAGGCTGGCCTTGCTTGCTTAAGTCATTCCTCTTGCGTCCCAAGATGCAGGACACCAGGGAAGAAACTCAGGACAAGACAGGAGCCCAATCCATGAGTGTTGGAAGATGTGATGGAAACTGGTGGACATAATGCATGGTGTGGGGAGGTTTGCAGGTGTTTAAGCCCCCTACTGATCTGCATTTAATCTTTTACAATACAGGTTGTTCTGTCTGCTGTGACTGTCCTCACCTTTTTATTTAGCCGTGAAGGCATTCTGTATTAATCAGTGCACTGTAGTGGTTATGGTGCCAAGAGTGCCCTGGTGCCCCCCTCAATGTGAGTAGTAAAACTAATTGCAAATGGTGCAACACCTTGCTCAATGGCGGTCAGAGCAGTCAGTGAAAGTTCTTAGCCAATGAGCTTGCTCTGTGTGGCAGGGTTTAGCTCGGAATAAGCTCTTTGCAAGAGCTTTGAGCTTTCAGTGGAGGTGGTGACTTTTGGATGCCTGGTAAGCTGTTAGACTTTTAGCAAAACTGTTTGCCGACTTACACTGGTGGCGGCACTAGGGAACTCCTTGCACCATAACCACTACAGTGGAGCTATGGTGCTTGGAATGTACATTTCCCTGCTTTGTAAACATGTGTTTAAAAACCTCTCGTATTACACACAAGTTAAAGGGACACTATAGTCACTAGAACCAGTACAGCTTAATGTAGTGGTTCTGGTGTCTATAGCATGTCCCTGCAGTCTTAGCTCTCTAAACACTACCTTTTCAGAGAAAATGCAGTATTTACATTACTGCCTAGGAACACCTCTGTTGGCAGTTACTGCGATGGCCACCAGAGGTGCTTCCTAGTCCAGTGTTTGCATGGAAATGCTGAACGTTCCTGATAGAGCGGCATTTCCTATGGGAAAGCATTGGATTGTCTGAGATCATCAAGATTGATTATCTTAGCCATGGAGGTAGGGCCAGCCGTGGCAAGACCAGTGCAGCAGTGGAGTAAAGGGAAGTTTATTACCTTTTATCTCCACAGAGGGGGGCTGGGGAGCTAAACATGTATTCCATGTATGACACTATACAGGGAGTGCAGAATTATTAGGCAAATGAGTATTTTGACCACATCATCCTCTTTATGCATGTTGTCTTATTCCAAGCTGTATAGGCTCGAAAGCCTACTACCAATTAAGCATATTAGGTGATGTGCATCTCTGTAATGAGAAGGGGTGTGGTCTAATGACATCAACACCCTATATCAGGTGTGCATAATTATTAGGCAACTTCCTTTCCTTTGGCAAAATGGGTCAAAAGAAGGACTTGACAGGCTCAGAAAAGTCAAAAATAGTGAGATATCTTGCAGAGGGATGCAGCACTCTTAAAATTGCAAAGCTTCTGAAGCGTGATCATCGAACAATCAAGCGTTTCATTCAAAATAGTCAACAGGGTCGCAAGAAGCGTGTGGAGAAACCAAGGCGCAAAATAACTGCCCATGAACTGAGAAAAGTCAAGCGTGCAGCTGCCAAGATGCCACTTGCCACCAGTTTGGCCATATTTCACAGCTGCAACATCACTGGAGTGCCCAAAAGCACAAGGTGTGCAATACTCAGAGACATGGCCAAGGTAAGAAAGGCTGAAAGACGACCACCACTGAACAAGACACACAAGCTGAAACGTCAAGACTGGGCCAAGAAATATCTCAAGACTGATTTTTCTAAGGTTTTATGGACTGATGAAATGAGAGTGAGTCTTGATGGGCCAGATGGATGGGCCCGTGGCTGGATTGGTAAAGGGCAGAGAGCTCCAGTCCGACTCAGACGCCAGCAAGGTGGAGGTGGAGTACTGGTTTGGGCTGGTATCATCAAAGATGAGCTTGTGGGGCCTTTTCAGGTTGAGGATGGAGTCAAGCTCAACTCCCAGTCCTACTGCCAGTTTCTGGAAGACACCTTCTTCAAGCAGTGGTACAGGAAGAAGTCTGCATCCTTCAAGAAAAACATGATTTTCATGCAGGACAATGCTCCATCACACGCGTCCAAGTACTCCACAGCGTGGCTGGCAAGAAAGGGTATAAAAGAAGAAAATCTAATGACATGGCCTCCTTGTTCACCTGATCTGAACCCCATTGAGAACCTGCGGTCCATCATCAAATGTGAGATTTACAAGGAGGGAAAACAGTACACCTCTCTGAACAGTGTCTGGGAGGCTGTGGTTGCTGCTGCACGCAATATTGATGGTGAACAGATCAAAACACTGACAGAATCCATGGATGGCAGGCTTTTGAGTGTCCTTGCAAAGAAAGGTGGCTATATTAGTCACTGATTTGTTTTTGTTTTGTTTTTGAATGTCAGAAATGTATATTTGTGAATGTTGAGATGTTATATTGGTTTCACTGGTAAAAATAAATAATTGAAATGGGTATATATTTGTTTTTTGTTAAGTTGCCTAATAATTATGCACAGTAATAGTCACCTGCACACACAGATATCCCCCTAAAATAGCTATAACTAAAAACAAACTAAAAACTACTTCCAAAAATATTCAGCTTTGATATTAATGAGTTTTTTGGGTTCATTGAGAACATGGTTGTTGTTCAATAATAAAATTAATCCTCAAAAATACAACTTGCCTAATAATTCTGCACTCCCTGTAATGTCCCTCTGACCCCCGCAGCCCACCCTGGTCCCTCTCTGTCCAAGAAAGGGTAAAATAAAAAAATTAAATTTAGAAGAAAAAAAAAAAAAAACAGTGGGTCGCGCTTCTCTTCCTCTAACGTCAGCAGATATGTTGGGGGGAACCCAATGCACAGCGAATGCTGCATGTGCATTAAGCCTTCCCCATGGGAAAGCTTTCACTCAGTGCTTTCCTATGGGGTTTGCTTCATACGGGATGTCCTCACACAAAGTCCAGCTTAATTTCATAGAGTCAAACTCTGTGTACCTGCAGGTAGTATCTTTGGTGGCTGTCTGGTAGACCGCCACAAAAGGCAGTCTTAACCTTGCAGTTTCTCTAAAACTGCAATGTTTTACATTCAATAAGATTAAGTGGTCTGGGTGCCTGTAGTGTCCCTTTGAGTTTAAATTAAATTAAAGAGCAGAAAATGTTATCTATGCATTGTGTGAATAGAAATGTGTATAGATTTTAATTAAAAGCTCTCTAAAAAGATGCCTCACTAGTCAATCATTCCTACATCAACAAATATTCATGTACCGGACAGCAGCTCATAACTGAAAAACTCTACAGTATAATATCCATCAGTGATAAAACCGCTCCTACTAAGCTAAACAAAGTCAATAGGATTTAAGTTTAAACCTGTATAGGCATTTAAAAAACATCTTTGCATAAAGTAAACTCCTTCCGTTACTACAGAAACACAAAACACAACAGACAAAACCATTTGCATTCCTGCAGTTTTAGGTTTCAACCAAGATGGAAATTTGAGAACAAAATACTGTACATACAATTACAATGTACTTTCCTGAAGTAGTAGGAGTCTCACCTTCGATATCTGTTTGGCACTGTCCTTGCGGTTTCCTAAAAAAATAAAAAAAATAGTTTTACAAAACTAGTCACAACATTTATAAAATAAAATGTATACATATAACAGTCCGTTTTGTTTGACTTTGTACAGGTAAGAAGAGTTTTACATGGCGGACGTAAAGCACTAATATGGGACTGTGAATTGGAGCACTATAATAATAAGTGTCACCATTGCAATGGTGAAATAAAACAATTTACTGGCAAAATCTCAATAGTGATGAACGCTAATCTTGCAATTTTCATTACGGATCCATACTACTTACGATTCTTCAGACGATTTTTATTTTTATTAATTTATTTTAAGATCTTTTGTAGTGTGGATCTGGCAGGTAGATTGCAGGTCAGATAAGCAAAAGGTAAGCATTTTTCAAATGACAAATTTATTGGTGGCACTCATTACAACACTCCAGTTTACATCCACGTATTGCTGTACGTTTTGTGTGATTTTGGAAGTGGTACCCACGAAGTGTGGGAGCAACAAATTATCACATTATCTATATGTCTGTTGTAATATGACACAATTTACCCGTTAGTTTATTAAAACACTCTAAGCTTCCTTTTATTCAATTAGTACCCAACAGAAGTAAGCGGCTGATTTGTATTAGATTGAATGTATTGGAAACCAAGAGAGGTAGGTGAAATTACACTGGTTTGTCTTTTTGCACAAAATTATAAATAAATGCTGCATCTGTCCTTGAATGGCATTGAGGGGATAAAATACATTTTTAAAAACATTGTGAAAATGGTGGTGCCCACATCTGGAAGTGCTGTAGAGGTTCATGTGATTCATACAAAGCTTTGCTTCCTTGTTTAAGGATACCTATTTTTGTATGGTGTATATGCACCCCAAGCAAATCAGTATTTTGATGAACACACATCTTACAATAAATGGAGGAGTACTAAGAACACCCACATATACTTGTATCATTAAATAAGGAAGATAACTTTCTCTTACAAGGTGACTAGTCAGGGGTGGTGGAGTTACAGATAAAAAAATATATGCAGAAATTAAAGGAACACTTCAGTCTTACAAATACAAAATAAAACAAACTCCTTTCACTTAGATTACTGAGCCTCTGATGTGGTGGGAGGGTGGGGCGTTAGAGAAGCATTAGAAAGCAGGGCGCAACTTATGGGGCACAATAAGATCATTGGTCGTCAGAGAGATGAGAGTGTGTATCTTTATAAAAGGGCTTATTGCTCAGGAAACGTCACTGCTTTAGGACTTTTGAGTAATCCCAAATGTTAAAATTTTAAATTTGATTGAAAAGGACATGATACTTGCACCATAAACATTACAGCAAGTTGAAGTAGTTATGGTGTTGTGAGTATCCCTTCAAGCACAGAAAAAAAAGCACTTCCATCCATCTTTTTTTTTTTTCTTCACGTAATAAAAAGTGAATTAGTGTTCCATTGTTTCTATTTCATCTATAAGAACATGAAACATTGTGAGTGGCTTTCTTTGAACATTCCCTGGTTTCTAAAATTCTGTTCACAATGTTGCTTATCTGTCAAGTTATTTGGTCCTGTCAGCTCAAAGATGCAGTGGAAACAAGTTCCAACATGTGTGGACTTAAAGATGCACTCAGCATCCATTTTTCCATAGCTAATAGCAAGAAGTATTTCTACATCAGCATATAACTAATATAAATCAGAAGAGAACATATAAAACCCCAAACCATAAATCCCATTAACCAAAATAATATATACCAGATACATTCCTTAGGAATACTAGTTACTGAATCATACGCGTTTGCACCACAGAAACCCAATGTAATTTAAAAAGGAACATTCTTCCCAAAGGCTAAAACCGTCTGATTGACAGATTTTCTCAAAACAGAATACTCAGTTGCTTGATGGAAATGTGTTGTTCAGCTTTTTTTGCTTTTATGGTTTCTGCAAATATTGGAACATTATATAGGCTTTGGCAATGAAGCATAAAACAGATAGAAAAAAATAATAAAATAAATAAAAAATGCAAAACAGAGGGAATTCGTTATACGAGCTAGACTATAATGAATGTGACACAGATCCTAAACTAACACAAAAAACAAAATGACAGGTTTAACATTTATCAGGAGGACATTTTATTCTTAACATTGAAAACATTATCAAAGCATTATCTGTTCTATGTTACATTTTGTATTTATTGTGTGTTAATATTGTTTTTGTATTTTATTGTACCATACTGTAACAATGCAATGATTTGACATACTTGAAAACGGGAGAAATCTCAATGTATCTTTCCTGGTAAAATATTTTATAAATAAATAAATAAATAAATAAATAGGGTCTTACCCCCCCAGATGTTCCAAGTTTCAATCAGAGGGGATTCATAAATTACAAATCGATATAATGTACAATAAATTGTTTGGACCACCTACACATCATATATTTTCTACTAAAATGAAGAACGTCTCACAAATTGGGACACGATGTACTAAATAAACTCTTACTGCATCGCCCCAGACTATTAAATACAGCTTTGTTTTCTTTTAATGTACTCTAGTGCGGCTATTCATTTTCTGTTTATATTACAGGAAGCAGAACTAAAGGAATTTCTGTTTGTGCCACTCTTAATTCAAATTGCTTGCTTTCACCTTTATTATTTTTTTCCTTTTAATATATAAAGTCAGTAGCTGCTATGACTTTTTGGTTTCAAGGTGCAGAGCACAATCCAATTTGTTAAGAAAGGAACCCAATGTAGGCTCAAGCACTGTGTTTGGAACTACTGAACTAAGTCACGGCAGTGTAACATGGGTATAATCCACATGGCGTGACAATTAAATACCCACCCACTCAGTCTAAGAAAAGGAGCCCCAGTTGGGTAAGAGGGAAGACCACCAAAGCACATTTTATCTCTGATGTGTATTTCATGTTAAAGGACCACTATAGGCACCCAGACCACTTCAGCTTAATGAAGTGGTCTGGGTGCCAGGTCCATCTAGGATTAACCCTTTCTGCTGTAAACATAGCAGTTTCAGAGAAACTGCTATGTTTACCTATGGGTTAATCCAGCCTCAAGTGGCTGTCTCACTGACAGCCGCTAGAGGCGCTTCTCACTGTGATTTTCACAGTGAGAAGATGCCTGCGTCCATAGGAAAGCATTGAGAATGCTTTCCTGTGGACTGGCTGAATGCGCGCGCGGCTCTTGCCGCACATGCGCATTCAGCCGATGACGGGGAAAGGAGGCGGAGAGTCCCCACCGCCGAGGGAGCCTGGCGGTGGAGAAAAGGTGAGTGTTTAACCCCTTCCTCAAGCTAGAGCCCGGTGGGAGGGGGACCCTAAGGGTTGGGGGGACCTGGAGACCCTATAGTGCCAGGAAAAGAAGTATGTTTTCCTGGCACTATAGTGGTCCTTTAAGATAGGAGATGTAGGCATTTCTATATTATATTATTAATTATTATTATTCTAATAGAGAGCCAGCATGGCATGTACTGATTAAAAAAAATTTTTTTACAGAAGACCTGCCCATAAGCTTACAATATAGCAAATACAGTACTTTTATACAAAGTGCCTAGATAGAAAAACTCATGAGTTTAGGATCTAAACGTAATAATGGGGAGCTGACACAAAGTTGCAGGAAGTATCTCAAGTAATAGCTGGAGATCAGGGGAATTATGCAAGCACTGTGTGACATGAGAGGCAATTAAATAGATAAGAGTAGAGACAGCTGTGGGATCATGCAGTGAAGAATGGTGGGCAGGAGGGTGAGAAGAGGTAATGATATCCAAGATTTCGGTTTCTTTGCTGAGGGAATTAGGATGGTGGATCTGAAGATAGAAGGGAAGGAAAAGAATTTTGAGAGAACAGGAAACCTAAATGTTTTAAATATAAACCAGCTGGTCACATTCTTGTCATTCCTTGATTTAGGGGTTTATACAAAAGTATTGTTTAACCAGCAGTTTTCACAAAGATTCCTCTATGCGGTAGACACTGATGCTACAACACCATTATTTGCTAGGGCACAACTCTCCATCCGAGTTTATAAAGAACAGATTCCTAAAAGAAGGGCAACTCTCAGTGTAGTCCGCATGCATTAGCAAAGCAAATTATCCTACATGTCCTTGTTTGTTACGGCAATACTATTGTCTTTTTTTAAAAATAGCCTAACAATTTTATATGCATGTCAGGACTTGAGACTTGATTCTCTTCGAAGACACAAAAGCTGATTCTCCCCTCACACAGAAGAACTTGTTAAACCTCCAAAGCTTCCCTTTACACGTACAACTCTGACTAACAAACCTCCTTTATTATTTTTATTTTATTATTTATATAGCGCCAGCAGATTCTGTAGCGCTGTACAATGCACAGCCTGTGATTGCTGAATGAAGAGGATATGGGACAAATTTAATAAGTTATGGCACGCCAACAAAGGACATAAGGGGATTATATGATAATGGATCAGTTCGTTTTACACATCAACCTTTCCTTTGTTTATTAAAAAAAAAAGTTTTTTAAAAAATGAGGTTTGAACTGTGTCAAAACACTGGGTTTTAGCAAATGTGAGATTTTATAGCTATACATTAATTTGATAAACATATCTTTATGGGCTGTTTAAATACATCCACATTAAAAAGCTCTATAAGTGACAACTCAGACCAAGTTAAAGTATACATCCTCTACAGTCTGTGTTGATACAATTAACAACATTCAGATGACACTAGGCTCCAGAGGTACCCAGTATATTCATAGTTTGAGATTCATTAAATTTTTCTTTGCATAATTCTCTAATAAAATACAGACGGTTTGCCTTAAATTCTTGGCAACAGGTTGGGAGCACAAAGCTCTGGGGATATTGGCGGCAGGCATGTCTTGTGTTTTAGTAACTGGTAATCATGTACCACATCAGTTCTCTGAATTCCGTGCAAGAAACTCCGTAACAATTAAAATCATTTTACAATGCAGATGCCAAATCAGATCTAGGAGACTTTGTTTAATGTGCATATGATCTGGTTTTTGTAGTCAGATGACTTTTAAACAACTGTAGAAATATTAAAGCATAGGGATTTTGTAGGGTAAAAAGATTATATTCCAGACCCATTTTGGATAAGAAAAAAAAAATAATTTCCTTACTGTGCAAATATCATTCAGATCCCATGCCATTGTGCTATGTCTAACATTTTATTCAGCGAATATACAAATAATTTGAGCAGCAGGTATAACAATAGATAATGTACAATATACATATATAAAACTCTAATAAAATAAAAACGAACCTGCTGTAAATAAGCATCACTTTGTTCTATGTTGAATGACTCGTTCTGTACTGTGTTTTCCTGGGTAACTGTATCCTCCCGCTTCCGTTCTTTCTGGCCTGCCTCATCTTCATCATCTTCATCATGACTCTGTATAAATAAAAACACGCATATTAAAAACCACAGATTTCATCATTCTGAGAATGCCTTTACTTTAAATAAGCAACACTTAAACAGCTGAGTTTAGTTCAGTACGTTAGGAAACGTCAGCAGAAAAACAATATGATTAAAATGGAAAAAAAAAAATCTATGTGCAGCTCTATAAATAAATGTGAATAAACCTAAATTATTGCGGCACCTAAAGCAAAAAAAAAAAATACCTCAAATTAAGTCGTTTATCAAAAATTACTACTAAAAGAATCTGTTTGAGGTTACTTTTATTTTCTAATTAGTTGTATCACAAATACTGCATTATACTTTATATAGAAGAACGTGGAGGGGAGACTCTGGGTTGACAGTGTGCATTCAAAGTAGAATAAAAGCATGTGAAGTGTATACTTGAACTTTTGCAAAATCCCTCCTCGCTGTTTGTTCGATTGTTTCTTTTTCTATATAATGAAATATTATTTTACTTATTTTTTTTTTAAATCACACACGAGGAGCATTCATCATAGGTAGAATAGTTGTCAGTCATACTTCTTTCATTTATCATAGTTATTAATCTGCTCTTTAAACAAGTGACTAGGAACATGTATGTCAATAGCATGCTACTGTACTGAGAGTACAGAGAAAGCTACTGATCCCTCTAACCCAAAACTCTACTCAACATCAGCTTATTGGAACATATATAAAAAAATAGGAACCAATTTATTTATAGGACATAGTACTGTCCTAGTGCATCTAGGTTTCACCAGCACATTTTAAATGAACACTAAAGTGTCAGGAATACAAATCTGACACTATGGATGTGAAAGCAATGTTTAGGTGTCTAGCACCCCTTGCCTACCCCCTGCCCCCCCATGAAAAAGGTAGCTTACCTTTTTTCCCAGCAGGTCTTGTCATGGCTGGCCCCATCCACACTCTACGTCTTTTGGCGGAGATCATAAATTTTGATTATCTCAGCCAATCCAATACTTTCTCATAGGAAAGCATTGGGAGACCATTATGCAAGTGCAGCAAAATGAGGAGATGCATTGAATCTTGTATCTCTGCATTTTTATGGGGAGTTTTCGGTGTCTACATGTACAGTGGGGAGATGCCAAACATCAGTGCTGCACGCTATGCAGCACTGACCCAAGAAGCACCTCTATTGGCCATCTGAGTGACTGCCACATGGGGTGTCCCTAGGCAGCAATGCAAACACTGCCTTTTCCCTGAAAAGGTAATGCTTGCATTAAAATGCAGGCAGGGAGATAATATACACATCAGATGTGTGCAAAGGGTTTTAGAGTAGCCAATAAGTTAACAATTAAACTATTTTCCCAGATGTTATCATTAACACTTGGGTGACAAAAAGCTCCAGTGACAAAAACATCCATGGAAACCACATCTGCTGATGGACTGCTCAGGGGAAAAAATGTAATCTCCAAAGGAAATATGGAAAAGTCCCACACTTTGGAGGTATAGCATAGCCTGCCAATATATAAATAATGAGCGTTTCACATGCTCTTCTTGTTGCAGTTTTTAATAAGGTCTGCAATAAACATACCAAGGGATCACATTTATAGCTGTGGTGTACTACTGTGAGAATGATTGTAAAATGATATATAAAGCAAGTTATAATTTGTTGGTAAAACGCCATTACTTAATATAGACCCCCAAATGGATTGTGGTAATTTCAATGAGATGCTTAGTATTAGTGAAAGGATTACCTTTTAATCAGTCTTGTGACTGACTTGGCCACGTTGCGCCTCCCACTGCAGTCTTTCTCAAGCCTCCAGACGAAGACCAAAGTGGAGGTTGAAACATCGCCAAGTTAGTCATTTCACATAGGAAGGCCAAATTATCTTGCGATTATAGAATTGCTATTTTTATTGCACCTTTAGGTGGAGGTACAGCAATATCTGAATGTAGCAACAGTTTATGCATTTACACAAAGTAGTACATGGTCCGAATGCTCATTAACCATTAAATGAACTATGAAAGCCTCATAGCCACTGCAGCTCGGTGTAATCAGATGATCACACAGCAAGCTCTGGCTTTCTAGCGGTAGTAGTAGAGGTTGGGAGCAGTGCCTGGATGATCCCAGGTAAGAGGTCAAACCATTCAAGAATGGCCTGACTATTTACAGGTGGAGGGTAGGGAGGCAAGGCAGTCCTGGCTGGCACTATAACCACTACAGAGAGCTGTATTGGTTATGGTACTTTGCGTTTTCCTTTAACATATGCTTTGGACCAGAGAAGTGAATTTATCTGAAAAAGGGAATAATCTCATCAACTACAGGTCAATGCTGAGCATTCTGTTGTTAAACAGGAGAAACGTGTACAATTATTTTTACCTTATATACTCTATTTTCTTCCCATTAACTTTTGCATTAAATTCCACGTCCACCTTATGTTTAACTTCAACATTTTATTAATCAATTTTGTTTTAAAAGTTGTATGAATATAGTCATATGTCACTTCATTAAATTGTACCATTTCATATGCTTTTATTTAAAAAGAAAAAAAATAATTAATTCATAAATAATTAATTTTTTTCCAAACTAAAATGACTGCCAGAGATGGTCAAAGAAAAGAGATGGTAATGAATCCCATCGATTTAGATTTGATAACTCCAATATTACCACTTATTTTACAGGTTTTCTCTACTTTCGAAAAATTAAGCAGACCCCCCAAAAAAGCAAAAAAATAATTTATTTTTTTTTTTAAATGGCCTTCCTTAAAAAAAAAAAAAAAAAAAAACCCAAGAAATCTGATTTGAGGTTTCATTTTTAATTCTGTTTCTTAACCATGATGGCAGAGTTTACACTGCAGTAAATACAAATTGTAATGGTTTGAGGGGCATTCTATGGCAGAGAGATGGTTTCATAAACTGAAGGAAGGCTGTCATTCTGACACACTTGTGTGGATCATAAAAACAAAGAATATGTTGAGGCAGCAAAACTTCTGCAAACGTAGCGATCAGCAGAAAAATGTGGAACGTTCGCCTGCCACATCCCATCTGACATCAATCTCGTACCCAAATGTATTACACTGCACTACAAAATCCCTGGGCTTTGACAAGTCTTAGTCTGGTTCCAGCTGCTACATGAACATTCTAGTTGCCAAACGACTAGAGCAGGAAATAAAAGCATATGCTTTGCACACTGAAACCACAGGGATGACTAGGATTGAAGAATTCAGTGTCTTAGTTAGGGGTGGACTCACATTAGCATATGCAAATCCTGAGGGTTTGCAACATATGCATTAGCCTCTAACAGTAAGTATCTTTAATGCACTGGGATCAAATCGCCTGGAGTTTACCTATTTAATTTGTAACTGCAAATGCCAGGACAAAAGTCTGACCAATGAGAGAGGTGTATAAAGGCCTTCTTCCTGAAAGACTTACCGTAATTCATTAAAAACGGTTTTTACCACCTTCCTTACAAATGTAAATAAGTTAATCTACTGATTAGCTGTAATTCGGCCGAGGTGAAAGAGGAAATGATGGGAAGTTTCACTAACTAGTCAGTTGAAATAACGAGAACATTTCACTTTTAAAGGAAAAATGTTTTGTTTAGAATTTAAAGAGAAAAAAGTGTATTTCAAAACCTGAAAAGATCAGGTAAAAAAAATACACCAGGGCGGGTTACAGGGGTATAAACAGGGCTTCACCCTAAATACTACATAGAATACAAAATAAAGGAAATGAGGGAGAAAACTCTCCTAACCAGAGAGTAAATCCCTACATAACCAATACCCCAGTGGAGCAATATATACAAATCACATTAAAAATGTCTCATTGACACGGTGCAAACCACAAAAAAATAATAAACAAGTTTAATAGGTAATTAGTAGAGGTAGCACCACTTGCCTAGGTACATTGGACTGATCAAGCAGTCAATATGGACAAAAAACACAGTTAGAGATATAGACTCTAGCCTCAAATTGCGTATACTAGATAGATAGATACAGTGGGTCTTAGAAAGTAGTAATAGTGGCCTTAGTATAATCAAACGTTAACAGCAAAAAACAGCCAACTGCATCATCAAATTTCTATAGAGAATGGGCCGGTGTATATATCAAACTTTCCAAATAGGTGGAAAGAAACGTATAAAAAATAACCTGAAGTTCCCCTGGTGAAGCGTGATCCTAAGGTACAAACCAGGATCATACACCTAGATATAGATTAAACCAGTTCAAACTGTCCCTAAAAAATGTCTCAAGCTGTAAGAAATCGAAAGGACAGGAAGAGGTAAGTATATTGGAAACAAAAGGATGAAATTCAAGATAGATAATCATAAGAAAAAGCAAACTGCTTAGTGAGTAGCAGGGATTCTGCTGGCAAAAATAGATCAAGTATAAGTGGAATCCCTGCTATTGTTTAGCGTGTAGTGGTAACAAAGTTACCAAGAGCAGGATGCAAAGTATGTGTAACAATAGTAATTAAATACCCATAGCCCAAAAACGGTTTTTACCACCTTCCTTACAAATGTAAATAAGTTAATCTACTGATTAGCTGTAATTCGGCCGAGGTGAAAGAGGAAATGACGGGAAGTTTCACTAACTAGTCAGTTGAAATAACGAGAAAATTTCACTTTTAAGGAAAAATGTTTTGTTTCGAATTTACAGGGTTGTTTTTTTTTTTACACAATTTTCTCCAATTTGGCTATTTTAATATAAGACTTGAAATTCCCTTATTGATTCCCATAATTACTGATGTAGCTATTTTGATTAACGAGGAAAGCAATGTTTCTAAAAATGTATCTGCTTCAAAGTTCTAATATAAAGACAAACATCACTCAACTGACAATCGAGGACATTATTCACTATCACAATGCACTGCCAAATAAAAAAAAATAAAAAGATTTAAAGACTCCCTAAAACATTGGAAACTTATTTAAGTTACAAAAGCATTTGTGGTTCTTTCCCTCTAATCCTTCCCTCTGGAAGTTCCTGTGTTTAAAAACAGACATTCCACAGTTAGACATACATAAGAACTTCTTTAACCCCTTAAGGACCAAACTTCTGGAATAAAAGGGAATCATGACATGTCACACATGTCATGTGTCCTTAAGGGGTTAAACAAAAAAACGCTCAGAATGTGCTGAAACAAGGCTGTTTTCCCCCAATTATTCTGAATCTGTAACACAGAAAGAAGTTCCTTTGCCTAGTCAATTGGAACAGAATAATTACATATTAAGACAAGAGAACTATTTCAGCAGGCTACGGTGCCAATGGTTGTTCTATAAACATCTAGTGACCTCCTGCAAGTTTCTCAAGTCACTGACATCTGAGGTCACACGGAATGTGCATTTCACAGAGAATGTAGCAGTAAATGCTCGGAACCCTACATTTTGCCAAAACAAACTTTACATAGCAGATCTACTTATTTTCTGCTCTAAATGATTAGACAATCAATGACTAATGCCCTTTGAAACCCGTCAACAGCCATAGCACGCTGGAAAGCAAGCGTGACTAACCAGGAATTGTATGTTAATTGGTACGTTTTGTTTTAATGCCCAGACATGCAGTCACTAAAAAGCAAAAAGGTGGCAAATGAGCTTTAGGTCATTTGAATAATTACATAGGAATGTTTCCGTTTATCGACAAAACACAAACATTCTGTGGTGGAATGTAAAAGCACATAGTCTCTCGTATAAATTAAAAGACATATTTGAGTATTTCGCAATTCTGTGCCAGAACCTTTTTCAAATAATTCAATGCTAGAATGCAGCATGCTGTAAAATTGAACAAATAAGGCAATGGCAATGTCTGGTAGTCTGGAGACCCACCAAAAGACTTCTATCTGAACAAGATAATGGGGGTGGAGTAAAACAGCAGTAGCAAAGAATGTAATCACAGTAGCTGAAGAACTTAAGGGGTATCAAAGAAGTGATTTACATTATGAACTAATCAAGAGATTAGAAGGTAATAGACTGACAATCAAGTTCTGTAAGATAACGTAAAAGATTGGCAGATTAGAAAATTGTTGGTTACAAAACAGAATAGTTGGGTAAAAATATATATATTTGATTTCAGGGAATAGATGATAGGAGAAACAGCTGTGGAGAGATTTTTACAAATATGAATATTTTAGGTATTGGCAGGGCCGGATTAAGAGCACACTGGGCCTGGTGCTGACAATTATGATGGGCCTAATTACGGAATTTTATCAACCAAAAACACTAAATCAGTCATACCTCCCAAGCGTCATGTATCTGATGGAGATGGTGCAGGAGGGAAACTCATAGGATGCAGCTGTAAGAAAACACATACTCTATGCTAATCTCTCTCTAATTTATGCTTTCATCTTTCAAGTAAATCCATAACCCCTAACAGCAGTGTCCATTGAAGCAGGAAGGCAATGGGTGGGGTAAAAGGGTGGGCCACTGGTGCGAATCACGTGACCAGACCTGCCAAAAGGGGAGAACATGCCCAAAAAGGGGGCATGTCTGTCCAAAGAATTTGAAGGGCAGCCTGGCATGTCCAACTAAGGGCATACTATGCAGGCAGCACCCTGAGTTTGACATAAATGCGTCTAATGATGCGCTCACTCCATGCTTTCTAAGGACTGTTCCCTAGCACTCGCTGGTCCACTTCTCTCCTTACCTTCTTACTAGCAGGCAGAAGTTCCTGGTAAATAGTCTGGGACAGAGAAAATGTGTATGTAGTAAGTGTAAAAGAAAGGGGACATGCCACAGTGTTAGAGAGACCAACGTCTGCATTACCTAAACTAATTTTATTGTCAGCCAGTCCACACAAGTTTTGTTCCCATACATCCCTCTTAAGCTTCCAAACTTAAAAGGACACTATAGTCACCAGAACAACTACAGCTTATTGTATTTGTTCTGGTAAGTAGAATCATTCCATTCAGGCCTTTTGCAATGAACACTGTCTTTTCAGAGAAAATAACTCCACTGGCCACTCCTTAGATGGCTGCTAGAGGTGCTTCCTGTGGCAGTACTGCCTAGTGTGCAGCACTGCCATTCAGTGTCTCCACCCTCTGCATACAGACACTGAACTTTCCTCATAGAGATGCATTGATTCAATTTATCTTTATGAGGAGATGCTGATTGGCCAGGGCTATGTTGAGCTTGTGCTGGCTCTGCCCCTGATCTGCCTAGTTGACAATATCAGCCAATCCTATGGGGAAGTATTGTAATTTGCTCAGACCACCACTTCTGATGATGTCAGCAGACAGTCAGTTCAGATGCAGACCCAGCAGCATATTTTACTATACTCAGGGAGCCAAGAAGGGGCCTGGGTGGTGGTTTTAACATAATAGGGTCAGAAATACATAATTGTGTTCCTGACCCTATAGTGCTCCTTTAAGCAAGAGTATGTGAAGAGTAGTTAGGGTTGCCTTAATCATTTGTATAATCACAAGGAGTGACATCAAAGAAAATTCTGCAAAATCACCAACAAACTACTCACAGTTTGATTCTGCTGTATAGATGGATTGCTCCCAGTGTCTCAGTCTTGCAAGTCACCCAGTGTATCACAGTGTCAGTGTCCCCATGTCACCCAGTCTCCCAGTGTCCCCATGTCTCAGGGTGTCCCAATGTCACTAGGATACTGGGGACACTGAGAGACGCAGGGACACTGAGAGACGCAGGGACACAGAGACATGGGGACACTGGGAGACATGGGGACACTGAGATATGTAGGGAAACTGGGAGAAATGGGGACACTGAGACACTAGGGACACAGACACTGGGAGACATGGGGACACTAGAGACACAGACATGGGAACACAGACACTGGGAGACTAGGGGACACTGGGAGACTAGGGGACACTGGCTGGGAGACAGACACTTGGGGATACTGGGAGACATGGGGGCAGTATTGGACATAGACATGGGGACACTGGGAGACATGGGGACACTAGGCACACTGAGACACTAGGAACACAGACACTGGGAGACATGGGGAAACTGAAACATTTGGGGACACTAAGACACTAGGGACAGAGACATGGGAACACAGACACTGGGAGACTAGGGGACGCTGGGAGACAGACACTTGGAGACACTGGGAGACATGAGGACAGTTGTGGACATAGACATGGGGACACTGGGACATATAGGGACACATGGGGACACTAGGCACACAGAGACATGGGGACACGGAGACACTAGCGACACTGAATGGGGGACATGGGGACACTGGGAGAAATGGGGACATAGTGTCTCTGTGTCCCAATGTCTCAGTGTCTCCCAATGTCCCTATGTCTCACAGCGTCCCCATGTGTCTCAGCATCCCCATGTGTCCCAGTGTCCCCTAGTGTCTCAGCGCCCCCATGTTTTCCAGTGTCCCCAAGTGTCTCAGTGTTTCCAGGTCTCCCAGTGTCTGTGTCCCCATGTGTCCTAGTGTCTCAGTGTCCCCTAGTGTCTTTGTCCCCTAGTGTCTCAATGTCCCCATATGTCCCCTAGTGTCTCAGTGTCCGCATGTGTCCCCTAGTGTCTCAGTGTCCCCATGTGTCCCTGCTGCCTTTCCCCCCATCCCTCACTTACCTGAGCTGTAGAGCTGCTGTCTGGACTCTGTGCTGTGTTGCTGCTCCCCCACGGATCAGTGAGTAGTAGAGAGAGGCAGGGATATGCTGTAATTTCCTATCCCTGCCTCTCTCCACACACAGTGACCCCTACTGGCCGGTGCTGGTATTGCAGAGTAATCTCCATTTATTCTGAGAAAAATACCTGCATTTGTATTGCCGATATTACTGCAATACTAGCATGGCCAGGCAGCCTCAAATACTGGCTGTGCCAGTAAAATACCAGTCAGGTGGCAAACCTAAGAGTAGTGTGTGTAAAAAAAAAAATTATTATTTTTTTTTTTTTTTAAATGGGCCTATTCCATGGGCCTGGGCCTGGAGCTGCAGCTCCATCAGCCCCTATGTTAATCCGGCCCTGGGTATTGGGAAATAAAATATCCTCTATTAAAGAGATATATCTCCATACAGAATTGTGATCAGCACTCACTTTCTTGTAGAAATTAAAAGTTCAATCTTTATTGAAGATGTATGAAGATTCGATCAACGTTTCAGTCCCCATTCGGGACTCTCATCAGGATCTGATGTCTGATCCTGATGAAAGTCCTGGATGGGGACTGAAACGTTGATCGAATTTTAATGCATCTTCAATAAAGATTGAACTTTTAATTTCTACAAGACCGTGAGTGCTGATCACAATTCTGTATGGATGTATCTTTTTCCTTGGTTTCAAGCACCCGGCAAACAGTATTTAGAGCATGAGTGCAAGGAATCTTTGAGATAGATGATTATATATATATATATATATATATATATATATATATATACATACATACATACATATACACATATACACACACACACACACACACACACAGTGGCATACATACAGGGGTTGCAGCTGCAACCGGTGCATCACTCCAAGGGGCCCGGCCGCCCTGCGGACCCCTGCAACTGGGTGCTCGCCGCCATGTTTTGCGGCCCTGGCCCACGCAGTTTAACCACCGGGATTGAAGAAGCCCATCGGGTGACCCATGCTGTTAGGGCCACCCAATGGAAATTAATTTCCAAGGGGCCCGGGGAGTGATGCGCTTTAACAGCACGACACGGCCCCTCTGATGCTGTCAAACGCTGGTGGGAAGTCACTTCCTCCCAGCAACCACCAGGAGCCGCAAGGGAGGAGGAAGGAGAGGAGGGAGTCAGAGTGGGAACTTGGACTCACATCATCCTGAGCTACTGGACCCCAGGGAAGTCGCCCTCTTGCACCTAAAAGATAGGTAAAAGGAGGGTGACAAACATTTTGCATGTGTGTGTGTTAGTGTCTGTATGTGTGTATGTGTGCATGTGTGCATGTTCCCTCTGTGCAGCCCCTTCTCCCCTGTGTGTGAAAATCCCTCCCCTCACCTCTGTGCAACCCCTCCACCCCCCCCCCCCCTGTACATCCCACTAACACCTCCTGTGTGCAGCCCCCTTCCCTTGTTTTTGGTGGAGTATGTATGCATCATTATTTCTACATGGTTATAAGGACATATAAATATAATGTATATGTACATACCTCCCAACTCTTGCCCCTGGCAAATCGCACAGACATAGCTTGATTGCCAACCAAAATAGTACTGTCCCGCACAAAGTGGGACTGTTGAGAGGCATGTAAGTGGGATTTCCAGGGTGGAGGTGAATGGTAGGGAAGGGAGGGCCCATCATGGATCTTATGTACACCACTGTGTGGGTATGTGTGTATATATATATATATATATATATATTCATATTCTGAAACTTCAACAGACAGAGCATGCAGACAATGAGGAGGTTCCATGGCAAGACAAACCTCTCCATGGTAGATAGTGGATGTGGCTCTAATGACAAAATCCTACCAGTGGTTGGAATATGCAGGATTAAAAGACAGCACTAAAGGCATTTAGCTTAGGAACAGGCACTGAGCACCAGATCAATAGAAGTGGGGTCTACGACACCAGGCAAAACCTAAGGTGCAGACTGTGCAAAGAGAACTCTGAGGCAAACCAGCACGTAGGTGCAAGATTTTAGCAGGAAAAGCAAGTTGCTGGGATTGTGTTCTAAAGCATCTGCACATAATATCGGATGGACCTACTCAACTCCAGATTGGAGATACCACAAAAGGTAGTTGAGATTGACAGGGCTAATATCCTGTGCAACCTTCAGTTCTAGACAGACAAGCAAGTAGTGGCCTACCACCGAGACATTGTGGTTTACTCAACTTTTTTCTAGTTCTGAAATCCAGTCTTCGCAGCTGTTTGATCGTAGTCCTTCAGACATCATACCTACTCCATGATCCTCCAATAAAACTGAGGTTAGCAGTGAAAACTGAATTTAGCAGCCACTAGAGGCAAGTTCTCACTGCAGACTTTCCTCTACTGATTTATAGGAAGACAGCCACTTGAGGAGTATCTAACCCTGCAATGCAAGCAAGCATTCCCATATCTACTAAATGGCAATACTTTACATTGCAGGATTAAAAGTGAAGGACCACTTCAATGAGACAAAGTTGTCTGGTGTCTTTAACCCTTTAAGGACACAACTTCTGGAATCAAAGGGGATCATAACGGAATATTTCCGTCATGTGTCCTTCAGGGGTTAATGGTCTATTACATATTGTTAAAAGCAAATACGGGAAAAAATAAACAAAAATAAAAAACTGCTGTTGGAAGACAGTTACAGAGTTATATGGGGATGTCAAGTAGCAGCCTTTTAAGGCAAACGATTTGTACATGTCATTATTAAAACTATTCTTAATCTACCTCAAGGAGATGTGTTACATTACATGGTGCTTTAGTTATGATTTACACTGCATTCCTTTACCAAACACGCAAGCAATTCATTTAGCAGCGGGGGGAAAAAATGCTCTGTTTTACATTTCACTAGAACGCTAATCCAGTATTCCATTACTTATTTCAGATTAATCCCCTTAACGGCCACTGCAGTGTGCTGCTGGATTCTCTGGAGAGTTTAAAACACATAAAACTAAATGAGTGTATCAATGTAGATTTCATTTCCAGCTGTAGCTGCTGGACTGCGCATGTTTGTACTCTATCTGGGACTTAGGAACACAGAGATAAAGAGAAAGCAGGCGCACTCGAGATTATTGAACATTAATAATTGTCCTATTTTTTGCTGACACTTTGAAGGATGGGAACATGCTAAAAGGACACCCATCGTGCGAAAGTACCAACGCATTTTAAGAAAACAAAAAGCTTTTATAAATAGCTATCAATTAAACAGAATACTTACTATGTAAATTATGGAACTTCCACACATACAACAGTATGCAAATATGCAAACATGATACTGGGGTCTGTGGCAACAAAGTCAGAAATATTCAGACATCTCCATAAGAAAATTGCATCTTCTCCAGACACCCCTAATATCTCAACAGAAGGCTCTAGAAACATATCAGAAATATGCTAGTGAGGACTGAGTGAGGTGTTGAGTTATAAAATACAAAAATAAAAAACTGTGCTCTTTTAAAATGGACACTCCATGCGTCGTAACTATTTAGAATTGCTATATAGGTTGTGGTGCAAAACAAAACCCAGCCTATGTCTCCATTTTACTGGTGTAGCTGGTGGAGGGCCCGACTCCTTTTGCCCTGGGGAGCAACTACAAATATATATATTTGTCATGGTTTGGCCGCATAATCTGTTACAGATAGTATTAGGACTACAGGCCTTAAGGGGTTGCAAATTAAGCCATAATGTCCTCTGTCCTCCTATTATATAAGGTGTGACATTGCCGTTTTCATGTACCGTATGTGGAGTTAAAGAAACACTCAAAACACCTAATGCATTTTAGACTACAAATACATACAGTAGGTGGAACAATTTAGGCGGATCTGTAGAGGAAATATATCACATAGGGTAATACCGTAAGATTGAATGAGATTATAAAGAATCAAGAATAAATACTCACAAACATGGAGCCAAATAGAATCATAAGGCTCTCATGAATAGCACAGGAGGACTCTTTTAGGACGTCCTCAATCCTGCTTCCTGATGGATTAGGTGGAAGTAATAGATGAAAAAAGACGTCTTTTCAAAAATAAACAATTCTTTATTGGAAAGATGTGCACATATATCTATGTGCTTGTAGTGGATAAAAAGATATATAATGAATATCTGTATATGGGTGCGGTCTATAGCCAGATCAGACCCAACAATAAATTCCCAATAAAAATAAGTCCAGTATATAATAAAAAAGTCCAAATGGTACCTTTGGTAGCTTCTGTACCAGTGCCTATACGCGTTTCGCTCCTATAGGGGCTTCCTCAGTAGGTGTACTGTTGTGACGAGTCCTCTTCGCTTTATGTACCTGGTTGCTGGCGTTCATTTCCGGATTCTGTTCTTCTACTCATTACTTCCGGGTTTCGGCATTGTGCGCACGTGGAACGCATTGTGTGTTCCAAGTCGTACATCGTGCGCTCCACTTCCGGGTCGCACAGGGTGACGTTTTAATTGTTGCGAAACTTGCGTCTCTGGAACGCACGACGTATCTAATGTGCGTTCCAATACATAATCTCTACCCAGATAATATATGGTGTAGTTACAGTAATACATATTACAGTTTCTTATTTCCAAAGGGCAATAGCAGTAATAAAACTAAATTTCATGTGATTATATAACTGAATATTTATGATATATATTAAATTGAATCTTCTCCATCTATACTAAAATGCATATGCTTAAAATAATCTTATTGATATAATATTAATTTAAATACAAATGTGATATACCAAGATAACTATTAGATGTTGGTGTTTAAAATAACATTTGATCCTGGACTAAATTGTCATATATTTAAAAATAAAATCTAAAGTCTAACTATATACACTATAAAACACTAAGAATTATTAAAAATCGCAAAAATATTATAATATAGTTTGGTCCCATTATAGTTTAAGGCTTTTTTTTTTTCTTTAAAGATATTCTGTTTAACCAATTAAGCTAGCATACATTGCTGTAAAAGGCTAAAGTCAATATATGCTGGGAATGCCATAAAAGTTAATTTGGGATGAAGACCCTAGATCCAGATTCAAATGTATTATCACTGCACAATGCGCATACAAAGACAATGAACCACAGTTGGCTTCTGATCAAAAATACAGCAATTAATAAAAAATACTATAGAAAAATGTACTCTCGGTGTAAGCTTTCAGCAGTCTATTCCTAATACCATAGTACCTCTACTACATAAAGGAACACTCCAGACACCAAAACACTCCAGATATAAGGTGGACCTAACCCATAAAACTAAAAAAAGAAGGGAAAATGTTTACATTACAGGGCTACAAGACAGGACCACCCACCTCATTGAGATGAAGTGGCCTGAGTGACTTTAGTGGTCCTTTAAATATCTAAAGGAATTAAAGAATACGTAGTCTGCTGTGCAGACTATGCTTCACTTGATATACACAAAATATTTCCTGCTCAGGCTTCCAATACATAGAAGGAACTTGAGCTGTGGAGAACTTTTGACATTTTTTGAAAAGTTAATCATAGAATCAGACAAGTTGTCACGGTTTTAATTTGATGTGGAACACAGAACAACAAATTCAATTAAGCGATATTCTTTGAATAAACCACGTCGCCACATTGTCTTAATAAATTCTACAACCGCTTGCTGACACAGAGTTGCACTTTAATGTAGGTGTCGGAAAAGGCAAGATTTAAACTCTCATTCTTACATATCCATTTGCAATGGCATTCGTCTGCCAGGCCTTGTAACATCTGTACTATTATTTATAAGCAGAAAATCCCTTCTAAATAAAATTGTCTGTCGCAAGCAACATACAAGGTATCTTCCGGTGCAAAAAGCTCATAATTCATAGGATTGTTTTCACTACCTATTCAGTCAGTGCATCAGCGAATAGAAGAATTCACCTCAAAACATGGAAAGCATTCTCCTATCATACACGAAGAGATGATTTTAGAATAGACCAGGATTTACCCATTTTACGCTAGCCCAGCTAATGGTGTACATCTCATTAAAGTTAAAGAAACTAAGTGCATTATATGCTGTTCTGCAATGATCAACCTCAGAAGATTTAAAGAACTCCAACGCAGCCTTTGTCACATACAATTTGGTTTTGCAGTTATAGGAAGAAGTACTTTCACAGAAACATGCTAAAACAAATCATTGGCAAGAATGATTAGTGAAACTGATCTTATTTATCTTGGAACCAATTGCCTTTTTAATTTCAAGCTCTTTAATTCGGTTACTCATTGTACGGGTAATTAAGCAAGTCAAGCTTTGTATCAGGAAAAAAAGCAAAAAAGATTTTGTTTATTAGTAAACACAATGGACAGACTCACGTTGGTTAGTTATGAGGTAACTGAATTCCTGTTTATTGTCTGTCCTGTGCAATATCGGCTTCCAAGGGAAAAACAAAACAAAAAAGGAGAGATTGGTGTGTCAGAATAAGGAAAATGTTGCCAATCAAAATGTGATTTTCATAGATTTTAACTGGATATATCCATGGCTGAAACACAATAAGGCTAAAATAATCGGTGTTGCCATGGATTGTACAGGAATAAACTGTATAATGCTAAATCATATGGCAGAGATAGACCCATCAAATGTTCGCTATTAGCAATTTTAGCTGGTAACATTTTTAGTACACCCATAAATCCCTTTTTTACATCTTTGTTGTGAGGTGGTCATTTTTAGCTTTGCAGCATCAGACTTAATGGCTCTGGCAGTGCTCCTCCTGTTCCTCCTTGCACAAAAGTGAGGTAGCGGTCCTGCTGCTGGGTTGGTGCCCTCCTACGGCCTCCTCCACTTCTCCTGATGTACTGGCCTGTCTCCTGGTAGCGCCTCCATGCTCTGGACACTATGCTGACAGACACAGCAAACCTTCTTGCCACAGCATTGATGTGCCATCCTGGATGAGCTGCACTACCTGAGCCACGTGTGTGGGTTGTAGACTCCGTCTCATGCTACCACTAGAGTGAAAGCACCGCCAGCATTCAAAAGTGACCAAAACATCAGCCAGGAAGCAAAGAAGAAGTGGTCTGTGGTCACCACCTGCACAAACACTCCTTTATTGGGGGTGTCTTGCAATTTCCACCTGTTGTCTATCCCATTTGCACAACAGCATGTGAAATTGATTGTCACTCAGTGTTGCTTCCTAAGTAGACAGTTTGATTTCACAGAAGTGTGATTGACTTGGAGTTACATTGTGTTGTTTAAGTGTTCCCTTTATTTTTTTAGCAGTGTACTAAGAGTGCCCTTACCCTCTCCCAGAGTAATTAATCAAATTGTGTTAGAAAAGTCTGAAAAATTATTTGGGTTGCATTGAGTGCCTGCAGCCAAGGCCATATATCAATTTCTCTTGCATGGACATTCCAGTTGGCTCCACTAAACCAAGCATGTCCTCAATCACTAAGTGACATGGTCAACTGAGTGTCTTCCGCCAATAAGAATGAACCTGTGCTGGACTTGCTTCAGCTCAATGCAGCCATCTGACTTCGCCTGCCAGAGAAGCCAGATGTGAAGCGGGTGCTAAGGGACCAAACTATTCTAAAAATAGTTTGATAAATTACTCTGGTAGGGTGCCAAGACACTCCTGGCACCATAACCAGTACAGTATGTTACATTGTTTATGGTGCTTGGAGTGTCCGTTTAAGTTTGTCATTACAAATACGCATTTTCAGATGGTGTGAGCGATGTGCAATGGGAGGATTCATACAACTGTTTAATGATTGCATATGTCAAGCAAATAACAAGCAATAAAATAACTTTACAAATTGAAAGGGTCTTCACTCAATCCCCAACAGGTTTGTGAACAGGTTTTCTCCCTTCCCCATGATTTTAATATTTTCCCAACATGTTTTGTGCCTCTCTGCACTTTGTCAAATGCAAAAAGAAAATCTGATTCAGTCTTCCCCTTTTCCCTTAGCAAAATAATGACTTGTTTCCTGCAAGATTTATCCGAGCCGAAATTAACTATGCATAAAGTGGAGGTAATTGCCAATATTCCTTCCCATCAACTATTTGGTGGCACAAAAAATAAAAAAATCACTATTTATCAGTTTGGCGTAAAATTGCCTACAGTTCATTTAAGGAATAACCCTGATACATTTTCATAGTATGAACTTCCATGTACGTGGGTTCAAAAAAATAAAGGAGGTCAAACTAGAGGCAACTGGAGGACCCAGATCAGAAATCAAGTCAAAAAATACTTTGATTACTTACTGGAGGAAGACAGCAAAAATCTTCTTCTATGAAAACCAACGGTCATTAATCAACAATCATCGCTACCAATTCCAATCTAATAAGGCTTACAACGTTCTTTATGTAAAACATTAAATAAAGCAGCTTTAGTTAAAAGGACCAAAAATGGTAATAACAGAACATTTTGGGCTAGATTTATCAAGCTGTTAAAAAAAAAACAACTGAAAACCCTATGTTACATTCTGGAGTTATTTTATTAAAGTTTCATATAACATAACTGCTTGATAAATCAAATCCTTCAAAAAAACATGGAAATTGGATTGCTAACCAAATCTAGACAACAGCTGGCTCTGATCAAAACACTACGAAACCATAAATAACAAGGCTGAAGATACTGCTATTAAAAACTTATAATTTCCTGGAGGCATAGAGAAGGATCTAATCATTAGAGATTGCCAATAAAGAATGTCCACCTCATGGGAACTTTTCGAGCAGTTCAGTTAAACATTTTATAGATAACAGAAACACTTGAATTCTTTGCCAAAACATCTAATTCAACAAGATAAAAATAATGCAATGCTTAATGTGACCATTTTTTTTCAATACAGATACAATTTAGTTTTCCAATCTAAGCAATGTAAAATGACCACAGCAGATATAATACCATCTTTTTCTCACCACCACCTGACAGATGAAAATACAAATAAATAAATGCATACGAAAACTCACTCACTGCTACCTCAATGGTGTCTACATAAATTTGTATTGGGGATCTAGGGAGAATCCCCTCCAAAAACCACAAAATTAGATTCTAGCAATGACGGAACCAATGCTTAAAGGACCACTCTAGGCACCCAGACCACTTCAGCTTAATGAAGTGGTCTGGGTGCCAGGTCCAGCTAGGGTTAACCCATTTTTTTTATAAACATAGCAGTTTCAGAGAAACTGCTATGTTTATAAATGGGTTAATCCAGCCCTCAAATCCTCTAGCGGCTGTCTCATTGACAGCCGCTAGATGCGCTTGTGTGATTCTCACTGTGAAAATCACAGTGAGAGCACGCAAGCGTACATAGGAAAGCATTGATAATGCTTTCCTATGAGACCGGCTGAATGCGCGCGCAGCTCTTGCCGCGCGTGCGCATTCAGCCGAATGGGAGGAGAGGAGGAGGATCGGAGGAGAAGAGCACCGCGCCCGGCGCTGGAGAAAGAGGTAAGTTTAACCCTTTCCTCTCCCCAGAGCCCGGTGGATCACTGCAACCAGACCACTTCATCGAGATTAAGTGGTCTTCATCGAGATTAAGTGGTCTAAATGACTGGGAGAACAGTGGAAATATTGGATCAGAATTACTTGGGGACAAGATCTGTCTTGTGAATATTCCATTTTTATGAACCAGTTTAGAGAGAGGGGAGTGTTACCATGTTTTGATTTCACCAAAACCTTCTTTAAAGCTCTGTTATATATACACACACAATTACATTGTATTTAGTTGGGGCAGTAATAATGGAATTTGCAAACTAAAGGGCTGACTGAAAGATTGAGACCAAAGAGGAATGTTTTTATAGGAACATGAAGTGAATACCAGAGGCTCCAAATCACATTCTTCTCACAGAGACTCAGTTTTCCAGAATATAAAGAAACAGATCTACATAGGGCAAACTTTACAAAACAAAAATACATGATACACAAAGAATTGTTTTTCCCCTGACATCCCAACATCCTTTATTAAATAATCAAAGACCAATGAATCATGTATGACCAGAGAATGCCAACCGCATTCCATTTTTAGAATGGAAACATGCAAAACAAAAATTGTAGCAACTGATGTACTTAAAAATACACACACTGTCCATTGAAAAATGGAATAAGATACCACAGATGAATATAGGCTACAGAAATAATAAGATGAGTATTCTTTTTATAATACTGGGTACGTAAAATTGCCCTAGAAAAAAAAATCCCTAGAAAATGCCTCAATGATTTGTGCAACAGAAATAAAAAATTAAAATAAATAAATGTAAAAAAAAGTAGATGGAATAAATAATATCTAGTTCATTCAAGTATACTGCCTAAAAACACACTAAATTTTCCTTAATTGTACATGCAATTTAGGGGTTATCTCCATTTTCACATTGAATGGTGTTTAGTGAGTAACAGAATTTAATTTTTAGAAAAAAAACTGTTTCTTTTGAAATCAGAGGCACGTTATCGAATACAGAGTAGGGAGATGGGCTTCAGAGAGCAAATATGCCATAGCAGTCCAAAACCCATTTGAAAACATCACACTATAAAGTCGACATGGTTAATTCTCTGTGCAACCTTGTCATCCCAGAAAAACAATTTAGAGGGAACAATATGTACTCTGATTTCTCTCATTTTAAAGTGTGCTTTGAAGGGAATTTACAGTGTAATCAGGGTTTATAAATTGTTTAATCACACTCTAGTTATTGACGAGGAGAAGTTAATGGGTCACTTCATGCCCAAATTTAAAAAAAAAATCAAATACTATTTAGGTGATATACCTCCAATTAAAATATGTATGCAATTAATTGTGATTTTTTTTTCCCGTGGCATAGCTAAAAACAGCTGGCATAAACTGCAGATCTGTTGTCTGAAGCCTTTGCAATCCCTCCCCTTGGCAGTAGCACTGGGAAATTACCTGCCTCTTGAGTTTAGCTCAGGAAAGAGCGCCAGGGTACACATTGCATCATAACCATTACAGAAAGCTAAAGTGATGAGGATTCTTGGAGTAACCCTTAAACCCTACAAATGCCACAGTAAGCATGTATACCCCAAAATTGCATACCTGCAAAATAGTTTGTTTGCAAATTATGCCATTTGCAGTGCCCATAATTTCACAGCGCAGTGGCACCAGCAGCCATGTGGTGAACTTCAGAGAGCTGAACACAAAAAGACTAACTCACTCACTATGTTCAGCTCTGTTCATCCTGCAGGCAGCTCCAGCATTCTGAGAAGAGGGTTGAGCAGGGTACAGATAAGCAGCCAGCCTGATAATGCTGAAGTCTAGGAAGAATGAGCAGGGGGGAAGTTGCCAGCAGCTTGTACTCCCTGCCTGTCAGTGCTCTGTGTGAATCAAGTTGGGCAGCAGCTGCTGGCAGAGCAGGGGGGACAGCTACCATCCCTCACACAGGTAACTGGAGGGTTGCTGGCAGAGAAGAGCAGTGACATTGTGTGTATTTCTGACAGTGTGTATTGTGTGACATTGTTTCTGTCAGCATGTATATGTGCGGATGTGTCTGACAGTATATTTTGGTATCGTGAGTGTGCATATATGTCTCTGTATCAGTATGTGTCTGAGAACATGTGTCATTAAATATCAGTGAGTGTGTCTGAAATATCGGTGTGTATTAGCATGTGTATTTATCAGGGTGTGTAGACCCTCAGGGTCTTTTTCAAGATCAAATATACAGTTCAATAAAAAAATGTAAATACAATATAAGTGATGAACGCTTACCAAAACAGGTGTGTGTGTGGCTCCATCCCTCCGAACCCGGAAGTGCACAGGCGGGACACGTGAGCACCCGGACGTACATGCGTGCACGTTACGTGGTTGCTAGGTGACTGATAAACAAAAGTGCAGTGTTATTTTGTAACAGTGCTGTGCTAAAAGTTCGTGAGAGAAAACTAACCAAAAATCATTATTTGTCCTTGTTTCCAAACCTAATACCTTTAGAACAGATATAGAATTGTACAAACTACAGCGTACTCGAACACAAAGCAAACAAAGTAAGGAGCCCTATCCAACTACAAAAAAAAACTCAGTGAAATTTAAAAGAGACATCAAAAGTACCAACAACATCATCAAATCCTTCATGCAGGCATTGAAAATTGATACAGATCAAATGATGAAAAATCCACCTGACCACAGACAAAACCTCACAGGTTTAGAAAAGACTGCTCTCAACGACCTTATGAAAAAAACGAGAATCATCATACGCAGAGCAGATATGGGGGGGAGCAATTGTAATTATGACATATGAAAAATACAGGAATGAAATTATCCAACAACTATCTGACAAGTCCATTTACCAAAATCTCACATTTGACCCAGTCACCAAGTTCCAGAAAAGAATAAGCAATCGGAATACAAATGGGCTATTTTGATATACCAATACCACTAAATACTTACATGTGGAACATCCTAAACACCCGGTATTGTACACAGTACCATAAATTCACAAAGAACCCAACAACCCACTTAGGAGACCAATTGTCTCCGCCAGGGACAGTCTCCTAGAACCAATTGCTAAATAAATTGACTACTACATCAAAAATCAATTATGAATCTACATACTTGTCTACGGGACACCAGTGACTTCCTTGAGAAGATCCAAGATATCTCATTTTCAGATAATGAACAGATATGGTTGTTGATGGTAGGTTGGTTGATCTTCTAAATGGTGCACTAACGTGCAACTACTTAAATTTGAAGAACACTTCTTTCTCCAAATAGCAGGTACTGCTATGAAGGCAGCCATGGCACCCTCTTATGCCAATGCCTACATGTTTATCTTTGAAGAAGAACATATACTAAGACCACATGCACAACACATACGCACATACCATCGATTTGTGGACAACGTATTTTTTATTTGGACAGGCACACATATGGAACTTGAAGACATGGTGAATGGAATCAACACCTCACCCCTCCCAGTGAAACTCACGATGACACACAAGGAGATGGAGGTACAATTCTTACATGTGACCGTACATAGGGAAGAGAACAAATTGGTATACACACTCCATCGGAAAGACAAAGATAGAAACATTGTGTTACAATCTACAAGTTACCATCCACAAAAATTAAATGACTCACTATACATATCACAGTACCTCCATGTACTCAGATAGAACAACAACTCGGCCAATCAGAAACGACAGTTACAGGATATGACAAATAGATTTTTGGAAATAGGCTACCAACCTCAAATTTTGGAAATAGCCAAGAAAAAAAGCCATTGAAAAATGGAAATGAGACACTGAGCAGAATGACCCACCCATAGCCAACCATAAACCAAAAATGTACCTTCCTCTTACATTTCATACAGGGACTACATGCATACATAAATCCATCAAGAAATATTGGGGAGTCTTAAGTTCGGATAGGAATCTACCAAATAATTTTAAAGAACAACCAATCATCATCTACAGAAGAAATAGAAATTTAAAAGATCCATCCGGGTGACCCAATACAATGTTACCAAAAACCAAGAGGTCACAAAAAGAAAGGATGCTACAAATGTAGCGGTTGTGTGACATGTAGTCACATGAACACTGGAACAACGTTCGCACATCCACATAGCGGTAAAAGAATTCCAATATCTCAGTATATCACTTGTACAATGGACCACGTAACCTACCTCATCACATGCCTGTGCGGACTCTCATACATCGGCAAGACGGACTTAAAACTCAGAGACCGAATAAGAGGACACAGATCCAGTATTATGACTGCCTTCAGGGATCAACATACGGACAAACCGACGCAAAACATTTTCTAAAAGCTTCCCACAGACTTCCTACGCTACAATTTATGGCCATAGATAACATCACACCTTTACTCAGTGGTGGCGATAGATCTAAACTTCTCTTACAAAGGAAAACATACTGGATACACCGATTAGACACAGTAGTTCCCAAAGGACTGAATGAATATATTTCTTACTCAGTGTTTTTGTAAATAGTTAGAATATGGTTTATGGATCCAGCTTGTCCGTGCCCACATTTAACTTACCTGCCACATAAGACACAAACCCCATTAGCGCACCGATTATTACGAAAAATCGGCCAGCAGCTATCCATTTGTCTTTATTTTTTGTAAGACTTACATATAGTGACATTAATGCTTCGTTACTGTATAGAATACAGATTGGCACATACATAGTCATTTTGAAACACGGACAAATATAGCTCACATTTTTCATGACATACTCATTTAACCAGGTATGTATATATTCGGCATGTCAACGTGTATTTTTTCTTGTAGTAGGTACATATTCATCTTAAAACAAGATTTATAGTAGTTTCAATCCAACACCGTAATCCGTAGGACACATTAACATTGCCTGATGTATATGACTATATAGTTGTGATTCACCATAATCAAGGTTGCTAATTCCGTTAACTTGGATATAAATAGCAACCCTCTGCAAGAAAATATGCATAAATGTAATATATCTAAATATAGAATAAACTACAGCACCCAGTCCTTAACTATACATTAATACTCATATGGGAATCACCTTTGACAGTCTATTGAACCTTGGGACTAATCTTTATTATTAATTGGGTTTTAGACAATTTTCCTCACATTGCATGCCTATTAATTCAACACTTAGCACTATCCCCTTCATACTATATCTCACCAAGGCGTCCCAGGGAGTCAAGTTGATTATAAATAACTGACAACACCTCCATTCATTGAAAAAAAAAATGTCTCTCTCACGAACTTTTGGCATGGCACTGTTACGAAATAACACTGCACTTTTGTTGATCAGTCACCTAGCAACCATGTAACGTGCACGCACGTACCTCAGGTTGCTCACGTGTCCCGCCTGTGCAGTTCCGGGTTCGGAGGGATGGAGCCCCACACACACACACACACACACCTGGTTTGGTAAACGTTCATCACTAATATTGTATTTAAACTTTTTAATTGCACTGTATATTTGATCTTGAAAAAGACCCTGAG
Organism: Pelobates fuscus; assembly: GCF_036172605.1. NCBI lineage: Eukaryota > Metazoa > Chordata > Amphibia > Anura > Pelobatidae > Pelobates > Pelobates fuscus. The sequence goes on along the minus strand of NC_086319.1, from coordinate 42,599,168 downwards.
GGGTCGAAACGTTGATCGGGACAACTTATGAATAACATTTACCAAAAACTCACATTTGACCCAGTCACCAAGTAGAAAGAATTTATCTGGCCATCCGAGGTCATGGCCTCGGTGGAATTATAGCAAATACGGCCCTGAATGAGGGTTACATCTTATAGGCAGGATCAATGTGATAACATATATAATAATTATACTATAATATATATTTACAATTCTGTTTATCTTCATAATTTGGTACATGAGTTTTAAAAGTTTTTCTGTCCAACCAAAATTTTGCTTCCATTAAATGTGCTATTTACGCATACTGAAATGAAAAAATAAAAAAGTGCTTGGTATGGAAAGGGTTAAAGAACATGGGTACCAGCTGAATAAAATGTTTATATCTTGATAGAAAATCAGGTTTAAAATCTGGATAAAACCTTACAAGTTTGTATTGCTACTTGTATTTACTATAGTGGCTCTTCTATTAATATTTTACAATGGTATCTTACTAAATTTTCTATAAAGCATAGTTTAATTCTGCCATATTATACACTGCTTTCAAAGCAAATTCGAGTGCCTGTCATCAACAGCTCAATTGCAGTTTGAAAGTGCCACTTGGTCTGATGAAAGACAGGCATAAAACAGAGAGAAGGGAGGAGAGGGAGGGACGCAGGCCAAATCCAAAATTACAGCAAAAACACCAAACAATCCAAAGAAAAAGACTAAAAGACTAAATGTTTTAAGAAATATATAAATATATATATATATATATATATATATATATATATATATATTTTTTAAAGAGATATAGTATAAGAGGAATAAAGAAAGTGTCCAAGTCAAACCTTCCCAACAACACAGGCTCTTTTTTTTGGGGGGGGGGGGGAAGAAGTAGAAAGCGATACAGTTTTAGGAGTGATCATGACTGGCATTTAAACTAGTTCATGCCGTGTGCAGCTTATCCATGTACTGAATACGTTTTCAGTTTGTCACAACAACAGCACCAGCTACATTTACATCTCTATAAAAAGACGAACACAGTAAATTATATCAATCAGCTATAGCAGCTCTGAATTTTCCAGATGAGAGGCAGTCAAATAATAAAAACCCAGGACAGAGAGGGAAAAGTGGAACAGCAACAGAATGGATTCTTATCTTTATAGCACCATCAGATAGGTAATAAAACCATGATAAAAAATACACACTTCAAAACCTATGAAACTATTCTTTGTGCTCTTGACAGATGCTCCACTTTCCCATTCAAAGCTCTGTCTGTGCACAGGGCAAAGGTCTAGCTTATAATGCCTTCTTTTACACCAGTAGGCATTTGCAGAGGTATCATAGTAATAAATCTAACAGAAAATAAAAATAAAGTCTGATTTTCATGCAAGGAAGCAGAACAGGAACGGATCGTGTACCTTGGAAGCAATGCGGAGAACTTGTTGACTCTGCCACATTATATCCAAACACAATTTAGGACAAGTATTTATATAAGGTTTACCTCAACGCTGCTCCACGTATTTTGTTATGTAATGGCATATTTGAGTCTCTCGACTCCTTTATTGCACTACGCAGATAAAATTTTAGAAAAATAAAAGTGTAAAAAACAAAACAAAACAAAAAATACTAATCTTTGATGTTCCTGCTTTGCTGCCAATGGTGAGGATTTGTACCTAAGGTGAGCTCTGTCTAGACCAGTAATTGGTTTCAAGGTTTCTTTAAGGGCTGCATATGTGCAGAAATGGTTAGGTGGGTATTATTTGACATTTTCATTCTTTAAAAGATACGCATTAAACCATTGCCTGTGTTGAAATTTCTAACTAACCAAATGCTCTATTCAAAGTTTTTCCATAAACAGAGCTAGATAGTTCCATACACGTATGCAGCCACAGTCCAATCCTTTATGGAAGCCTATCAAAATGTATAAGCTGCATCACATTCAAAAGGGCCAGGGAGCGTGTTATACTATAACCTGTAGATGGGGCACAGGTGATTATGCTCGAATTGTCCCGTGAAACTGAAGCAAAACTCATAAAACGTGTGTAATGTATATGAAGTCAGTTTTTAATAAGAAACATGGTGCAATGTTAACACAATTAGTATCTGTGTTTATATGTAAAAAATATTTCAAACAAAAATACTTCCCTGTGCTCCAACTGCAGAAAAATGGAATACGAAATCGGTTTTGTTGTATGAATAAAATTTGCTTTGGGATGTATAAAACTTATAGAAAAAGTCTGCTTAAAAAAAAAATATATATAATAAAATGTTAAGTCACTATTGAACAACAGTACTCCACCATTTTGTATCTGGCATTATTTCCACTTTAGGAAAAGAGGCAAATGTTTAAACAAAACGGAAAATAAAAAAAAGTCTGAAATGTACCCTATTTTGTTCTAGTGTATACAACCTGCTAGATATCGTTCCATCTGTACCAACGTACAGACACAAAGGTCAAAAATCTGACCATAGTTTTAGAGATTAGACAATTATTAATGTATAACCATTCCTGTATAGGAGCTGAATGGGCTAAATTAAGGATTCCATTTAGGTGCAATGGGGGTTGAGTCTTAAAAGAAGAGTTGCCTCCCAATAACCACTCAAATGAGATGGTCAGATTGGAGATATATAATTCAGATATTGTTCTGGTAAATGGGCGAGTGGGATGTAAGTAAAAAATGTAAATAATATAATAAAAATTTATAGGATTAAAAAACACACAGTTCGCTTTTGCCATTTTAAACAGGACACCCACAAATGTCACACTACCCCAAAATGATCCACATGGCATCCCACACGAAAATACCTCTGTACTCAAAATGTATACTTTTTTACCTCTGTGTAGCGGCCACTACCCCATGTATAAGGTTAAATATCAGTATAGAAGATGAATACGCCTTCATAACTGTAGTTCAAAAAAAGTCCATCAGTCACTTACCAACAACCACTAAAGCCATAAAAACATGGACCGGTGTCTTGTACTTCTGGTATACCGACTTCCCTTGATACTGTAAGCTCATATAAGCAGCCCTCGCCAACTTTTATTTCATGTAATTATTTACTATAAGCCAACTTCCTTGTACTGTGGAGCAACTCCCTTTATAAATATTTTCTTAATTTAAATAAATTATACTGCTCTGAAGGTATTCATGGACATGTTTATTTGCCACCAGAAAGACTCAAAACATCACTGAGCAGAGATTCTTTCAAAGAGTGAGGTTTTACTGTACTTATAAGAATATATAAAAAAAGACAAGCAAAAAGGCGCTAACAATTTAAAAAGATGTGATGCAATTTATGTGAAACACTGTAAAAAGGTAACGCAGCAACTTACCAGTGCAAAAGCTCTACAAACACCCCATAAAATAAATACAAGATAAAAAGGTGCGCTATACCTTTAAAAATTTAAGTGCAGCAAAGTGAAAAAGTGTCAATATAATGCACAATACAGTATTGAACTGTGTCAATTACAAAATAGATGTGCAAATTGCATAAGGTTATATTGTGATAAAATATACTAAAATAACTTACAGAAGAAGTAGTAATATCACATAATTCACAATGGGATGTAGAAATGTAGTACAGAAAAAGAGAAAAAGGGAAAAAAACATAGCAGAATACTGTATAGTAAAAATGATAAATAAAAGATAAAGTGCAACTCACAAGGAAAGAGCAGTGGAAGTCTGCTCCAACTTTTCAGGATTTAGTCCACAGAATAGGACTGGATGATGGTAAGTATTCAGGACAGCTGAATATAAATGGTACTTTTTTTGTAGTTAAAACAATGCTCTCTTATTCCACATAGAAGTCCATAGTCCTTTGTAGTATTAAAGAGAAGAACCACGGCTAACATTAGCGGTCTTTGCACAACGAACGGCACTACAGGGGACTCTTTCTGGAACACGGAGCTACGTACGACCACGTGGTAGCGTCATGCGTGTATGGACGTGATGACGCATTTCGCCTGGGCGGCTTCCTCAGATCTGAGGAAGCCGCCCAGGCGAAACACGCCATCGAATGATATAGGATGACCCCAAGGCCACTTCTAAGAAAACCTTGGTCATGGCCGCTCTTCGTAGGATGTGTCACTATAGAAAGTGAACCTTTAATAGCAATTTGGTCTTTGTAAAATGTCATCTAGGCTCTTTCGAGTTAAACCTTTTGTGTGCACACTTAGTCATGAGTATACTGAACGTAGCAGAATATGAATATGGCAGTTACAATGTGATTTATTAGGATTCCTCTTTGTTGTTGGAACGGATAGATCTCAGCATCTGCATTGCAGTTGGAGATTGGGCAAGAATGCTTAAGGTTTAGTCAGGGTTGCATCACACGTACGTACACTACAGTGTTGGGTGAAAATCACAGTGCAAAAGTACTGGTCTTGATAAAGTCTGGCACTCTGTTGAAATGCGTAGACGGGTGTCTTGTACTTCATTGGGTTTAAGGAAGTAGTCTACTCTTCACAGCCTGGTGCCTGGATTTAACAGATGTTTTTGCACCGGACTCGGAGATCCCCTGGGTTTATATGAGCTAGCGCTCACGGCTCATTATTTGCGGAACAAGGTTCAGATTATTCCTTGCTATGGCCACGACAAGGACATTAATGTTCTAGTGTGGGAGAATCACCATTGTCCTGAGAGAATTGCTTCCTGGCTCTCAGTGTACTATATAATTATTGTAAAACAAAAATAAAAACTAAACAAAGTCACGTTCTTTGAATATAATTGTGCAAGAACATAAATTTACAAAACCTCCATTGATACAAAGTCAACTATGTGCTTAAAAGTTTATTATCCTCACACGATTTCTTTAACAAACTTTACAGCTGGCTGTTTGCAGTTCGGTATCAGTTCTGGTATCGGCTAAAACCACAGTTGCCCATTTAACGGTCAGAGTGTTTAATGGATTACCTTGAAACTATTTCTACATACTTAATCTTGTTGCATATATAAAGTATCCTGTATAAACTTAAGATCATGATGCAAAAAAAAAAATTAACACCAAAATATTATTTTTAGGTCATAAGCAAAAGCCAGAAAAATATATATTTAAAAATTACACTTTTAAAGTCTCTGAAAAAAAATACCAAGAAAAAAGCAAAAAAAAAAAAAGCTGAAACACCTGATTTTTTTTTTAGCTAGATAACCATACAGTAACCTAGAGGTCTCTGTATCAATCACTGAGCGAAGAGCAAGACACGAACATTCCTACACATTGAACACATTGCTCTAACCTAAAACTATGTTAAGCATCAACGGATCCAAGCTATGCTTGTCTACCAGTTGGAATGCAGATCTAATGAAGGAAAATGGAGAATGGAGGGTTGGGGGGGGAGGGGGGAGTGAGACAATTTAAAATTCTATATCTAAGTTTTAAATTCAAAATTAAGCTAATCAAACTGCAAAGCATTTAAAAAAATATATATATATATAAAAAAAAAACAATAGTTCCTGCTACGCTAACCCAAATACATAATTGAAGCTACCAGAAGGAGACATTAAAATCAAATGACACAATGACACAATTTAAAAGACCTTGTGAACTGAATAAAATATAAATAAAGTGGAGTTCTTGCACCCTACACGCATACCCTACATATAGGATTATATTGAGGCCTATTGTATAATACAGCCCCATATTTTAGGATATGCCATTGGTTCCCAAACCAGTCCTCAGGACACCCCTAACAGTCCAGGATTTAGGGATTACCCAGCTGTGTCTAAGGTGTTTTTAGAAAAAAAAGAAAAACACCTTGGACATAGCTGGATAATCCCTAAATCCTGGACTGGTAGGAATGCCTATAAGACTGGTTTGGGTAACACTGGAATATGCTATAAATCAACATATAACAAAATTAAGAGATAAAGTTACATATAATAAAAACATGTTTCTATTGAGAACTAGTTGGTGGCTTGTGATTTATGTATTAGTAATTTGGAACTGGAACTTCAAACATTCAGAATATTTCCTGTAATTGCAACGTATGTAATACAAGATGGAACACTGCCAAAGCCACCCGCCACTATGATATAACAGGATTTATGGATTATCCAATTCTGTTGAGATGAAGAAAGAGATAAAACTCTGCACCCAGTGAAGCAAATAAAATGCACATGCTTTCAAAGGCTAGCTAGTGACCAAAGCTTTCCCTGTAGCTAGAACTTGGACACATGCTTCAAATGAAAATTACCTGATGATTTACAGCAAGAGTTACAGGAGAAATACTATTTTATGAGCCCATTTGCTTGAAAAGTTGTTTCCATGGTTTTTCTACCTCCTTTTCAAAAGATTCTGACTAAACTGTTAACGAAAGCTGCATATGTACGGATATAATTATTTGAAAACCTACTTTGAGTATTGTTGACATTATATAGCTTTTTTTTTCTTTTTTTTTACCTAGAATTCTAACAGATCTGCATCAAAATAAAGATAACCACTCTAATAAAGAGTTACTTCTAATGAATGCTACTTCTGATTGTAATCCTTAAAAGGACACAATAGGCACACAGACCACTTCAGCTCATTGTATGGGTCTGGGTGTGGTGTCCCTGTCCCCTTAACCCTGCAAGTGATAACATTGCATTTTTTAAGGAACTTCAATGTTTTTATTGCAGTGTTAATTAAGGCTGCCTTTATTGACAGACTCCCAGACAGTCACTAGAGGCACTTCCTGCATTTACACCGGAGTTTAACTCAGTGAAAGGATGCTGGACGTCCTCACGCTTTGCATATGTAGGTTTCCTCTTGCTATTAAGTAGGAGGTGACATAGTCGGAGTGAATGCCGGAGGACCACGGTGCTGGAATAAGGGGATCTCATAGGTGAAGGTTTATTAGGTAATACCAAACCCTTCTCCGGATTCTTGGCTCAATGATCCTCAATATGGAGCTAAAACTTAACAAAATATCCTTGTACAGATTGAAAAGTGCAGTATATAGCCAAAGCATAAATGCAAGAAGCTGCTCACCTTTTGGGGAGCCAGTTATTCTAGGTTCCTGGTATTATGGCGTGTGTGTCTTTAAGGGGAACACAACCCTTCTTGTGCAGCAGGAGTGGAAAGAATTATTGATTACAAAATAAAAAAATGCTAAAAATATAAGTATTAATAATACCATAAACAGTATATAAAGTCCTGTTTAGTCCTCCTTTCACGAGACGCGTTTCGCCAAGTGGCTTTCTCAATCGGGATACAGAGTTAATATAACATTAGTGAGTGTGGACCAGCTGACCAGTAGCTTCAGTCGGCCGCGTCTGCTGTGGCACACAATGACTATACAGGGCCGTGGATTATGCAGTATGGGCGTGTGTCGCTGCATTTAAGGATTATGGTCGAGGTGGTCTAGTCAAGTTTCTGCGGTGGTTCTAAGTGATATATTCCTACTCCGTATATCCGTCAAATTGAGCTTCTCGTGTTGGAAGATGACATTTGTTGGGAAGTTAGGTGGACTGTGTGGGGCGGGGCCCTATGTCAGGTTTCGTCTAGATTGGTCAAATATGTGCTACCTTCCAATGTTGAGTCTAATGTTTAAGGTTTGTAATGGGTATAGAAGATAGTAGCTGATGGGGAAGAGGTAGGGGAGAAAATGCAGAGACAGGGAGGTGAAAGAAAAAAAAAGTCAGCGGTGAGGCTTTCCATGCTGTGTATTGTCTCTACGCGTTCCATCCATTCCTTGACCGTTGGTGCTTCCGGTTTTCCCCATTTCGCGGGTATGAGTACTTTAGCAGCATTTAAGAGGTGTCTTGGTACACTTTTATTTTTATAGGTGGGTGCAGGGAGCTTTGTATGGTGGAGCAGCATCGGTAGCGGTTGCAGCTCTATGTCAGAGTCGGTTATTTCCTTGATCAGGCTATGGATCCTCTGCCAGTATGTTGCGATTGTCGGGCAAGACAACCAAATGTGCAGGGTGTCTCCAGTTGCTCGTCCGCATCTCCAACACAGTTCGGAGGGTTCAGGGAACATTCTGTTATTTAACCATTTAAGTGCCTCGAGTGGGGGGGGGGGCGCTTTGCAGAGGGACACTGTAGTGTTAGGAATACAGTTTTCCATTCTAACACTGTAGTGTTCCTGTAAGTGGCTTCAAATTCTGAAATATGCTTGCTTTTTAATTAAGCAGACATTAAAATAAACAGTGTATGGAATTCAATTACCTTGTCACTAGTTTCATTCTTCATGGAATACAGTCAATTAAATTGACTGAGCAGGAAAAGTAGTCATCATAGTAATTAGTGTTTGTCTGGATGGGCAGTAGGTGGAGCTGTTACAGGTGTTATATAGTTATATGAAGAATTACTGTTTGACCCTATAACTCTCTGGTTCTGACAGTTTGTCCGATCAGAGTTTGTTTGATTTTTCCCCACAATAATGTTTAAAAACCTTCATTAATTTGAATCCTGTTATCCAGAGATATTTGTGGTACATGTTAAATAAAGACAGATCTGATAACCGCCTAGGAAAATGAGCTAGGAAAACCATGCAAACATAAATAAATATCCAGGGAATATGTATATGTAGCTCATTACAGAAACTAATTTACAATTGTAAACCATTAACTATATATAACCTCAAAAAAAAGCTGAACAATATAGCACAATCAATAGGTAATCGAAAATGGGTGTTGGAGTGGCAGTATTCCCATTGAAAAACGATTTACACAGTAAAATCAGCATTAGAATTTTGTTTGTGAGGCTGGGCAGTGGGTGGAGCCATAATAGATGTACATAGTTCTAGATCTAGAATGAGGCACAATTTGTCCCAGTTACATTGTTGGTTTAAGAAAATTGAAAACTGACATTTTATTCCCTTTATGATGTGGGGTTAATCTAAATTGGTTATTAATGAAGAGATTAGCCAGTTCTGTTCTACACTATACAGTGGCAAATGGTTACATTTTGCAAAGATTCAGCTCTGAACAACCGGGGCCCTGAGTCAACTCCTAAAAATCCTCAAAATCGGATTTTAGGACTTATTATTAGCCCAAAATCTATTTAAATCAGCAATTCTAGTTGACATCTCTCTCTAAACATTACAAGGGGTACAGTTTTAAAAACTGTAGCATGGAATGGGCCATAGAATGTACTCTGGGACTTATGTCCGTGGTCTTTTGGACACCAGTTCTAATACAGTCTTTTGCATTGAAGCCAAGATAAGTAGATCTAATCAATAATTTGCCTTCTGTGCACATGAAGATCAGCTGAATGGCTTTAGATCTTTATCAGGTATTTACAAAGAATGATGGCAGAAAGGAGCAGCCAAATAAAAACTTGTGACTGCAGCATGCCATTTGCTCTGGTTCTCGTAAGCATCTTGGAATCTGAGCAAACAAACTGTAGATTACAGTGTTAGGTCGACATAGCGATTTAATGGTTTTTAATATTCTGCTTATTCACCTAGGAAATGGGTTCCCATTGTCTCAATACAGTTATTAGCCATTTGCAAGTAAAGAAAATAAGTCACAAAAAAAAAAAAAATCTAAAAAATAATAAAACTGCATAGTTTTGCACAATGAATGCTATAGATCATGAGTTATTAAAAGAACACCAATACATTGGGAATTCAAACCTTCATCCCTAATGATCTAGTGTACCGGTCCTTAAACGATAGGACCCCCCTCACCTCTCTTCCTGTTTGCCTCATAAAATAACAAAATTAATGATTTCATGTAACTCTCCGCTTTCCTCCTTCCACAAAGTCACGGAGAAGTCATGGCCTCCTCTGACGATGTCCAAACCAATTCTCCTAATGGAGGAGCATTGGGGACCAGATGTGCATGCAAGGCGAGCACCGTGACCTTATTTAAGCTTTCACAAGCAAGCAGATTTTCCTATGGTGGCTGTTGTGTCAGTTGATTGAGTCTGACAGCCACTACATGAGAATTTAACTTTGCAGTGTTAAAGTGATAGGACCACTGCAACCAGAACTCTTCCGAGATAAAGTGGCCTTGGGGACTTTGGTAGTTGGAGAAAAAAACCTGACAGAAAATGCAAAAATATATTTTTCCTTGCATCACCTCACAGATTGTAAGCTTGTTTGAGCTTTAACTCGAATTCCCCCTTTCTAGAATTGAAAGGCAATGCAGGATATGTTGGTACTATAAAAATATTAATAATCATGCATATTTATTTATAAAATATTTTACCAGTAAAGATACATTGAGATTTCTCTCGTTTTCAAGTATGTCCTGGGTCATTTGCCTTTTTACCATAAATCAAGCAAATAAGATGGGGGGAAAAAAACACTTACACTTTAGCACCATAGTAATCCTCCGACCGACCACTCAGGATGCTACAATACCTTTTCTATTGAACGAACATTTTAACGTGCTGACTTTGTTGCTTAAAACTTTGCATGACAGATTTCTGGAGTTTGTAGTTTAGTTAAAAAGGACACTCCAGGCACACAGACCACTTCTGCCCATTGGAGTTGTCTGGGTGCCAACTCCCACTACCCTTAAAAGGACCACTATAGTGCCAGGAAAACACTTGTTTTCCTGGCTCTATAGGGTCTCTAGGTCCCCCCCGCCCTCATGGCCCCCCTCCCGCCGGGCTCTAGGGTGAGGAAGTGGTTAATCCCTTACTTTTTCTCCAGTGCCGGGTTCCCTCGGCGCTGGGGACTCTCCTCCTCCTTTCCCACGTCATCGGCTGAATGCGCATGCGCAGCATGAGCCGCACGCGCATACAGGCAGTCCACAGGAAAGCATTCTCAATGCTTTCCTATGGACGCTGGCGTCTTCTCACTGTGAAAATCACAGAAGCGCGGAAGCGCCTCTAGCGGCTGTCAATGAGACAGCCGCTAGAGACTGGATTAACCCTAAAGTAAACATAGCAGTTTCTCTGAAACTGCTATGTTTACAGCAGAAAGGGTTAATCCTAGGTGAACCTGGCACCCAGACCACTTCATTAAGCTGAAGTGGTCTGGGTGCCTATTTTCATAAACTGCAATATTTACCTTGCAGGGTTAAGTCCTCCTTTAGTGACTGTCTACTAGATAGCACTTCCTGGTTTATAGCACAGGTTTTCTGTGCTATAGCATCGCTGGACGTCCTCACGATGTGTGAGGACCTCCAGCGTCGCCGAAATCCCCATAGGAAAGCATTATTCAATGCTTTCCTATGGGGAGGTCTAATGCGCATACGCAGCATTGCTATGTATGCGCATTACGTCTCCCCCGCCGCCGGCCGGGCATGCACAGTAGGAGACAGAGGAGCGTAGGCGGAGCCTGACCCAGTGCCGAGGGACATCGGCACTGGATACAGGTAAGTCACTGAAGAGTTTTACCCCCTCAGCAACATGGGATGGGGGGTGGGAGGGAGAGGGGACCTGCAGTGCCAGGAAAACGGTTTGTTTTCCTGGCACTGGAGAGTCCCTTTAACAGTTTTACACATATGAAACCTTCATTGTCCTTGCTGCTAACATGAACAACTGTGTTATAGGAGAATAGATGAAACCTTAAGGGACCAGAAAACAGGGAGGAAAAAACCCTACCCTGTTACCGTCTCTTAGGTAAAGGATGGTCACCTAGACTGGGTAGAAAGGGGGTAACCCTAGGGTAATGAAACAAAACAAAGAAAATAAATCCAAAGGTGGTCTAACTAAGAGACAACCATGAGGAAAAGTACCCAGTCCAATTCCGATAGTAAATGTTAAAAGGAGAAAATAATAAATAACTTTATTAGGGTATATAGTACAATGTATACATAAGTTCCAATCTAAATAGATAGAGTCAGCCAAAAGGAATAACCCACCATCAAAAATAGAGATAGAAAGAGTGGCTAAATAGTAGCCTACTATATATAATCCTTCTAAAAAGAAAAATAACTAAATGATGCTTGGGCTGAGGGTATAGAAACACTCATAAGGGTGGAGAGACTAGGTGGAGAGAAGTGGGTAATAGGATGTGTAGATTAAATATGGAAAAAAACATAGTCTCATATTCACATAGCCCCACATATAGTAAACTCCTCCACAGATAGTCACCCTCAGTGTTCTAACCCTATTAGAACTTTTAAAAAAGTTAAAGTTTTCTACTGAAATCTTAACTTTTTGTGAAATTAAAAAAAGAAGACACACTTCACAAATAAAGTACTTCAAACAAGCTAAAGTACTTTAGCGGTCCGTAGTGTCCCTTTAAGTAACCAATAGGCATTCAGCCCTTGTACTATGTTCTGAACAGCCTTAAAGAACCACTCCACACTCATAAAAACACTGCAGATTGCAAAAATGCTTTATGGGTGAGGAGTACCCTTTTAAAGGGCACTTTAGAAAAGTGCAGACCTCTAAAAGAAAATCGTCACTTTTATCATTAAATATTGGAACACCTCCCTGGCTGTCAAACAGTTATTTTAAGATATACCCACAATGAATACATGCATGTATTCATTGGGGTGTATATTATTTAGTAAACAGTGATTGTTTCTTTTTTCATTAGCACTGTGGAATGTTCCTTTAAGGTTTCCCATTTTCACCTACTTTGCAACAGAGATTGGTTTAGTGTACCTCTCAATTTAAACAGAAAAATGCAAAAAGAATGAGTTGCCTAGGTTGCAATATTACTGAGGATATTCCAGATGCACACCGTAACATATACCCATTTTATAGATATATATATATATATATATATATATATTGAAGAATGTATATCATAGCACCTTACATTTTCCAAATACACCAACACTACAACGTATTGAATACAGCTACACCACGAGGTATGACAGGAATGCAAAGACAGTTTATAGATAAAATGTATAGAATGACATAGTCACAATGAATTGCACAAATGGGACTTGCACACCTGTGAATTCAATATCTAATCTTGTTTCCACAAATCTCTTACGGGAAAGCTATCAGTGCGTTTAAGGCTTTTGTTCCATGGCTAAATGGAATGTGATGGGTGTGGTAAAGCATGTGATTCAAGGCCTGGCTGTATATACTAATTGGGCCTGTTGGTTGCTTGTTTTGCAGAGAGAATGTAAAGGTACACAACAGTCAAAAGCCATTAATACACTTGGAAAATACTTTGCATGTATTGTATACAAAAGAAGATCCAACAAAAGTGGCCCCAAGCTTCTTATTGCGGAGGTGTACATCACCCAACTTTGGAGCCTGTATAACCGGGACTGGATGGGCGAGTGTCACTACTAGTGTCAACTGTGATGCAACCTCATTACCAACAACATCCGTAAGGCGCGGGCCTATCTGCTGACAAGCATTTTGGCCGCTCCCCCCCCCGGACTTTAGTACCTAGTGCTGGCTGTACACCACAAGCACATCTAATTATGTTCTCCCACTGTGCAGCCAAGAACAGTCCTAAGTGGGACTGTTTGAGGTCTTGGGGTGTAACATAAGCTAAGAATACATATTGGTAAAAATACCCTAGATCGAGTGTGGTCAGTCCTGTTGTAGACTGACCCTTAACGTTTGGCACTTAACACACTAAAAACAAACCAAAATATTCACTTAGCATGCTCCCTTTAGCTCTCCATATATTGTTTAGTAAATATATTAAAAAGAAAAAAAAACTGCCCTACTTCTTCAAATTAGAGCTACAAGTGGTTCTTGGCTGTTCAAATAAGCTCAGGCTTTTTTGGACTTCTGCTAAAGCTCAGATTTTCAACAATGCAAAGGAAATTTAAAAGCCGTAACTTTTAATCTGTCTGTGTTTAAATAGACAGGGCAACGATTAGCTTATTTAATACTGAATGCGTAGCATTTCGTATCAGCAGCTGTATTTTTTTTTTTTATTGGACATACATTTTTTTTTTATATTAATTAATATTTACTCTCCAATTTAAGTATATTCGGTTGCAGACCTGTTCTCAGAAATTTCGTACTAAGGTTTTACAAACAATACCAATTCGAAAATACTACACTATTTTTTTTTAAGCGGATTACTCCTCTTGATAGTGATTACCATGTCGCTTTAAAACACACTGTATTGCTGAGAGAGCTGTAAGTGCACACAAACAAGCAATAGGCCCAATGGTACAGCTTCATATAGCTCAGATATTTGAGAGTAGTTTTCGCTCGATGGAATCTGTTTCTACAATGCCATGCAACGTTCTCTTTCTTGCATCCACATCTAATGTTACAAGAGCAATAATTATAGATGGGTCATAACACCTGCATGAGTTGGCAAGACGTTCTGCTGGCTACAACAGGCTTATAGCTTTCCCCTATGGTACCACTCATAGTTGCATCCCCACCTTTAACTGTAAGTAGGAGATCAAAGGTTTTAATTTAATTTAGATGACAATGTAAAATAAATACAGGATTTTAGTGGAGATGGAAAAACATTTGGAGGACAGTGAGCGTAAAAGCCTCAGTAGAAGCGACAAAAAAATAATAATAATAATAATAAAAACATTTATAAAAATGGCTTAATATGAGGAATAAAGGTGAAAAATGTAATATTAAATGGAGAAATGTTCTAAACCACAAACAGAGTTAAATGGGAAAACAAAAGAAATAAAGCATAAAACTATAAAAGACAAACAAGTAACATTGCATATTTTGATAGATGGTATTGGCCCATATCTAAAATGCATTCCAGTAAGAGAAAACACAAGTGCTGAATACAAAATAAAATATGTGAAAAATGTGCATGAGGAGAAAAGTAAAAGCAAAACACCTATGTTTTGCAATAACTGCAGTAATAGCAGAAATATAAAAAAGGAACATTAATACACTGATCACTCAGCATGTTTAAGTTTTACAAAAATCAGTTTAAAAAAATAAATTAAAAAAATATTTAATCTTGAAGTTCTAGAAGATATACATCCCAACACACAGCGAAACTAATGTAACATGGATAGCTAGTATCACTACAAGAATGGAGGCAAGTTTATTATTCATGAGCAGAGCGATCTAACCTAACCATGAATAATAGAGGCTAATGGATGGGAACCTGTGTATTTTGTATTATTTCCTAAACCTAAGATGACAGAGGCAAACAATAGACCTGGTAGTAAAGAGAAAGCTCTCTCAGAACACCGGATCACTCCTTTCATTGTTTAAGTGCAAGAAGTTTAATGTTCAAGTCATTTCAATGAATGAATGAATTGAAATCTGGCCCTCGATGAGTTAAACTTATAATACACGAGGTGGAGAAGGAGTTATTGATACTAGTAGAATCTATAAGACGTTGCCTGGAATCAGTGGTGGGTGCAGCAATATAGAGCCTATATATAGAATATGCCAGAGTAAGGTATTAAAAATAAATAAATAAATAAATAAATAAAAAGTTAATTCACACGCTTTGATACAAACTTGACGTGGTTGTATGTGTTAACTTTATTAAGCTTTTTGCCAAAATGAAATTCAAGGAGATTCCATGTTTTTGAGGTTTTATTGAAATACTGTTTATTGTCTGCACACCATGCATGGTCATTCTACTGCTGAGCAGATCAAATCTTTGAGCCACAGATGCCAGTGTAAGCCCAGCAACATGAAGGTCTGAAGAACGGACTTAAAAATGGCAAACAAGCCTGTTGGAAGACAGACAGATACTGGGGGGGTTTGGGGTCTCGTTGCACCATACACAAGGCAATGGGAAGGAATAAGGAAGAGGCTAGCTTTTAATCAGGTCCTACATGAAAGACATTGTACAGCATGGAGGCTTATTAGTAATACTTTCTATACATTGCTATAGAATATATATAAAGATATATTTTAATGGAAGCAGATATGAATAATAGGGTCTTAAGAGTCCCGCTTTAAAAATATCACTCCATGGACTAACACAATGTTGCCAACTGTAAACACAGAATGAGTTAATGAAACTTTATCTCCAATGTAACAAGCTAGTTATTGCAGGAGTAGATCATGCGAAATGGCAGTTCCGGTGCTGCTGAGGAATGTTTTGCCTCTGACAAAAAAAAAAAAAAAATTAAATTAATTAAAAAAGGGATTTTTTTTTTCCTAGTTGTGATGAGAAACCAAACACTTACATGCAATGTTTATGAACAGGCTAGACAAACACAGGTGTGGGCCCAGGAATGCAAGGCATTACAATTCCATTAAAAGGTCACTATATACAGAGCACCATCCCGTCTGCTCAGCAACCACATCGCACAAAGCTTGCACACGGCTTTGTTAAATAAAAAAATAATAAAACAATAAAACACATGACAAGACTACAGGGTTCTGTCTGAACAAACTTCTGCATCCTCATTTCTTTTTTATAAGCTTGGACAAAACATCGTCATAAATATGGTATCTTTTCAAATTTTAATATATTCAAATTCCTAATGTGAACTGGCCAAGGCTGGTGGAAGTCACGTAGTGAGAAAAGAATAATATGCAAGAGTTAAAAAGAGTCGGATAAATGAATATAACCATTTCCCTTATTGTCTAATCCGCATGAGTCCTAAACAGGGTAAGCACTCACTGAACATGCTAGGATGTATAAAATAAACAAATAATGGAACCAGAAAGTTTATTTTTAGTGTGCTTGTTACGAAATAAATTTGACAGCATATTTACCTGTCATTAACTGGTAGACAGGCGAAGATATGATTTTAAAGGCATTTTTTTATAGTGGTGGGGGAAGGGGGGGGTGGTTTCCACCACTGTACTAGTGGCTAACTAGAGTACAACAAAGCAACTGTGGCATATGATTATAAGTGAAGTATGGGTTAAAGGGACTATAGTCACTACAGCTTAAAGTAGTGGTTTTGATGTCTATAGCCGGTCCCTTCAGCTTTTCAATGTAATGGTTCATTTTCAGGGAAAAGGCAATGTTTACATTACTGCCTAGAACAGGGGTAGGCAACCTTTTAGCAGCACTGTGCCGATATAGGATTGTGATGTCCCGTAGCGTGCCGGTCCTATTTTTTTTTTAAATTGAGGTGTGTATGCTGCCGGATTCTGCTTGTGTTATTTATACTGTGTTACGGTACACCCTGGTATAAGAGGGGTTAATACCGCTGAGGACATTCCCTTTACGAATGAAGAAGCAGCTAACAGCAGTTCCAATTAACGGAACCATACGAAATCCTTCACGAAGCAAACAGCCGAACAAGTAAATCATATGAATCCAGTACCCCCAAGTACGAGACCAAGCTCCGTATTGAGGTAACCCTCAATAAGCAGAGATCTGGTTTATTGAGGGATACCTGCCCGGTATTTATGCAGGTCTCCCACCTGGTGGACACTCCCCTAGGGGACCAGATGGAAGACTGGGACAATGTGGATACAGTAGCCAATCACAGTGGCACAAGCATAAACACTCTCCTTTGATGTAGATAAACCCTCCTCTCTATCCTGGAGATAATTGGGAAATAATCCAATTATCTCCATGGATAGAAGCTAAACTCCATTTTGTACCTGAACATAAAAATACAATAAAATCAATAACTTTACATTACACGAACAGAATCCCCACATTCAACATATCCCCAGATAGCTGGGATCTGAGCACACATTATTACCGAATGCCGCTCAGATCCTATGCATACAGTTCATGGAGCCAAACTCTTTCACATTGTCTTTCGTTATATGAATGGGCTGCATGGGATGGCTATCTGGGCTGCATCTATTCATGCCGGAAAGTACTGAACGGACCGACGTTTGTGTGTTGGATGGCAAAGAAGGGAGGTCGGCAGCTTCAGCGGTGTCCGTGCAAAATAGTGTCCGTTTTCAGTTCCATAGTTTGGGTGCCGAACACCGCTGGCCGTTCGGGACTTTAAAATGGCCGCCACCACATTGGAGTAACATGAACAGCAAACTCCCAACGTTCACCAATTAAGCTGCGGTTAACCGAAGGATAGACGAAGGCAACGGAATAGAGCATAGTTCCAAGACAGAGGGGTCTGTCACATACTGTAATTGCTTTGTATTGTTGTATTTGTGCGTATATGAGCTATTATATTGTATATGTTCAGGAGTTTGTGGTATTGTGTATGATACATATGAATGTGGGCTGTGTATGGGGGCTGCTTGTGGAATTGTGTGTGTGCGTGGATATGTCACATTGTGTGTTTGGTAGTGTGTGTATGTGTGGAGCTCTTTGGGGTATTGCATGTGGGGTTATGTGCATGTATGTGGATTGTTAGCCGGTTACTTTTGTGTGGATTGTATATATGTTTGTTTGTGGGCTGTTAGTATTGTTTGTATGAGGGGAGGGTTCTTGTGCATTTCTGTGTAAATCTAGCAGTGTAGGTGGCTTCCCTGGGTTCCAGTGGGGACCAAGCTGGCCAGGTACAGGTCAAGGACAGGAGCTGCAACAGTAGCTGCAGGCTGCTCTACTACATTGTGGATTCCCATTCACAAGTGTTGGGAGGAAGTGATCTGCAATGCATAAATTGAGGATTGTCCTTCACCACCTTTTCGTATTAGCAGATATCTGAAGTTTCACTGGGACTCCTGATAGCCAGAGCCTGTTTGGCTCTAGCAGCCTTGAGTGCCGTGCAAAGACACCTGGAGTGCCGTGCATGGCACTAGTGCCGTAGGTTGCCTACCCCTGGCCTAGAAGCACCTCTAGTGGCAGTCACTCAGACCGCCACTAGAAAGGCCTCTTAGTCGAGTGCTGCACAGTGTGAATGCTCCCCACAGAGTTGTATTGATTCAATGCATCTCTAGGGGGAGATTCTTAATGGCACAGTAGTGTGTTTTGCCACAATAGGAAAAGCATTGGATTGGCTGTGATCATCAAAACGGATCTCAGCCATGGAGGCGGGCAAGACCAGTGTGGTGTGGGAAAATTGGGCAGAGGATCTAAACCAACAACACAGGCACTACAGTAGGTGGCAATTAAAAAAAAATATATATATATATATATATAAATATAATATAATATAATATAATATAATATATTGCATTCCTGGTACAACTAGGGCAGGCCATGTATTGAAGACTCACCCAAAACAAGGTTTATTATGCTGTATAACCACTGTATTATTCCCATAAGGAGTGACCAAGGTTGTCTTTCTTCATGTTATTTCAATGTTTACATTACAAAAAAAAAAAAAAAAAAGACTTTAAAATCAATATAATTTGTGTCAAGGAAATTCTTCCCAAAACGGACTTGCAGATGGCTTTCAAAAGTTTCAAAACATAGGCAAAAAGAACAGTGGCCTGGATATATTTTTGAATAAGCTTTTCAAATAATTTAATATTTTGGATAGACTTTTTAAACTATTTAATATTTTAAATATTTGATATATGTTATCAATGTATTTTGAGGGGTGGGGGGAAAATTATGGTTTTGTTTTTTAAAAAAATCTAAAAATATTAAATAATTTGAAAACTTATATGATATTAAAATCAAGGCCACAGTAAGGGTATTTGGTAATTCAGAAAAAAAACATAAATTTAGCTTCTTCACCCTAGTGTTTCACATTAAATATTGTAAATGTTTGCAGAGCATTGTCAAATGCTATTGAAATCTAGAGAACTAAGCTAGCTTCTTGAAACTTTATATCCTTGACACTATGGGGAAAATGTATTCAGAAAACATTAAAAACGTAAGGTTATTCATCCCGACCCCATCTTGTTGGCTATCCAGAGTTTGCAAGGTCAGCTTATGTTTTAAACTCCTATGTATAGCTATAGGCTTGCTTGCTGAATGCATGAACAATAAACGTGAATACATAATCTAACAAAAGGCAAAAAGGGACTGTCAGAGGTCGGCAGTATAAATAAGGGAAAGAAATTACGGGGAGAATTGAGACATGTCTTCAGAAATGTGCCTGTTTTCCCAAAGTCTAGCATTCAAAATGAATGTTCAGTCATGCTCGACAAACACCTCTTCTTATCTGGTAGAACAGTTAGTTCACAATAGAAGCCAATATGACTCATTCCCTTTGGTTGAATCAAGTCTAAACTTATTTTGCTACAGGTCAAAAAAGTCACAGGCCACTGAAGAAAGCTCCACGCATTGCAGAAAGAGAGATGCCCGTGCTTCTGGGGGTTGTAGAAAGTGAATATTATATTAGTTATGCTTGTTGGAATAACTTGAGCAGGATTCAAACATAGGTTATTAAACAATGTTTACATCAGAGTATCGAACACAGCAAACCTTAAGGGTGTCAGTTAGAACTTCAGTTAGTTGTTCACAGAGTCACGCAAAGAGCTAGGGTAACTTGTTGATTCATTCTATTCAACTTTATACACTTGTCAAGGTTCCTCGTAGTATAGAGTTCTGCCAAACACGTATTATACATGATGGATCATGTTGCAACTCAAACATAAAGCTGGGGTTGACAAAAAGGGTTTTTCACGGAAGGGTGATTTGTTACAAATTCAAAAAGGACTATTACATTTTAAGTCAAAATAGCGGAAATGAAACCACAGTGGGTTTGGACACATAGAATTCTAGGTAAAGCCATAAATTATTAGGTATCAGGTGTAATATTTGTAGATATCACCCTTATAATGATCTTGAGGTTTGTGACACCCTAGACTAAAAAACAAAACAAAACAAAAAAAACTAGATTCTGAGTATTCTGTGGTGTCCAAGGCAATGTATTAAAATATCTAATTCTAGAAGACTTTTGTAAGACTAGGGTCCACCAGGTTTTCTGGGACACAGATCATATATTATATATATTGATATTGGCAACACTTTTCATAAATATGACATAATTATGTGTTTTCCTGGGGGGGGGGGGGGATCTGGTAACCCTCTGCAAGACTCTTCTTGTTTGCTACCACATTACTGAAGTGATACTTGTATCTTATAATTTACGTTGTTTTATATAAAAGCTATTTCTATGAGAAAACTAAAAGCATACTGCAAGGGCTGATTCTTAAATTTTGTTATTCCCTTCACTACTGTGTGTTGTAGGTTTTACAAAGAAAAATAATCCTGATTATTAATATTATATTTATAGCGCGCCATCAAATTCCGCAGCACTTTACAATGGGTGGACGAACAGACAGTTGTAACCAGACAAATGGACACACAGGAACAGAGGGGTTGAGGGCCCTGCTCAATGAGCTTACATGCTAGAGGGAGTGAGGTAAAATGACACAAAAATAGGATAGTATTAGACTAGTGACAGTTGCAGAAGAGGAATCAGTTGGGAGATATTAACAGTTTCATTGATACGCTTTTATGAAGAAGTGGGTTTTTAACGATTTTTTGAAGGAGTGGAGACTGGGTGAGCATCTAACGGAGGAGGCAAGTGAGTTCCACAGGAACGGTGCAGCCCTCGAGAAATCTTGAAGGCGAGCATCAGAGGTGGGAGTACGGACAGAAGATAATAATAATAACAAAGTATTTAACCAGGAAAGGTACTTCTCTGGTTTCCAAGTACATCCTGGGGATGTTACCTTAGCCCAACATCCAGGGGTTGTTACCCAATTTAATGGTACTCATTTTATCTACCTCGGAAGGATGAAGGATTTGAACCTGCGACCCAAGGGTTAGAACAGATTCTGCTGATGCATTAGCCCACTGAGCTATTTCACCAGCCTTAGACATAAGTCTTCAGCAGATCGTAAGGGCCTAGACGGGACATACTTGTGTATAAGGGAGAATAGATTGGTGGGAGCAGCATTATGTAGGGATTTGAAAGCAAGAACCAGAATTTTAAATTGAGCTCTATATTTTATAGGAAGCCAATGTAGGGACTGACAGAAGGGTGAGGCATGGGAGGTGCGGGCGGACAGGAAATTCAGCCTCGGCGCCGCATTCATTATGGACTGTAACGGCGCAAGTTGGGAGCACGTAAGACCACTGAGAAGTGGATTACAGTAGCCAGAGCGAGAAAGGACAGTGGAATGGACCAACACCTTAGTCGCATCTGGCGTTACATAGGGGCGGATGCGCGCAATGTTTTTGAGATGGAAATGACAGGATTTGGCGATAGATTGAACATGAGGCTTGAAGGAGAGGTCGGAGTCAAAGAGAACACCTAGGCAGCGAGCCTGCATGGTGGAGCTGATGGCAGCACCGTTGACTTGGAGGGAGGGAGACACAGGAGTAACAACACTTGAGGGAGGAAAGACCAGAATTTCAGTTTTGGTCAAGTTTAGTTTAAGGAAATGGGCAGCCATCCAGTTAGCAGAGAGGCAGTCAGAGACACTAGTCAAGAGGGACGGGGAGAGATCAGGAGAGGACAGGTAGATTTGCGTGTCATCTGCATAGAAATGATATTGGAACCCAAAGGAGCTAATGAGTTTACCAAGGGAGGCAGTATAGATGGAGAACAGTAGGGGACCAAGGACTGAACCTTGAGGGACACCAACAGAGAGGAGTTGGGGAGAAGAAGCAGAGCCAGAGAAAGAAACACTGAAAGCTTATGCATGCTTATAAGGCACCTGCTAGTATTTTTCTGAATGGAGATTCTCAAGTCACCACCAGAATGTAAAAAATAAATGTCTATATATGGGCACAATATCCACAAACAATAAGCAACATTGCAGATAATAACTAGCAAGTTTATTAGATCTGACTGAAATCTGTGCGTAAGCTAAGACTCCTACAATATGCAGAGTTCCTCTAGATCCCTGCCGTAACCAATACAGTATGCAGGATCTTTCTAGATCACTGTCGTAGGCCCTACAGGAAGCAGTGTCTTTCCAGATCTCTGCCGTAACCCCTACAGGATGCAGTCCTTCTAGCCATAACTATCCCTGCCCTAACCGCTACAATATGCACAGCCCTTCTAGATCCTTGCCATAGCCCCTACATCATGCAGAGTCTTTCTAGATTCCTTCCATAACAATTAAATTATGCAGAGTCGTTTTAAATCCTTGCTGTAACCCATACAGTATGCATCGCTCTAGATCTCTGGCAGCTCTGTATATCTAAAGAACAGGTCCCAATCTAGGGAAAAGAGAGGTGACCTCTTACAGTCTTTCGGTCTCATGCAAAGAGTTAAAACAGAGCCCCAGTAACAATCATTTAAAGAGTTGAGACAGAAAGGTGAGTTACCTTAAAACACATGATATTCAGTCAATTGATGCTTGCATTTTAATTTTTACATTCCAAAAACTATTTGCAAAATATAAGCACAGGTGACACATATTGATGACTCATAAGTAATTGCTGTTTAAGGTTTATAACTTACGCAGATGCAAGCATTGAATGTGTGTACAACAATTACATTTAAAATCAGTATGTTTTGACAACATTCACCCCCGTCCCCATCTTTCAAAGCTATGCTCAGTGCAACAAATACATCATTTGATAGTTGACCTAGAAATCCTTGATGATGGTGATTAAAACACAAAACAACGTGAAGCAGTACCCCCTGCTTTCAGGACCACCACGATACAATCCACGGCAATGCACAGCTTGATGTTGTAAGACAGCCCCTACAATTGCTCATATTGGATTTCCTGGGGTTGTTTTTTTAAAGTTTTCTTTGGTGGGTAGAGTGTTTGTGCAGTGTAGCTTGGCAGCTGGAGAGGAATCGTAAGTGTATGGATAAGGGCACACTAACTAAAATACATTTTTTCACACATTTACGAAGGTATATATACACAATTAGCAGTCTTTTTGATGTATTGGTCACTAACAGTTTCTAACAACAGAGCCCCTTTAAAACAGTCAAACAACACCATCAGCAAACTCAGAGCTGTTATCCTGGCCTTGCCAAGACAGTTTATTAAGATCTGTTATAAGACTTTGATTAATAAAAGCTTTCTGTAACAATACAACGAAGGTGAGGTGTAAGCATCTGACATCACTCGTTACATTTGCTTATCTTTGTGTGACTAATCCATGCCACCTATTAGGCAACAGTGACAAAGAATCCATGGCTACAGCCAAAACAAACAAAAATATGACATGGCTTCACATTACAAATATATTTCTCTGAAGACATAAATGTTTGGTGTCTAGAACAACTTGTAAATGCAAAATAAACATTATTTGATTAATAGAACAATATACGCAGAATAACACAAATTATTCAAATACAAATATTCTTCATATATCACCTGTGATATTTCATTAAATGTATACGTCACATAAACCAAAGCAAGCTGATAAACCTATTACATATATTTTATTAGAAGAAGAAAAAAGTAGATTGTTTGCAAATGGAGGGTTAAGGAAGTTATTTTCTAAAATATTATTTGACTTCTGTACACCTTATCACTTTTAAATATAACAGTGCATGACTGTGGATGGGTGTGGTATTTACTGAACATCCACCTTAATTATGGATTACAGGGCACACTCCTTGACAGCGCAGTTGACGTTTCTGTATGAACTACACACAAAATATCAGGTGAAGGATACTTTGTAAAAACAAGCAAAACATCTATACATGGCGCATTACCCTTAAAGGAATACTCCATACCCTTAAAGCACTTCCTCTTGTTGATCTGCTCTAGGAGATATCAGAGTGCCAACTCTTTGTCACTTTATAGAGTGATATTTTTTAAGTTTTATAGAGTGAAGTTTTATAAAGCCAGCTATTCGGTGTCCATCCTAATTGCTTTGTGGACAATGCACAAACGAAAGGCGCTGCTTCTATATTGTGTTGGCAATTTCCCAGAGCTGCGGTGAGGGACACTCTTGCCGTTAGATTGCAGGCATAGGCGACCTTCGGCACTCCAGATGTTTTAGATTACACCTCCCATGATGCTTTGCCAGCATTATGGGTGTAAGAGCATTATGGGGATGTAGTGCACAACATCTGGAGTTGCCTATCCCTGGATCGAAGGTTGCCTATCCCTGGATTAGAGGTAAGTAACTGCTTTAGCACAAGAAAAAAAAAAAGAAGGGGGTCAGACAATAATGTAGACATTGTATTGTAGTCCTTGCTGCCGGCCCAGTAGTAATGGGAGTGAGCGCAGGACTTCTCTTTTTGTATATGTATTTATTTTGTATCACGCAGCCTGGTTACAATGCTGCCGCCCATCCCATGTGTTCCCTATTAAGGGTTAATAAGTATATAGGGGTGTATATAAGAAAATACCCCTCTCTGTCTCATTAGAGACATCTTTGCCAGAAGCTTAAGGAAGCAGGCTGAAGGGTCAGTGTTAGGACCCGCTTTGGGTGGGGGGTGGGGAGGGTCTGCCGTGACGTTGGCAGGCGGGCATTCCCTCCATTGGCCATTGGAGCAACTAAATTACATCCATTTGTCTAAATATACATAGGGATTAAGGAGAGAGCGCAGATAACTTTTTCTTTTCTTTGGTTTTTACTATATATTGGGGCTGATGTGTATTGTAGTCCTTGCTGCCGGCCCAGTAGTAATGGGAGTGAGCGCAGGATTTCTCTTTTTGTAATAATATAGACCTGTCTAAAAAAATAAAATAAATAAAAACTATTCACTGCATCTACAAGCCCACTTATTCACTCACTGAAATATTGGGAAGCCATGTTTCTGCCTTCATGTCTCGAGAGGTTGCACAGCAAGGTTCCGGTGAGTTGTAGGTCAGCTGTCAGCATTCTACAAGAGAATTCTTTCAAATGAACTACAACTTCCAGAAGCCCCTGCTGCACTCAGTGCTGTTAATCTACAGGATAAGTTCAGCATGGACAAAGAAAGTTACTGGATCTTGATTGTCACTTAATGGTTTGGCCAGAGCTCACTGCAGAATCTGCAAACCCTAGATATTTTCACCTCAGTTATTGTCTATATTAATGCATCACACAAGAACAAAATCACTCCCAGCCTGGAGTGAAAACATTACCTTGACTGTTACTCACCACTGCAAGCCTGGAGGGTCCATGGTACATTCACCAAATTGGCACTTGCCAATGGCTAGAGATATCTACTCCTCAGTCCTCATATGTTCTTTACAAACAAAACCATCCTCGTCCCCGTGCCAGAGAATTATTATTACTGGTATTTATATAGCGCCAGCATATTCCATAGCGCTTTACAATATTACCAAAGGGGGAGATTTAACAATAAATGACACAATTACAAAAACGTGCTCAAACGAGCTTACAGTCTATAGCGTAGAATTAAACTACCTTTTACATTTATTTCTTAGCCCTTGAAGGCCACTGATATACAAACCTTTTGTTAATTTAAGGATCATAAACATGAATTGGCTACAAAAAGTTTATATTTCTTCCTTTTCACACTATTTCTCACCCAAACACCAACGCTAATCCTTAAACATAAAGTTAAGTTTGCATACAGATAAAAATAAAATAAAAATTTTTTTACACATCTTACAGAAGTTGTATTTAAAGAACTCAGGATTGTTACATTACATCATATGAGGAAAACCTTCCGCATTCACATTAACAAAGAACGTTGAAACTTTCACTTTGCTTGGTGTCCAAGCGTGACAAAAATGTTTAATCTACACAGGACTGCCTGAGGGAAAGAACAGCCCAACGTGCTTAGACAATTGTGTTGCACGTATAATAGGAATGGTGTCAGAACTCAACTGTTGGATCAGTACCAGCAGAACAAACCTAATGAGAGTATGTAGGACTGACAAGAAAGCAAAAAAAAAAAACAAGTGGCTTGAGATACTCAGTGACGACAATATAAGCCAATGAAGATATTCTGTGGAAAGTTCAGCAAAGATTGCTTTATAGAAAAAGAAAAAAAAGATATTTTAAAGAAGGAAAAATGGATATTGCTATTTTAAATGCAGTCAGTAGTATAGGGAAGAAAAAAAAAAAGGGGGGGAGAGAGAGAGAGAGAGATCGATCGATCGATCGAGAGAGAGAGAGTTATCTTTTTTGTCTGTTTCAACAAATGTAGAGTTCACATGACACTGCAATGTCTGCCCAACTGTTAGGTGGGGGATAAAGTAATGCTTGATTGCCTGCATGACTCAGTCATAAGCCTCTGATGCTTCCCTTCCTTCGAACTTTCCCCCCAAAGAAAGATTAAGGTTGGCAGTTTCATCTGGATGAACAATTACTTGTTTTGCTAGAGATACATGCCTTGTCAGATGCTCCAGTAAGCATTGAGGCAGGAGGAGAAAAAAAAATAAAAAAGAGCCCCAGCTGAACGAATTCAGACTTAGCCACTCAGATGCAGCAATTAGACGGCATTCCTTTGCCTGCCACAGACTGTCCTTCATTATAAGTGGATTGCACAATAAAGCATCTGATCATGGGGAAAAGGGCAAAGTGAAGCTAATTTGGGAAGAAAAAGAATGAACAAAATAATAAATAAATATCAAGACAGAAAAGGCGGCTTTTAGTCAAGCAATACCAAGTAATTTTAGCCGTTCGTCGACTCTAGTTGCACTTTGTTGAAAATTGCCTAAATGTATTTTCTCATTTACTTTTAATATATTTTAAACTGAGCTAAAACAAAGACACTTCTCATTCTTCACTGAATGGAGAGACTTTTCCTCTACAATTTGGGTAGAACAGCGATTATCTGTGGTCCCCAGGATATGATGGCAACTTTTCAAAATGTAAAAGAAACAAAAATAAAAAGTTGGGAAAAAAAAAAAAACACACACACAAACCACACATTCCATTATATTGCATAATTATTCCAATAACAACCAGGTACATTGTAAAGAAGGAACAATGTAACTGCCCATTGTTCCCACCTAAGGGAAGCCTAGAATACCAGTATTTCAAGGTAGGTTCCAGGTAGTAAGGTAACATTTTCTTTTTTTTTTCTTTCAAACATAATTTATATGACATACATGGCCAGGCCTATGTACAGCAATACCTTGAAGCACAAGTACTATTTATAAAACTTTAAATATACGACTCTTTACTGGCTCAAAGAAAAAAAAAAAGTGTCTAAAGTCTACAAACATTTGTTAAACTATGATGTAAGCAACACACAAAGGTCACACTGTTTATTAGGTCTGTCCAGGGGAAAGCCTCACTGCACAATAGCATTGAGGATAGAACCATAATTACGTAAGTTAGTGCAACATTCTACTTTAAATGGAATAATGCAGTTATAATTTAACCATTATATTCTTGACACGTTTTTGTTGTTTTGCATTAGTATGTGCTGGAATCTAATCTGCCGGATAGCTAGAGATAAAATAAAAAAAAAAAAAGATGGGTCATACACATGGCCAGAGATTCTATTTAGCCTTGTCCACTTGTCTTGCAGCACAAAAAAAAAAAAAAAGTGCACTAGATAACTGGATCTACAGTCATGGGCCGTTAAGGGGGCACTCTAGACCCCTAAAGCACTTTAGTTTGCTGAAATGCTTTTTGTGAAGATTTTACTAAAAGTGCACATTTTAATAGAAATGAATGCTTACAGATTAACCTGATAACACCCCCTGGCTGTCACTAAGACAGCCAGTCCTTTTAAATTCCTGGATGCTTAGCTCAGTGGAGCTCAACTCAAGAGTCAGGCAAGACTTCTCATTGAGCTGCATTGGGATGTCTGATTAAAAAGTCTGAGTGGGGTTAGTAGGGGAGGGCTTGCAAAGGCTTCAGACAAGAGACCTGCAGCTTTTACAAGTATTTTTTTTTTTTTTTTAATGAAAAAAAGTGTATTATTAAATGTATGCATGTTTTTATATTTGAACATTGTAGCGTCCCTTTAATGAGATGTTTTATTGAGGAGAAGCAAGGTTTCATAGTATGGAGAAGAGGTTTACTCTGCAGAAATGGGTTCTAGATCAGAAAAACAATTAAGGAAGAGTTGTCTTACATCAGTGGCGTACACACGATCCATGGGGCCCCAGTGCAAAAATTGATGGGAGGGAGCACTGATCCTCCTGTTTAGCTCCCTCGCGCGCCGCTTACTGATCCTGGAGTGACGTCATATTCCGGCTCCGACATCACTGCGGTGCACGCGAGGGAGCTGGGCAGAGAGCGCTCAGGGGAGAATGACACCACTGCCAGCCTCGGGGGTCCCTGAGGTGGCCAGCTCCTGGTCCCCCCAGGAGAAGAGGCTGGCAAACTGGCATACATACCCGGATTGCAGGGCAGCCAAGCCCCCTGGTGGGCTGGGCCCGTTCACAGCTGCGACCGCATGTACGCCAGTGTCTTACATTCTCCCACCCATGTAGCTGGCAATACCCTTGACCTAATCTTCACTTATGCATGTACAGTAACTAATATCTGCAACACTCCATATCCACTCTCTGATCACCACCTCTTATCATTTGCTCTTGCGTACCCCCTCACCCAACAACTTCAGCCTAACCCCCCTCAACTCAGGAGGGACCTTAATTCTCTGGATCTCCAACAGTTGTCAGCTGACATTGATTCACAACTGCTGTCCATCCCTTCCCTCTCCTGTCCTTCACTGGCCATCTCCATATATAACTCTACTCTTACATCTGCCTTGAACACTGCAGCGCCACTCCAAACAAGCACCTCAAGGAGGACCCGCCCCCAACCATGGCATACTAAATCAACGCGCTACCTGCAAAGATGCTCCCGTTGTGCTGAACGCTCCTGGAGGAAGTCTCGTACCCAATCAGACTTTCTCCATTATAGATTCATATTGTGTTCATACAGTGCAGCCCTTGCCCTTGCCAAACAGTCCTATTTTTCCTCTCTCATTAGTTCATGTTCCCGCAACCCCAGGCGTCTCTTTGACACCTTTAATTCTCTTCTTCGCCCTGCTGTGGCCACCCCCAAAACTAACCTTACTTCTGATAACTTTGCATGTTACTTCACTGACAAGATTGAACAGCTAAGGAAAGAATTCTCCCCTCCTTGCCTTTCTGTTTCTCAATCACACATAGATCATGCATTTCCTACCCTTCAGACATTCTCCCCAGCTACTGACCAAGAGGTGGCTGCTCTTCTTTGCTCCTCTCGCCCCACCACTTGCCCGCTCGATCCTGTCCCATCTCACCTTATCAGATCTCTCTCCACTTGTCTCGTGCCTTCTCTAACACACATCTTCAACTGCTCACTCTCTTCTGGCATCGTCCCTGCTGACCTTAAACATGCCACTGTAGTACCTATACTAAAAAAACCATCCCTCGACTCATCCACCCTCTCTAATTACCGTCCCATATCCCTGCTCCCTTTTTCCTCAAAGCTTCTGGAAAGGCTTGTCTTTACCCGTGTGTCTCATTTCCTCAATTCCAACTCTCTCCTTGACCCCCTTCAATCTGGCTTCCGCCCTCTCCACTCTACAGAGACTGCCCTTATCAAAGTCACTAACGACCTAATCGCAGCTAAATCCAAAGGCCACTACTCCATACTAATTCTTCTTGACCTCTCAGCGGCCTTTGACACCGTTGATCATGCTCTCCTTCTTCAAACTCTTCAATCACTTGGTCTCTGTGACTCTGTCCTCTCGTGGTTTTCCTCTTATCTCTCCCAACGCTCATTCAGTGTCTCCTTTTCTAATGATACCTCCTCTCCTCGCCCTGTCTTGGTTGGAGTTCCCCAAGGCTCCGTCCTTGGTCCACTTCTATTTTCTCTTTATACTGCCTCTCTTGGCAAACTTATTACCTCTTTTGGATTCCACTACCACCTGTATGCTGATGACACCCAGCTATATCTCTCCTCCCCGGACCTCTCCCCTGCCATCCTGCAACGTGTCACTGCTTGCCTTTCTTCCATCTCTGACTGGATGTCCTCCCGCTTTCTGAAACTCAATCTCTCAAAAACTGAGCTCCTTGTCTTTCCTCCTCCTAATACTGATCCTCCTCTTTCACTCTCCCTTCAAGTTTGTGGTACCAACATCAGTCCATCCTTGCAAGCGCGCTGTCTTGGCGTCATACTTGACTCTAGTCTCACCTTTGAGCCTCACATCCAGCATGTTGCCAAATCCTGTAGATTCCATCTTAAAAACATAGCCCGCATCCGCCCCTTTCTTGCACCAGATACTACCAAGGAGCTTGTCCATGCTCTGGTAATCTCCCGCATGGATTACTGTAACCCTCTCCTGATTGGTCTTCCCAAAAGCCGTACTGCACCCCTACAGTCCGTAATGAACGCTGCTGCTAGACTGATTTTCCTCTCTAGTTGTTTCTCTCACACCTCACCCCTCTGCCAGTCCTTACATTGGCTTCCTGTATGCTATAGGAGTCAATTCAAGGTACTAACTCACACCTATAAAGCACTGAACAACTCTAGCCCCTCTTATATCTCCTCACAGATCCATAGGTATGTCCCTTCTCGGTCTCTCCGCTCTGCCCGTGACCACCTCCTGTCCGTTGTCCGCACTCGTACGGCCAACTCGCGCTTGCAGGACTTCTCGCGGGCGGCTCCCTTCCTATGGAATAGCCTGCCTACCGCCATCAGACTCTCCCCTAGTCTTGCATCTTTTAAGAAGTGCCTTAAAACTCATCTCTTTAGGAAAGCATATGGCCTCCAAGACTAACCCTTACCTCACATACCTGTCTCTTGCCCTCTCCTAAAGGGCAGTCCACCTTATTTGATTGCAAATTCCTGTCCTAATGTGTTTTACACCCACCTCCTATAGAATGTAAGCTCGATCGAGCAGGGTCCTCTTCAACCTATTGTTCCTGTAAGTTTATTTGTAATTGTCCTATCTATAGTTAAATCCCTTCTCATAATATTGTAAAGCGCTACGGAATCTGTTGGCGCTATATAAATTGCAATAATAATAATAATAATAATAATACCCTCTGTGTGCCAAAATGGCAAGCATCAACCTAAAATACAAAACATCAAATTTACAAGGGTCATTTGTTTATACATTTTAGTATAGTATACATGTGTTAAAACTTCACTTTTACCTAACTGACCTATAGGAGGGCTAGCATGGGGTGCAGTGGGGCCATTGCTCCCCCAGGCCTCTTGCATACACTGGTTGCATTCTACAGCCTCACATTACTATCACCTGCTGATGAAAAGTGATTGGAATTGTGTTTGAATGTTGACAGAGTACAGTACGATTGATTCAATAGGCAGGAATTGTATAGGGCCTTTGCCATCCCAGCACTGTGTGGTATTGTGCTTTAGGCCTGGACTGACCCATTGGGACAATTAAGTAGATGGGGACAAGAGGGCAACGAGGCTATAGTTAGAGTATGTGTAATGTCAGCCAATGCTAGGCTTACAGCATCAGCTGATGCTTTCAGCATATCTTCCAAATAGTGTGTGGCCAAGAAGAAGGAAGTGAGGAATCACAGGAGTAGGAGGCTAGGGGACCAACTTCAACCATTGAAAAATGTTTAAAACACGAATGATAAGACAGCATTAGACACTCCTAGAGGTCAGTGTTCCTTTAAATTTTACATGGTCGGTATTCCATTGAATCCAGCCTTATTGTGACTGCACTTACAAATAAAATAAAATCACATTTAGAGTAATCTTCAAATATCATATACGATTACATTTCACCCCTCTTTCCAAGGCAAGACCAGACTTCACTGTGATTTCCCTCGAAGCACCAAACTATACAGAGCCAGAAGATATTTTCATTTCATTTGCACTTATTAAATGCAGAACCACACTGGATAGCAGCAAAGCTAAGGCTCTTAAAGAGTTCATAGTATGACAACACACATAAAAAGGCCAAGTTAGCATATTTCTGTCCCCCTTTCAGTTTTAATTTATGAATTCAATGGATTTTTTTTCCCACTCCTGGTAGGTAGATAAAACACGCAAAAGTTAGGCGAATATCAAAAGGCTGAATATTCTGTCGATTTTAAAATGAATATATCCAGTCATCACATTCTTTAGAGAACAAACATTAACGCGTGTGCGTTTTTTTTTTTTTTGTTTGTTTTTTTTTAAAGTACTGGATGACACATTAGTTGGCATTTGTAATTTCAGTTAGGTTGAGCCCTATGTTTATTAAATATTTAGATCTTTATCTCCCACTGCAGCATCTCCTTTGAGTTTGTTTTAAAATTCTTATTAGTTGTATGCAATAAGTCATAGTGAACTATAACCGTTACATCATGTAATCAAACGTGTCTTCCACTTAAAATTGGGGTCACATATCAGCAGTAACTCCTTTATTTGAAATCTCTGCTTTTTAAAAAGGCAGAAAAGTACCGCTGGACAATATGTTTAAGTAAACGGACAAAATTATGCAAATCTGTATACTGGCATCCTGTCATCCTGTTTAAACCACATGGCACAAAACAAATATTACAATATACCAAAAAAAACAAACAAAGACAGAAAATCTTTTAAATTGAACATTACCGATACCAAGAGAATATAAGAGAACTGGAGGATAATCAAATCTCATTTATAATAGAGGGCATCACTTTTATTTTGAAGAACAATTATTTTCTGTTTGAAGATCAGTTTTACCTCCAAAAGAAGGGCACAGCCATGGGGACGAAATTTGCCCCCAGTTTCGCTAACTTATTCATGGGAAACTGGGAAGACAATTACATCTGGAATGAACATCCCTGGAATAACAATGTACACAAGTATAAAAGATACATCGATGATGTTTTCTTTATATGGGAAGGAGAAATGGAAGACCTACAAAAGTTTTTAGAATATATTAATAAAAACACATGGGGAGTTAAACTAAACACCACCTACAGTAAGACAGAGGTAGTATTCCTTGATCTTGTTATCTATGTTGATTCTGGTACACTTAAAACGAAAACGCACTTCAAAGAAGTTGACGTGAACAGCTTCATTCTGAAAGAGAGTTGTCATCTACCGTTATGGCTTAAGAATGTACCTTACAATGAATTTAGACGCTTGAGACGGAACTGTACAGACTCTGAAGTCTACATGGAACAAGCGGAAGCAGTAAAGAAAAAGTTTATGTCGAAAAAGTACCAAGAGATTGAAATAGATGAGGCATTAAGTAGAGTGGATCATTTAGACCGAACTAACCTATTGAAAATTAAGGATAAATCAAACGCAACAGAATCAGGAGAAGTATTTCCAGCAATAATTCTGAACTACAACAAAGAAAATTTACAACTAAAAAAGATACTCACAAGACACTGGCATCTATTGAAAAAAGATAAAATTCTGGCTAGTATGTTACCGGAAAGACCAAGGATCATCTTTAGGGGTGCACCGAACTTACGAAGGAAAATAACTAATAAACATGTAAAAAGAAAGAACACCATAACCACAACAAAGAAAAATGGATTCTTCTATTGTTTGGACTGTATAGCGTGTAAAGAAAGAAAGCACAAACACACAAAAGGAGTATTTGAAGTCACTAGCAAAATGGAATCCTTTAAAATAAAAGAACATATTACCTGCCAAAGCACTAACGTGATATATGTACTGGAGTGCCCATGTGGGCTCCAGTACGTAGGAAGAACAAAGAGGCAACTGTACATTAGAATTAGGGAACACATGCTGAATATAAAGAAGGGATATATGCAACATTCAGTATCGGCCCACTTCAAACAAACACACAATTCGGATATGAGCCTTTTGAACTTTAAGGGGATATGTAGAGTAAATAAAAACTGGAGAGGAGGAGACCATACCAAACAACTGGGCATCACTGAGATGAAATGGATATATCAACTTGATACGCTGCAGCCTAAGGGTTTGAATGCCGAATTTGAGCTGTGTCATTTTTTGGGATGAATCCCCCTTTAAATTTCCATTTTTTATTAAAATTAATGGCATGTAACATCTTTAATCCCACATACATTTATATCTAGAAGTGGCAGCAGAAGCGCAAATATAAGATTTTTTGCGTCTATTTAGATAATTTTTATTTTCTACATTAGTCTGCTATATAGAATCATCCTTATTTTTATACATATAAATAGAGATGTCTACTTTTATAGGGCACCTTTTTTAATTTTATTTCTCTTTTATATATTTTTATAAGTTGATAATGGGAGTTATGCTTTTATTCACTTAGGGACTGTTTATATAGCAACAAAGCATCCATTATACCGTTTAAAATTAATAGTATAAGTTTCAAGACATCATGTCTCGGTATATTTAGAGAATAGATTATGGGGGACCAATGATACTCACTTTTCTGATACAAAACAATAAAAAAACCTTAAGGTGATAACGGAAAGGTTCTCTTCACTTACCGAGTCAAGTGTTACCTTGGTAACATGAGTAAATAAAGTAAAGTAATCTTATGTGCCGAAATCACCAGTTATGAAATTGGGATACACTGTAACCACCAGATTATGGAGGAGTTATATTTACAATCATTGACTTTCTGTTTAATTCAGAAAATCTTACGTTATTCTACTTTCTTTTTCATGCCTGTTAATATGAGAAACGGCAGTTGCATTTAAACCCGATCAGGCGGGGTTACTATGGCAACAGAAGTAAATAGAAAATAGAAATGGTTATATGCTGCCTATAATAAGTATCTATTTTTTGAGCAATTAGGCATGAACACTTAGTAACTAACCAGTTACATAGAAGTCAACTTTGCATTACACATCGGAGTTTTGGATTTGCCGTGTGCAAATGATTGTCGGCAAAAACTGCTATATAAAGAGAACACAGAGACACAGACCTCATCCATTGAAAAAGCCGCCGAAGCGGAGAAACGCGTTTGGAGAGGTCGGATATCAGCCAGCATCTGGATTATAAAGAGGACCGTTTTTTTATATTTTTTTCAGCAGTATTCATCTTTGCTAACTCGGGACGCCGAGCATTCAAATAAGGTCTGGACTTTAATTTTATCATTTTTTATGTGGCTGTTTTTTTAGCTATTTTTTCATAGACATATTTTTCATCCGCAAAAGTTATTATTTCTTTTCTGTGATATATTTGTCTGTATTTTTTCAATAAATGTATTTTTTACTCTATCTGAGTGTATAAATAAGGTCAGTTCCAAGTCAGTTTAAGAGAGGGGTTTATTTTATTTTTATGCATCTGCAGAATATAAATGAAACCTGGGAGCTACTATATCAGATAACTTAAGTAAATAAACAAAGTGAGAAAGGAGGAGATAAATCCAGCAGAATATTTAAGAAATGTATGAGGGAAGATGTATTTGAAGAGGAGGTGTAGATACAGTTTAGGCCTTTCAGCAAGGGTTGTATATAGCTGTACATAAAGAAGGGATTGGGTAATATAATAGAAATGTATTTAAAGGGACACTATAGTCACCTGAACAACTTTAGCTTAATGAAGCAGTTTTGGTGTATAGAACATGCCCCTGCAGCCTCACTGCTCAATCCTCTGCCATTTAGGAGTTAAATCCCTTTGTTTATGAACCCTAGTCACACCTCCCTGCATGTGACTTGCACAGCCTTCCATAAACACTTCCTGTAAAGAGAGCCCTATTTAGGCTTTCCTTATGGCAAGTTCTGTTTAATTCAGATTTTCTTATCCCCTGCTATATTAATAGCTTGCTAGACCCTGCAAGAGCCTCCTGTATGTGATTAAAGTTCAATTTAGAGATTGAGATACAATTATTTAAGGTAAATTACATCTGTTTGAAAGTGAAACCAGTTTTTTTTTTTTTCATGCAGGCTCTGTCAATCATAGCCAGTGGAGGTGTGGCTAGGGCTGCATAAACAGAAACAAAGTGATTTAACTCCTAAATGACAGTGAATTGAGCAGTGAAATTGCAGGGGAATGATCTATACACTAAAACTGCTTTATTTAGCTAAAGTAATTTAGGTGACAATAGTGTTCCTTTAATACCATGTTCAAGCAGCTGAAGTCTTATGAACAAGGATAGAAAAGGAAAGGAAAGGACATATAGTTGGCAGCCAATGAACAGTATATTGTGAAAAAGACACATACATACATACATTTAAAGTGACACTAGGCACCCAGGACACTTCATCTCATTGTCCCTGTTCCCTTAACCCTGCAATGTAAAATATGGCAGTTTTAGAGAAACTGCAGTGTTTACATTATGGGGTTAAGACTGCCTCTAGCAGCTCTCTACCAAACAGCCATTAGAGGGGCT
Organism: Pelobates fuscus; assembly: GCF_036172605.1. Lineage (NCBI taxonomy): Eukaryota > Metazoa > Chordata > Amphibia > Anura > Pelobatidae > Pelobates > Pelobates fuscus. Next base: position 42,562,552 of record NC_086319.1, on the reverse strand, counting down.
TCCTGGAGTTTGAAACGACAATGTGAAACGACATTGGACATCCTGATGCTTTGCATGAGAACGTCGATTATCTTGCAAACCCCATAGGTGATTGAGGCAATGCTTTCCTATAGGGAAGGCCTAAGGTGCTAAAGGCACTCACCGCACACGAGCATTAGGTCCCCTCATCGTCTGACGTCGGCAGAGTGCGACCCAGCGCAGAGGGACATTAGCGATGGAATCACGTAAGTGTAAAAAGGGGTTTTCTACCCTTTATTTGCCAATGGGTGGGGAGGGGATCGAAGAAGGGAATACAGCTTTGTATTCCCAATACTATAGTTTTACTTTAAATATCAATATTGTATCCATTTCAATTAAGAAAAATTACAAAAAAAAGTGTTGTTAAGAATAACAATCTATATTGTGAGATACAAGTAGTAGCTTGGATTCCTTGTTGCAGAGAGTTTCTAAACATTATAATTCAATTACACTACGTGGGTTAGAGGTCACAGGCTACACAAATGCTAAATAAAGACAAATGCACTGTAGATAGATAAAGAGATTAGATACAATAGATTTATGTAAAAATAGAAACAGCGGAGCAGAATACCACAAAGCTCTGTTAAAATTCTCTTAATTCCCCACCCCTCATCTACACACAATTAGCATCTGTATAAAAATATGTTATTTAGAAATGCATACTCCTGCCAGTGCCAGATCTGGCCATATCAGAAGCCCAATGAAAGTTCTTCATAGGCCAGGCACAATCCTGCATGCATCACATGCAGGACATATCCAAAGGTGCACACGCTCTATTGGCTGTCTGGCTCCAGCATGCCGTGCGTACTGACAACAGATGCCAAATCCGCTCAGAATTAACATTAGCTACATTATTGGGTATCATTAGCCAGACCGGAACAAGAGTGGAACTGGGCTAATGACGCTCAGTGAAGCTGCCAGAAGTGGAGTTACACCTTTGACAGCAAAGGGGGAAAACTCTGCTTGCAGCTTTTCATAGTGAAACGCAGCATATACAGATTACAAGCACCATGACCACTTTAAATCAGTGAAGTGAAAATGCTGCTTAAAATAATATCAAATAAATGTTTTATTACCTGCAAAAATAGTGTTTTTTTAAATCTTATAAAATATAAAACTGCTGTAAGCTATATACACAGACTGAACCACAAATTCTTTAGCTCAGGCATCCCGACTTGTCAGTGCCCTAAGGCAAACACAACAACATAGTTTAAGAGAGCTTTAATAGAGAAGTTAAGAAAGAAAAAACAGAAACACAAAGGTCACTGTGGAAGCACAAAACCAGATTTTTTTGGCAACATCTCAAAACGATTATAGCATCAAAAGGAGGGATGCCTTCTGCAGGACTTTGCTCAGACGTTACAGTTTAAGTTTAGGATTAAGAACCACACCAAATGAACTGATTCATAAAATTAGCCCTATTGGAACACTAGGGCACATAGTTCAAAAAGTGCAGGAATCACCATGGTAACCAAATGGAATCTTCTTGCTTGTTTCACTGGCATTCAAGCCATCTGCTTAAAAAGGTTTACTCCCTTCAAAACAACCAGCACAACCCATTGTAGGAATTATAATGCTCTGAGTACCATGGTACAATTCCTTGGTAATTGGAGAAATATGATTAGCAATTGTATGCCCCTTTACCAAGGTCCCTGCCATTTTGCTATGTGTCCTCTGATGGTCCAGGGACATGGCAGTGGCCCAGCAGAAGCCATAAGCATTGTAATTCGTTGGCTGGGAGCATACCTGACTGCTCTCAACCAATAGCTGACATTCTGTGCAATGATACAGAGAGAGGTGGAGTTACACACTGCATGTGGAATGTTTTACAGTGAAACACTGGACATACAGACTCCAGGCATCATGACCACTTCAAATCACTAAAGTGGTCTTGGTGGTTGGAGTAACCCTTTAACTTTTAGTTTTCATGCCTTATTTTTTGGCTGGCGAGATTTGTCTTAGCCTCCCCCCAGAAAATGTAGTCTAAATTTCTTCCAGTACTTACTTCTTGAGAAGGGATATTGACCACTCCTGTGGATCTTCTTTTTTCCCGTAGCTTTCTTTTCTCAATCTGCCCTTTACCCTTCCTGGCACTTGGACCATTTGTTTTTGCCTTGTCTTTAACCTTTGCTGGAGTCTCCTGAGAAGACGGTGGTGGGGGTTCATCTTGTGGGGCACTTGCTGTTATACCATCTGGAACAGGTGCTTTCCTTTGCTGTACCACCAAAGTAGCAGTGGCTGGTTCTTCCTCCGCTCTCCTGTTTGGTGGGGCTTTAAACACAGACGTGGAATTGGATGCTTGAATGCTGCTAGCTGTTGTAGTGCTGGTGTTGTTGTTGTTGAGCTCAAGGCTAGGCTTATTAACAACCTCACCACCTCCTGCTGCTGCTGCTGCAGCAGCTACTTCTGCTGCATACATCTTGGCCCTCATCTTCTCCCTCTTTGCTTTCCATTCCTCCAAAAAGTCAGTGGTGTTCGAGGTAGATGGAGCGTGGGACCTAAAGCCACCACTTGCCATCTTTTGACAGTTTTTTTTTGTTTTAACGTCCTATTGATTTTTTCTGCACATGAGAAAGGTCATACACCGCTCAAACTTTAATCTGAAAATAAAAATAAAAAAAATAGATAAAAAGAATGTTTAGCAACCACTCAGAGGCCGAATGCATTGGTACAAATATCACACCATTTACAGAGAATGACAAAAAGGTTAAAAATGAGCTATTGTCATATCAGGGATGGCTAGAAGGTATCTTCCCGGCAGTCTTAGAGCTGCAACTTCCATTACCTTCTGGCCACCTCTGTTGTTGTATAGTAGCACCCAACGTAACATTCTAATCACCGTTTACTCGGTATCTGTAAACTGCAGATTTAGAAACACACTCTGCAGATTGGTGCCAGGGAGTCTGAGGGGACGTTCGCTTCTCGTAGCATTTCCTGCAGAAGCGAAAGCTCTCAGGTTCACTACAGACATAACACTTCAAATCACTAAATACTCAAGACACAGACAGAACACACAGAGTTTGGCTCAGACCTAAATGACTGCCATTTAGTGAGGCACATGTAGCTCTAGCCAACAGTGATGAGAAAGAAAAAAAAATTATAATAAAATAAACTACAGAAGACACAGCCAAATTAAAACCATCCCAGACAGAGTGTGGGGGGGGGGGGGGGGGGAGGGGGGGGGGGGGAGAGAGCAGCCTGTAGCTGATGGCAATTCAAGCAAAGTAACAAGCATGAGACTTTACATAAGACAGAAAACACAGATCTTTGCTTAAATCCAATCAGATAAAAGGCATAGCATGCCAAGTTAAAATTACAATCAGCTATTTGAATTATTTAATATGTATAGAACAAACATGACAAGTGTACAGTCAAGTTACTTGCTAAAAAATAAAATAAAAGGAGAAAGTAAAATAGTCTGCCTGGTGTCTTTACTTTCCCAGACTCACAAGGTACCAAATGGCTGTGAAGCAGGTATTGTAGCAGTCAAGCTCTGTGCTGAAGGTTTATTCCAAATACCAGATACAATGTATAGTATTCTATACATGACAGCCAGTGAGATCCATTCCTTGGATTCTATCATGTCAGATATAAATATATTAGGATCAGGCTCCCTAGGACCATTCTAAAGTTGTGTACACTTAACTAGCAGACATTTAGAGTAAGAGTGGCCAGGTGTAGCAGGACTACAACTTCCATGATGCTTTGCAAGCAGCGCCATCGTGGGTGTTGCAGAACTACCCTGGGGATCTATCTACCTGCAGGCCATCTCTGATTCCCAGCTAACTTGATAAATAGAAACCAAATTATCCTTCCTGTCTGTACTCTGTCGATCTCAGAGTACATGGCAGTTTGCACCCACTGTTCTAAATTCTATCCAAATTAAACAAACAAAAACAGATTGGAATGAGCTGGAATGCGAATTGCACAATGTAGGCAACAATACTGGGAGAAAGTACCCAGCTTAGTTGTAGACACGGCTTAGCTATTGTTACTTAGGTTTCCACTTTAGTACAATTATTTTGATAGAAGAGGGAATTACCCGAATGACCTGCCAGTCACTGAGATGCAGGGCGGCAGCAGCAACAGGTACAGGCTGGGGCTTGTCTTGAAGCCGGTTTCAATTGAGCTGTGCCAAGACCCATACCCAGGGCAACAGAGTGCGATCCCTCCCCCCGAACCGGGGCAACAGCGTCCCACCCCCCTCCTCCGGGCAAAAACGTGTGTTCCCCAGAACAACAAAGTGCCCTCCCCTCAGAACCAGGGCAATAAAGTATCACTTAGAACCCGGGGGAACAGAGTGCCCTCCTCTCAGGACCTGGGGCACAGAGGGCCCTACCCCCCAGAACAACAAAGTGCCCTCCCATCAGAACCCGGGGCAAACCCGGGGCAAAGTGCCCTCCTCCCCAGGACCTAGGGCAACAAAGTATTCTTAGAACCCGGGCGAACAGAATGCCCTCCCCAGAACCCGGGCAACAAAGTATTCTTAGAACCCGGGGGAACAGAGTTTCCTCCACTCACAGGCAGCCCAGACCAGGGTCAGTGAGGCAGAGAGCCAAGCGGCAATACGATTAATACATTTACTAGGACCCCCTCATTGGGACAGATGAGCCTAGAAATGTGTTACTTTATGGCAACTTTACGCTTACAGGACAGTTAGCAAGTCTCACTCATCTGACTACAAACAGCAGGTAACAAGTCTCAGAGCCTGCAGGTAGCCAAGTCCCCAAAGCCCATTTACTTTATAGCCATATCCCCAGATCCCGGATACTTTATAGCCATGTCCCCAGATACTGGATACTTTATAGCCATGTCCCCAGATACTGGATACTTTATAGCCATATCCCCAGATCCCGGATACTTTATAGCCATGTCCCCAGATACTGGATACTTTATAGCCATGTCCCCAGATCCTGGATACTTTATAGCCATGTCCCCAGATACTGGATACTTTATAGCCATATCCCCAGATCCCGGATACTTTATAGCCATGTCCCCAGATACTGGATACTTTATAGCCATGTCCCCAGATACTGGATGCTTTATAGCCATGTCCCCAGATACTGGATGCTTTATAGCCATGTCCCCAGTTACTGGATACTTTATAGCCATGTCCCCAGATACTGGATACTTTATAGCCAAATCCCCAGATCCCGGATACTTTATAGCCATGTCCCCAGATACTGGATACTTTATAGCCAAATCCCCAGATCCCGGATACTTTATAGCCATGTCCCCAGATACTGGATACTTTATAGCCATGTCCCCAGATACTGGATACTTTATAGCCATGTCCCCAGATACTGGATACTTTATAGCCATGTCCCCAGATACTGGATACTTTATAGCCATGTCCCCAGATCCTGGATACTTTATAGCCATGTCCCCAGATACTGGATACTTTATAGCCATGTCCCCAGATACTGGATACTTTATAGCCATGTCCCCAGATCCTGGATACTTTATAGCCATGTCCCCGGATACTTTATAGCCATGTCCCCAGATACTGGATACTTTATAGCCAGCTCCATTTTATATCAGCCAACAGATACTACTGGCAGTCCTGTGGGCTTCACAGAAGGCACAGAGAAAGATGTCCCTGCAGCAGCCTGCCCCACCCCCTGCAAGTTACTTTAGTTTCTCCCGGTGTGAAGTGAAGGTAAGGACAGGTGGGACTATTTACCTTTGCACAGAGGGGACCGGTGTCCTTCTAAAGTTGATTCCCAGTAAAGATGTTACCACATCTCTCTGAAGGAGCTCTCAGCCTGTGGGAGGGGAAGGAGGGAGGGGAACTAAGTGTAGCTGCCTATAGTCCTGCAAGGTAAATAAAAGTCCTGGCAGGACAATAAAGTATCCCTGTTTATCTCTCTTCCATACTTAACCCTTTCTCCTGCAAAAAGCCTTTTAAAGTCCCATAAAAGCAGGTCTGATTCTCTTCTAAGCTCATATAACTCACTATCAGTCTGCTGTTGCTTACTTTTCTGTTATTACCAAATAAAACATTTCCTCCTTTCCTATATTCTTGTTACATAATGTGTATTCATTAACTCTTCATTTCTAAATAATATGCCACACTTTACCATTCCCAAGGCACTGAGAGGGGTATTCCAGGACCCCATCACATGACATCACTGGGACTGAAAGGGTTAATAGGCACACACACTAATCACTGTGTGCATTTATTTAATTATTATTATTATTTATTTTTTTTACTGGCATTTTTAAAGTGCCAACATATTCCACAGCGGTGTGCAATATAAACAGACCAATACAAAAGGTAGTGGGCCCTGCCCGTGAGCTTACAATCTAACGTATGGTATCTCACAGGCAGGGCACTCATTCAGTCCCACAGAAATCACCACATTTTATCATCCCCATGAGACTGGAAGGGTTAATGCATACCCAACCTTAACATGACATTTCTCTGGCTGAAAAGGTTAATCAGATTTTCACTGGTGTGTTTAGTGACCTTTTCAGTCCCACACGAAAAACCATCCCCATTGGACTAAAAGGGTTAAAGGGACACTATACGCACCCAAGCCACTTCATCTCATTGAAGTGGTCTGGGTGCACAGTCCCGGTCAGTTTAACCCTGCAATGGTAATTATTGCAGTTATTGAGAAATGCTTTACTATGGTGTTGTCCTAATGCGATTGTTGCACTTGCCGCGCATGCGCATTGTGTAGTAACGTCAAGGGAGGAGGATCGAAGGTGGAGCCTTATGTCCCTCGGTGCTGGAATCAGGTAAGTGACAAAGTGTTTTTAACCCTTACTGCACTGCGGGGTGGGAGTGAACGAGAGTGCACTATAGGCTAGGAATCAAATTTCACATTCCTAGCCTATTGTTTCCCGTTAATACATGACAATTATCACATATCATCTATTTATACATATATTCTGTGCAGACACAAAGTGCATGCATTGCTCGGTGGGCTAATCTGCTTAATGGACGCAAGTAACACAAAATTACAGGTAACGCAGTAGCCATGCTCTTTTTCTAATCATATTCCGCACGTATCTATATCCACAGCCATCTTATATCTAGGATAGCCTTATGCCTATGCCACGCATGCTTAAACATGTGTTAACATCTACCACTTCAGCTAGAAGGCTATTCCATGCACCCACTACCCTCTCAGTAGAGTAATACTTTATGATATTTTAAACCTTTGCCCCTCTAATTTAAGACTATGTCTTCTTGTTGTGGTAGCTTTTCTTCTTTTAAATATAGTCTCCTCCTTTACTGTGTTGATTCCCTTTATGTATTTAAATGTTTCTATCATATCCCCCCTGTCTCGTCTTTCCTCCAAGCTATACATGATAAGTTTAACTTTTCCTTGTACGTTTGATCCTGTAATACATGAACCAGTTTATGCAGTGCTCGGTGGGCTAACCTGCTCATGGGACCTGAATGAACCCAAAATTACAGGTAATATATTATTACAGTACATTTACATGGAGATGTGTAACGTATAATGTTCTGCAGATTATTCCGCATATTTCTGCACACAATATGTATGTAAATGTGTCTAATTTGGGTAATAATGTTACTGTTAATTTTGGGTCCATGAGGTCCTGAGAGCAGAAGAGCCCACTCAGCCATGTATGCAATGACTGTATGGGACATTAAAGAGACCACCTACTTTTTGAAAGGGAAAGTGTTAGGCATTTTACATGCAAGGTTGATAAGCAAGAATGATTTATTGGCCTTTCAGGACTTTTAATAGTCACACTCAACCTCCCTCCCCCTCCCTCCTCACAAGACACCCAGTCTGTCATGGAAGCTCAGTAAATGCTGGGGCAAGGTGCGGCAGGTTAATCGTTTAGGTAGTTACCGCTCTAAATCGCTCGTTCTATTCACTTTTACAGGAAGAAGCCGAGACTTTCCGAACTTAATGAATTTGCCGGAAATTACCGAAGGTTTGTTTGTTTGTTTTTTTTACAGATAAATGCTCGCACATCACAACATAATTTACTAAGTGGGAATTCAGAGTCAATTGCAAACTTTATATTAAAATAGGGTAAATATTAAAAATGGGGTGAAAAAATCTCCAAGAAAGATATACATTCAGCTGCCCTTTTTGGCTTACACTTTGAATTAAATGTAAGTATTTAGAGGGTTCATTCACTAACATCTGACATTTGAATGACAGACTTTAGGCTAACATAGCTTTGCTGTGACTTAGTTGAGATGGAGAATTTTTTCCAAGTAAGATTTTACATTTCTGTGGTCAAAGTGGGCAGTGGTGTATTTTAGATTTGTGCTGCCCTAGGCACGACTAAATTCGGACACCCCCAAAATCTAAATTTGCCCCCCCAATTGGTGTCCAGGTCATTTTTTGGACTGACAGACACATGCCCTCATTGATACATGCACTCACTGACAGATACACAGTCATTGGCACACACTGTTTAACCCCTTAAGGACACATGACATGTGTGGCATGTCATGATTCCCTTTTATTCCAGAAGTTTGGTCCTTAAGGGGTTAACCAACACACACTTTCACTGACAGACACACACTGACACACCCACTCACTGACAGGCACACACTCTCAGATACACATAAAATGACATACACACACCGACACACACTCACAGGCACACCCATTCTCACTCACAGACACACACTGACAGCTACACTCACTCACAGTAAGGTGGACAGCCCCAGAACACAAGGCAAACAAGGCATTTGTCTGGGAGCTTGGGGTCGAATCTTTTGGCGCCCCCCTGAAAGTGCCGCCCTAGGCAAATGCCTTGTTTGCCTTGTGGCATGATGTGGGAGTTTTGCAGACTTTCAATTTAATGAGTTCTAAAATCTGTAACAGTGGAACCTGGACCATAGGGGCATATTCTTGTGTAATAATGCTTTTCACGAGGCTTGAACAAATCACATTCCTTTTAATTTACACCCAGTAAATCGATCCATCGAAGATTTATCTGTGTAGTATGTAGTATTCATTGAATACCACTTCACTAGTAATTCCTGGATGAATCGATTCATTGGGCATGAATTAAAAGGGAGTTTATTCGTTCATGCCACCTGAAACACATTGTTACACAAGTGTAGTAAGGACTACTGATAAGTGTGAGTTAGAATGAACGCCTTTGTCATAATAACATCTGCAGTTTCCATTCTCACCTTATTTGATAGCTGGAGATGCGGCTGTTCTTGAACAGGGCTTGGCATCTCATGAGTTAAGTGGGTAGTAGAGTTGGTGTGGGTGCAGTGGTCCACCATCTTTAAACATCACCAGCTACCACTGATATTGGGCATGCCTGGCAAGGGGTTATAATACATCCTTTTGCAGAAATTATACTTTGTGATTTGGATGCTCATTATTAATTTGCTACCTCTTCGAAGAGTTATTCATTAAAATGTGAATTATCAGGAATTCCAAATTGCAGGAGTTTTGCATCCAAATGGCAAAATTTAGCTAATTGAAGTGGTCTGCATATTCCCATGTCTCTTAACCCAGAAAAGGTAATTATTGCAGTTTTTAACCCCTTAAGGACACATGACGGAAATATTCTGTCATGATCCCTTTTATTCCAGAAGTTGTGTCCTTAAGGGGTTTTAATAAACTGCAATAATTACCCTTGAGCATTAACTCCATCTCTAGAAATTGTCTATGTGCAATGTAGTTCCAGGGGCCCGGTCGTGCTATGAAAGCGCTGCAGTAGTGAGCTCAGAGTGCTTGGAAGAGGTGAGAGCTCCAGTCACTTCCTCCCAGCAACCACTGAGAGCCGCGTGGGAGGAGGAAGGAAAGGAGGGAATCAGCATGGGAACTCCCATCAGCCTGAGCCAGCCACTGAACCCCAGGGAAGTCACCCTCCTGCACCTAAAAGGTAGGAAACAGAAGGGTGACTAAAACATTTGAATGTATTTGTTTGTGTATGTGTGTGTCTCTGTATGTGTATGCATGTGTGCCTGTGTGTTTGTGTATGTATGTTTACCTGTTTTTGTGTCTGTATGCATGTGTGTGTGTCTGAATTTATCTGTATGTCATTGTGTGCCCTATGTATCTGTTTGTGTGTTATTGTTTGTATCTGTATGAGTGTCATTCTGTGTATCTGAATGTTTGTCATTAAGTGTCTTTGTATCTGCACGTGTGTCTGTGTATCTGTATGTGTCAGTGTTTGTATCTGTAGGAGTGTCATTCTGTGTATCTGCATGTGTTTATATATGTGTCTGTGTATCTGTGTGTCTGTGTATTTGCATGTGTGTCTGTATCTGTATGTGTGTCTGTGTATCAGCATGAGTGCCGGTGTATGTATCTGTATGTGTTATATGGTGTGTATCTGCATGTATGTCAGTGTGTGTTTGTCTGCTTATCTGCATGTGTGTCTGTGTAACTGTCACCCCACCACACACACTGTCACCCCCTTCACTCCAGAAGACCCGGCCACCCTGTGGACCCCTGCGACCGGGGCCATGTGTTGCAGACCCAGCACGCGTGCTACTACCGCCCACCAGGGCCGTGCCTTTAACCCCTTAAGGACACATGACATGTGTGACATGTCATGATTCCCTTTTATTTCAGAAGTTTGGTCTTTAAGGGGTTAAGGGCCCATCGGGTGGCCCATGCTGTTAGGGCCACCCAATGCAATGTAGTTCCAGGGGTCCGGTTAGTGCTGTGGCGCTTTAATAGCACGACCAGACTCCCTGTAATGAGGTCAGAGTGCTGGGAAGAAGTGACAGCCCCAGTCACTTCCTCCCACCAACCACTGAGAGCCATGCGGGAGCAGGAAGGAGATGAAGTAGTCAGGGTGGGAACTCTGACTCCCATCAGCCTGAGCAAGCCACTGGACCCCTGGGAAGTCACCCTTCTGCACCTAAAAGGTAGGAATCAGGAGGGTGACTAAAACATGTTGCATGTGTATGTATGTGTGCCTGTGTGTGTGTCTGTATGTGTGTGTGCCTCTGTATGTATGTGTGTGTCTGTATGTGTGTGTGTCTTTGTATGTATGTGTGTGTGTGTCTATGTGTCTGTCTGTATTTGTATCTGTATGTCTGTATTTGTATCCTTATGTCTGTATTTGTATCTGTATGTCAGTGTGTGCCCTATGTATCTGTAAGTGTGTCACTGTTTGTATCTGTATGAGTGTCATTCTGTGTATATGAATGTTTGTCATTAGGTGTGTGTATCTGCATGTGTGTCTGTGTGTCCGTATGTGTGTCAGTGTGTGCCTGTATCGGTATGTGTCTCATTGTTTGTATCTGTAGGAGTGTCATTCTGTGTATCTGAATGTGTGTGTATGTGTCTGTGCATGTATTGTATGTATTGTTGTGTGTGTGTCTCTATCTGTATGTGTGTCTGTGTATCAGCAAGTGTGTCTGTGTAGGTATCTGTATGTGTTATATGGTGTGTATCTGCATGTATGTCAGTGTGTGTTTGTCTGTTTATCTGCATGTGTGTCTGTGTAACTGTCACCCCACCACACACACTGTCACCCCCTCTCACCCTGCCACACTCACAATAACTCCCCCAATCCTGTCACTGACCCATGCCATACTCACCTCCCATTGCTCTGCCATATTCACCCTATCCCAATTAACTTCTCTAGCACCAGGGCTGGTGTTACCATTAGGTAAATAAGGCGTTCGCCTGGGGCGCCGGCCACTGGGGCGGCGCCCACCAGGAAGTTTCCAGGAAGTTTGCTGGTGGGCTGCCCTACTGCTGTCTGGGGCTGGTGTGCTGGGCGAGTGGCTCCTTAGCCACCCCCAACACAGCCATTCAGCTGCTGGGCTCCTCTCCGCCACTTGCCTGCTCAGGGAGAGGGGTTTACAGTAACCCCAGCACCCAAGCAGAGCATTCTGCTTTCCTGCAGCCAGGGGAAGCCGGGACATGACCTAGTATCCCGGCTGCCCCCTGCCTGTGAAAACCGGAAACTCTCTGAGAGGAACAGGAAGCAGCATGTGCTCACAGTGCGCGGTTCTCCTGCTCCCCCACTAGAAAGAACAACTTCCTGCAGGCTGGACCCCTCTCCTCTTCACAGCATCCAGGTATGGCAGGCTAAGGGGGACTGTTTATTGTGTGTACATGTTTGTAAATTGGGGTGTGCTTTAACCCCTTAAGGACACATGACATGTGTGACATGTCATGATTCCCTTTTATTCCAGAAGTTTGGTCCTTAAGGGGTTAAATAGCTGTATTTGTGTGTGTAAATAATGTGTGACTTTATGCAGTGGTGTGAGTTTTTGAGTGACAGTGTGTGTGTCTGTGTGTGTTAGTCAAAGTGTGTAAGTGACACTGTATGCAAGTGACTGTGTGTGTGTGTTAGTGATAGTGTGCAAGTGACAATGTGTGTGTTAGTGAGAGTGTTTAAGTGTCTCTGGGTATGTGTGTTAGTGTGAGTGTGTCTCTTTCTTTCCCTAAATGTGTGTTCACTATGTCTCTCTCCTAAAATGTTTCCCAGTCTCTATTTCTTAAATATTTCAACAGTCTCTCTATCTTTTCCCTAAATGTGTCACAGGCTGTTTCTGTTCTTTCTCACCGTGAGCCTGCTTTCACTTAAAGAGACACTATAGGCACCCAGACCACTTCAGCTGATTGAAGTGATCTGGATGCACTGTTACAGGGCCCTTACCCTGCAAATGTAATTATTGCAGTTTTAAGAATTTTCCTGGCAATATAGTTTCCCTTTAAATTGGAAAAGAAAACATGTAGCATTTAGTCTAAAAGAGACAAGTTTTGAGTACAGTTGAGTTGGAAATTGTTTTAAAATCAGCATATTTTGCCTAAGTTTGCAATTCAGCCTCAGTTTACTGCAGTTTGTTTAGTGATTCTTGATTTGTATTGATTTAAACAGTGGTCGCTAAGTGCCAACATAAAAAAGGGTCAGAATACCTCATTAGTAGAACCTGGGTTGATTACTTTTGAAAAACATGTGCATGTACATTATCAGTCAATATTGCCCAACCTGGACAGCATGATGGGCCTTTAAACTTTGGGCTAACGTGTCACGATATCTTACCTTGCTCCCAGGAGCCCACGTGTTGATGTCCCTGAAGCGGACTCCTCTCTCTGGGTGCTCAGCATGTCTGACGCCGGACGTTAAGATAACTCTCCTTTTTATGACGCGATGCTGGCGCATCAACGTCATAAGATTGATGATAAAGATTTGCGCTATTTTCACTGCCCCAGAACATTCTGGGGCTGTGGCCTTAAAGCAAAAGATGCACCCATATAAATAGGGTGTCTTTTGCCTTGTATGGTGCCCTGTTGTGGTTTAATATTTTGTACCCTATAGTCTACTTTCTGTCTGCATTGTCTATCTGCTTTTTGACATCAGCGAATCATTTATCATTCTCCCATTTTCTGTCGTCCTTGTATTCTCCTGACTATTCTATTTGTGTACCACATTAAGCCCAGCCATCTTACGGTTCGGTAAAATATTATTTTAGTTGTAGGTGACACGCTCTGTGTTGGGGTTTACTTTACCGTAACATAACCCTACTAAGCCTTCAATGAATAAGACTCCACTGGTAAATGCTGGATCGATCAATTAATTCAGGCACAGATTAAAAGACATTTTATTAATTCATTCCACCTAAAAAGCATTTGCCTTCTGAAGGGCCATGTGAACCTGTCCTCCAGCATTCCAAGCTCACAGACAGCCTACCACCTGGCCCCTAAACAGAGGACTCTGCAGGTAGCGCTGCCGAAACGCTCTCTACATGGTCATAGTACAGCGCGAGTATGTCAAATGATGCTATGGGAAGACCAAGGACAGGGAACAAAGTTGTAACTGTGACACAGAACCTAGAAATCAAGACTGTCTTGCCAAAAGCAGGACATATGGGATGCATGCCACAGTAAGAAATAGCAAAACTGCCACGAAGCCTGTGTGATAATGTGAGAACTTGCACAGGGATGCTCATGCCTTACATGTATTTGAATGGATTGAGGATATTTATGCTTCCTTCTTTTACATCTATCTGATTTAGCCTTATATATAGCCGTGATTACAAGCAGCTGTGTGCATGGACAAAGGAACATGGAACCCATTTGGAAGGACTAACATTGCTTGCAATTTTTTTTATTGGTCCAATAACCCCCTCCACCCCCAAAGAAAAAGACAAAAAAAAAACCATAAACCCCGGGTCCCATAGTCAGGGTGATCAAATATACACATCAAATGATGTCGACACTACTCCCTTCTTCTACCCAGTGAAGGAGGTAATGGTATCCTTTAAATCTAAAAACTATTGGAAATACAAACAGACAAGAAATTAACAAAACATGCACTCACAGAGCATTCTCGCAGATATATAACATGATTATTAGCTGTACTGATCCATCCAATCACAATGTTTCCCATCTACATCGTGCACTAAAACATCATGACCATTTTCGACGCAGTGATTTGACTGTAATAATTAAAGTGTAAGCTTTTTTCTATTTGTGTTTTAATGCATTATGCGGAGGTGAAATATGCAAATAAAGAAGTAAATTTTGTTTTCTAATCACCTTTGCATTTCACTTGTTTTCCTCAAATCTACAGCTTCTATACGGACATCCAGGGGCTAATCCTGCTCCTCCTATTGTTTTCAAAATTGCAGGCTCTGTCTCCTTACCGCAGAAGATGTAAATGACAGAATACAAGAATTCTGCAGTGAAGTGGCTATGATTTATGTGACATGTAATCAGCAGCAGCAACTACTTGCTTTGACAGACTGCTGATGTACAGCTCTCATGATTCAAAGCAGCTCAGTACTTGGCTTGCTTACAAGGTGGGAATATCTGTACTGGATTAAAGAGTTCTCCTACATCACCATCAAAGCTACAGAGTAATTGTGCTTTAAAATTAGTCCTGCAACATGTCAGTATTCAGTAAGAATTTAAATGGTGTGCACGTTACGTATTAACATTTAAAGGAAAGTAACAGGTAGTGTATGACACACCAGGAGGTCTGAATTTTGATAAAGTAAATTTTTCAACCTAGATTAGTATTTAATTTTTATAACTATATTTATTAGTATGTAACACATTTGTGTCCATGTATATTTGCAACATTATTTATATTCGAAAAGTAACACAACTGTTGAATAAAGAGAAAAAGATGAAAGCGTGTTTGTGAGGGATGAAAGTTAAAGGAACACTATAGGATCACGAACACAAATGTATATTCCTGATCCTATAGTGTTAAAACTACCATTTAGGTGGCTTGCCCCCCTTATCCCCCTTAAAAGGTAATAAAACGTACCTTTTTATCAGCACTGCATGGGTCCGCTGGCGCTGGCCCCTACCGCGATCCGCCTCCTTGCTGACATCATCAGAATTTATGATTTCAGTTAATCCAATGTTTTCCCGTGGGGAAAGCATTGAATTGACTGAAATAGGCAAAGAGGTGGGATGGGATGGGGCCAAACTCCAACTTGGCCAATCAGCACCTCCTCATAGAGATGCATTGAATTAATGCATCTCTGTGAGGAAAGTTCAGCATCTCCATGCAGAGTGTGGAGACACTGAATGTCAGTCACACTGTGCAGCACTGTCCCAGGAAGCACCCCCCAGTAGCCATCTGAGGAGTGACCACTGGAGGTGTGTCTAGGGGGCAATGTAAACACTGTCTTTTCTTTACAGGGAATGATTATTCTCACCAGAACAACTACATTAAGCTGTACTTGTTCTGATGACTATAGTGTCCCTTTAAATAATTTTATAGTATAATGAATACAATTATGTGTTTCGTAATCCAAGGATAATCTTCAATATTAGCTTTTGCTGCAGTTTGTCTTGGTGAGAAATAAATAAATAAATAAATGGAAATAAATGAAATCTTCTCTTTCAACAATCCAGCTAGGTAAAGGTGTATTTAAATGCACAGAACAAAAACAAATTAATGTGATTGAGTATGGAGAGGCCTAACAGTTTAGGAGTTAGAGGGGAAGCATGTTGAAGCCATGTGGCAACCAGAAGTCATCATCCAAAACTCAACAGAGAGAAGAGAGAACTGTTAACATTGTTCACTCTGGCCTTCAACAAAAAACAGATGATCCTTTAATGATCTGCTCAGGGAGAACGTAGGTATACGGTGTCCCAATCCAGACTGGGTCGGTAATGTGAAACAACTATCTGTGCATTCATGATGAAAGTAGAAACCAGAGAAGTAGTGAGAAAGTGAGCCAAATGTCTGGTAAACAACAAGTGGTGTCGATTCTAGTAATTTGCAGTAGATGTTTCTAGAACAAAAAGTATATAAAAAGTGCTGTGTTCTGAAAAGTGGTCTAAAATACTAAAAATGGAAACCAGTGGAACCAGCAGATGCATTCAGGGCTGGCGCAAGGATTTGTGGTTACACAGGCAAAAATGCATTTTGCAACCCCCCAAAAAGTAATCTTCACGTGTGTCTCTTAAACCCCCTTTTGAGTTTCTTATCCCCTCCTTTAAATGTTATGCTGCCTTTACTGTTTCTTCTCCACCGTTTGTGCCTGACACTGCCTTTTAGTGCGTTCTATTCCCCTTTTGCCTCTTTGTGTGACTGAGACTCCCTGTCATTCCTTCACCCAGCCAGACACTTCCCTCCACCGTTTCTTGCTGCAAAACACTGGACTATGCTGCACCAAAGAAGCAGAAGCCACATCTAGTCATTCAGGCCCAACCTAACGATCCTGCCCAATCATCAGGGGAGGGAGGGGAGGGCGCGGGGAGGGTTAGTGAATGGGTGAGAGTGCCCAAAGCAAAACCTTATAGATTACTGCGACAGCTGAAGTAGAACTAAAGAGGCAATGATGATGGGTGGTGGGGGGACAAATTCAAGGGAAAAAATTTCACTTTATAAGGTAAGGTGACACCCAAAAGTTCCTTAATAATCTCAAAAACCATTCAAGTACAAGGAAGCAGTGTAACTATAAAATAATATAGGAAATTTGATGACACAGGCATGTGTGCAGAATACCTGGAGGGTTACCCAGAGGGTCTGCTGAAGAAGCCCTGTGTTAGCGTGAAAATCAGCATGCTTGGATCAAGGTTACATTTTTATGTAAAGTATCAGAGCTGTGCAGAGTCATTAAAAATTTGTGAATGCAGACATTGTGTTTCTAACTATGATGTAGAAGTGGTCCAACGTTATTGCTATTTTTATAACCCTTTCAGATACAATTTAGTGTGTTAAAGATATCTGGGACACAGCAGAGGTGGATTTTAAAATAACATTTCAGGTAAACCCCAAAGGCAGGACAGACACAAACAAGATTAAAGGATCACTTTAGTGTCAGGAACACAAATATGTATTCCTGACCCTATAGTGTTTAACCCACCATTTAGGTGGCTCGACCCTGCTCTTAGCCCCCCTATAAAAGTTTAAAACTCACCTTATTTCTAGCGCCGCGGGTCTACCGGCACTGGCTTTGCCCCCTTTGTGATATCATTGAAATGGACGATTTTTATCCAATCCAATGCTTTCCCAACGGGGGGCCAAATGCTGTTTTGGCCAATCAGGACCTCCTCATAGAGATGCATTGAATGCAGAGCGTGGGGACGTTGAAAGGCAGTACTGCCTTCTGTGCAGCACTGAGCCAGAAAGCCCCTCAAGTGGCCATCTGAGCAAAAGCCACTTGGAGGTGTCCCTAGGTGTCCATTTTCTCTGAAAAGGCAGTGCTTACATGAAAATGCCTGAGGGAGCTTTTATACTCACCAGTACAGCAACATTAAGCTGTGTCCCTTTAAATAATTAATGGTCGTTCCTGCACTAACATAACAAGTTGATGTTACATATAAACATACTTTGTAGCAGTCATTTTTCCAGCTGCACATAGCCTCAGCAGAATTAGACTGGGACTCGGGAGGCATGATTGCGTGCCTGACACACAAGCTCAGAGACCACACAATTTTATATCGAATCCAATTTTGTGTTCATCAACCTGCAAAGTTTCCAGCTATGCATAAAAACAATAGTTTTTCTTTATGACATGGGTTTTGCCCATCCCACTACAAATTTATGGACAATACTAACTAAACAAAAAGGGGATTTATTGGGGTGAATGGCAGATTGGCATTTTAGTCTTCATAATTCGTGGTATTTAAAAGTAAGTTTACTTTTTTAAAACTTGCCCAGATTTTTTTAAAAAGTGAATTGTTCATGTAAAAAAAATGAAGGATAAGGAATGTTTGGATTAGTTGCAATTTTTTTCTAAACTATGAAAAGCATGGTACAGCATAAGTGATAAATTACATTTCGCCATAAGCTTGTGATCCCAAACAACTGAATGCAATCCATCCCGTTTTACTAGTTTTGGTAATCCTAAAATGTCCAAGGTAATCTTTGTTTCCTGCTGTAAGCTTTTCTATTATTATCATGCATGTGTCACATTTCATTTTAATGGAGATGTTTCTGTTAGCTGTAAATTCTGTTATAAATTGTTGGGGGAAGCCACAGGTGGTGTAAGCGTTCTAAGAGTTGCAGTTGTATTATGGCAGAAGGACCCGTGTTGTCTAACCCTGGTGAAAAATAGCCAGTCCTTGATTGTGAAAACACCAGTTCTTCACAATAAAAGCCACCTTTGTCCCCATGGTGATCCTCTGAATGAATGGTAGGTATATGGGCATAATTAAGAAATGTGTGTGAAAGATCAAATGAAGGTGACATCTAAGCCTTCTTCTATAGCACAGTAATACCTGGAGAACAAGAGGAGAAACAGGTTACATAAACCGCATTAGGACGAGACCAACAGAAGAACACTTGGACTGCTTGCACAATCAAAATCCAAGTATAAAATCATTATTTATTTGTGTAAATGATGAAGATTTGCCATTTAGAAAAATTCAGTGTGGCGGAACCCGCCTCGCCACTGGACATTGGAGGGGCCTGGCTGCCTGCCTCCTACCTGCTGACTATGGCCCCTGGAAAATTGGTACGTTTAAAGAACTATATTTGGGCATGTAATATTTTATATTACTGCTACTGGACCTTTAAGGGCCATCCGTGGACCTACTGGGACTTTTTGGAATAATGTACCTTTAAGACTGTGGAGCATATTACAGTAATACTGCCTTTAATGTTATGTATGTATTTATGTGTTCAGTTAACCTGGGATATGTATGCAGCCTTCATCTGATTGTTCGGTAGAATCACTCCATTCATTATATTGAGTGTAACTACCGAACAACCAGACCACCCAGGAATAAGTGTGCCTCCAATTACCGGTTGCAAACGGGTAATTGACAATCAGTGCAGTGTGGTCTTTGTCCTCTGGGTGGCCGCCATTCGGGAAACGAACACGTGGCGGCGGCCATCTTAAACTCCCGAACAGCGGTGTTTTGCCGTCGAGTGTCTGGAACTAAAATCGGACACTCGACTAGGCAAACACCGCTGAGACCTCCAGACTTCCAGTATTTCGTGTGGAAACTACCGAACGGCCCGCCGTTTGGTAGAAAGAACCCGACGAACTAGGGGATTCATTCGAATCCTCCTTGGGCTCCATAACCCAGGCAATTCGTATGTTTTTATTCCCTTGTCTGTGACCGACTGCAGGACCAAAATGCATGGAACTGTTTTCGGATACTTTACCCATGCGGTCGGTCAAATCTTTGCCTGCTCATAACTCCCGAACCCCTGGTCCGATCTGGGTGATTTTTGAGTATGTTGCTCACCCAGATCAGGGCTATCAGAGGATACCATTTTAAAAGGGGTATCCCTATGTTTAGGGGTACATCCAGAAACCCAGGTAATTTGTGTCTGGAATAATGGGATTATGTGTCACACTAAGGGGAGGGAATGTGTGGGTTGCAACTGTGATGCCATTGGATATTTTACACCTCCCCTGTGGGCAGTCTTATATGTGTAAGATGGAAATAAAAGCCAGGCTGGATGTGCCAGTCCAGAGTTCCTGTGTAACCCTCAAAGTGAAGTGTCGTCTCATTATTGGGGGAGGATTTATTGCATGCTGTTCCAGTTTGACTGCTAGGAGTGCAAACCTATTCGTATGGTTCCTATTCAACTGTCTACAGCATTCAGAGGCTTGAGAGGATTCATATGCTTCTCCGATACGGTGATTGTGGTGTCTGCCAGAGTGCTTGGAGTCCTCAGAAACGCTAGGAGCATCCTTTAACGGAGGTACCCAGTCGGGGTGCCAGGAGATCCGTTAGATTCAGCATTTACATTTTCGGCTGAAGAAAATGCACTGAAGAGCCCCGATTTTGTCAAACCTAAACAGTTTGATATAAAACCAGTGGTTAAAACCTAGAACAGGTATAGGCAATGTTTGGCACTCCAGATGTTGTGGACTACATCCCCCATAATGCTCTTGCACCCATACTGCTGGCAAAGCATCATGGGAGGTGTAGTCCAAAAGATATGGAGTGCCGAAGGTTGCCTATGGTTGACCTAGAAAAACTAAGCCATATAACCACTTCTAGAGTATTACATTCTAGGCATACATTACATGGTTGCTCGGGTGAGTATAGGACAGATGGTATCAATAAATCACATGGCTTTCTTTGTCTGAGAATTCTGTAATGTGGTTCTTAACCACCATGAATTGTATATATCAGGTATATCCCAGATGTTGTAGAACTACAACTCCCATGATGCTTTGCATGCCTTCAGAGTGACAAAGCATCATGTAAGCTGTAATTTTAAAACACCTGGCAATCTACCGTTTGGGCACCCCTGGTATAAATGTTCATATTTGTTTGGTTTAACTATAGGACAGACTTTTGACACACACCCTTTCATCCTTTTAATAACTTGGGTTTTGGGGGTAGTTGTACTACTACTTGCCACATCTGTTCTCTCTGGACAAAAATGATCTGTCCTGAATCTACTGCTTTGTAACATCAAGCTTAGTGTATATACATATGTATATTTATTTGTTTTGTAGTAATAAATATACAATGAGAATATACAGAGATGGTTTTGAATATATTTATTTTCTACACTCTTCCACCAATTTGTTGTAGTCATCTTGCTTAGAGTGGCATTTTTAAAGTATCTTAATGTTCTGTGTCCAAATTCACAACCCAAATGGAATTTTTGTTCCCTCTGTATTCCTTAGGGTTTACTGTGCTACTTGAACACAATCCAGCACTAAAATGTTTCCGGTACTGACTCCATCTTATCTGTATTTAAAACACAGATTTTCTTCTGGTAAACATGACAAAGTCCATAAATAGCATTTTGTGAGTTTTTTGTATTTATATGTGCTGTGATTTATTGGTTATATATTCTTTATCTTTTCTTAGTGATTTGCAAGTGGCATAGTTTGTGGCTTCTTAAAAGCCACCCTTTTTGTTTTTTTGGATCAAACCAAGATACTTTGTTTTCCATTTACCATGCCAGGACTGTGACTCATTTTTCAGATTTTGAGACTTCATAATCCTTCCATCGTGGTTAGATAAACTGTGCAGATCTCAGCTGAGCAGCTAAAATAATTTTATCACAACAATCACATACAATCAGGAATATGTGCAATACACAATTTAGACATTTGTTTCATTAACTCAAAAGTTTTTCAAAAATGTCTAAAACAAAGTGCAACCAGAAAATGTCATTGTGCATTTATTAAATAACATTCACATAAAACCAGCAGATAAACCTCCAAATTACTCGCTCAGTCAATGCCCACAGTCAGTCACTAATATTCAGCAATATAGAAACATAGAATGTGACGCTAGATAAGAAGCACATCTAGTCTGCCCAATTTTCTAAATACTTTTATTAGTCCCTGGCTTTATCTTAAGTCTAGGATAGCCTCATGCCTATCCTACGCATGCTTAAACTCACTGTGTTAACCTCTACCACTTCAGCGGGAAAGTTATTCCATGAGTCCACTACCCTCTCTGTAAAGTAATACCTCCTGAAATTATTTTTAAACCTTTGCTAGTACTCACCTTCCTGGAGCCACGCAGCTCTCCTCCTGCCATGCGGTCTGACCAATCTGCGCAGTAGGACATCTGTATATAGAAAGTAGGCGTGATGTCACGTCCTTTCTTAAAGTGACCACGTCATCATTGCGCTCCTAATCTATTTTGAGTCGCAATGATGACTTGGACCAATCAGAAGATAGGTAAGCCTATTTAAGGCTTGTTTTAGCCCTCATTCATCGCCCTATTGTGGTTTCTTGTTAGATCCTCGTTTAGTGCTCCTAGAGATTCCCTTGTTATTTCCTGTGTTTGACCTTGGCTTCGTATTTAACTCGTGATTTTCTGGTATCCTGACCCAGCTTTGTATTTTACTCGTGATATTCTGGTATCCTGACCCAGCTGTGTATTTTACTCGTGATTTTCTGGTATCCTGACCCAGCTTTGTATTTTACTCGTGATATTCTGGTATCATGACCCAGCTGTGTATTTGACTCGTGATATTCTGGTATCCTGACCCAGCTGTGTATTTGACTCGTGATGTTCTAGTATCCTGAACCGGCTTAGTAATTGACTCGTGATGTTCTGGTATGCTGACCCGGCTTTGTATTTGACTCGTGATGTTCTGGTATCCTGACCCGGCTTTGTATTTGACTCGTGATTTTTGGTATCCTGACCCAGACCTGTATTTGACTTGTGATGTTCTGGTATCCTGACCCAGCTTTGTATTTGACTCGTGATGTTCTGGTATCCGGACCCGGCTTTGTATTGGATTCGTGATGTTCTGGTATCCTGACCCAGCTTTGTCTTGGCTCTGTATATTTCTGTATTCCTGACCTTGATTTATTCTTAACCCTGTATCTTGTTATATTAATACATTAAGTCCAGACATTCTAAGTCTCGGTAATATGTCTTTCGGATCCACCTTTTGTGGGTTTCCTTTTTCCTGCGTGTTGGGGTACGACTCCCGTAACACCACTCAATTCTTAAAGTCAAAGGAGTGCTGCACAAAAGTAAGTTTATGTAGGAGCTCTGTGGAGGGGATCCGCAGCCCACCAGGAACAACAAGAAGTAGAGTTCCACAGGCGTCACAATGTAGGGTAAAGGCAAAAAATGATTTATTGTAGATCAATTCTGTCATTGTTCATACATATATATATATATATATATATATATATATATATATATATATATATAGAGCAATTGTATTTTTACAATTGCTGAAAATTTGGTCTAGGCGCTGGAATAATATATATATTATTTTCATTGAATTATTACACAATCTTTATATAGGTGCAAATAGTGTTCCATAAATTAAATTTGCCCTTTTATTCAAATAGTCGATATCACCATGGTACCTCTGTAGTTTATTTTATTTAGTTTTTGGATGAGTTACATCTGTTTTTTTTTTTTTTTTTTTTTTTGTTCTATCACACTTAAGTTTTATTTAACAGACATCTTTACAAACTAAACAAAACAGGAACAAGTCAGTATTAACCAATTAACTGAATGTCCCATAATCCCTTTCCTCCTGGAATAATGCAAATCATGCCAAAAAATGTAGATCTCACATTCAGTGCATATCACCTCTGATATCACAGGGGTATAAAAATGGCCACACATGACAACATTGTAATGGGATAATTTTAAGCATTAAACAAATTAAACTATGCATATTTAATGCACTACTGGCTGTGTTTTGTAATTCAGCAAATATCAACATGTCAGGTTTACATCATACAGAATAGTTTTTTGCCTTTCAATCATTGATTGAAATTCCCAAACGTGTTGTACATCATTGTGTGGCACTCAAAGCATAGCAACCATGATCTAAATACTCATGGCTGAATTATAAAAATATCCTTCAACACCAAGGTAGCAATAATTGTCTGCACAATCTAGTGAGGATATCTGTGCTAATTTTAAAATATGTACTGCTTTGCCAAAGACAATTGTAAAAATCAACACATGCATCCAAGAGTTGACATCTTGTCTATCAATGTTTATAGTGCTCCCTGAGCTTAACAGGAAGCAGCCATGTTTGACACAGCCGAGTAAAAAAAAAAAGGTTTTACGGTCACAGCAAAAGGCACAGCCCATGATAGTAAGGTTTAATACTGATGGTATAACCTGTATGAGTATTGGAGGAAGAAGTGTGGCACGATAGGGAGATTATTTTTGGCATGTTTGAGAAAAAGAACCTGAATCCAAACAATTGTATAACAAAGAATAGTTGTAAAAAGCTTGTGTCTGGTCCTTAGGCTCTATCATTGTGACGTGTGCTGACCACCTCTCCAAAGGTTAGAGTCAGGACAAGTTTGTCACCATCAACTTCTCTCACTAAAATACTTTCTTTACCATCCCATTTCTGAACGTGCTTCAGTTTGCCATCTTCCAACGTCACGAGGGACTTGCATTTTCTATCATCTGCAGTGGTTTCATCGAATTCTTCATCCAGTTTGAATTTGAGCTCTGTGTTCTTGAAGGTACTTTGTGTCTGCACCACAATTAGGTCCCCTTCCTTGGAAATTATAGTTGTGGGTTTGGTGACATTTGCAATTTGCCTGGTGGCAAATCCCACACCAATAGCTTTCATATACTCGTCAAATTGCTTGCTATCCACAAGCTTCCAGGTTCCTACAAAGCAGTCCACCATGGTTACAGAGAGAGTGAACGAGCAGCTGCCGACAGAGCTAAGCGATGAGTTACATCTGTTTTATATTCTATCCAAAACAAAATAGAAGCTGCAAGCAAGCAAGCCTCCGTTATTAATGAGTTAATATCTTTTGGAAGGATTATAATTCTAAAATGGGATTTAATATTGTTTTACATCCTGTTTTTAGTACTTCTAGAACGACCGGAAGAACCAATAAGAACTCTGAGAATGCAATTAAGAGGGGAGGGAATGACTGTGGTGGTGCTACTATACACTTTTTGTCATTAACATCTATGTAAATGAATAAATCTATTTTTTGCATCTTATTTGGTTTTTACTTTATCTTGTTGCATTATATCTCTCTATTGCTGTCACGGCACAGCCCGAACCCTGCAGACTGCAAGGCGTGACCTCCCCTTTAAGAGACCTGGCTGGGTTTGAGCTCACAGCTCCAGCATCCCAGTCAGGTTCTCTGCCGTGCTGTCCACCAGGGGGCTTCAGTATCTTTCTGCATTATTCTGCTTCATGCCTGGATTAAGCAGTGCTGATCCACCTGTAGCCCTTTTCCAATTAGGGTCAGCTGCATCTAATTAGCAGGCTGTAAAAGCCAACCCTGCCTGAAACCTAGAAATCTGGTAATTTTGCCTGTTTGTTTTTTTCCTGCTGGATCTTTGCTATGTTACTGACTGATTTCCTGGACTCTGACCTCCGCTGCCAGCCCTGACTCCTGCTTCTCGTCTGACCCTACCTTTGGATTTCCCCTTACTGCGCTTCTGTTTTTTGCCTCCTCCCTGTGCCATCTCCTGCAACTGGGCTCCAACTCCTGGTGAACTGTTCCAATTGCTGCTAACCAAACTGTCAATCGGAGTACTGAGGGTATACCATAATGAAGGCATTTCCAGAATCCAGAGACATGGAGGTCTAAGAACTTGAAGACTTATACCATTTTGAAGGTTCTTTATGCTTTTAACTATTGTAAGTGGCCAATTACACCATATATTTTTAAAGTGTACATACAGGCTGCGCTATGTTGTACCATTTTTGTTCCCTTTTGTTCCTATGTTTTTAGAGTTGTGTATTGAAGATTAAAATATATCTTTAGGGTTGAATCTCCACATGTAAGGGATGCTATTGTTATTATTTTCTGTCTAATATTAGACACTTAGACACTTTTTCTTGTGAATTGTGAAATACACCATTATCTGCATCTATACAATTTCCGATCCATTCAGATGGTTTCCAATTAGATTAGAAGAAGGCGTGCGTCATATCTGTTAAATTAAACATTGTAAAATATTTTATTAACTCTTCCACGGAACTTACATTAGTCAATGAACAACTTGGTGAAGTAATTCCTATTCATGTTTTTTTGCAAACCTATTACTGGCTTTTGAAATCACTATATCTGATTCGTCTATCAATCGGAGCCTTAGCTGCGTGATTCAAAGTACTTCCTTGAATGATTTACAACACCTTTTGTTTATTCTTAATAACATATTACTTGATATTCCTAATTTTAATTGCCCTGCCCATAAGCCTGAAAAAACATGCACTAACTAGATTGTGTGCAGCTGCATGTCAGCTTCATCTTCGTTAGAAAACAGCAGCCATCTTGACCACAACATTTTCTTCTCACCTGTAAAAATCTCTGTAACTCACACAGTCATTCACTAAACTCTGAATTTTCAAGATTTAACTTCTAGTGGCAAAACATTTTTTTTCCAGATCAGTCATTGTATGTTTGCCCCCAGTTTTACCATTCAGATTTAATTTGTGAAAATTTGGTCTTTAGTGAACTCTTCAAAGGTTGACAGGCACCTGGTCAATGAGGTACATTATTTTAAAGGCTTGAGACTTTTTTTTTTTTTTTTGTATTTTAACAATTGCTCGGAATTTGGTCTAGGCGCTGGAATAATTTAGAAGGCTTGTGGTCATTACTTTTGGTAATGGCTTTACCTCTGACGAAGGCGCACTTCAAAGCGCTGAAACGTACGTTAGGTAGTCAGGAGTGGTTCCAGATTCCGTTATCCTTAGTTAGCATAGTTTTTTCTACTGATCCTGGGTTTATTTGAGTCTTCGGAGTTTGTTGCTGGGAGGGAATTTCGATTATTTAGTAATTCTTATCCTGAGCTCTACTATAAGTTTGCATCCTTATTTATTTAAGTTTTCATCCTTCATTTGACGTTCTGCCTTCAGGGGGGTGGAGGGAACTCCTGCATTTTATGTTATATGGGAGTTTGGGCATGTTTAACCTGATTGATACTCAGTGTTACCAGCTACATTTGCAACATTGTAGCACATGAGCCTCTCTCCGTACTCCTATACACATTTTTCCTTCCTCTCATGGCATAGGAACGATCAGTTAATAATTTTTAAGGTTGTCTCTGGGAGGAAATTAGAATTACATTTCCTTTCCAGGGCAGAACTAATATTTAAGTTTGTACCCGAATTTGACTTAAGTTTGAATCCTCAACTTGATAAAATTTTCAATAAGGGGGGGGGGAGGTACTTCAGCTCCTTGTGTTGTATGGGAGTATCGGCATGTTTTGCCTATCGGATACATAGTGTTACCGGTCACCGGTGTATCATTAAAACACAGGAGCTACCCACCCTTCCCTACATGTTATAGGTATGATCAGTGACCAGTGTTGACTCTGGATTGGAATCTTAGGTGGTTATCAAGGACAATAAATAGATTTTTTCCATTTGGTGTTATTGTCCATTATCACAGTAATATAGACACCACTCCTTATCATCTTTTTTATTTATTTATTTATTTTTTATTTTCTTTTGTTTTCACTGTGATCACTTACACTTATTTATTTATTTTTTCGATTAGTATTTGCATTGTTTTATTTTACTTCATTAAAGGTTAAGTTTTAGCATTGCAGCAAGGTAGGGGTGTCCAGCCCTGGTCGACCTGGACAGATATTAGGAGTTCCCTATTTCTCTCCAGTTCCTCCTCGTTTGTATCTTTCTAAAACCAAATGTTGACAGGATAATAATGTTGGAAGGTAAGATAGAAAAGATGACTGAGAGGTGTGATGTGGTCAGGAAGGATACATCGATGGATGCATAGTAAATAGCTCTTAACTGATCATCTATAATTAACAACTGAGTTTTTCCCCTGCTGCTTTTTAATTATCTGTCATTAAGTGGATACTCCACCAAAACAACTTTAGCCTTAGGGCGCACCGGCCCTGGGGGCGCAAAATCAGGCTGCCCGGAAGGAGGGAAGCGCACTGCGCTCCCCTCCAACCGACGACCTATTGTAGCGTGGCCGAGCGCCCGGTTCTGCGGGCGCGCGAGGGAGCACTCTCCCATGTGTGCTTCCTCTTCAGCTCCCTCGCGCGCCGCATACTGATACCGGAGCCGAAAGATGACGTCATCTTCCGGCGCCGGCATCCCTACGCGGTGCGCGAGGGAGCTGAAGAGGAAGCACACATGGGAGAGTGCTCCCTCGCGCGTGCCTGCCTGCCTGCCTGCCTACCCGCCCGCCCAGGAGCACCACTGGACCCCAGGGAATCCCTTCAGCACTCCAAAAGGTAAGGAGGATGGGGGATTAAATAAAAAAAACAACGTGTTAGTGTGTGTGTCTGCTAGTGAGTGTCAGTGTGTGTGTCTGCTAGTGAGTGTCAGTGAGTGTGTCTGCTAGTGAGTGGCAGTGTGTGTGTCTGCTAGTGAGTGTCAGTGTGTGTGTCTGCTAGTGAGTGTCAGTGTGTGTGTCTACTAGTGAGTGTCAGTGTGTGTGTCTACTAGTGAGTGTCAGTGTGTGTGTCTGCTAGTGAGTGTCAGTGAGTGTGTCTACTAGTGAGTGTCAGTGTGTGTGTCTCTTACTGAGTGTGTTTGTGTATGTATTAGTGAGTCTGTTTGATGTCTGTTAGTGAGTGTGTGTTTGTCAGTGAGAGTGTATGTTTTGTAAGTGAGTGTGTATGTATGTCTGTCGCTGAGTGTGTCTGTCAGTAAATGTGTGTGTCTGTTAGCTGGTGTGTATGCATCTGTTCATGAGTGTGTGTGTGTGTCTTCAGCACTTACCTTTCTCTAGCGCCGGACTCCCTTGGCGCTGGGGATCCCTCCGCCTCTCAGCTCCGAATGCTCTTGCCGCGCAAATGACTGCTGGAAGGGATTTGGCTAGGTTCAAGATTGTTAGATGTATGTCATCTGCAAACAGGGAGCTTAGTAGTAACTCATATTTGGACAGAACCCCCAAAATCATTGGTTATTTTTTAATGTTTTCACTAGAAGTTCCAATATCATAAAAAAAAAGTAATTGCAAGAGGGGGCAACCCCATCTTGTCCCATTCGATTATATATCGAACGGTTCGGACAGGAAGCCCAAGTTAAAGATCTTTGCTGATGGGTTAGTGTATAGTGCTAGTATAGCGTTCAAAAAGGAGGAGGAGGCCAAATTTGCAGAAAGCGGCTTTCGTGTAATGCCAATTTATTTTAGACATCAGAGGCTACTAAAACGATTGGAATTTGTTGGCGTTGATTTCTATAATATCGAGGGTGTATCTGTCGACATGACACAAATCCGGATTGTTCCTGAGAAACTAAGTCGGGGAGGTAAATATATTTAGAGAATTTGCTAGAATTTGCTAGAATCAGAGAGTATAATTTGGTGTCTGCGTTGAGCAAGCAAATAGGATGAAAATTGGCACAAGTAATGGGTGATTTTCCAAATTTGGTTACAATGTGTGCCTCCAGCATTTCTGCTGGGATGCTGCCTGTGTTTTTGCATACATTGAAAAGTGTAGTTAGATGTTGGGTTAATAATTCAGCAAAAGTTTTACGTTTTGGAAGGAGGCATATGGCTGATGGTGGGTCTGTTCAATGGCATGGTAATTCTACATCCGAAAGATATTTATTTATAGTGTTTGGTAATGGATCTGATGTATATTTTTCACCTGTTGAGTTGTAAAGGTCTTTGTAAAAAGAAGCAAATTGGTTTACTATAGTAACCAGGTTGGTCGCCTTCGCTCCTCCACATGTAGTAATATAGGAGATTTTGCTTCGATAATTTTTTAAATTTTTTTTTGCCTTCAATTTTTACCTATAGTAAATTAGTTTTAAATGTCTAAGGTGATATGCTGTCTCTTGTAACTGTGTCATAGGTTTCCTCCATTTAATAGACCCCTGTTGTATTAGATGACCTCTATTGATAGCTTTATTGACTATTGGCCATGTATTGTAGATCTGTGACTGGTCATGTGGAATACAGCAAAAACAATTTTTTTATATATATATATATTGCAGTTATGGCCTCTTCAATACTGGATAGGTGTGTCTGTGAGTAAAGCTTTGTTTCTCTTCCATGAACCTCTTCCACGTGCAGGTGCATGGTCAAACCAAATAATCTTTTGGATGAAAGCCATAAGTACAGATGAAACGGAGGTCTATTCGGGAATAGCGGAGGCGAGCTGCAAAAAAATATGTAGGTGGTTTTTCTAGAACATCTTATGTCTATTTCTGCTTCTAATGTGCAATTGAAGTTGCCACAGATTATTAGTCTACTTTTCATCATCTGTTCTATTATGTTTAAATATCTTGAAATGTGAAGAATTTAGTGTGTATTCGGTACGTACACTGAGACAGGTCTCGAGAAGACACTTTTAGACTGTTTTACTTTCGTCCTCCTATCAATAATGCTTCTTTTGCGCTGTTATATATTTTTTCCGTTGATGGATCATTAACTGCTAACAAACAGCTGAAACTAACCCTATGCCTAATGATTATCCAACAAAGTGACAGGGCAGAAACTACCCTGGGATGTTTGGGAACATCTCTAAAATAGGGATAAAAAAACTAAGTGGTATAGGATTTAGTATGTTGAAAAACCACAAAAGTAACCCCTTCCAGGGAAAAGGAGAAAGCATCAACATCTAAAGCTAAATGGAAATCTGAAAATTGTCTGAATGAAACCAGACACAATAGAAGGGTAAATGTAGCTAACAGTTGATGGAGAGATAGATCTGCATTATCGGGCCAAACCCATAGGTAACAAATTATCAGGTCTACAGCCAATCTAATTCCCCATAAAAGACAGCAAGCCATTAGATTCTGCCCTATAGGGGAACCGTGCACTGGTACTTGAGCTGCAAAGATAGCAGACAGCACCACGCAATAAAGTGATACGATCTACCTATCTGGAAACAGGAAATGCAGAGGGATCAGCATTCCGTTCCTGATACAAACTGCACAAAAAAGTCCATGCTTAAAGATAACTTCTTCTCATGCCAGTAGCCCATGAGTCCCATAAATGGTTTTTAGAAATTTGCAATAGACTGATGACATGCCATGTTTCCCTGAAAGAGTCCATGCCACCAACTGGAGGTTGCAATCAATAGTAGTGAGACTACTCAACGTCAGACCTGGAGTAGGAGTCTCGAGATCATAGAAGATGGTGGGAATGCATAGGTGCCTTGGAGTGGCTATTCCGTTAGAAATGCATTCACTGCCTTGCAGGCCGGAAGAACCTGAAGAACTTCGGAAGTTAGTTTGAGAGGTAAAGAGATGTACAGTAAACGGTCTCCTCTGGATGAATATTTCATAAAAAAATTGCCTTATCCAATCTCAAATTGCTGGCATCCCTCCAATGTCTTGAGAAGCAATCTGCTGTCAGGTTCGTAGAGTCAGGAAGGCTCAAAGAGTAATGTTGTGGCTAAGACAGAAATTGTAAATATTCTTAGTCATTTAGTCACTTTGGAAAGGGCAAGGGAGCATGCTCCTCCTAAATAATTTACCGTATTTTTCGCTCCATAAGACGCACTTTTTTTCCCCTCAAAAGTGAGGGGAAATGTCTGTGCGTCTTATGGAGCGAATATGAAGCTTTACTTACCTGTCTTGCAGCGTTGGCCGGCAGCACAGGGCGCACCGCAGTAGTGGAACTTGAATTTCATGTTCCGGTTTCCGGCGGGACTGAAAGGAAGTGCGCACTCAGCTTGTGCACACTTCCTTTCAGTCCCGCCGGAAACCGGAACATGAAATTCAAGTTCCACTACCGCGGTGCGCCCTGTGCTGCCGGCCAACGCTGCAAGACAGG
Organism: Pelobates fuscus; assembly: GCF_036172605.1. Classification (NCBI taxonomy): domain Eukaryota; kingdom Metazoa; phylum Chordata; class Amphibia; order Anura; family Pelobatidae; genus Pelobates; species Pelobates fuscus. The sequence continues at coordinate 42,531,030 of NC_086319.1, read as the reverse complement.
TAAGTAATTATAGGACATGGGGAGGGGGACAGTATGGGAGAGGAGAATATGGGGATGGTGGGGAGATGAAGTCTATGGGGATGGGGGGGGAGATGAAGTCTATGGGGATGGGGGGGAGATGAAGTCTATGGGGATGGGGGGAGATGAAGTCTATGGGGATGGGGGGGGAGATGAAGTCTATGGGGATGGGGGGGAGATGAAGTCTATGGGGATGGGGGGGAGATGAAGTCTATGGGGATGGGGGGAGATGAAGTCTATGGGGATGGGGGGGAGATGAAGTCTATGGGGATGGGGGGGAGATGAAGTCTATGGGGATGGGGGGGAGATGAAGTCTATGGGGATGGGGGGGAGATGAAGTCTATGGGGATGGGGGGGAGATGAAGTCTATGGGGATGGGGGGGAGATGAAGTCTATGGGGATGGGGGGGAGATGAAGTCTATGGGGATGGGGGGGAGATGAAGTCTATGGGGATGGGGGGGAGATGAAGTCTATGGGGATGGGGGGGAGATGAAGTCTATGGGGATGGGGGGGAGATGAAGTCTATGGGGATGGGGGGAGATGAAGTCTATGGGGAGGGGGGGAGATGAAGTCTATGGGGAGGGGGGGAGATGAAGTCTATGGGGAGGGGGGAGATTAAGTCTATGGGGAGGGGAGGGGGGGAGATGAAGTCTATGGGGAGGGGGGAGATGAAGTCTATGGGGAGGGGAGGGGGGAGATGAAGTCTATGGGGAGGGGAGGGGGGAGATGAAGTCTATGGGGAGGGGGTGGGTGAAGACTATGGGGAGGGGGTGGGTGAAGACTATGGGGAGGGAGAGAGGAGAAGACTATGGGAGAGAGGAGAAGACTATGGGAGGGGGGGGACACTATGGGACAGGGAAGAAAAAAAATATTCTGTACAAACTGTCCCATAGTAAGAAACACTATGGGACAGTTTGTTCAGAATATTTTTTTCTGGGTTTCTTCCTCTAAAAACTAGGTGCGTCTTATGGTGAGGTGCGTCTTATGGAGCGAAAAATACGGTATATATTATGTTGTCCATCTTAAACAAAATGTAACAATCAGAGGATTAGCCAGACTTCAAATGGCAAGCGAACCCGCTACCAACTCCAGACAATTGACATGCAGATTGGATTCCATTCCTATTCAAGGTCCTCCTGTGGAACCGTCCTTGCATGTCGCACCCCAGCCCCACTGGCTGACATCTGATTCTTATGGCGAAATCCAGTGTGGGAACAAAAATTGCCTTCCTGTTCCAGGCCTGCATGTGGAACAACCACCAATGCTGTTCTATCCTGATATTTAGTGTGAGCAGGACCAGCTGATTGTATTAAGGAAGCTCTTGAAGGAATTTGGCCTTTAACGTTGCATAGACCGGTAGTGCAGGGGACTTTGGAAAATCTGAATAGAGGAGAGGAGTCCTGTGATACGCACCAGAAGGAGGAATTTGCTCTTGACAGAGAACCCTTCTGATTTCTTTCTTGATAGAACTGATTTTCAATTTGTGTAGATGTAGCACGCAGGTGACATCAGCTATCTCGAACTCCAGAAATTCGTTTACGGGGTAGGTGTAGAGAGCTGACTTTCCCCAACTGACCACAAATCCTAGTAATTCGAGCAAGCGGAAAAAAAAAATCAGCAGGTCGTTCAGTTAGATTAGACAGCGAATACCCTTGGAGCCAGTGGCAGCACGTCTGAAATGATCTTTTAATATGACAATTTAATGGAGTAAGGAACCGCCTAAGTAGGACATAATTTATTATTAATTTAGATTTATTTATTTATTGTTGTGTTCACCTTTGTTTTGATTAAACATTTCAAAATGAAATTTATTTACTATCCACACTTGTCCTTTAACTATTTCTAAGCAGCGCTTTAGGTCAGTGGTGGTGTTCTGACAAGATGGGGCCAGGATTAATTATAGGCTAGGACTCATTCATTTATCTGGTATATATCCCTTTATCGTACTAATCCACTCCGGCTCTTTAGTAAGTCTTCCTCAGTTCCCTCTCGCCCATGTCTAGATTCAGGTGCGGGTGATTTGTATTATAAGGAGCTTCACTTTGAATGGATTCCTCCAATATATCTCCAGAATTTCCTATGTTCATGTTGAGAAAGCACCTCTCCAGGGTACTCACTCTTACTTTTTTTGTGGGCGGCAGTGTGGGTGGTCTTCCTCACAGCTGGCAGCAACAAGTATCACAACTACTGAATATATCATTCCTTACAGTGTTTCTATTTTTTGCAAGTGTATTGTCCTTGCCTGGATATCTATATCTCCATATTGTGCTTATCATATGATGTTTGCATTTGTTAACATTCCTGCGCTTATATTCAGCTTTTTGGAGTGCTGCCATACATCACTTTAATTTTTATATCAATAAATGTGCACTTTTTCATTATTACTGTGTATTTTTCTGTGGATCATAAGGGTTTACTCCGGAGTGTGGACTGAATTTTGTTTTGTGTTACTTGCTTCATATGTGGGGTAGCCCAGCACCAAAATTAACTCTATCAAAGCCTTAATCTCAGGAATATTTTACCTGACATTTAAGACATTTTACTTGGAGTTGCGGTATCGTCTGTGGGTGGATTTCCTACCACACCCACATATATTTTTTTGTTATATTTTTTTATTAATGTACAGAGGGCTTTAGTGCAAGAAATTATTTTGGGCTCCCCTCTAGTGCAAGAGGGGCCAAAAGGTAGATCCCAGTCTGTCGTACAACTCCCGTATTACTATTCCAGCTGGAGATCTACCATTGCAGGGTTGTATTTGTGAACAGTGTTTGAATATAACAATGTTTTTGTATAGTGTAGTTGTGCACAAAGGGGTGTATTTTTACTGTTGCCATTGGAATGCAGCGGTGTACTTGTGTGTAGTGTTTGCGCATGAATGCAGGGGTGTGTTTGTACTGTTGACTTTTAAATGCAAGTGTACTTTTGTGTGTAGTGTTGGTGGTTAAATGAAGGGGTTTTTGCATACAATGTTAGCATTTTAACACAGGGGTGTGTTTGCATTTAATGTTTGTGTTTGATAACTGGGATGCATGTATGTATGTTAGGGATGGGCAAATTTGATTCTGTTCGGAAATTTGGGAAAGTAAAAAAAATTCGGCACTTCCGAAATTCGGAACTTCAGAATTCTGAACATCTGTAGGGCTCCCTAACCTAACCCCTTCCATCATTCACGTAATGTTCCCTCCCCCTCTTGTTTTGCCACTTTTTAGAAATCCAAAGCACTTCGGCACTTCCGAAATTCAGACAAATTGCACATGTCTAATGTATGTACATAAAATGACACACATTCATACTTACACAGATACACCCATAAAACACTGACAACCATTCAGATACACAAACCTTTACATACAGATGCACATACATGCAGACACAAATATGAAGACTGGCCTATACACACACTGCCATATCATACATTTTTATAATTGCAGCCACCATCCTGTTATACCTTTTTTGTGTGCAGAAGGTTGGCTCGTTTGGGACCCTGCTGCAGGGTTTGATGGGAGTGTGGGGATGTGGCAGTCCTCTTCAAATGACGAGCTCTCATACCCTCCCCCGCGGTCGATGTGAAAGGGGCCAGGTTTAAGGAAAGGAGTGCCCGACCGTGCCCCTGTTCAGCAATACCATTTTACATTGCAGGATAAAAGGTGATAAAGACAGTGCCTATAATGTACCTTTAAGCAAAATATGCCTCCTATCATGTGGTAATAGTATATAGCATGTTGTGGAATGTTCATAATTGGTTCGAAGAACTCTGCAAAGTTAGATAATAGACACTCGGGCATCATATTTTGCTTCCTTAAAAATTCAAACTAAGATTCTACCTCCAACTCAATAACCTTTTTCTTAGATATTCTTAAAATAAGATTGGACATTTTTTTTTCATGCAGTTTGTTACATGTTTGTGTCATGAAAAATATTTTGCATCATTAAATGGTTGTCTAAAACAAATGGTAAAAACACCAATAAAACCCATTTAAAAATTAAAATGAATTTGTATATTTTATTGAAATGTCATTTGCCGAGGCAATGAATCTAATAAATAATACTTGACATTTACCTGTCAGAACTCCTAAAACATTCAGCGCCATCTCCTGGTTAGACACAGTTATGACTGCTTCCCTTAGTAAACACATTTTGACTTGTATTTGCTGAATGTTCTTTGTGCTTTTGTTCAAATACTCATACATCTTCTCAACTTAAAGCAGCACTGTCATGGTCGCATCCGTTTTTTTTAAACCCCCTCCCAACTCGAATACATCTAACAGGCTCCTCGTCGCCCCCAAATGCCCCTGAGTCCCCCCATATTGCCTATATTTAATGTTTATTTTCTGCCTGGACCTAGTTCCTGGGCGCCGCCAACTTTGTGTGGGTAGATGAAGTCAGTGTGGGACTTTCCCACGCTGTGTAAAATTACTCAGAGCACTCTGATTGGTTGGATTCAGGTAAGGCTCAAGATTTACCAATCAGAGCCCTTTGAGTCAAATTGCAGGGCAGAGGAAGGCTTTATAAGCCTTTCCCCGCCCTGTGGAGCTCAGTCTGCGCCGGGTGAACATGGATTATTTTTTTTAGTGTCAGGATTTTTTTTTTATATAAATTCGACGGGCTTTATGGTTTTTAATTTGGCCTTTTTTGGGGCTGAAAAAATAAGATATTAGAAAAAAAGACTTCAAATGGTAAGTATTTATTTACATGGACTTTTTATTGTCCCCCACCTCACTATTTTTAGGGTGAGGGGGGGTAGGTAGACATTTATTTTTATTTTTTTGGAGGGAGACGGGGGGACTAGGGGACCCCTAGTCATCACTTCCTAGGTTTGTTTGTTTTTTACATTTAGAGCCGCCACTCATGTCCCCCCCCCCCCCCATTGTCACTAGGCCCCCCATCCACTGCTCATGGGTGGGGGCCAGAGGGACGGGACAATAGGCCCCCGCTTTTTTATCTTAAGGCCCCACCCACCGCTCATGGGTGGGGGCTGGGGGAAGGACCCTAGGTCCTTCCCCCATTGTTATTTAGGGCACCACTCGCTGCTTATGGGTGGGGGCCAGGGGGAGGACCTGTGCCCCTCCAATTGTCACTAGGGCCCCCACCCGCCGCTGAATGGGGGACGAAAGAATATGTCCCCCCAGTTTTATTACCCGCCGCTCATGGGTGGGGGCTGGGAGGAGGACAAAAGGTCATCCACCATTGTCATTTAGGGCCCTCACCCGCCACTCATGGGTGGGTGGAGACACTAAGTCCCCCATTTAGTTTAGTTGCCCGTGCTCGCAGGGGGAAACACTATGTCCCCCCCCCCACCCTGTTAATTGTTATAAGGGGCACTTTATTAGAGGTCCTATTCATGGCATAGCAAGTTGGGGCAAATAAATTACTAATACTAAATAATTTTTACTTCGTATAAGTACATTTGCCTGAAATACCAATTTAGGTCTTTCAGCCTTTTGGTAGATAGCTCCCTAATTCCCACGGTATTAGGGAGCTATTTACTAAGCGGCTGCAAGATGCAGCCGCGGCACAAATACGATTGTAGTTTCATTCATTCAAATGAAATTCCGATACGAACAGAAACTACTGAATGCCCTTCTAACACGAATGAACAAACTGTACATTCTGTTAGGACGCCGGCGAAACTACCAAATTCCGTCCTATCTATAGGACAGGTTGCTGGAAGTGTGGGAAATTCTTGGTCAAGCATAGGAAACCTCCATAAGACAAAGTAGTCCCTATGTTTTTAAAGAAAACTAGAGCAGACAGGAAGAAAATAAGAACAGATCCTGAGAGAGGGAGAGAAGAGGAATCGATTAAAGAACGGTAATTTACCGTAAAACAATGATATGTTAGCAGGTGTCTGGCACTAGATTTAGAATATGGTACAATCTGCCTATTCAGTGGAACAGTTATCTGGTGATATTCTGTTTGGTTACTGTACAGTTCATTATTTGTGCAGTGTTACGCATTATGTTGTGTTTCTTTTCTGCTCACCTTGAATCCTCGTTTTTTACATCAGTAGTTTATAATTTTATTAGGAAATTATATGCTGTATAAATGAAATATACTATGCAAATCTTTTACTATACCCCTCAGCATCAAATGGAATTCCACTGTACTTTGGGACATAATAGCACTACTGATTAATAGGATTTGTATATTGCTACCAGTGGGGACCAATTAAAGGGTCTGACCCAAGATTGTCCACTCTCAAGGCGGCCCACAACACCTTGAAAAGTAAAAGCCACACGTTAAATGCACTGTCACCTTTTTAATAAGGTCCATAAGACTGTGTTTAGTTTATATAAAGCAATAAATCATTGCGCCAAAAATAGAAATTTGGGTGATTAAACAGGATACTCATTCTTGTACCCCTTGACAAGAATGAGAGCTAAGGAACAAAAATCTAGGCGGAATGTATCAAATTATTTTATGCGAACGACAGATCTAGCTGCATTTGAATTTTGACAATCTTTATTTTTACCATTCAAGCTTTTACAAAATGATAACAAGCTATGCGGCATATTAGTCAGCAATAACTTTACACAACAGAATATGGGAAATGCGATGAAACCGCATATTTCACAACACATTATCATAGACAATTGCGACATAATTGGGATCAGTACACTTAATCAGTGCCTCAGTTGTCTAGCTCATTCACTTGAATATTAGGGCCTGGGTTATGGCTAGTGTAGGGCATAGAGTACTCTAAACTGTGAGTTGAGGTCCCGGAGTTTGTATTGGTTGATAGAGACCCAGTTGGATGACTGTGACCTTATCAAAATGTCACGAACTCCGTGTTCTCATTTACCTAGCCCTCACCCCATGGTAACCTCCCTGCACTGTTCAATTGAGAAAGAGTCCCTATCTATCATGTAATCACTTGGGAAAACCTTAGTAGGCCTGGAATAACAAGGGCATATTGCAGTCCGGACTGACGTAAGCGTTGGATCGAGGGTTCCACGTGTGTAACGATGCCCTGTCATGTATGCCTTAGTCACCTCACTCCCAGATCAGCAGACTATTTATTGCTAAGGTCCGTGTAGTGTGTCACCTAGTGTTGTGGCGCTAGTCTCTCCCAACATGGTGTGCGTGGTATGCATCTGCTTTTTCACTTTGAGTGTTCACCCATGATGTGCATTGCACCTTTGTCCCCATCAGTATGCCCTGAATATGCCAACAGCAGAACTTGTCTTTATATGATCCAGTCCCCACCTCATGTCTCCCCTGCTCCAGCAGATCTGAAGAGTAGAGTACATTTTTTTTTACTGATTTCTAAATTTACAGTACTAAAACATACACAATAAAATAAAAACAAAGATTTAAATTTTAAGTCCTTACATTTGCTCCGAGACACAAAGATGAACAGAATCTACAATGAGGTCTCTTAAATCTGTAAGTGACTTACTAAATATTTGAGAATTTAGTTAAAACCAGTAAGTGAATACCAAATTTTACAACATTTTCTGCATTAACATTCTTCACTCAACTCCATAGAAGCAAAGAAAAAAAATGTAAAGCAACCATTAAAGGAACACTATAGTCACCTAAATAAAGCAGTTTTAGTGTATAGATCAGAGGTAGGCAACCTACGGCACTAGTGCTGTGCACGGCACTCGAGGTGTCTTTGCACGGCACTCAAGGCTGCTAGAGCCAAACAGGCTCTGGCCTATCAGGAGTCCCAGTAAAACTTCAAATATCTGCTAATATGAAAAGATGGTGAAGGACAATCCTCAATTTAAGCATTGCAGCACATAGTGGAAATGATCTCAGATCACTTCCTCCAAGCACTTGTGAATGGGAATCCACAACGTAGTAGAGCAGCCTGCAGCTGCTGTTGCAGCTCCTGTCTTTGACCTGCCTGGTCCCCACTGGAACCCAGGGAAGCCAACCATACTGCTAGATATACATAGATATTGTGGATCAAACCAAGTGTTTATCTGAGTATCTGCTCCTTTCCAAATTGTTAAAATAAATGCGTGCACGTTTTGAAGTAAATAACACTGAGACACAGGTATCAGGTTAATAAAAAACTTCGGAATCTTTACTCAGGGGGCGGCAAGCCACTTATAAAGGCAAAAAATACATCATATGCAAAAATGTAGATAACAGAGAGAAAACATCTCTAATTGGTTAGGTGTTAAGTGTCTTATCTAATGCACATCCTACGAGGCGTGATGTCACCATCATCCCGGGATTTTACTCCGGATATAGGCACCATCTTGTTACACGAGGTAGTTAGTCGGTGGGAGCGGGTGCTCTAGCAGCCATTTTGAGTAGATATTGCATACAGGTATACACAGTAAATAGACATTTTTACTATCACTAATTTACATTCATAACACAGAAATTAAGAATAACCCTCCCCTTATACAAATAATACGAACAGCCCACACACAAACATACACACAATCTGCACAAACGTAACCCGCTAACAATCCACATAGATGCACACAAACCCCACATGCAGCCTTTCACATGCAATACCCCAAACAGCCCACACACACTACCAAACACACAATGGGACATATCCATCCACACACAATTCCACAAGCAGCCCTCATACACAGCCCACATTCATATGTATCATACACAATACCATAAACTACTAATGAACATATACAGTATAATAGCTCATATACGCACAAATACAATGATGCAAAGCAACTGCAGTAAAAATAACACAAGCAGAATATGGCAGCATACACACCTAAATTTTAAAAAATAGGACCGGCACGCTACGGGACATCACAATCCTATATCGGCACAGTGCTGCTAAAAGGTTGCCTACCCCTGGTATAGATCATTCCCCTGCAATTTCACTTCTGAATTCACTGTCATTTAGGAGTTAAATCACTTTGTTTCGGTTTATGCAGCCCTAGCCACACCTCGCCTGGCTATGATTGACAGAGCCTGCATGAAAAAAAAAAAAAACTGGTTTCACTTTCAAACAGATGTAATTTACCTTAAATAATTGTATCTCAATCTCTAAATTTAACTTTAATCACACACAGGAGGCTCTTGCACTGTCTAACAAGCTATTAACATAGCAGGGGATAAGATAATCTTAATTAAACAGAACTTGCAATAAAGAAAGCCTAAATAGGGCTCTCTTTACAGGAAGTGTTTATGGAAGGCTGTACATGTCACATGCTTAGAGGTGTGACTAGGGTTCAAAAACAAAAGGGATTTAACTCCTAAATGGCAGAGGATTGAGCAGTGAGGCTGCAGGGGCATGCTCTATACACCAAAACTGCTTCATTACGCTAAAGTTGTTCAGGTGACTATAGTGTCCCTTTAACATTACCTATTGTTTTGGTTACATTTTGTTATTTGGTAAATTCCCCTCTTATTGTAAAGCGCTGCGGAATAATAATAATTATCTTCCTCTTTTTGGCTTCTCCTCCTCCTCCTTTTAGGATTCCCCCAAGGATAGTTTTGAGCCTTCTGGGATTTTATATCCCTTATTTTTCTGGTTCTTCTATCCTTAGAGGTTCGCTATGGTCTTGGGGACAGTGGGGGGGGGGGGGAGGGGGCGCAACTATGTACAGCCTCCGCCTCCCGACTTGTTGTTCCAGTTCCCTAGAAGTTACTGGGCCTTTACCTTGTCCCAGTCCTTCGCCCAAGGTGGTGTTTGCCATTCTGGTCCTTCAGTTCACCTAACCAAACGCTTGGCGCCTGTGTACTGTGCTTCTGACATTTCTGTTTCAGCCACAAGTGGCTAAATGCCTCCTTCAGATTCGCGGCATCTTACTAATTTTTGTCCACGTGGCTGTATCTTATTCGGCAGCAAATGCTGAATGCTCTCATTTGCTGAGCAGTGTTCATTCGGTGCAGGCCTGTCCCCACAAATATCATGTGGGAAACAGCCATGGCCATCTTGGATCTTGCATTAGTAAGAGCCAAGATGGGCATGTCCTTTCCTCCTTGGGAGTGGCCTCTCCAGAGCATGGGAATGATCCCCTTTTACCCACAACTGCAGTGTCTGCTGGATTTATCCTTCTGCTCCTCCATTACCTACTTGGTTACCAAGTGACAAAGTTCAGGTTGGTGCACTGCGCACAGTGAGGTTTGTGTTTGCCAGCTGGGTTATACTGTTGTACTGACTAGGGGTCCCCATTATTTGTGCTGCTGAGATGAACATGTACTTGCAAGATTCTGGGTTTTCTAGGTGAGCCCCAGTTGATTTTCGATTAGATTATATTCTGCTTCTGCCATTGGGCCTCCACACTACACAGCCGAAGCCCTTCTATCAAGAAATGTGAAGCTGTCAAGGTTTCCAGTACTCCAGAGGCATAATAATAAGGTATACCATGGCATAAGGTATTTCCTTTATCTAGACGATATTCTGATGCGACAGGACGACATTACATAATTACACCGATTACACAGTGGAAATTGTGGAATCTCTGAGCTTTGTGGTCAGTCGAGCCGTGTGTGATCCTCTCGCAGACAGTTAAGTGCCTGGGTTTTAAAATAGATTCAAAGTCTTGTACTCTGCAACTTCCTTCTTCAAAGGTTTCCGCTATTTACAAGGAGATTCATAGGGTGCTGTGGCGCAAATCTATACCGCTCCGGCTACTTGCATAGATACTGCCCTCCTCCATGAAGGCGGTTTTCCCAGGCTCATTTTGGGGCCATGAAGGCGGTAATGACATCCATGCTTGGTCCCTTTTTGACAGTGTCATGAAAGAGAAGGGGCATAGTCATTATCACATAAAGCCAGGGTGAATAGCGTTTTCACAACTATGGTGTCAGGAATACATGTTTGTATTGCTGACACTATAGTGTTCTTTTAAGCAAATTAAAGGAACATTCTGGTCACCATAACACCTTCATCTAAATGAAAATTCTATGATGCCAGGAAGCCCCTGGGAGCTCTCTTTACTTTAAGGGGTTAAACCGCTTTCAGATGGTTTAACACCAAAGGCTTCCTCCAGCTCCAAATCTCCAGGCATGGGTGCTGCAGATTGGCGAGAGTGGTCAATTGACGCTCTAAGCAAAATCGCTAGTTCCCAGTTCATAAAAATGTTTTGCTTTTTTATGAATGGGGAGCTATTGTTTGGCTTAGAGTGCCAGCTGACCACTCTAGCCAATCAGTGACACCCCTACCCAGCGGTACTCTGTGCTTCCTGACACTCAGTAAATAAAAGTGAATACATTAACACTGATTTTTTTTTTTCCTGGGGAGATGAGAAGGTCAAAAGTTTCCCAGCCAGGCCAAGGTACCAAAGCCTTATGATGTGGTGTCCAGAATAAAGTGGAGGGTTCACTTCACTTGTCCTTCCTGCTCCAATCTACTTTTCTTCTCCTTCATTTGATACAGTCTTCTTTTTCTTCTGACACTGTCTTCTCTCCTCCTTGGCTCCTTCTGCTCCTTTACCTTTCGGCTTATTGTGCTCCCCCCTTTTGCTCTTTTCTCTTTCTGATCCCTTTCTGCTCCTTGCAGACCCTTTCTGTTCCTTGCTACTCTTTTCTGCTCCTTCTACTTTACCTTTGTGCTCCTACTGATTCTTTCTGCTCCTTTACCTTTGTGCTTCTTCTGCCCATTTCTGCTCTTTGCAGACCCTTCCTGCTCCTTGCAGACCTTTCCTACAAATTTCTGCTCCTTCTGCCCCTTCCTGCTCATTTCTGTTTCTTCTCCTACTTTACCTTTGTGCTCCTTCTATCCCTTCCTGCTACTTGCTGCCCTTTCCTTCTCCTTTCTGACCCTTCCTGCCTTCTCCTACTTTACCTTTTGTGCTGCCCTTCCCAGCTCCTTGCTGACCCTTTCTGCCCCTTCCTGCTCCTTGCTGACCTGTCCTCCTTGCAGACCCTTCCTGCTCAGTTCTGTTCCTTCTCCTACTTTACATTTGTGCTCCTTCTGTCCCTTCCTGCTCCTTGCTATCCTTTCCAGCTCCTTGCTGACCCTTTCTGCCCCTTCCTGCTCAATTCTGTTCCTTTGTGCTCCTTCTCCTATTTTACCTTTTGTGCTGCCCTTTCCAGCTCCTTGCTGACCCTTTCTGCTTCTTGCTGACCCTTCCTGCTAATTTCTGTTCCTTCTCCTTTCTACTCCTTCTCTTACTTTACCTTCCTGCTCCTTGCTGACCCTTCCTGTAGGCTGCCTCATCCCCATGCCTCACTTACCAAATCTATAGGCTGTCTCCCCCCCCATACCTCCCTTACCTGATCTGTAGGTGGATCCCCCCCATCTCTCACTTCCCTGATCTATAGGCTCTCTCTGCTCCCCCTGCCTCACTTCCCTGATCTATAGGCTCTCTGCCACCCCCACATGCCTGACCTACCTGATCTATAGGCTCTCTGCTCCCCCCTGCCTCACTTCCCTGATCTATAGGCTCTCTCTGCTCCCCCCGCCTCACTTCCCTGATCTATGGGCTGTCTCCCCCCCATACCTCACTTACCTGATCTGTAGGTGGATCCCCCATCTCTCACTTCCCTGATCTATAGGCTCTCTGCTCCCACCTGCCTCATTTCCCTGATCTATAGGCTCTCTGCTCCCCCCTGCCTCACTTCCCTGATCTATAGGCTCTCTGCTCCCCCCTGCCTCACTTCCCTGATCTATAGGCTCTCTGCTCCCCCCTGCCTCACTTCCCTGATCTATAGGCTCTCTGCTCCCCCCTGCCTCACTTCCCTGATCTATAGGCTCTCTGCTCCCCCCTGCCTCACTTCCCTGATCTATAGGCTCTCTGCTCCCCCCTGCCTCACTTCCCTGATCTATAGGCTCTCTGCTCCCCCCTGCCTCACTTCCCTGATCTATAGGCTCTCTGCTCCCCCCTGCCTCACTTCCCTGATCTATAGGCTCTCTGCTCCCCCCTGCCTCACTTCCCTGATCTATAGGCTCTCTGCTCCCCCCTGCCTCACTTCCCTGATCTATAGGCTCTCTGCTCCCCCCTGCCTCACTTCCCTGATCTATAGGCTCTCTGCTCCCCCCTGCCTCACTTCCCTGATCTATAGGCTCTCTGCTCCCCCTGCCTCACTTCCCTGATCTATAGACTGTCTCCCCCCCTGCCTCACTTAACTGATCTGTAGGTGGATTCCCCATCTCTCACTTCCCTGATCTACAGGCTCTCTCTGCTCCCCCCTGCCTCACTTCCCTGATCTATAGGCTCTCTCTGCCGCCCCCACATACCTCACCTACCTGATCTATAGGCTCTCTGCTCCCCCTGCCTCACTTCCCTGATCTATAGGCTCTCTCTGCTCCCCCCCTGCCTCACTTCCCTGATCTATAGGCTCTCTCTGCTCCCCCCCTGCCTCACTTCCCTGATCTATAGGCTGTCTCCACCCCATACCTGATCTGTAGGTGGATCCCCCCATCTCTCACTTCCCTGATCTATGGGCTCTCTCTGCTCCCCCCGCCTCACTTCCCTGATCTATAGGCTCTCCCTGCTGCCTCCCTTCCCTGATCTATAGGCTCTCTCTGATCCCCCCGCCTCCCTTCCCTGATCTATAGGCTCTCCCTGCTGCCTCCCTTCCCTGATCTATAGGCTCTCTCTGCTCCCCACTGCCTCACTTCCCTGATCTATAGGCTCTCTCTGCTCCCCACTGCATCACTTCCCTGATCTATAGGCTCTCTCTGCTCTCCCCGTCTCACTTCCACTGATCTATAGGCTCTCTGTTCCCCCCCGCCTCACTTCCACTGATCTATAGGCTCTCTGTTCCCCCCCGCCTCACTTCCACTGATCTATAGGCTCTCTCTGTTCCCCCCGCCTCACTTCCCTGATCTATAAGCTCTCTGCTCCCCCCGCCTCACTTCCCTGATCTATAGGCTCTCTCTGCTCCCCCCCTGCCTCACATCCCTGATCTATAGGCTCTCTCTGCTCCCCCCACCTCAAATGGTCTGTTTCAGTCACGACTTTGGCCAAATACGTTTGTTGGCTTCTTTCCCTTGCCGCTGTTTATGGCACACTCCATTAGGGGTGCAGCGCTGGAGGCATTGATTGCTTTCTCAGCGGGTGCCTCACTTTCGGATATTTTATGGGTAGGAGACTGGACACGAGTCTGGTTCGGACTAAAATTTAAGATTATGCTAGCTTTAGTTGACTAATAATCTTAATTTTAAGAATGACGATAGGCAAATATCTAACAGTAATATCCAAAGTTATTATTTTTTTTTTTTTACTGAAGGAATAGTAGATGCATGTGAACCAACATACTGACATTCCAAATGAGTTCAAAGAAGCTTGAGAACGGCAGGGTGGCAGTGAGAGAATGGGTAGGTGGGTGTAGAGAGAGGAAACTGGGCAGGAGAGTGGCAAGTAGGTGACAGAAATGGAACCTGACAGATGGAAGGTGCCAGTGGGTGGCCGACTGAATTGAGCATGGTTAATATCCCCCAAAACTCCACAGGCTGAGGTCAAGTGTGTTGCAGCTTCCATAGAATAACAGGAGTTGCAATCCACAAGCATTAAGTACTTGGTAGAGCCTACATGGACAATTAATGTGGTCTACAGGTCCTCGTGCTCTTCCTGGTCAGCCATGCTATCCTTTCCGTGGCCCAAGGCACAAACTTTGCTAATTAGCAATGTCCATTGTGGCAGCTGGCATACTTAATCTGCCAGAGCCATCAAACTCAGGACACAATTAATGCAGAAGTGGGACTACGACATGTGTAAATTTGTTTTTGCTTTTTTAATATAATTTACAAACATCAAGTAGCTAGAAGGTCTTTTAGTAATAGACTTCACAAGTCTCACAGCCACATTCTTTTTCTGAGTGAGTGGAGATGTCTTGTGACAGAGCATTAAGGCACCAAGCTGGAGTAATGCATGGTGTTTGCTAGCCCAGGACTGTGTGGGGTTGTGCTTGGGCTTCTAGCCCACTGCCTCGAGCTATGGGCAGACTACATTATCTGTTTGACCAGGCAGCCAGACTGCAAGCAGTATGTTTGTATTGTTGGTGGATGAGACAAGACAGAATATTGCAAGTTATTCATCACACAGGTCGTTGCTGTTGACAGTAGAATCACAGTAAACAAAGTAGGCTATATATATACACACACACACACACACACACACACACACACACACACACACACACACACACACACACACACATATATATATATATATATATATATATATATATATATACACACACACTTCCTTATGCTGTGTAGGTCAACTGATGAAGGTACTGATTAAGGTTGCAAGGATATATGGCATCACACCTCACCTGTAAAAACTATATCACATGTACCACTTGAATTGTACCATTCAAACAGTAATGTGTATGTTTTGTGTACGATAGGGGATCAAAAGTTACCAGCACGTTCATTTACGGAGCTACTTTACAATCTGGACTATTACAAATGATGTAAAGCCTGGTGTTTACTGCATTTTAATGCAGTTTCCAGATTAATAAGTGTCAACTCCAACCAAGACTAGCCCTTTAAGATCATAAATCCTTGTGCCAAGTATCAGCACAGACATCTTCAGGGTAATCATCCCACCAATGAAAGGAATCAACCAGGGGGTTAGAGTTCAATAACCTTTGATGAACCAGTAGTAACACAATAGGTTCACCTCATCCAAAGGATGGACAGTTGGTAATTACTTTTTCAGGCTTTTGCTTTATCAATCATCATTGTGTTATCAGGTGTTGAATGTTATGATGTATGTGTTGTTCTCTGGCCCTGTATCCTGTTTATTTCCATAAGTCAGAAATGGGAGTAGATGCAACCATGTCCGATGCTTATCAGTTACAGTAAATTGGTTTCCAATGTTGTAAAAACCTTTCACATACCCCTTCCAACTGGGCAGACTTAAAGGGACATCTAGGCACTATAAATGGTATCATTTAAGTGGATATAGTGCCTAATGTCATCATTCCATGCAATGCTTAACAATTTTCAAATGCTGAATGAGGGTCCTCTGCGGACGGCAGCTCTGGTACCACTGGTGGGTATGGCTAAGGCACAAACTACACTCTGCTTTAGCCATACCAATTTGAACTGAGTGGCTGGGCTAGGCCGAAAGAAAACAGCTGATGCTCTCAGTCAATCACTACCACCCTTGGCTGTTCATACTAAAAGAGAAGCATTAGCCCAAGCAGCATAAAGCGACCAAGCTGTAGGTGTACAAGCTCCGCACTGAATGGTAATCGATTACAATATGGTTTAACACTGAATGGAGGAATGGCATTGAGGTGTCACAACCACTTTAATGAAGTTATAGTGCATAGGGCAGGCATCTCCTCCTCAGCTGTTTCTTAACTATAACTCCCATAATTCTCCCGCTATCCATTGCATTTAAAGGGTCACTCCAAGCACCATTACCACCAAGAGCCAGGTTACCTATTAGGAGGCATTATTACACCTAGGGTCCCTGTTTAGACTTGGAGTTCCGACTCAAAGACGGCCCCTGAGCTTCCTCACTTTACAGAGGGAGCGTGGTGGCTTGTACCAATATCAGAAACAGGTCACTTTTTATCTCGCACCACAAGATCTCCTTGTGTCTCTTAGATTAGTGCAGATTACAAAGAGTCTCTTATATTGGTGCAGATTACAAAGCTCCTCCACTGGACCACCAGGGAAGGAAAGCAGGAGTGTGGAGAACACATACAACCCTCCAATGTCTCACATAAACAAAGACCAAGACTCTAATAGGGGGCCCCAATCAGACACCCTTTGTAACCTCAATTCAGCTTAGAAGTAATCATGGTTCTTGGAATCTGTATTTGAGATCAGTTTGAAAGGTTGCATATGTGGAGATATTTTAAATTGCTGCCTGAGGTGTAACTCCACCTTCAGCTGCATCATTAGCCAGACCAGAATGAGTTCTTATGAGACATAATGCAGTCTGCACTGGAGTTCTGTTGCACAGGATCATATGCATGCTCTGATCCAGGCAGGGTTACACAGAGCAATAAAAAAAAACAAAAAAACAGCACTATATGAAAACGTGGATGGCAAAGAGCTCATATGAAAAGGAGGGGGAGATCAAGACTTCCCATTGCAGGCAGCACTTGGGTACATTTATTTTGTACATAATTAGGCAGTCCAAAACGGTCTTCAGGGGTGTCTAGATCAAATATGCCAGTGATTTAACTAGCCCTTGGGCACAAAAGTGCTAGTATCTCTTAGTGTGCATAGTTCTAAATAGAAACGCTCGTTCCTACTTAATACAATACACATGCAGCTTAACTTCCACCATGACCATTTTAAAGAGCAGAATTGGTTATGGTGGTTTGAGTAACCCTTTAAAATTATGTTACTACACAGCTGATGCACATTAAATGCTTAATAAAACCGTTTTTGGATGGAGTAAGCCTTGCTGGAATGGTACCCTGCACCCCTGTAAAACAAAAGAAAAGAAAGCCAAAACTGCAGTCCCATCCTCCACCAGTTCATCATTCCCCTTAGCTGCAAATGGAGGAACATCCTGAAGGACAGGTTGAGAGAAAGTCATCACTGAAGTGGTCATGGTGTGTTTGTTATATTTCAAAAGTTATTATATTCAAATGGTAGCACACAAACGATATAAAAACGCATACCAAATGCATGCTGGGAAAGAAATAAGGAGTTGGAGGTCATGCACCAAGTTAAACCTCCTCTGTGAAAATTACTGACCAGTTTTCAATAGACCTCCACTTTGAGCTGACATACTCGTTAGACCTTAAAATAGCCCCAGCTATTCACTTTGTAGTAGTAGAACTCTTAAGCATTCATCACATGCCACCTAAGGTCACAGGTTAGTGCCTGAGGCCGATAGATACAAAGCTTCACAGCAAAATCCTGGGTGAATGGATCACCTTTTAGGTGATGATGGGTTTCATTTTGATTCCCAGCATATATTTTCCTTGCATCTCAGCTCACTGCCTGTGGTCTGCTCCATTTTTATCTCGTGTATATAGATATTCAGCTAAATAAATAATACCCAATAAAGAATGCACACTTTTGTAAACCTCATATAAAGGTGTTTTAAAGTAATGTTACACACAACTAAGGCAAATATTAAAAAGGCATTAAACGTCACTTCCACATGGTGAGAGCAGTATTTCTAGCAAAAGTAAAGATACTATTTTAACACTTTAAATATTTGGCCAATCCATTAGTCCTCTGCATGGACCTCTAGAAGCTAGCAGCATACAGGTGTAACCAGGTGACTGACAGGAAAAGCAGGAGAAGATGGGTTCTGCTGCTCTCCATCACACATTTCTCATGCTTGCAGAGGGAGTAATAGGATCCTCTGATGCCAATGTGCTAGTAACGATGCATGCTGTCATCATCAGGGAACATTTTAGTTTGAGGAAGTGTCCACAAGCGGAATAAATTATATACTTACGGTCATGAGTTGTTACATGTTAAAGTGAACCTGCCAAGACCTGGTCACCTTAAAGGAATACTATAAAGCAGGCTTCCCCAAACTCCAGCCCTCCAGATGTTGCTGAACTACAACTCCCATGATTCTATGAATGAAATAGGCTGAGAATCATGGGAGTTGTAGTTCAGCAACATCTGGAGGGCTGGAGTTTGGGTAAGCCTGCTATAAAGTCACAAACACAAACCTGTATTCCTGAAACTGTAGTATTAATATCACTAATCTGGCTCTCACCCCTTGCCCCACTAAACATAGTAAAATCTTACTTTTATTCCAGTCTGCATCTACTGGCTCTGCTCCTGATGTGCCTGCTTGGCTGACATCATCAGAATTGTTATTCAAAGACAATCAGAATGCTTTCCCACAGGAAAGCATTGGATTGGCTGATCCTGCCAAGGAGGCAGATCAGGGATAGAGCCAGCACAAGCCAAACATAGCCCTGACCAATCAGCATCTCCTCATAGTGATGCATTGGATTGATGCATCTCCATGAGGAAAGTTTAGTGTCTCCATGCAGAGGGTGAAGACGCTAAATGCCAGGAAGCACCTTTAGTAGCCACGAGGAGTGGCCAATGGAGGATCAGTAGATTGTAATGTAAATACTGCATTTTATCTGAAAAGATAGTGTTTACAGCAAAAAGTACTCACCAGAACACATACAATAAGCTGTAGTTGTTCTGGTGACTATAATATTCCTTTAAGATTTAAAATCTAACTTTTGTTACTAACAGTAGTAGGTTCAATACTTTTTTTTAAAGAAAAGCGCCGTTATTTTGTTATCATGACTAATATCCTAAAGTCCTGAAAGTTGTAATTTTAAAGCGTTGTCCATCTTATGTTAAGAGCATGGGAAAATTCAAAGTTATTTTGCACCATTTTCTTTATTTCACAAGCAGTGTAAATATAGGAAAATTTCACCCAAACTAAACACATGCAATTGCAATGTGCACAGACATCCTTTTCTGAAACGTTTCAGATTACTAACAATATTTAATGCCCAACAATGCATACGTTGAAAAGGCTGCAATACAATTACCCCTTAACATGGCGATGCACACATTGAAAATAGTTTTATTCATTTTTATTTGTATATGTCAAAATACATTTTTTTTGGAAAACAAAAAAAAATTTGGTTAAACTAGTTTCATGCAGATACAAAGCCTGCTCTGTACTACCAATAAAAACCAATGTAGCACAGCAGCCAATCTGTTTTCGATAAAGAATAAATAACCTAGATATAAAATACTAAATTAGAAATATTTAATCTTTCTTCACAGACACCCATGCTTTTCCAAATATTATCCATAGAATATTTCTCTTCGTCACACATTATCTTGCAGATCCACAAACCTGCAATTCATTTTGCAGTACAGTTTTGACTGAAACCCCCGACACCCCACATACATAATCAAAAGAACATAATGACTATCTTTGTACCTTTAATAAAATTATCAAGAAATCCTGAGCTTGGCAGTACGAGCAAGACTGTATCTTCAGAAAACTAATAAACCAAAAGAATGACAACATCAAGTTTGGATTGCCAAAAGAGGAAAAAAATAAAATAAAAACCCACAAAAAAATAAAATAAAAATAGGCAGTTGATCACAATGACCTTTTTTTTTGTAAATGGAAGGGGTAAAAATTCACATTTAATATAGTATACATTATAATCAACAATACAATAGCTGCTGCAAGCTTTACAATTTACAGTTTTGTTTTAATGGTTGAGCTGTTTCAGTGGATTAGATAGTTTATGTGCCAGTAAATAAGCCATAGTCTTCATGGATCAGTGAAAATATAAAAAGCGTTCTATAACAAAAACAATCCTGACTTAGCTGTATACTCATACATTTATAATATTGGTTACTTTCTGCAAAAAAAAGGCCACTGAAATGTAGAAAACAGATATGATGGTGTGTTCATTTACATGCCTTCTGACATGGCAACAGTGCATATACATTATAGAGTGCGCTGGGAACAAGCATAGTGACATCACTCTATAGCTAGCACAATTTCCTTTTTTTTTTGACAGCACTCAAAAGAAATATGAAATGTAGTGAAACGGTAACATACGTTTTAATAATTGTGACTTAAAAAACGAAAATCAGAATATTTTACAATTATATCTAAAGTCACGCCTCCATAAAATAGACATTATACCATAAAAATTACTGAGCTTTATTAAGATCACTATTTAGGAACAATCTAACCTGAAGTAACAGACGTTGCAGAAAGGGATGATTTGAGCATGCCACACAGTGGTCTGGAAACAATACAGGATCAGCATATATATATTTATATATAGACACAGACTAGAATATCTATATATATTTATATATAGAAGCACACATATATAATATATACATACACACAGTCAGTACCTGCTAAAAAAAAAAAAAGTGTGTGGAAATTATAGCATATTGTATAAACTTTGTTTTTTTTGTTAAAGAAAAAGTGATGGCTAGGAGGAAAAACAAAACAAAAGAAAACCAGTGCTAGCTTTCAGTTTCATGATATAAATGCATATTGCACAAACAATGAATGCAAATGCCCCCCGGGTTATGCTCTGGGCAGCCAAAGGTCACAATGAGGAGCTGGTGTTAAAGCAAGCAAAATGTCTATGCAGCGCAACAACAAATCAGTAAGCAGTATCTGCAGTGTATTTATATTAAAAAAAACAAAAACAAAAAAAAAAAAAAAACACTGGCACACTCAAAGTTAAAATAGGAACAGAAAAAAAAAGATCTAAAAGTGGGAAGGAAATGGATGTGTGTGGCACAACAAAATCTGTGTTGTAACTGTCTTCTGTGGTAGCAGAAAGCTCTCTGATTGCAAAAGGCGTATGTACAACTAAGGCTTACTGGTTAAATATCGGAGGCGTCTGGCCTTGAACACTTTCCTTGCACCTTATAACTGTAAACAAGAATTCATAGTCATTTTCTCTCCCCATCAGCTGCGCTTTAATACAAAACTTGTTTTTTGTTGTCTTTTTGTACAAAAACAGGGAGGAAGGGGGCAGGTAAGAGGTTGTTTGGCAGGATTTTCTGATAGTTACACTTGCCAAGGAATAATCCCCCCTTATGCCTCAACATCCAATCTCATGCCCCTAAGCTTCAACATCCAGTGTCAGCCACACTGTGTTCCACTGGAGTTACAATGTGCAATGCCAATAAAATCGCTGCTGCAGTAAAACCTCAGATTATTTGGAAAGTTTGCTGATAACTCTGATTAAGGCCCCATTTTCATCCTTTAGCCTCTGGTTGTCTGCTTTAAGGTCAGGTAGCATCTGTGGAAACAAGAGACAATTATGAAATTTTTGAATTGAAGCTTGCATTATTGATATATGTATACAATATGCTTTTACATTTTAATTTCTCAGATGTGCAAGTTTTGCAATTTAAAATACACCCTTTGCAGTAATTTTATGAACACTGAAATAGTTTTACAAGTTAAAGAAAAATCACACTTTGATCTAAACTACATTAAGAAGTAAAACCGGTCCTGCCGCAAAGCACAACCACAGTATACTTGTGCAGTACAAATTCAAGTTTGTCAGTGCGAGTGAACAAAATGTTTTTTTGTTTTGTTTTTAAACCATGTTTTGCAAACTTCTTTCATCGATAAAGTTTGTACCCTAAAGGTTGAGACCAGCATTGCCGCAATCTAGATGTACAAGTAAAGCCAGCACCTACAGGGGAGTATAGTCATTTGTAATCCTACTGAACCACTCTACTAACATAAGAGTATAAACATTTTTACTTACTTTACTATGTATTTTAAAGAATAGAAGTTAGTCCATAATACCTCACTCACCCTCATTTATACTGAAGGAAAGGTTACCAAGCTTGTAGAGGAACAAATGGATAGGCCATGAGTCACTGGTGAAATGCCTGCAACTGTGCTGAAAATATATGCTCCTCCCATGCTTTCAAACAGTACAGAAAGTTTCAGTGGGTCATATCACTACAATCAGGGAGGAGAGAGGACTGAATGGATTCCATTTACCATTGCACTATTTGTATTCCCCCCCTTTATTATAAAATCATGAGTTAAAGGTGTCTGTGAGCATTATGCTCAAATGCAGACATTCTTTTTACATTCCGTTGCCATTTTTTCCACTGGACTGCTAGTCAATATCTTTAAAGACATTGCAAATACGTATTAAGAAAGGTATTTGACCAGTTTTAATTTATCTATTTGTCATACTTAATATGAGGAAGAAAAATTAATGTTTGCCTTTATACTAACATTTCAGAGCCTGTTTAAAATATTGAAAAATAAATGACACTGCATACTGTCTAAAACTCTTAATTTCCAAATGATTTTTCTAGAGGCTAAACGAACAAGAGGAAGAAAACAATTACATTTTACATCATTTTTATTTTTAGGTTTGTCTGCAACAAAATATATACACAAAATTGCTTTACCATGATGTTTTTTATATGCTAGCTATGAATCCCTTGTTTAAAATAAAGGTTATGCTAATATTTTGTCAACAAAAAAAGTGATTGGTAGTGAAGGGGTTAATTTAACTTGCTTTAGAGCAGCTTGTATTTTCTGTCAAATAAGTTACCTACTGAAGACATCATCAATAGCAAAGTGCAAAGATTGGCCAATAATGAATAAATAGTGAAGCTATGTCATTTGATAAAATGGGATCTTGCTTTTTAAAGATGTGCAGTGATTCTAGCCTTGTAACAATAAAGACCTTACTTTAAGATTAAGACTAAGATCATGCTATCTATTACCAATGCCTATAATTCGTGGGAACTGAAAAACTCTAAAGAAAATTGTACTTTGAGTGTCTAAGCATTTTTTATATTCATCTAAATGACATTCCTCTGTAAAATATAGAACACATATATATATACACCTTACAAACTAGACGGATAGAGTGGGTACATTTATAAATAACAACTTAAAGGCATTTCATCTTTCACTCAGCATTTGTAGTAATAGCAAACATTACATTTTCCATGTTTCATATTAGATTCTCACATCATGCAAAGCTTGCAATTAAACTAGCAATAAAATTGTAAAGTGCTCCAAAATGGTCAACATACTTTT
This sequence comes from Pelobates fuscus, assembly GCF_036172605.1. Taxonomy (NCBI): domain Eukaryota; kingdom Metazoa; phylum Chordata; class Amphibia; order Anura; family Pelobatidae; genus Pelobates; species Pelobates fuscus. Next base: position 42,507,637 of record NC_086319.1, on the reverse strand, counting down.
AAATATACATGGTAGTACTAGGTACACAGCAAACAGCCAAAAAGCAGTTTTAGCAAGAATCAGCAGCAAAATTTGTTGCATTTTTTAAAATAATCGCTCCTGCAATTGTGAAGATATGCTCTTCTGAATGAAATCTGTCTAATGACACATAATAAAGGTTCAACTTAACAATAGCAAATACACACAGTAAGTTGGGGCTTTTTATTTTAAGTGCTATTTACTGCATTATAATTTTACCCCATATTCACCCTTTAAGAGGCCATCTTTTTAGGCTATTCTAGACTTCCGTGTTTGTTACATTTTTCAATAACTTGGAGCATTAATGAAAATGTGATGATGAAACCATTTTGAATCATTTAATTATATGCACTAATAAATGCTGCAAAGAATGAGTGAGTGAGATTTTATTTGGTGCTCTGCCAATAGCTTAGATAAAGTCTAAGTCTAATTTTAGCTATTACAGGATTTGTTTGGTATGGCTTATCAATATTCACTTGACAGATGCACTTGTGAGGATATCTATAGAACAATATTGCAAATGGATATATTGGTAAGATATACTTTAAAGTGTGTGTGTGTGTGTCTTTAAACCAAGATCTGGCACTCAGCCTGGGTGCAACTCTCAACTAGGTCTCCAATTAAAGTTTTTCTTTAAGCACAATTATCAACTCCGCTTGTTAAAGTCATTATGTGGCAAGGATTCTGTATACGTTTCTAATTGGAATGCTCCACATATAGAGTTACTCTAATATTTCTGATGGTGTGTAACTCCACCTCCGGCAGCTGTCAATCAGCCAGCAAGGAATGAGATTTCTGAGATGGTTTGTGCAATTTTTACAATAGACATTCGAACAGACAACAGCATAGTGACACAGCCTTTTCACTGACTCATCTGCAAGTAAAGGGAGTCCAATGTGCACAGCCTAACTGCTTGCAATGTGTTATCTCTTCATGTAGCCTTGCCAGCAGATTTGACTGACTTATCGTGCAGATAGAAGTCCAATCAAACGCATTTGATTGGGCCATGCTCAGCATTAAAGTCTGCTCTGGGCAGCAAAGGAGAGGATAGGCATTAGTTGCAGAAGCCCAGATTTCATATATAATAAATGGTTGGGTGGAAATAGTAATGACCCCGAGGACTAGCAGTAAACAACAGCCATTCAGAGTGAACTAAATAGCTATGGTGATTATTGTCTAAATCTGGTTCTTTTTTCATTTGGGACATTGCACATCCACCAACCCCTAAGATTTATCTCATTCAGAGTACTTTCAATCATGACAGTCTCAAGAATTGTAAGCCAAGATGCATTTTGTTTATAGTCTCGTGTACTGAAACATAAGGTACAAAAGTGCAGAGGTGAAAAGAAAAAAAAAAAAAAAAAATCCCAAAATTTAAAGCATATGCAGTATCACAGAAAAAGAATGATGATGAGGAGTGTGGATATAAAATAATCTACCTGTCGCCGAGACAAAATAATTTCAATTGGAACATTTGGAGCCTTTGGCATGGACACAGGTAGTTTCCAAACTCTGAATTTTCACAAATTAATTTCAAAACAGGCAAAACACAGGAGAAAAATTGCAGATCTGAAAAAAATCTCCAACTCAAGTATTTCTGCCTCAGTTTTGTCATTAGAGCTGCAGTAGGTGATGTGTGTTCCTACAGTATGCAGTGTGTGTGTGTGTTTATGCAGTGTGTGTGTTTAGTGGGCAGAGATAGGGCTGTGTTCTGGGAGGGAAGGAGGGGATGGGTTTATTTTTCTTTAATTTGTGTTTCCACTCCCTGCACTTACCTTTGGCCACGACAGGGGACATTACATTTCTTGGTGGACCAGTGGTGTGTGGAGGCTGTCTGTCTGTCTGCTACTGCCAAGTGTGAGTGTTGCCTCTCCAAGTAAAACTGTAGCAATGCTCTGACAGCCAGAACTAGCAAGTGAGTGAGGGAGGGAGGACAAGGTGGAGGAGGAGACAGGCAGCCTCCCCGGACCCCAATTGCCTATGGCACCTTGTTGTATATATGCGAGATCAATGTAAAATCCTGCCGTTATATGGGATCCTACATAGAACCTGTTTTATACCCATGCATAAGTGAACCAGGAACAGCTTTGAATGCGGTGATAGCGATCCCCACAGTCAGCAGTCTATCTGTACAGAGACCTCACAGACCCTTTCCATTCAAGGATGCGACCCCCAGTCCCTCTGCAAACCCGCAACTTGCCCATGTCGGGGATTAAAAATAAATACATTTAAAAAACCAAAAACACAATCTTAAGGAAGGCGGAGTTGCTGCTGCAAAAAGACATTCTAAAGAAATATAGGAACACTAAAATTAAAAATATTTATTTTTAACATTGGAGTGTTCCTTTAGGAGAGGACTAAACCTGCTAGTGTACAAAACAAGGATATAAGTATGATCACACATCCCAGGTCAAAGTTATGAAAGAAACCGCTAATACATACAACTGCGCATTTTACCAGGGAAAAGGTCAGCTATTCTTTCTGGATGAGTTGTAACATTTTACACAATTCTAGGTCTAGTGCTAGTGAAGTGCTAAAGTATTAAACAGAAAAAATAAAACAAAACATGCTTTTTTCGAATTAATGCATTCAGGAATTTATTGTAAACTATCTAATGTAGTGACTGATTTCTGAAGTCAGAAAAATATATTAAATACAAATATGGGCGTTGGTCCTACAACTGACAGAGTCGGCAGCATGGCACACTGTTGAAAAGGATACTAAATAAGGAAAAATCTCTGGCTAGCAGAAAGAATGGTGCTCCCTTCTAATCGTAAGTTAGAACAAGCTGCCTTCAGATTTACTTCAGCACTGGAAAGCACCTCCTTATCGGATAGGCGTTTGCACTGGGGATCACTATTTCAAACATCAAGCACCGCATGCAAAGCCACACTTTAATTGACAAGCAAATCCCCAGGCTGCAGATGTAAAAATAGCAAAGTTCATACCAAAAATCAAAACACCTGCCTGTCTAGTCAGAGAAGAAGAAACGGAGAGGAAATTAAAAGTCCACAAACGGTAGTTGTCTACAGGACTCTGAGAGTTTGCCAACAACTCTGGTCAAAGCCCTATTCTCAGCAATCAGCCGCTCATTTAACTGTGTCAAAGTTTGTATCTGCTTTACTTGATGTAGGTTCTGCAAGGACCAGAACAGACATTAAATGGATAAAACCGATTTAAGTTGGAAAGAAAGCAGTTTAAACACAGAACAAATCAAATGTAAAAACACACAAAACACACTTTATTTCAGTTGTAACCCAGCACATGAAACATGAAAACTACTCCATTCCTTCCCCCCCCCCCCCCCAAATAAATACACACATAAATAAATAAATAAATAAATAAAGGAAGGTTCGGAAAAGCATTACGGTATTTTTATTTTTAACTTTATCCAGAAACTAGTATAAAAAAACGTCAATTAACCACGCACTAATTTCACACATCAAGGCCTTTTGTTATTGGAAGACCAATGAAGCACTATGCAGATATACTCCCCTGATATGTAAATCTAGACTGAGTATAAAAAGGCGACACCATTTTTTGTGGAAACAAAAAACAAAACACTGTCTGAATTCTAGTTCTGGAGGGTTTGTACTTTTAGCACAATTCGCATATGCCTCGTTGCCTAAAACAGTGATCCCCAAACCATCCTAAGGGTTTCAGGATCATCCAAGTTATGTTCTGAATACCTGGATTATTGGAAAATTTTGAAAACATTAATACTAAATTACCTTGAAGAAAACATGATCAACTAAACCATCTGAAGGACAAGACTTATGAGGGCTAAATACATAATGGGAGATATGTCTACCAAAGTTCTGCTAAATGGGTTAATTCTGGAATACAAACGATGGAGAGAGACACTGACTCTGAACCACAAACAAATCAAGTAGAATAACCCGTTTGGAGTGTGACGTTTTGTATCTCTGTAGTTATTGCCATTACGTATAGGAGAAAGCAACAGGAACTGTGCATGAATGAAGGAAACTAGTAACCATTTATACAATATGTTTTAAGAATGAATTGTTGCAGCACATTCACATGATACAAATGCCAAAAGCAAATTTAACAAACATGGTGTTAGAAGTGGTGTATATGTACACAAGATATATCTAGTTGCGGTTTGGTTAAAAGTACTAAGAGCAAACACTTTTTTGTAATTACGGGATTCTCCAAGCACAATGACCAATTCAGTGATTTGAAGTGGTCATGGAGCCTTTACATGTGTTTCTTACTGAAACGCCGCACATTCAGAGTTTAAACTCTCTGCACCCGGAGGTGTAACCTCATAACATAGGGGTGTCATAAGACAGCACAGAACTAGCCTAGGCTTGCTTATACCACTTATGTGCATATACAAAAGCACGGAATTGCAGCCGCTGGCTGAAAGTGGTCAGCTAATGCTCTCGGCCAATGGATGGAGACTAGATCAGCTTACAGCTCCTGCCGAGAGAGACACCGCTGGATAGCAGCCTCGGAGACTGGTGGGGACCTGTGGCTAAAAACGGTTTGCCCCATTATCGCCGAACTACTCTCAGCAGGCTACTCTCAGCATTAAACATTACAGTAGTGGCTATGATGCATGGACCCTTTAAAAGAACACTGTAGTCATCAATAGTGCATTTGATTGTTTTTAGTCTAACATGCATGTTTTCTTCCACATTCAAATATCTGCTTTCTACAGCATAAATCACACCCTTAGTCAACCTTCCCATTAACAGAATGTTTTCCTGATTGAAAAGTAGGCACTGTGACTCAACTAATGAGAGATTGGTGGGATCAGATCTGCTGGCATGACTACACCGGGGCTTGACAAATTTGTTTGGAATCTAAGAGCCAGCTAAAAAAGTTAGAAGCCAGTTTTTTTTGTTTTTGTTTTTTAAAGGGACACTATAGTCACCAGAACCACTACAGATTAATGTAGTGGTTCTGGTGTGTATAGCCTGTCCCTTTAACCTTTTCAATGTAAACGCTGCCTTTTCAGAGAGAATGTAAGAGAAAAGGCAGCGTTTTCATTGCTGCCTACTAAGACCTCTCACTCAATGAGATATGATTGACGTCAGACCCCAGAAACTTTCAACACCGCGGGAAATTTGATTGTCTGATGAGAAACACCGGCATCTAAGGATACATAAAGAACTGTTTTTTTAGACTACACTCATATCCCTGAGGAAGTCAGCAATGACGAAACGCGTTGGATTGAGTATTTGAAGGACATGTTGTTCTTATTTTATTTTACGATTGTATTTGTTTTATTATTTTCGGCACTTAGTGGTTTGTGACCAGCTGTTCCATCTTCTGCACAGGTTCATTTATCATCTTGTTCCACTTGTTAGTGGAGATGTGCCTGCTGGTTGTTGCCTGAATGTAAGTGCAATCAGTGAAATAAATTTATTTTAAATTTTAACAGTGCTACTCTATGCATATATTCTTCTATCCTTTTGAGGATTTCGACTTGAAGAGTTTTGCCGTTCCTGCAGGCAGATACCCCTAAGGGGAGATAAGCGCAGACCATCAGTACTTCTTATTTGTTCAAGACCACGTCTTGTTATACAGGTTGTATAATTGTTTGCATCTGTCATATTGTATGTGCTATCCCACCTTTTAGCTCCTGTGGCCTTTGCAGCTATATCAGCTAATTTGTCATTTCTTTATATATTTTAGTTGAGTGAGTGAGGTACACTCTTGGTGATAGCACATTTTCTATATATTTCTTTGTATTATACTGTTCAAGGTTTTTGTCCATTGTGACCAATCCAATAACAGTAATTTGAGTGTGCAGTAAGAGATTTGCGATAGAAAAAAAACACAAAAACATTTTGCGTTCTATTTAGAATAAATTTATGTCAACTGTAAGCAGGCACAACTTGTGAGTCTTAACAGTTTATTGAAACTTTTACTGTGTAAAACTTGCTCAAAGCAATGTAAACTATTGTCAATATCTGCATTTAGTTAAAAAAATAAAGAAAAGCAAAGATATTACTGAAGTAAACACACGGACACTGAAAAGTAATATCACTAGTGTGTTAAAAACAATTCCGTATATTCTGCACTTTAGAAAGCTGATGTACAAAAACATTTTAGAGTCTGACAGCAAGTCCACAGAAATAACAATATGGAACTTTTAAATCTTCTAGCAAGTTAGAATGCATGGTTTGTCAGTCTTAGAAAGCAGTTCTACACACAGTATAAGTTCTAGAGTCACTTAGCTCCAGCTCTTCATCGGTTACATTTGCTTAGACATAGTGTAATCTTTATACACCATAGACCAGGAGGCTTCCTAAACTGAGAAGACTTTTCAACAGCCAATGCTTGTTAAGAATAGTACACGCCTGTAATTTATTTTATTCTTTAACATTTTACCACATATCTGCGTAATAAATATATATATGCATATGTATATAGGCAAAACAATGTTTACATCAGAGATAATTATGAAAGTTAACATAATACAGCATGTATATAACTGGATGGATTAAAATCATCACATGTGAAACAAAGCACACATTGACCTACATACAACTTGTATATCCAGCTCGGAATATTCATTTTATGTAACAAACCTGTAGTTCAATGCACACAAATAATGTACTCTAAAATATCAATTTTTCATGCCTACATCAATTGCCATGTTTTGAACTATATTACATAGATGTCAGAATGACTGATAAAATTGGGAACTACTCACTTTAAGTTCTTCTTCCATTTCAGATATCCGTCTCTCCAGGGCTCGTCTTTCCTAAATTTAAGAATAATACCAATTACTGCATATAATATTGCACATCATTTTGCTTAAATTTGTGAAGAAAACCTAATTTGCCAACAAAAACTCATCTTAAAAGCTGTGGCAGCATGTGATTCTCTAACTCAACAAGCATATTTGGAACAAATATCAGAAATAAGCCCTTTTTTGTAGAGCCAACATTCCGCAGTACTTTAAACATTCTATACAGACAGCACACGTGGTATGAAAAAGTGACTATAGCTATACAGATTATTTGAACGCATACTTATAGATACTTGAAAAAAAACGTAATGATTGCAAATTTTTGTGCAGCTCTAGCTATATGCTGCCAAATGCAGATAGTGAGCAGCAAAGCATTAATGTGGAAAAACCTAAACCAAATCTAACAAGGAAAGACCTAGAATACGTTCAACCAGTTTGCAGTAGAAAAGTAAACGAATGCACACTTCTTCATTGGTTTGTTAATGGTGATCAGTATAGCAGCTCATGTATGTATTACATTGCATGCTCTATGGAGAATGTGAGGTTATACACAGCAAACTGCACTGAAGAGGGTCAGTCAGTCATACCAGGAGGAAGGTACTGGGTCTCGCAGGTTACCTTCAGATACAAAGCAGTTATGATACATTATATATTAATTGTTAAACTACAAGAGTATTTACAGCTCCAGAAAGCAGGCTTCTATATTGAAATCTAGATGGAATCTTAACACTTGTTAATAGCAAAAATTATAGAAGTAAAACAATTTATAGAATGAGTGTTACTTAAAAAGAATTAGTAGTGTAAAAAAAAATAAAAGTTTTTATCAGGGCTGTGTCTAGAAGAAATCTAGTTGAATACTTTTCCCATACAACTACATGGGAACCACAACATCAGTATTTTGGAGAAAGAGATTCTGCACATTTTGCCAAAATATTAGAGAGAAAAAAAAGGTAACAACCCAGAAAGACTGCATCCACAGAGCGCAACACAATCATATACTAAAATAAAAAATAAAACACACTCTCTAGAAACAAAAAAATTCTTAAATCAAAGAAAATATTTCAGTGTAGTACTAGACTAAATCACAATCTGAATCAACATTGAATATGTTTAGATTGTGGTTGAAACCTTTTGTTTCACCTTTTTATGGTGCCAGCAGGTGGAAAACATCATTTACAGGCACCATAAAATAAACTACTTAATTAGCAGAGGTGATTTAAAAGGACATGCATCACTTGACTAGCAGGAAGCAGAGCATAGAAAAACTTCGAAAATGATGTAATACACAAACTTGGTCAGATTGCATTATTGGGCACGATTCTCAGCTGGAGTAGTTTCTTCAGCCTCACCAAACCATTTCACAGACCAGTACACTAATGACAGAAACAGCATCATTGTTCAGCAGCAGAGAGAAAACAGACACTGGTGCCTGATCTGCATTTATCACATAAATCAGACTCTTCCCCCTGTCAGGATGTTGCAAGGAAAAGAGACCTTTCAACCTCACAGGTGTCTGTCAAGGAAGCCCATCCCACTGATCCCCGAGTGTGTGTGGATAGCATAAGCAACAAGTCGACAAATATATATTAAAATAAAAAAAAAAAAAGGATAAATAGAACATTTAACTTTTAAAGGGATACTATAGTGCCATAAATACAAAGCTGTATTCCTGGCACTATAGCTCTCTCCCACTCCCGCCCCAGGGCCTCCCGCATGGGTGAATAAAGGGTTAAAAACCCTTTACTCACCTATTCCAAGGGCCGATGTCCCTCAGCGCTGGGTCCTGGCCCTGCCCCCTCCGATGGCCCGTGACGAGTGGGCTCTAATGCGCATCAAATTTGCTGCACGCTTTAGACCTCCCATTTGGAAAGCATGAGCAGAGCGTGAGGATGTACAACATCATTTACTGGACCAAAGGTCTGTTACGATTCAGGAAGCCCTCTAGTGGCTGTCTAGTAGACAGCCACTGTGGGCAGACTTAGAGCTGCAATGTAATGTTCTCTAGAACTGCAATGTTATACATTGCAGCTTTAAGTGCAAAAGGGACAATGCACCCAGACCACTTCAATTAGCTGAAGTGGTCTGGGTGCCTACAGTGCCCCTTTAAGCTTGCAGAATGGGGCAACTGCCTCATTTAAAACAAAAGCTTTTGAATGAGATAGTTGTCTCAAAATGATGCATGTCCATTTAATGTTGCTTCATGGATGTGCTTGGAGACTTTTACAAAGAAATTAAGTTGGGAATGTACATTTGTCATATTGAACACTTTATATGGACATTCAAATTCTTTAACTTCACTGTGCCTTTAACAATCTAAGGTAAATATAGCATTCATGTATTCATTTAGAATATGCATCCTTCCCTTTAAAGTGGTCTTGGTGCTTAGAGTGTATCTGAAATAAATTGAAGCCACACATTATAGTAATTGTTGGCTGCATACGTGTCATTCAAAATTTCGAAAGGTTGGTCTAAACATATTTGAGATGTTGAAAGTATGAAATCATACTGAGAGGACAAAATCAACACACACACACACGCAGTACATCCATAACACTAAAGTATTACATTTCAATGTCAGTTAACTTACCCTTTTCTCAATTTCTAATAGAGATCTATCTGCAAACCGCTCTTGTCTCTAAAATAAAAATAAAAAGCAACAAATATGTTTTTTCAAAGCATGAATTACATATGAATAGTTTTTAATTCTTTGTGGAAATCATATACAAAAGAAAGTTCAATTAACTTGGGGGAAAAAAAATGTAAAAAAATTATAGTTATATATATATATATATATATATATATATATACACACACACACACACACACATAAATACACATCCCCTAATTTGCTGTCCTCTCGAGCAACCTACCATCCTGGTGCTTGCATGCCACGCTTTACAGACATGTTGCGTTTTGTCATGAGGGAAATATTGTGCTTAAAGGGACACTATAGTCACCTGAACAACTTCAGCTTAATGAGGTTGTTCAGGTGAGTGCTACAGCTACCCGGAGCCTTTTTCTTGTAAGCACTGTATTTTCTGAGAAAATGCAGTGTTTACATTGGAAGCTGGGAACATCTCTTGTTGCAGTCAATCAGACGGCCACCAGAGGGACTTCCGAGTTCAGAGGCCCTAAAAAGGCCTCTCGTCCGATGCATTCTGGGTGAATGCATCAGACGGGCTATCAGCACACAAAGCACTGTGAACGCGCTTTGTGTGCTGATAGCCTGTCAGCACTGCTGTGGGCGTGGCTTCAGCTGACAGCTGAAGCCCGAACCCACAGGGACGCTTACTGTCCCCAATAGTGGTTGGGGGGGGAGACCTACTCTCCTTTCCCTCCCCCCCCCCCCCGGCCCCCACCGCTGTGCGGCGGGTGGGGGCCCTAAAATTATCAATGAGGGGGGACCTACTGTCCCCCCCCGGCCCCCACCCCTGTGCGGCGGGTGGGGGCCCTAAAATTATCAATGAGGTGGGGACCTACTGTCCCCCTCCGGCCCCCACCCCTGTGCGGCGGGTGGGGGCCCTAAAATTATCAATGAGGTGGGGACCTACTGTCCCCCTCCGGCCCCCACCCCTGTGCGGCGGGTGGGGGCCCTAAAATTATCAATAAGGGGGGGGGGGAACCTACTGTCCCCCCCCCCACCCCTGTGCGGCGGGTGGGGGCCCTAAAATGATCAATAGGGGGGGGGGGGACCTACTGTCCCCCCCGGCCCCCACCCCTGTGCGGCGGGTGGGGGCCCTAAAATTATCAATAAGGGGGGGGGAACTACTGTCCCCCCCGGCCCCCACCCCTAAATACAAAGGAGGGGGGGACCCTAGTTAACCCTCTCCCCCACCCCCCCCACCCCAAAAAAAAAAAATATCTCCCTACCTACCCCCCTCACCCTAAAAATAATGAGGGGGGGAACATTAACTAAAAACCTGTAAAAAAAAAAAACAAACAAAAAAAAAAAAAAAAAACTTACCATTCGATGTTTTCTTTCTTCTAAAATCTTCTTTCTTCAGCCCCAAAAAAGGCCAAATAAAAATCCATAATAACCGACGCAATTAAAAAAAAAAAAAAAAAAAAAAAAACGACCGCACAAAAAAATAATCCATCTTCACCCATGGAGGGCTCCGCGCAGACTGAGCTCTGCAGGGCGGGGGAAGGCTTATAAAGCCTTGCCACGCCCTGCAATTAGGCTAAGAACACTCTGATTGGCTGGTTTAAGCCAATCAGAGTGCTCTTTGTCATTTTACACAGTGTGGTAAAATTCCAAAGAACTTTCCCACGCGTGTAAAATGACACAGAGCACTGTGATTGGATGGCTTGAAATCCATCCAATCACAGTGCTCTGTGTCATTTTACAAGCGTGGGAAAATTACAAAGAACTTTCCCACGCTTGTAAAATGACAAAGAGCACTCTGATTGGCTTAAACCCACCAATCAGAGTGTTCTTAGCCTAATTGCAGGGCGGGGCAAGGCTTTATAAGCCTTCCCCCGCCCTGCGGAGCTCACTCAGGGCCCCCACCCACCGCTCAGGGGTGGGGGCCGGGGGGGACAGTAGGTCCCCCCCCTCATTGAGAATTTTAGGGCCCCCACCCGCCGCACAGGGGTGGGGGCCGGGGGGGACAGTAGGTCCACCCCCTTATTGATAATTTTAGGGCCCCCACCCGCCGCACAGGGGTGGGGGCCGGGGGGGGGGGGGGGACAGTAGGCCCCCCCTCATTGATAATTTTAGGGCCCCCACCCGCCGCTCAGGGGTGGGGGCCAGGGGGGGGCAGTAGGTCCCCCCCCCTCATTGATAATTTTAGAAAGCGAGCTGAGCTGTCAGTCAGACAGCTCAGCTCGCGAACGCGCATTCCGCGCACATGCGCGGTAAAGCGCTCAGGTTCTTCATAGGGCGGCATTCAATGCCGCTCTATGAAGAACGCGATTGGTGCAGCGCGAAGCCGTCCCATTGGGCCCCGCGATTTCGTCATTTTGACGAAAAAGGGGGCGCGGCCTAGCGGGGAGCTCGGTGCTGGAACGGAGGTAAGTTTTTAATATAAAAACACCTCGACATTTTTTTTTAATGAATGAAAGTACATATAAAAGCAAGAAGGAAGGCTGGGGGACCTGTCTTTCTTGCTTTTATATGGTGACTATAGAGTCCCTTTAAAGAGGAACTATCCATCCCTTGAAATTACACCAGTATATAAAACCTTGAACAACACCTATAACTTGTGACATGGGATGCCCTCTTCAGGGCTCAAAATTTACACTTGCAACTAGCCATTGGCAAGTAAAAATTTAGCACTGACGAGTAAAAATTCACCCTGGATGACCGTGCAATGAACCCTTCATGTTTGTAGTGGCAAGTAACCTGTCTAGTAGATTAGGAGTAGTAGACATTTTGAGTGCCATACACTGCACTTTTTTGAGCAAATAGCAGACCTGGTGTCTGGCTGCATTAGTTACAAAAAACGAAATGATGCTATTAGTGCATCATGACATTGGGTGTTTTCGGTTTGCTTGAGTGAGCTGCTTCATCCTTCAATGTCATTAATACAAATTTACCTATAGACATTTAAAATTTGTATTTTCAAATGCATTTGAAACAAAGAAAAAATACAATGCATAAAAGTTGGAGAGGGATGTTCCCCTTTAAAAGAACTAGCACAAATGATTTAATAGCGTGCAATGGAAGATGTGCGAGAGAAACACCCTCCTCAGTAACCTTTTGCATCAACATCATAAAATAATGGGTTGCAAGGTTTAACTTGGACTCTAGTCTTTTTTTTTTTTTTTTCAACCTACACAACAATGAGAAACATTAGAAAACCAGATGCCGGTCCATATACAGTGACAAATTAATGTATCCATAAATTGAAAATAGGTGGAAATGATCAAACCTGAGTTGCTTTTTCTAGCTGTAACTTGAGCTCCGTCAGTTCCAAGTTGGTGTCATGCAACTGGGCCTTTAATTTTTCATTTTCTGCTATGATTTGTTCATAGAGCTATTGGGGGACAAAATAACAGTTTACAAAATGCACTGCACCTCAAAAAACTGCTCAAAATCTACTGCAAATATTAAAGTCAAAATATTAACTGAATCCTCCTCTCCCATCATCCATTCTTATTTGCTTATAACGCAGGAAAGTAAGCAGTGTGTCATCCGACTGCAAATTGTATTCAAATTTAGAGTCTTGCTTGTTATGAAAAATTACAGTTACTATGAAACATAAAATTCAAGTCAGTTTTACCTTTTTAAAATCTGTGGAGTCTTCCTTCTCTGGTCTACTATGATAAAGTCTTCTGGATTCTAAGTAACTAGAAGGTCCTGATTGGCCAATGATTGAGTCATAGCGGTCACTAATGGAACTTGAAGACCCACTGGTGAACCTGTACATAAAAAAAAAAAAATCTTAAACTTAACAAGACCACATAACTACCTGCTAGACCCAGAGCAGGATTAACCATAATGCCAAGGGTTTAGACAGGGGCTCTGTACCATGAATTTACATGAGCCCATTAACCATTTCTATGTGAAGAATGAAGTTTGGTAGTGGACACACAACATACAATGGGAGCCGGTCACATTTTTAACCTTGTTGGATTACAGCAGACCATTTGCTGTAGAAGACATTTTGCTTAGAATCCGTTTAAGTTATTCTAAGCTTTAAAGTTAACTTAAAAACTAGAGAAAAACAACAGCGGATAATGGGTAATTTACAAGTTATGGCTTACCTTGATATAAAGCTATCCACCTAGAAAGAGGAGAAAAGTAACACAATTACAAACAGAAAATGTAATGGAACACACAACATTGACCGAACAGTGCAAAATATGAATGTGAGTCTGTGGCTCCTCATCATTGAGGTTCTCAACCCAGTCCTCAGGACCCCCTACCAGTCCAGGATTTGGGGATTACCTGGGTGTGTCTAAGGTGTTTAGAAAAAGGGGGAAAAAAACACCTTAGACTCTAAGGTGTTTTTTTTTTTTTTTTTTTTAAACACCTTAGACACACCCAGGTAATCTCTAAACCCTGGACTGGTGGGGGGTCCTTGAGGACAAGGTTGAGAACCCCTGCATTAGAGGATCAAGCAGTTTTTAAAATTTCATGGCAAATGTGGCATGGAAATTCTTTTGGGTCTCCTCTCTGGTTTGACTGAGTGATGGCTATGTGCAATAAGACTGGGATTTCACATGGTCTCTTTAAGGTCTTATTAAAAAGGAGTTTGCTGGAATGTAGGAGAACCTTGGATGTAGATTGTTAATCAGGAAAACACCAGACTCATTGATTATGCCATGTCCTACTATTGTAAAAGTTTTCCATCTGACATATATAGGTTCTGGACTACCAAATACTAAAGGAACACTATAGTGTTAAGAACACAAATATCTATTCCTAACACTACAGTGCTGGCTCTTTTTGTTTCAGCTACTACAACGTTCCAAATCAATCACTATGGGTAGCTTCTAAATTTAAAGATCTACCTCATGCTTGTAAAAGCTTTGTTCTAAAACATCTTGTTAAAATCTTTTACAGAAAAAAAAAATAAAAAAAATTAAATTATCCTGTAATTCAGACATGCTCATAAAGTAGTCAAAAAGCAGAAATATAATTTTGGATGCACAGTAAATTTACCTTTGAGTCTCCCTGTTATGCAGGAGGAATTGAAAAAGCAGTATATGGACTTTGCAATTATGTGGAGTTGAAAATCCCACTACATCAACTACAAAAAATAAATAAAACACACACACTTACTTGACTGTCTTTTTTATTTGTACCCTCATCTGTGTCAGATTGATGATCTTGCTCGTTTTCATCACTCTATAAAACAGAAAAGTCAAGATGAAACTGAGGATTCAGTCTACCAAGGATAACAGTAGCAGACATAGTTTGTAAAACTTTATTTACAAGACGCACATGCATGTTTAAAAGAAGATAAGTCTTCAATGTATTACTATATATAATTTACATCTACAATGGCCCTGTGGTGGGAATATGGAACAAGTACGGAAAGTCACCCATGATGCTGCCTCTACCATTGCAGCAAGGCGGTGGTAAGAGGGTAGTTGCTGTGGGGATGATAACCCTTATAATTATGTGATGACATCATTCCTGAGATATAGGTGAAATAATGCATAGTAGGAACTACATTCCATTAAAACGAGGGCGTTGTATAACAACTTTCACATTAGCATAAAAACGATTAAGATATATATCCAACACTCACATCTTGGGTCCAATAAGACACTCCCGTAGACCTCCTTTTTTCTCTAGGTCGCCGTCTTTCTCGTATGGATTTGGACTGAGATTTATCTTCAGAGTCTCTTTCATCTTCTTTCTTTTCGCCATCTATTATTAGCATTAGAAAAGACAAGCAATGAAATACAGAAGAGACTCTGAATATTTAGTAAATGTACTTCCCAACATTAATACATATCTTAAAGGGACAGTATAGTCACCAAAACAACTACAGCTTATTGAATTTGTTCTGGTGAGTAGAATCATTACCTTCAGGCTTTTTGCTGTAAACCAGGTCTTTTCAGAGAAAATGCAGTGTTAACATTACAGCCTAGTGATCACTTCACTGACCACTCCTTAGATGGCTGTTAGAGATCCTTCCTTGGTCATGGCTGCCTAAAATGCATCCAAACATTCAGTGTCTCCTCCCTCTGCATGCAGACACTGAACTTTCCTCAGAGATTCATTGATTCAATTCATCTCTATGAGGAGATGCTGATTGGCCAGGGCTGTGTTGGAATTGATCTGGCTGTGCCCCTGATCTGCCTCCTTGACAGTCTCAGCCAATCCTATGGGGAAGCATTGTGATTGGCTCAGGCAACAACTTCTCATGATGTCAGCAGACAGCTTGCTAGTCTGAGACAAACCGCATGCAGAGGTACAGCTTCAGGCTTGAATACAAGTAAGATATTGCTATATTTATGGAGGCATGAGGGATCTGGGGGGCTAGATTGAGGTTTTAACCCTTTAGGGTCAGGAACACATGTTTGTGTTCCTGACCCTATAATGCCTCTTTAATCAGAACTTTTGTAATAAAAAAAACTTTAAAAAAAAAAAAAAAATCATCTACATAAATGTTTGGGGTTATTTTTTGAGGCAAAAAAAACAAACGTATGTACAGAAAATTATGGGACTTAATATTTGGAAAGGCTCCTTTCAAACAGACCTCATCAGGCCCTCTCCGTTAAAACTAATTTGCTCTCCTTATTCCCATTTAGGTCTGATTATCTTGTCCTAACATCTGCTTTGCCTAGTTGTCAATATTTAATAAAGTATGTTATCACAGGATGAATAGGGATGTTGCAAAATAAACTATTTAATCACGATCATTAAAGCATAGCAGATAGAGGCACTATATTATACCATGAGACAGTCAAGAACCTTAAATAAAAACACCAGAACAAGTGATTTTATAATTCCTTTCTGCTTATTACCTCTTTCAGAATCTTTT
The DNA here is from genome assembly GCF_036172605.1 of Pelobates fuscus. NCBI lineage: Eukaryota > Metazoa > Chordata > Amphibia > Anura > Pelobatidae > Pelobates > Pelobates fuscus. Next base: position 42,491,449 of record NC_086319.1, on the reverse strand, counting down.
GAAATCCTTGAAAAGTTTAAGTAGGATGATGATATACCAGTTAGGCTATTTGGCCGGTTCAGTTGACTTGATGTGTATAGAGAACTACTGGAGGACGACAACAATGGTGTGGATGAAGAAGTAGTACTGGTTGACGACAGCGGTCTACTGTATCGTGATGACTGAAGTTCAAAATATAGAAACAAAAAATTAAGCATATATTTAAAAAAAGAGCTATATAGATAGATCAAAAAACGGTATTCTATTCTAAAACTAAAGGGATTGTACTACTGAGGCAACACGAGTACGTAATAATGCTTCTTATGGAAAGGCTGGAAAAATCATGGCCACAAAGTCCATAAACACCTGGTGCTGGTTTTGATTTGGCTTTTTGTAATAGGAAAATCAAGTCTGTGTAGGATAGTGCAAATAAAGTGCCAAGTCATTGTGTAACATTCTAAAAATTAATTCATAACTATGCATTGACTTGGCTCTGAAACCAAATAACCTGTTGATAAAGATTTGAGAGAGAGAGACCCAGAGACAGTAGGAAGAGTAAATGAAAAATGCCAAATAGTGCCCTGATTATATATTAAAATTAATATTCTATTCACAGTGACTCAGCCCCGTTTCCATGTTTGCCACATTCAGATCACTACACTTTTTGGATGCAACTCTTAATGTTTTTATGTCTTTAAACATTTTAGCACAATTTATAGGTAAAGACAGACATTTTTTTTTTTACCTCTTCTATACTTCGGGAATATCTGGGTCTATAGTCCTCATTTTTAATTTCGGATTCTTTTTTATCTTCTTGTTTTTCTTTATCTTGCTTCTCTTTTTCTTCAGTTTCTTGCTCTCTAGTTTGAGACGTGCGACTTCTACCAATTGTTTTTTCAGCTTCTTGAAGATCCGTTAAAGTTACACCCTAAACACATTGAAAGTGGAGATTTTTTTTTTTACGTGCCCGCTATGATTAAATGTATGCAACTCATGGAATAAAACTATAGTCTATCTAGATGTAAATCAATTATGCAATCCATTGGCTACTCAATAGCTTAAAGTTCTTAGTTACACCAACTCTTTTTTTCACAAAAAAAACCCCAAAAAACTATTTGCCTAAACACTTTCATTCTTCTTTGATTCCCTGCTTCCCACCAGTGTACACAGCACTCTAAAATGTACGTGCCCTGTATATTCCAACATTATGATCCCATTCTAACAACATGCATGTTGACAGGATACATGCACAAAGTTTGTCTGTTATAAATATATTTTATTTAAATATTCTAGGCCAGCAGCCCTAAAAAAAAAAAAAGTTGAAAGCAGCTGTGCCACCTCTGTCCCCCTCCCCAGAAATGAGCATTTCAATAAAATAAAATTATGTAATGCTCAAAGACAGTTTGATGTCATAGAGCAGAGTAGGGACTAATTTGTTTTACGCATTTTTCCTATGCTAGACAAAAAGGCAGAGTTACCACTAGCGATGGCTGGTTGGGGCTCTGTCTATGGAGGACCCCGCGTTCTCACATGTTCCTGCTTAGACAGCGTTATACTTTCACGCAAGTAGTAGAAGATGTACAGATGCCATTAAGGTTTTATTATTATGGCAAGTCCACAAAAACACTTTAAATTGGCAACAAATTTTACAAGTGTGCAAAAATGGAAAGCAAACCGCGCACAAAATGAGATTCTCATACCTGTGTTGATCTTCTGGACTGTCTGGCTTGTCGGGATCTAGCTTTTCTTTGGGACTCTGATTCTTCATCACGAACTGGCGTAAGATATGACCTGGAGTTGGCAAAAAAATAAAATATAGGTCATCTACTTCTATTAATAGACTTGGAACTCAAAAACACAATTCACTGCTATTTGCAAGTAAACTCTCCACTTTTTCTTTACAAATAGTATTTTATACCATCCCCAAAAGTTTTACAATACAAATGAGAATTTTATTTTGATTATTTGGTTATACTCTAGCATATTGTAGAACACACAACAATGCATCACCCCAGAGATCAAGGGTGAACTACCAAAGGTGTCCGCAAACTACAAGCACTGAAAAGCATAAACACAAAATATGCATAACAATCTATTAACCAGAGCCATGCATAACCGCAATGAATTTTTAAAAGAAAAAGCTCTAAAATGGTCTAGAAATGTATTTCAATACTTTCATCTAGGACAGTAGGGCTATTTTCAGTGTCCCAGCTTGATTAAATGACATAAGATGGCAACATGAGTCTCATTGACTGATCTACAAAATCCATTCATTACTTAACTCCCAGTGTCTGGGTGGTCTCCAATACATGGAGAAGGTAGAGCCATAACAGTATACCACTCACTGTGAGTAGTTGCTTTGGTTTTACAATTGTAGTGCACCTGTTCCAAGCAAAGGGTGTTAACAAGTGATGTAACAAGAGACACTAAAATATGTTTGTAGATTATAAAACTTTCCTTACCCCATTTTTGTGAGCCGAAAGGAATTCATATTCGGTGGGAATGGCCTCTACCCAAACTATTATGGTGTTGGAACTTACATTTTAATTTGGAAGGTGTAATCAGGCCACTCCTCTAGAGGGAAAAGTTAACCAAGTGATTCAGGTGCCTAAAGTTACCCAAATGGCTAATAAGTTAGTCTTCAGTGTATTCATGGCACCTAAAGTGGAGACTGAAAGATACTTTAAAAAAGCAATTCCTGCTTATTCTAGTCGCTTATTAGTTGAGAACTAATTGTGGGAAATCATTACTATGAAAAATAGTTGTTGACTTTGCTCACTGTATTCCTAGACTTTGAATCCTTCAATACTACTAGCCATTCTGCTAACCTTTCTTTACATCACCTCTCTTTCCACAGTCAGTGTTGCTAGTCTTATTAACAGCGATCTTACTAAGCGACTAACGATTTGTCAACAGTAATGCTGAGGCATCTAAATATGGATCAGAGCCATGCTTACAGGAAATAATTCCTGCTGTGATAAGGGTTGATACAGACTGTTGCTTAAAATCATGATAGTCTGCTGTCCACTGCCATAAAACTGACACAACTAAGATACTGGGTGAAAGTTTGCTGTTCTAAAGACCAAATTAGGAATCATCACTTATAAACAATATTTGCAACATAAGGCTCACAGAGTCCTAAAGCACAAAAATATCCCACCCAGAGGGAGAATAAAATTTACCAAGTAAAAATTGTGTTATTCTACCAACTATAATACAACATTGTTGGCTAAGAGCAGGGGTGGGAAAAAGAGAAAATCCCAGCTGCTACACAACAGTCTTCAGGACAACAAAGAACCATTGCAGTCACAATTTCTTTTGGCCACCCTGAACTACCCATGCTTAAAGGGAAACTCCAGTGCCAGGAAAACAATCCGTTTTCCTGGCACTGCAGGTTTCCTCTCCCGCCCACCCACCCAATCCCCTTCAGTAACTTTCCTGAGGCAGCGACGATGTCCCATGTCGCTGCTTCTTCCTCCGCGCCGCTCTTCCCTCTGATTGAGTGAGCCGGTGGGCAAGACTGATCCCACCCACCTGCCGGGGAGACCTAATGCCGCGCAATGCGCATTAGTGCTCCCCATAGGAAAGCATTGAAAATGCATTTCAATGCTTTCCCATGGGGGAAATGAGCGATGCTGGAGGTCCTCACACAGCGTGAGGATGTCCAGCGACACTCTAGCACGGGTTTTCTGTGCTGTGGACAAGGAAGTGCCCTCTAGTGGCTGTCTACTTTGCTGACTGTATTCCTAGACTGAATTCTACTAGACAACCACTAGAGGTGGAGTTAACCCTGCAATGTAATTATTGCAGTTTAGAAAAAATAATTACAGTTGCGGGGTTAAGAGTAGTGGGAGTTGGCATCCAGACCACTCCAATGGGCAGAAGTGGTCTGGGTGCCTGGAGTGTCCCTTTAACTAAATATTGCATCTTTATATTGCTCTGTGCTTTCCCAAAATGAGTGCAAATTAAACAAAGAGGCCAAACAACATTTAGTCTTGTAATTGGAACACTGCATATAATCAAATGTTGAGGACTACCTTTATTAAAAACAGATACAGTAGTTGTAAATGTTTTAGAGGAAAATAAACTTGGCCTTCTAATAAGGAAGTTGTCAGGGATGTAATGTTTTGGGTCATTTGTTATGTTCCTATCTAGCAACAAAAGTATGTAGTTTAAATAGAAATAAGTCAGGATGTGTAAAAACAGGCTTTGCAGAAGGAAAAGTTTAAATGCACTATAGTGCCAGGAAAACAAACTCGTTTTCCTGGCACTATGTAGTCCTTAGGTCCCCCCCACCCTCATGGCCCCCCTCCCGCTGGGCTGAAGGGGTTAAAACCCCTTCAGCCACTTACCATTCTTCAGCGCCGGGGAACTCTCCTCCTCATGCTGACGTCGGCGCCGAATGCACATGCGCCGCAAAAGCCACGCGCAGATTCAAACCGCCCACAGGAAAGCATTACTCAATGCTTTCCTATGGACGTCAGCGTCTTCGCACTGATTTTCACAGAGAGAATCGTGGAAGCGGCCTCTAGTGGCTGTCAATGAGACAGTCACTAGAGGCTGTATTAACCCTCAATGTAAACATAGCAGTTTCTATAAACTATGTTTTTAACGGCAGGGTTAAAACTAGAGGGACCTGGCACCCAGACCACTTCATTGAGCTGAAGTGGTCTGGGTGCCTAGAGTGGTCCTTGAAGTTAGTAAATGTATATAAATCTGTGCTCTGTTAAATAAGGGCAACAACACTTGTAAGGCAAGTTGCTTAATATACAAATTAAACTTCTGTGGGTGCCTTTCACGCAGTCCAAGAAACAGTTATCTAAACTATGACACAGGTTTTAATTTGAGCCATTGTAAACTTGCACAAAGGTCGAATTATATGTTCAGTGATCTTGCCAGTTCTTGTTTGTGTGTGAGTGCTGGTTGCCAGTTCTCCACAATCCCTTGAAACTAGCCACTATAAATAGAGAGCGCTGCCAATCAGATTGTATTTTACTGTATAAACATATTGATACTCTGGCAGACCTAACAATTTGCATGCAAAATAAGAGGTGGTGAGAGCAAACGAGAAAACTGCTCCACAATTTGGTGCAAATTCAAAAGGACCACTGTGCATAAGCTGCATATCTCAAGTTGGACCATGGAATAGTGTTTGTCTGGCACAGTCATTTGAAGTAATCCAAAGTGCAGGATGAAGTGACACCTGTCTGAGTTAATTTGCATGATGAGCTGGGAATTCTGGGATTGTTGTTGGAACATAATTTCTTGGGAATACTAGGCCCAAGATAAAACTTGGCGTGTGTGATGCAGAGATAGAGAGATGGATATAGCTCTACCTCAGATATCTCATAAGGGTTAAAAATATTTGTTTTATAAATGTTTAGTCACCGTTTAACTTACTGCTTACATTTCTTTTATTTTGCCATGTAAGCAGATAAACATTAACAGAAACAAACAATTTGTAATAAACAGGTTGAGCGAACAAGGCACCTAAAACTGAGTCATTGGACAAAACAGGAACAAAATACTTTCAATCGGCACACACTCAAGAATGTGTTGAGGGCATGACACTGCTGTAAAACATAGCTGGAATAGGAAGAGTCAAAAGATAAATGGCTTTCCCAAGGCTTGTGTAAACAAATACCAGCAATTTTGAAATATCTTTAAGTCAATGAAGACATGCAATTCAATTTCTTAGCGAAATAAAATTAGTTTTCAAGAAGTAGAATCAAGTATTCAGGCAAAAGTAATCAAAGTGTTCAACTGTAGAAATCAATTTATTATTAACTAGATTCATAAACTAAAATGCTAAAGGGCTTGAAACATCACATTTAGCTTTATTGTAAGCCAGGGGAAACTATTTTAGATACCATCTGGCAAAAGTGACAATTCCTCAGATTCTTAAAAGGTCATTTGGAAGTATCTAGTGCTGTCCAAACACGTTTCTAAACTAGCTTTAGGGAAGGAATAAAATGTACATTGAAAATGCTCTATTCTTTGGGTTATGTTAACACGTAACGAAGTATGATTACCCAAATATATAGTGTGAGAAAGTATAAATCTAATTTCAATGGGAGGTGACAAAAAACAAATATATTATTGAACGACATATTCTTTGAAAAATGTGCAGGCTATAAAGGGAGAACAGTTAGGATAGGATAGAACTTCGTGAAAACAGAGGTTTGCCTGTTTGAAAGAGGATGTGGTTAGAGGCCTCTAGATAGACATGCATGAAGAAAGGGTAACAGACTGTCATATCAAAACTATTTTCTAACAATTATTTCATCAAGTTTATGCAAAAATAAATAAATCCCTCCCCATCTTCAGTATATTACAGGATCATTCAGCCACGTATATACACCTTGTGTCTGACCAAGTTTGCAGGGAAAAAAAAAAATGTAAAAAAATAAATCAAAATCTATATAGTCGTCCCTTGTTCTGTGCTGGGAGTAAAACCGGGAAGAGCATATGGACTTTCAGTTTGCAAGCATTGTCTGACCCAAGATGCATGTATACAGCAAAAGGATCTGGTCATACACAAAAGGTAGGGGTGAGTGAGGTTTTGATCATTTTAATACAAATACTTTATTTAAAAAATCCTTTTAAAACTTGAGAAGTAGTTTTGAGGTGATGGTTGCACTTTAAGTGAAAGTATGTAGCGCCAGTAGTGGCAAGGTATGAAAAAAAGAAGAGGGAAGGTAAAACAAGCATCGGAAGTATAAAATCGAACAGTTTAACAAACAGATTCTACCACCCAATATATACAGCAAACACCCACTGAAAACTGCATTGGATTTACGTATGTAAAGTGACCAAAACAACATTCTTCTAAAGGACAGAGACAGTAAATGATGTGTAGGTTCACACTTTATTTTAAATAAATACTTGTTCCATTGCATCTGCAGAAAAAAATGGTTATATTAGAGCAGGGCATGAAAATTCTAGGACCTAAGACACAGAGTTGTATATCTGGCTACCATGCTTTTTAATTTTTTTTACAGAAATACAAAACATTAAATGGTTCCTTAAAAATGTTAAATTGTCTAAGGTTTCTTGCTTGCTCCAAAGTTTGAGAAATGTGCCAAGACCTATAATACTTTATCCCAAGATTGTGCTGTTGGAGCTTCCATAGAAGAGAACAGAAGCCTCAACAATGGATTATCAATGTATCGCCTTTGTCAGTCATGGCTGCCAATATAAGAGTCTGGAATTTGACCTTTGTTTACATTTGCAGGTCTGAGTATAATGTATTCAGAAATTGCCAACAGTTTCGTGAGAAAAGAAAGGAATTTGCAGAACTGTCAGTTTTTGGTTTCGTCTATGTTTAAACAAGTCTGGACACCAAGACGTTCACTCAGATACTGGAGGTATTCCGCAGCAATGTAATGTCAAAATATATCAACGGAGTAATATGTTAATTGTTTAATCTTAAACTTTTCTACAGTAGTTTTATGCTGTTAACTGTACTCTTGAAATCTTCAGCCAAAGACCACAGATCAAATTCCTTCTTCTGCAAATGAAAGTCCATGCAAATATAGCTAAAGATACATTTACACCCACCCATGCAATCTTAATATATGCACGATCGGCAATTCATACATAAAACTAAATATCCTTTAATTTTTAATATTTTGGTTTTCAAAATCTATATGAAAGATGCAGAATATTACTACTATCGTTTTATACCAATGAAATTACACCAGACATTTCAAGATCTGAGAAACAAAATGCAGGACCTTTGGAAAATGAAAGCTGCCAAAAAATAAAAATTCAAAAGTACACACCTGCGTCTTTCCCTGACCTCCGCTGTGGAAGGAACAGTGCCAGAGGAAGTTGTGGTCATAGACGGTAAAGTGGTGGCGGTATTTGCAACAGGAATGGTGACTGCCATAGGGACAGTGTCCTTGTCTTTTTCAGAACTATCGTCTGCCCACAAACGGTTTGAGGTACTAAAAACATTACAAGCAGCAACATAGAAAAGGGAAGAGCAAACAATAAAAGCATTTTTTTTCTAAGAAGCTCTACTTTAAAGTAAACCAATAGAGAGCAACAAAATAAAAAAGAAGCTGCTTTAGCAGTAGGAAAGCAACATAAAACTGCATATAAAATACAAAGCCCCTATATTTGTAAATTTGGATGGAAAAAAATGTTCTCTAATTTAAATCTGGAGTACGTTGGATTAATATGAATAACTATACATTAACATTTTCTATTCAAGCATGCTTAAACAGCATGTACTGAAATTGAACTAAACTAATATTTAGAGTTGCTTGGTCTTCATGTCGACCTGGTTTAAACTATTGCTTTATATAGTGGATAAATATGGAAGCTTTGCAGAAGAGAAACATTATACATGTTCTGCTATTGTGTGATGGCCTGAAGCTACACACAGGAAAGCGTTCTTTACAAACTACAGAATAGCAAGTATTTTGAACTAAAAACATGAAATAGTCTAATACATTTTGTTACGGGTTGCAAAATATATTAAATAATATAGATAATATATATAAGTTGTGCAGGAACACATGCAGTTACATAAAATGTAATATATATATTTGCAGTTAAGAGGCGCAGTGCCATATTTTTTCCTGGACACAAAATGATTAACAGATAGGGCATACAAAGGATAGTATGTAGCTTACTAATGTATCATAACGGCATTATAAGAGTTCATGCAAATTTTCAATGATAACGGAAATAAAAAAAAACGTAATTTATTTAATGAAACAAGTATGAGATATAAAGGGGAGGTAAATATGTTAAGCTTGATCAGATTCTAGAATTTGAAGCAAACTGGGAAACATTACAGTGCATTTTAATCTAAGGCTTTGTTTAAATGTTGACATGACTAAATAGTGTTCAGTCAGAGGAACATAAGCAGTTAAAGACACAATGTTAAGTTACAGGACAAGATAAGCTGTATTACACATAGATCTTACTGATGGCGCACAGAACAATGACACTGCAGTACTGCACAATTCCTGTGATAACCTTGATTTTTAAGATGTAAGAGGGGCAAAGATTAAGTTGTGTGTGTGTGTGTGTGTGTGTGTGTGTATACACACACACACCATGTTGCGGTTTCAATTGTAGGAAGTGTGTAATGCAATGTAGTCGATAAAGAAGAGTTTATACACATATCACAAGATCCAAGGTCAAGTGATCTATAAATACTGCCAAAACCACAAGATTTAACCCCCCCTAAAACATGCTTCACCTATATGTATCCGTGATATCTTTAGGATAGGTTTAGATTATGGGTTAATAACTATAGGCAGGGCTCAAAATTACCACTTGGCACTAGCTATTGGCGAATTAAAATGTATCTCTGGTGTGTATGCAATTGTGAGTAATTAAGATCTAGCTAGCAGCATATCAAATTGTAAGCCCTGCTATAGGAGTTAATGGTTAATGTAGGGTGAGAATGTTTATGGTTATTGTGGCACATGCAGTTAATTGCTACTGTAGTGGTTACGGTTAAGTGTAGAGTGCTAAAATAATCTAAGGATTAAGGGAGGACTTTGCAGTAATGGAAGCACAGGGACAAACATACCCCACTGTCTGGGATTAGATAGAGTTAAAATCCCAAGCAGTGGCAATAGGTGCGGCAGGGATGTATACCTGTTCAATTCCTTCTCTAAACTCATTTGAGTTTCTCCTTAAAGAGACACTATAGGCACACAGACCACTTCAGCTCACTGGAGTGGTCTGGGTGCATAACCCTAGGTCCCTTAACCCAGCAATGGTAATTATTACAGATTTTAATAAACTGTAATAATTACCTTTGAGAATTATCTCCACCTTTAGTGGCTGTCTACAAGACAGCCACTAGAGGGACTTCCAGGCGACTTTTGGTCACCTGACCCTGGATGTCCTCACGCTATACACTATAGGAAAGCATTATACATATACTCCACGATGGGGGGCACTATGGTTTCCCTTTAAGCCACCAGTTTAAAGAGTCAGAAATTTCACACAAGGAATAAATGGAAGACGACATGGCAACCATGACAGATTCCGTTATGAAGTTCTACTAAAAAGTATCTAAAACACTGCTAGACAAAAGATTAGCAAATGTAAGGAATTATTCAATATTACACTTCCAGTGTTAAAGTTCCATGCTGTTAAAATGGCAAATACCGTTCCGGTCCATCAAACGACATGTGGCCCATGCTTTTTGGGATGTCGCACTCATTATTTGAGGAAGAGAAGCACGGTGCATAGCCATTCATTTCCACATTTAGCAGCCATCTTGGAGAAGGCATACACAGTATACAAATATATATTCCAAATTATATAACTGCAGACACAATGTATAGTTTATGCCTTTATCGAACTTGCTTGGACCGCACCAGCCACATATTTTGTGGACGCAGAGTCCCTTTAGGGACCGCTCTCATAGCAATACAAGCAAGGTGAATTTCTAATTACACCAATTATTTTCATCTGTTGATTTATCCACTGTGACATGGCTTGTCAAAATTAGCACTGGCAGAATGAGTTGGTTTCCACATAATTATAAGTGACTCTATAAATAACTTATTTGCCAAAAAAAAAACAGAAAAACATCACCTTTTAGAGAAAGAAAACGACTGATTAAAAAACAAACATGCAAATTGTAAAGTTTTATTGCATACCTGCTTTGTAAGCCTGAAGAGCCCGTTGTAGACCTGGCAGTACTAATAGTGCTAGAAAGACTCCTTGTGAGTCCAGAAGAGGTAATGGGTGGTGTAGATCCAGAAGTAGTACTTGGAACACTCGAACTAATGAGATCATCTTGTCGTCTACCAAATGAGCTACTAAAAGAAAAGAAAAACCACAGGTTACAGCTAGACATGAATTATATTTGCTTGGACAGTACACTGTTTTCAATCTGCTGTAGCCTGCTCAGTTAGGCTTTTGAGGCGTACAGATAAAACTAGCAAACGGAAATAACTAGAAATTGCTACCTTTCTTTTGTAAAAAACATGTAAAGCTGCTAGACAAGTGTGACGACATAAGCCTGTCTTTATTAGTCCAATAAGATTGTATGATGTAACTGACAGCTAGTAGAAAAGATCAAGCATTTAAAAATGTATGATGTCCTCCAAATTAAAGGACCACTATAGTGCCAGGAAAACACTTTTTTTCCTGGCACTATAGTGCCCTGAGGGTGCCCCTACCCACAGGGTCCCCCTCCCGCCTGGCTCTAGGGGGTGGAAGGGGTTAAATTGACCTCTTTCTCCAGTGCCGGACGGGGGACTCTCCTCCTCCTCGGCTGAAGGCGCATGCGCGGTAGGAGCCGCGCGCGCATTCAGCTAGTCCATAGGAAATCATTATCAATGCTTTCCTATGGACGCTGGCGTCTTCTCACTGTGAAAATCACAGTGAGAAGCGCCTCTAGCGGCTGTCAATGAGACAGCCACTAGAGGCTGGATTAACCCTATTTCTCTGAAACTGCTATGTTGTTTACAACAGAAAGGGTTAATCCTAGATGGACCTGGCACCCAGACCACTTCATTAAGCTGAAGTGGTCTGGGTGCCTATAGTGGTCCTTTAATTGATAGTAGACCAAAAATCAAGTTTGCTGTATTGGCCTTCAGAGCCCCAAGTTGTTAGGTGATGTGAAAGACAAAGACCTTTGCAGTAGGAATCTAGATTAGGATGGTTAACTTGCATTATGGAAATTAGTTCAGAAATATCTGGTGTAGCAAAGGCAACTCAAATGCCGTATGAAATGGCTGTCTTCTTTAAAGGATGGGTAGAAAACCTAGGAAACGGTATGGGCCAAAATACTTAAAAGTGAAATCATAGGCTTAAAGTTACAGGTTAGCAGGAAAAGGATACATATTATATCCAATATAACGAGAATATAATTTAGAATATTGTTCGGATTTGTTTTTACTAGACAATTTTCTTGCTTGTAATGGAAGGATTATTTTTGTGAAGAACAATACAATATTTATTCTTAGGAATTATTCACCTTCGTTGGTAACTTGTATTCAATAATTCATTTACAGAACTATTCTTTTTGGGGTCTTCGTCCCATTTCCTTCTTGTATAGGACCCACCACTACGTGACAAACCGAAAGTAGAATCCCTAAGAAGTGCAAAATAAAGGCACAATGTTAAGACGGTCTCTAAAATGCTATATTAAAAAAAATTAAAAAAAAGTAAAGTTCCTGACTAACGTAAGCTACAGGAACATTCCATGCTGGAAGTTATACAATGTCCAGTGCATTATATACATAATGCATTAACAAAATAAATAATAAACAAATTTAAAAAAAAATACCTCAACCATAATATATCTGTGTTTTGCTGCATATTACTCAGTAAAGCTTACTGCCAATCTCTGCTCTATAAAGCCAACAGATATTGTGGTGGGTTTAGCTTTATACAGTTCCTTCACCCCCTGACCCCCATTACTTTTGCATGTTTGTTTGTGGTAGATGTTGACGACATGTTAAACTGACCATATGCTATTCTTGGTGACAAACGACATGCATTCTTGTCTTAGTACATTGGACCTTCCACATTTTTAATATTTCTATTACCTGTTTTCTTTCTCTTCAATATCAGAAGTACTTGCAAGACGCCTTGGTATGGTTGGAGCAACATATGCAAATCTTGTTCCTCTACCATCTTTATCCTGAAATGAAAACCAAAACATTCCTGGTGTTGGAACTAAAAAAGCAAAGCAAAAAACTCATTCAATTCTGATATTTATATGATTTCCAGGTTTACATGCATGTAAATGTGAATAAAATGATTTAAGCTATATGCATGCAATCCTGACATTTTTCTGTATTCTTAACATGCAGCACAAAATAGGCATCCATGATAGATTTATTTGAAGGGGTACGCCAAGTACTATCCTGTAGTGGTTATGGTGTCAGTGTGACCCTGTTGGAGCAAATTTACACAAACCAAAGGGTCCCCTTGCTCATGCCCTTGTTGGGTATACTGATATTCTATCAAATTTAAATGACATGCAATGTCTGAAAGTATCAGTGTGCGCCATATTCCTCTTCCCCTCTACCTATTATCCCAGTATCACTTTATTTTATATTGCTTGCAGTGAGATCCCAGCAGTAAAGCTTTAATACCTACATTATTTACAGCACAGCTGGGCTGATTCGGCAATAAAACTAATGCTGCAACCAGTTGATTTGTGGTTACCTTCTCTTTGTTGTCTAAAGTAGACGAAAGTCTGGGACTTGAAGCGGAACGCATGACACCAGTGAAATCTTTTTCCTTTTGACCTTCTTTGGAAGCAGTAATCTCTGACAACGCACCATAACTTCCGGTTTTACGTAACCCTAATCGCCAGGAAGCAGGAGATTCATCTTTTCGCTCCTCCTCTTTAGGAGAAACTTTGTTTACAGGGGTAGGGAACTGAAAGTTAAAAATTATTTTAGTTACTTTTGTATAATGTATTGGTCAGTCCGTTTTATAGAACCCAACACCAAAATAATCAGCCATGAGATTTTACAGGCATTTGATCAGCAAGTTCTGTGGCAGGTCTTTAACTCAAAATTGTAAACTAAAATAAGACAAGATTTGGTGGTGCCTCGACAAATACGTACATCAGATTGCATGGTTTAAGAGTGAATCTTAATGGGTTAACATAATTCCACTGGAAAACAAAATTTCACACGGAAAACCTGTTAAGTGTAAAAATGAACAAATACACCCAAATGCTTATTATAAAACAGGCACTATTTAAATGTTAGAAAAATCAAATCACAAATGTCAATCAAAATAATTAAAATTTGGCACTAGAATACGTTTAAGACCATGCACAGTGAGGAAAATCTGTGATTAAACATTTTGCAACCTTGGACCACAGCTATGTGTGCACACCAAATTCTCACCAGAGATTTGTCACCTTTACTTGGCACAAGGACTATGCCAGTTTTGCGTAAGCCTTGTCTCCAAGATGTAGGCTGTTTGGACTCCACCACTGGCATGAAAGGTGCAATGATATCATACTGAACCAAATGTGAACAAGTAAATAAGATGGAAAGCAGAGAATGAGAAACTATAAAACACCAACAGATTTTTCTTTTCTACATTTAGTTTTTAGTATTCATCTGCCATAAAATGAATGTACCGTTGTTACACTATTCAAAATGCAAACTCCATTTAACCCTTCTGTGACAGGCATTACACCATGTACATCACGATCATGACTACAGCAAAGGAACCAACGGTGAGGCAGTCATTTAAACGCTATCTCCCAAAGTGTGCTAGCAAGGGAGGCCAGCAATTGCCCTTTCAGACTGCCAAAGGCCAAAAACAAAAATGCAAACAAAAATTACTAATAACTGCATTTGGAAATAATTGGTGGCACACAGGAGCCCCAATATATGTAGATCACAGGATCTACTGGGCTATTGCAGAGTCATCATCACAGTGATGACATCCCCTAGTAGTCCGTTATCGTAATGTGATCACTGTGATTGTCTCACAGTGACCTATCTGGGGGTTAATCTACTAAACAATCATGGGTAAGGGATAGAAATGGCATCAAAGTTTGACGTCGGTCGATAGATAGTGCCAAGTGCCAAGCAGCATCACTGGGAAGCAAGAAAAGAGGGAAATCAAAATAATGTCTGCAATTTGATCCTATGAATTGCCCAATAATCTGACTAAGATATGCATGTGGAGTATGGCTGTACTTGGAAGACAGCAAAATACATATTTGAGGCTTTTGAAGCAATAGGACACACATGGAATGTGAAATTCACAATTGTAGGATTTGTGAAAGGATTTACTGCTAAAAATCAGCATAAATTGGTGACAAAATTGCCAGTTGAAAAAACTCAAGATTCCTTACATTAATATCTCAAGTTGTTTTCGTTTGAAATGGTATGCCATCAAGTACAGCATGGGGCTTCTATTATGTCCAAGAAGGCATATGAATCTGTGAAAACTGGACATTTTAAACTGACGTAGGATTGTTTATAATGTGACACTATAACTTCTATAAAAAAAAAAGTCAGCAGCAAATCTGAGGTTTTTATGGAAAAGGACACCCAAGGTTTGTGAAATTCCACACGAAAGTGAAATATTAGTTATTAAACAAACAAACAAAAAAAACACCCCAGATATAACTAGAAGACTTGGCAGAAGTTGGTGAGAAAAAGCTAAATGAAAAGCATCATAATGCTGTAAGTTCGTTAAATACCCAGATAGGCCAAATCTCAATAAACAAGCACTTGAGTTTTAGGTTATGTGACTGATATTAAAGTTGAAGTCTCTGCAGGCCAAATTTTGCAAAGGTGTATATTTAAAACTGCAATTCACTTCTTGCAATGTGTGTACAATTTCCACCTGGTAAAATCCTACATTCTTATTGGATTTCAAATACAAACAAGAAATGCGGGTACTGTGGGGAAATTATATTCAAAACTATAATTTTTTTTCTTTTCTTTCCATACTCTCAAATGTAATATTTTATTGATACAGAATGTTGTGCTATGCATACATACAGGGCAAAAAACAACCCCGTCAGCCCTTTAAAAAATAATTGCTAACATGTATGGATCAAGTAAAAGGAAAGCACAGAGGAATACATCAAAATTACCTCTTGTCATTTTGACTAGATCACTAATAACATGGCTGCATGGCTGGATTTGGAATGAACACTAACAGCAAATTCTACACGGACCATGGGTTACAGGTAGTTTATAAACATAATAAAAGTAAATTAAATTAAACCTCTGCACAGATGTTTTTTCAGTTAAATTTCATTCAGAACTACAATCACTTTAACAAGCTTATGGTATAAATTTCGGAAAGAAATACGGTACTAGGCGCATAAAGTTTGCATTCATTTGTGTGTGTGTGTGTGTGATTATATTAAACAATTGTAATCTGTAAAATAATGCTCTGTTTTACACTTCATTTTTAAATTTTAGTGCTGGGAAGGTGGACCTAACAGCCAATCAGACAAGGAAAGTGGAGTCAATTAAAAGCTTGGTTCAGCCCAATCTACAGGGCTACATAGGGGAAAAGTGCAGAGTAGAAGGACTGGCTTGAGGATGTTGCATTTTGACAACTCATTGGGACTGCAGCTATGAACCTAGCACCACTCAATTAAAATCCAAAAGAGGTATTATGGAAAATGGCCATGAAATGACTGACCACCACAGACTATTAAGTACATTAACCTTCACTCACCTGCAGTTACATACTATGATATGATAGTTTTTCTGTTCAGAAATTCAATTGACTGGAGAGCACTAATTTGATATGTCAATTCACCCCAGTTAAAGCCATTTCACAAACTTAAAAACAGTTTAACCCCTTAAGGACACATGACATGTGTGACATGTCATGATTCCCTTTTATTCCAGAAGTTTGGTCCTTAAGGGGTTAAACATCAGTAATGAACAGAGACATCTCATGCTCCAAAAACAAGCCGTAAAATCATCACAGATATATCATGTATATTTTGCAGGAAATGCCAGAGAAAGGGTACAGGAAAAAAATGTCACCAAAAGTGTTTTGTGATGCTATTCAAGTTACCAGACTATTCTAAACATACCATTGTACAAAAAGGACACCTGACAAATCTGACAAGCAGACGCCAATTCACTTACAATGAGCTCAGAATTTATATGCATCTTTCTCGAAGCGGTTATGTTTTTTGTTAATGGTTAACCTTTAAAATAGGAAATGCAGTGACATAAAAAGGGGAATATATATCTATATCTATATCTAGATATAGATATATAGAACAAAGAATGCAAACCAACACAGAACAAGAACTGCAAGCTATATTAAGTTGCCTAGATTTTTTCCAGTGGCAATTATGGTCATAGAAATGTTTCTTTAAAAAAACAAAAAAACAAAAAAAAAACATCCATATTCAAGTGGAATATTAAATTAAAACCAAACTCAGAACAGGCAGTGAATGTGCTTTATGAATCAGATTTTCCATGCTCAAGGTCAGATCTCTATGGCTACCATACGTAAAAGCCCTACAAGCTCTAGATGGACTTTACCTTTTTAACAGGTGATGTGGGTGTGACTTGACCAGCTGGTATGGAAGGTGTTGGAGCTGTAACAGTTGTCAGTTGTGTGCTGCTGCTGCTACTCGTACTGTTTACAAGTGCGGATGGTTTCGTTTTATCTGCACAAATCAATGGTTGTATCGCATTTTAGAACACTGAAATTCTTTCAACGGGAGAAAACTACAGACTTCACGAAAAACTGAATATATTCTAAAGCAGGGCTGCCCAACAGGTAGTTCCCCAGATGTTTTAGAACTACAACACCCATGATGCTTTGCATGCTTTTAGAATGCATTTGCATCATGGGAGTTGTAGTTCTACAACATCTGGGGAACTACCTGTTCAATCAATGTTCAATAAATACAAGAAAAAGAGCTACAATACTTGGAGCATCACAAATAC
This sequence comes from Pelobates fuscus, assembly GCF_036172605.1. Taxonomy (NCBI): domain Eukaryota; kingdom Metazoa; phylum Chordata; class Amphibia; order Anura; family Pelobatidae; genus Pelobates; species Pelobates fuscus. Next base: position 42,474,065 of record NC_086319.1, on the reverse strand, counting down.
AAAATTAAACATTTTTGTAAAAAAAAAACAAAAAACAAAAAAAAAAATTACCAGAAGAGGGCAGCATTTAATAGGTTTAGGATTTATATAAAAAAATAAAAATAAATTTTTTTTTAAATCGCTTCACTTCACCAGATACAGTAGTCAAAGTATATGACAGTAGAGTTATTTTATGTGAAATGTAATAAAGTGTTGCTAAGCAATAAACCCCAGAGACAAATTTCTCACAAATGCTATTCCAAAAATGTAAGTTTTGCAAGTGCCGTCATCCACCAATGCTAACTTTTTCAACACAAAAAAAATTATAAAGAGATGACGATTACTAAAAATTTAAAATATTTCTAGCACCAATACAAATCACTTCAACGTTTAACAAATCTCCTAAAACAGTGAATGAGTCAGGCATGAAAGCAGACTACACTGCCGAAGGAATACAAACAGCCTTTAGCATAATCACGCCCTGAGATAATGCAGCAGGGTTCAGCACCCCTTGCTGTAAAAGATTTCTGATCAGGATGTAATGCGCAATATTTTAATATAATGAGAATATAAACATTCCCCATATATAGGCTATTTGATATCTCAAATATAGACCTAAATCACTTTATTTTTTCTGTTTGAACCTAATGCAAGTCTCTACGCGTTCAGATTAGTATAGGAAGCTGTTCTAAGTATCCCTAGGCTGCAATATACAATGAAATTGGGGGGGGGGGGGGGGGTGACTGTCAGAAGGTTTGAAATTCATTGAAAGCTAGCTAGCTTGTATTACAACATTTTACAGTGAGAAACATTAAACATATTTCGAAGTCCCATTTGAGACATTATGAAATGTAAAGACTGAGTAAAAAAAACTTAATTTTACTTTCTGACCTAAACAAACAATTTCCCCAAAGCCCTTCTAAAATTACATTTACCTGTTTCTGTCTCAGACTCTGAGTCTTCCTCCTCCTCTTCCTCGCTGGAACAGCTGGATTCATCTTTCTTTCCTTCGTCCTCATCATCTACCTTCTCCTGTTCCAGAGATTCTATGGTTCTGCCAGTCTTTTCTTGCTCTATGATCAAAGTTTCTTTGCTGTAATACCATAAAGTGTTGAATGGTTAGGAAGAGGTGTCAGAAGGAAGTTCGATTAACAGACATTACATTTCCAGATACAATGCAAAGTCACAATTTACCCTAAGGCACTATTAATCACTTAATCTGGCTAATCAAACACCATGTCAGCTTTAGGAAGTAGTTATGGTGCATAGATAATGTCCCTGGAGTCTCGATGCAGAGTTCTGCTATTTAGGAGTTAAACAAAGTTTAGGTCCTGGGCCCCATGTTTAAAAGCTAAAAAGTAATTTACTCACTTTTTTGCATCACGGCTGGCTCCACCCCATTCCGCCTCCCTGGCTCAGGTCATAGGAAAGCATTGGGAGGCTATTGATATGGGCAGTAAAATGCCACACTGTGCCAATCAGAACCTCCTCAAAGAGATGCATTAAATTAATCTCTACTAGGAGTGTTCAGCGTCTCCATGCAGAGCGTGGAAACGCTGAACACTGGTGATGCACATTGTGCAGCACTGACCCAGGAAGCAACTCCAGTGGCCGCCATTAGGTGTTCCTAGGCAGTAATGTTAACAATGTATTTTCATTGCAAAAAAAAAAGCCTGCAGGAGAAGCTGTAAACATCAGAACAGCATTAAGCTGCAATTGTTCTGGTGACTATAGTGTCCCTCCTGTAAGCTTGAGTCACACCCACAATTTTCCTGCAGCTTGAGACACGCACCCTGGCTTTTATTCCCACAGCTTTATTACACTTCCTGCAAAGACATGTTAATTTTGAACCTTATGTACACAGAATGTGTTTACTTCAGAAGTTATTTCCTGGATGTTGAATTCCTTATGGTTCGAAAGCAGTCTCTCATGAGAAACTAAATGTAGAAATCAAAGCAGTATATTTTGGGTCATATTGCAGCACAATTTTATTTAAATAATTTAAGTAATACGTATTTAATAAAATCAAATTTAAATGCATTTTCATGTGGTTTATTTTAGCTTCTGAGTGTGCTCATTGTGTGCACAATCCTTATCAGTGCTTGGGGGGGGGGGGGGGGAGGGTGGATCAACACTACTCTAGCGCTCTTCAAAAAGGTGTTAAAAAAAAAATGCATTTTTAATGAGGCTTTCCCTTTAAGAGTAAGTTTGTTCAGAATACATACTTTTTCTGTGTTTTCAATGACTGGTTGTTTTCCGTAGTTGTTGAAGACTCAATTAACGGTGATTTCTCTTGCTTATCACTAAGCAGCTGAAAAGGCAAAATCACTGCAAATTATCTGTACAGTAACAGCTTAAAAAAAATAAAATAAACTGCAAACGTCACATTTGATTAGACTCCATTATATACTCCAATAATAAAAGTATACTGAAATCAAGGTTTCATCAGTTACATCATAAAAGGAATCAAACCAGTAAATACATTATTCTTACTGCCATTTCTTAGGTTTCCATTAACGTTCTGAATTTTCTAGCTGACAAATCGTTTTTGCCAGATTATCTCAACCTACCAGATTTTGTTTCTTTTGCAGTTCTTCCAAATATGCCAAAATATCTTCATCTGCAACGTCTAATGCGGTTTGACCCTAAAAACAAATGAGGGGGTTAAAAAAAATTAAAAATAAAATCTTCAGATACTGTGCTGGTTGCCGTACATTTCACATTTCACTTTTTAACTGCATAGCTTTACTTACCACTTTGTTAATGGAATCTATGTCACAGAGATTTTCTACAAGTATTTTACAAGCCTCCTCTTTTCCCCAATGAGCTGCAGCATGAAGTGGTGTCCAACCATCAAAGTCTTTAATATTAACATCATAACCCGCCTGTATTAAAAGTCTGTGGAGAAATTCAGTTACACAAATGTAAAAACTCAGAATTACAATTTAACTGAAATTTAAACCACTTTCTGTATTAGTGATCAATTAATATCTGGCTAAGTTAATAAGCAATACATTAAGACTCAGGTCCTATATAAAGGTGTAAAGACTGTTTTAGACCGAACTCTAAGCAACACGACACTCAACATGGTTATTCTGGTCTTTTCTATTTATGTTACAATGTTGCGTAAAGGGTTACTCCAAATATCATAGCTACTACAGTAGGAGTACCCTGGCGCGGTTTCCCGGTTGTGATGGCATACAGAAAATAGTGCTATTAATTCTGAATGCACAAAGTCGGAATTTACATAATACCTAGGGATACAAACATATACAAGGCAAATTGCAGAAGATGAATACCAATATGTGGTATCAGGATAAAGAAATCAAGTATTGGACTAATGTGAAGACTCCTCAAAGCAATCTTATAATCTATAAAAAAAAAAAAAAGAGCACAGCTCACAAAACAAAGTTAGATATTTATGATTTGGAGAAAAATATAAACTATTAAACAAATGTATTGACTGATGCCATAGTAAAGGGCTCTTACAACAATATTGAAATGCTAATTATAAAATGAAAAGTTACAAATATGAACAATCCTTTTCCATATTTTAAACGGGGAATTTATAATTTAGGATAAGAAAATCATCCACAATTTAGTGAGCGTTCTTCTATTAAACAGATTTTTCATTTATACACAAGGACACTTTTTAGAAAGAAAAAAAAAAAAGGAAAAAACTAAAAAGCTAGCCTGTATTTGTCAACACAGGAGAATGGAAGGAATCCCCCCACCTCCTAAAATAAAATGCAAATGAAACCCTTAAGTGTGCTCTGCAACACTTTCTCTAGACATGCCCCCACTTTAAGACATTAACGAATGATGAACAGAAAGAATTAAGCACAAAACAAATTATCGGCTATCCCACATTGGAGTACAAGTAAAATTTAAATGTCAGCTGAACATTCAAAGCACTCCTGCCAAAAAAATCCTAGTTGCAGTCCTTTTCAAATAATACTATCAATGAATTTATGAAGACAGCATAAATACTTACTTTAAAACCTCAGTATAACCTTTAGCAGCAGCAACGTGGAGTGCTGTCCCACCAGATTTTGAATGTCTAACATCATTTATATTCCCGCTATTTAGCCACTGTCTTGCATCTCGAAGCATTATCCTTTCTTCCTCTTTCCTAGCTGCCTCAACATCAATGCCTGTGTGTGATAAAATAATATAACAGTATTATTAAATCAAATGCATCCATAACCGGTTTAATGCAAATGGTGGGATTTAAAAGCAACAGATAAATTATTCCACTTCTACATCCTGGAAAGAGGAAAAAAATAATATCCTTGCACAAATCAAGGATAACCCATTACACATATTTTAGTAATGTTTATCCATAGTTTATGAGTTCTTAACTCTGGGGTAGGGACCACAGTGGTTGGAAAATGTACATGCCATTGGAATCCAGGCAACTAGACTGCTTACCATAATGGTGCTTGCTATCTTACCTAGCACAAAAAAAAATTGAAAAAAATTCTATGACTCTGGTGGATTTGGTCAGATATTAATCAGAGGGGCACGTTAGAAGTTCCATCTACATCTCAAACACGAAGATAATTAATTCTGCACACTTTCAGCAATTAGAACCTGTGTGTGTATTTGTACATAAATCCTTCATATTCCTGAATATAGATAGAGCAACATTGAGGATGTGGAAAACATATGCTCAACGAGGTAGCAATTAGAGCATTTTGTGAGCTATAAAAAGGTGCAGTTTTTAGTTTAAAATTCTGTGTGTTCATTCTGAGATTCACTGCCACTCACAAGCAGCACACCCTGCAAATCCTTTTTACAGGATGTACATAAATATATATTATATAGATCCCAGGGCTCATAAAATTTTGAAGGATATATTTGGCAGTGTTTTATGATAGATAAAGACATATTGGGCCAACATAGTTAACCTGGGTACAAGCTTTAATTCTGACTAGAAGATGCACACTGCAAAAAAGATGGGCACAAACTTTTGGTAACCCTCATCAATGAATAAATAGAGAGAAAATAATTCTTATGTATATCTTAAAGAAAACAGGTTTTATTTTACTTTTAATCTGAATACTATACTATACTATAACAAATTATGACTTTTATAAACAATCAAAATAACAGACAAATCTATTATGAATATGTAATATGTCCAATCAAAATGGAAATATCCAGGCGTGTTTGTAACCTTTATCAAGCAAAGTTTTTTTTTTTTTACTTTTTCGCATAACAAAACACAATGCAGAGGCACGAGTGGCTAGAAAGGCATTATTGTTCTTCCATTGCTCTAAGCAGCTTGGCATTCACGACATTTAGAAACATTAACAATCGTTTCCAATGAGAACAGTAGACTTTCCTTTATATTTGTGTGACTTGAATCTTGGAAATTAAAATGTGGATTACACAATCCATATGGAAACTATGTATTACACAATCTAAAACATTTTTTTCCATATAGAGGGAATAATAATAAAAAAGAAAAAAAACCAACACTTTTTGGTGTCTCCTGATCTGTGGAGCAAATCCGAGCCAACAATTCAAAAGCCAAGGCTTACGTTAGGTTTTCCAGAACTTAAATATACTTTAAAATTAAATCAGCCTACAAACAACATTGCTTTGTTTATGCCTCCTAGATGTATAACTTGTGACAGGTTTTCACTTTTTCAATGCTTCCTCAAAGCATGTCTATGCAAAGAAGACACCCACAAACACACAAAACTACATTATTGCAGTCAGGTTTTCAAACTGCATCCTGTATTGAAAGGTAACAAAAAATAAAAAATTTAAATTAAAAAAAAAAACATGCAAAAACTACTTTAACATGCAGCTCATGATTTGTCTATGCTTAATGTGTAGATTGCATGTGCTTTCCTGTAAAATTCATGTCTATTCTACTTCTTGTACGCTGGTAACATACCCTAAAGAACTTTACAAAAATGACAGCACACCAGGGGACAACATAAACAAATACTGAATTTTATTTACTGGTCAGATTTTCAGATAGACATAAGTAACTTTCTTCGGGATTTTCTTCTACAGAAATTAATGACATGCCATATATCCGCATCCTCAATCTTTCTGGACACATTGATAAAAAGTGTATCTACAGTTCTTCCTAACAAAAGAGAACACTGTCTACCACAAAAAAAAGATATAGAATTTTTTTTTTCATAAAACGATAATAGATCATGGTCTCAGACCACTCTATAAATCTAATGGAAAATCAGTAGCTCGAGAGGCAGAGAATACAGAGATGCAACAAGAATTACCAACGACCCCTGTGGAATTCACAAACCACCAATGAGAAAAATAATAATTAGGTGGTTGTTATGCATTTGGACACTCTGGAAGAAAAGACCGCTAGAATATGCGTCTGCACGGATCACCAAAAGATATAATATGGCTGACAAAACCATTTAAAAAACGGAGGCCAGTTATGCAATTATTATTATTGGTGATTTTCCAATAAATATGAGATATGATGAAAGGGCTCAGTCTGGGGGCTAATGCAACTATGCACAAGGAATTTAATATGTCGTCAGACTATGATTTGGCATTTGCAAGATAAGATAAAGCCTAACCAATGCCAAAAGGCAAAAATAATCTACTTCATGTTTGCAGGTGCCAGCTTAGTGTCAAACGTGTCTGCAACATGACGATCAATGCCAACATTACATGCATGCAAAAGAGTGTCCAAGTCAATCCCTGCAGTGCTGATATGTTTATATCAGTCTTGGTATAAATCTCTTTAAAGTGAAAATTCACTGCGGCTTCCTCTCAGTTGTAGTGACAGGTGAAACGCCCTTTAATTAGAAACAGTGTGTGCATTAAAAAGGGTCTACGGCCTGTGGCTTCACCAGTGCATCTGATATAGCATTGGTGTAGCATAGTTCTCCCGTTCACTGCCGTATTTAATTTATATAAATTGCTGCAACCCAAGTATTAATTTACTTAAATTGGGTTTTAACAATAAGCATACATTAACAAAAAAAGCTCAATGCACTGACTATTGCAAACATGGTTTGAATTATTTGCGGTTATGGAGAAAAAAAAAAAGTCACAAAAGCCAAACATTTCCTTAATTTCGGTTAAAACTTGTGTGACAAGTTTGTTTCTCAAATACTACCTTTAAATTCATGGATGCCCTTTCTGAGAATTTCCTACATAAAGCTTTGTTCTAGTAAAAGTTCCACTGAATATTTTATACATACAGCTTTTTGTTCTAGTAAACAATCTACATAATTTATAAGTGAAATTAGGAGTAACGCAATGTGTGTATCTCTGAAAAAGCCGTTTTGTATTTTGGGCAAGACCGTGGGAAGCAGTCTCTTATGACTACGTAACTAAATTACAGTAACATTTATAGTTTTGCAATTCCACATTTTTATTTTTAGTGTTTGTTTTCCCTGTAGTTCGGTCTTACATACAACATATATAATGTAGACAACTAAATTAAAGGGTCTAATTTTTTTAAATGGTCATGGTGGTAGGAATTTGAAGGTGCAGTGTCCCAGCTTGAATCACTACACATCTAGTTATTTTAATTATATATAGTTGCACCCCCAGCACACACGACTCAAGACAGCCCAGAACTCTGGTCCATGCTGCCCAATGTCAATTCTGTATAAATTTAAGGTCAGTCTGCAACGTGCATTGTAAATCGTTGGCAGAGGTAACAGTCTGCATGCAAGGGAAAGATTGCTTCCCCCTTTAATTTTAGCCCTCCTATCTCCTTATCCCATCTGATAGTTTTGGTTTTTATCACACGCCCTAACCTTTCTTTACCTTCCTTCCTATCTCCCTCTCTCTAACCTTGCCGCCTGAGAGAGTGCGCATGTACTCTGTGTCGATTAGATTGCCCAATTAAAGGATTCTCTTTGCTAAGCTGTTGATAGGACCGCTGAGTGGCTTTATTTTGGGGAGGCTAAAGAATACCACCAATAGGGCATTATTCAAAGATTTTTTAAAAAATAAACAAATTAAAGAGTTGGAGAAAAACTTTAAGCTTCAGAGATTTTGGTACTTAAAGTATTGCTATTTAGTCCCCGGTCAGCACTCATAAAACCCAGCTTATTTCATATTTGCAGTATTAAAAAAGCCCTCCAATAGTAACTTTCATTTTGATATGGGATCTTCAAAAGAAAGGTTTGTAATAAATCGCATTATTCAGTCAATGGTCCTTAAGGAAACACACTTAATATGTTAATATATATGGGAAGCAATAGGAATATACTATTAGATAATCGAGAAGCCCCTTCCTTGTCCCTCCACTCTGCTGCTAACTCATGCTTCCAGGACTTCTCGCGGGCAGCTCCTTTCCTTGGGAACAGCCTGCCTATCTCCATCTGATTCTTCCCTCGTCTTCAATCATTAAAGAATGGTCTCAAAACTCATCTCTTCAGGAAAGCTTATGGCCTTCCAGAGTAACCTATATCTCACAAACCTGTCTCTTGCTCTTTCTTAAAGGAGCACACTACACTCTTACCTTCCAGTTTTGCTTTATTCCCACTTTGTTTGATTGCAACCACCCTTGATGCCCTTCTCTATTGTATTTTATACCCCACCTACTCTAGACTGTTTGCTTGTTTGAACAGGGTCCTCATCAACCTATAGTTTCTTTAACAATTTGTAACTCTAATTGTCATATTTTCCCCTTTTTCGAACATTGTAGAGTGCTGTGAATTTAGTTGGCGCAATATAAATACCAATAATAAAAAATAATTTTACCTCCTTGTACAAAACAGTTGATTAATCCTGAAAGCATGCAAAAGGTGATCCAATGTGAAGACTACCGTATATACTCGAGTATAAGCCGACCCGAATATAAGCCGAGGCCCCTAATTTTACCCCAAAAAACTGGGAAAACGTATTGACTCGAGTATAAGACTAGGGTGGGAAATGCAGCAGCTACTGGTAAATTTCTAAATAAAATTAGATCCTAAAAAAATTATATTAATTGAATATTTATTTACAGTGTGTGTATATAATGAATGCAGTGCGCGTGCGTATGAGTGCAGTGCGCGTGCGTATGAGTGCAGTGCGCGTGCGTATGAGTGCAGTGCGCATATATTAATTGAATATTTATTTCCAGTGTGTGTGCGTGTATGAGTGCAGTGTGTGTGCGTGTATGAGTGCAGTGTGTGTGCGTGTATGAGTGCAGTGTGTGTGCGTGTATGAGTGCAGTGTGTGTGCGTGTATGAGTGCAGTGTGTGTGCGTGTATGAGTGCAGTGTGTGCAGTGTGCGTGTATGAGTGCAGTGTGTGCAGTGTGCGTGTGTATGAGTGCAGTGTGTGCAGTGTGCGTGTGTATGAGTGCAGTGTGTGTATGTATGAGTGCAGTGTGTGTGTGTGTATGTGTGTATGAGTGCAGTGTGTGTGTGTGTATGTGTGTATGAGTGCAGTGTGTGTGTGTGTATGTGTGTATGAGTGCAGTGTGTGTGTGTGTATGTGTGTATGAGTGCAGTGTGTGTGTGTATGAGTGCAGTGTGTGTGTGTATGAGTGCAGTGTGTGTGTGTATGAGTGCAGTGTGTGTGTGTATGAGTGCAGTGTGTGTGTGTATGAGTGCAGTGTGTGTGTGTATGAGTGCAGTGTGTGTGAGTATGAGTGCAGTGTGTGTGAGTATGAGTGCAGTGTGTGTGAGTATGAGTGCAGTGTGTGTGAGTATGAGTGCAGTGTGTGTGAGTATGAGTGCAGTGTGTGTGAGTATGAGTGCAGTGTGTGTGAGTATGAGTGCAGTGTGTGTGAGTATGAGTGCAGTGTGTGTGAGTATGAGTGCAGTGTGTGTGAGTATGAGTGCAGTGTGTGTGAGTATGAGTGCAGTGTGTGAGTATATATTATTGAATATTTATTTCCAGTGTGTGTATATAATGAGTGCAGTGTGTGTGAGTGCAGTGTGTGTATATAATGAGTGCAGTGTGTGTGAGTGCAGTGTGTGTGAGTGCAGTGTGTGTGAGTGCAGTGTGTGTGAGTGCAGTGTGTGTGAGTGCAGTGTGTGTGAGTGCAGTGTGTGTGAGTGCAGTGTGTGTGAGTGCAGTGTGTGTGAGTGCAGTGTGTGTGAGTGCAGTGTGTGTGAGTGCAGTGTGTGTGAGTGCAGTGTGTGTGAGTGCAGTGTGTGTGAGTGCAGTGTGTGTGAGTGCAGTGTGTGTGAGTGCAGTGTGTGTGAGTGCAGTGTGTGTGAGTGCAGTGTGTGTGAGTGCAGTGTGTGTGAGTGCAGTGTGTGTGAGTGCAGTGTGTGTGAGTGCAGTGTGTGTGAGTGCAGTGTGTGTATATGAATGAAGTGTGAGTGTGTGATGCAGTGTGTGTTTGTGTATGTGTTGGTGGGGGTGGGCATTTGATATGTTATTAATTATTATTAATTATTATTATTTTTTATTATTATTATTTAATTATTATTATTATTATTTTTTTTAATTATCTTTTTTTTTCGTCCCCCCTCCCTGCTTGCTAGCTGGCCAGGGAGGGGGGCTCCTTCCCTGGTGGTCCAGTGTCATTGGTAGTTCAGTGGGGGGAAGGGGGGGCTGGCAGAGCTGTACTTTCCTTTCCTGCAGCTCCTGTCAGCTCTCTCCTCCTCCGCGCAGTCTGTGCAGCTCCCTCTGTCAGCTCCCAGTGTAAGTCTCGCGAGAGCCACGGCTCTCGCGAGACTTACACTGGGAGCTGACCAAGGTGCTGAACGGACGGCGCGGAGGAGGAGAGAGCTGACAGGAGCTGCAGGAAAGGTAAGTACAGCTCTGCCAGCCCCCCCTTCCCCCCACTGAACTACCAATGACACTGGACCACCAGAGAAGGAGCCCCCCTCCCTGGCCAGCTAGCAAGCAGGGAGGGGGGACGAAAAAAAAAAGATAATTAAAAAAAATAATAATAATAATAATAGTGCTGAAAAACTCGGCTTATACTCGAGTATATACGGTACATAAAAGGAGACAGACATGCCCAGTAACATTACATGGAATTCAGTATTATAATGTCCCCCACACCCCCATTTTAAAACTTGGTTCCTTATTTGCAAAATATCCACCATACAAAAGTTTAGTCAGTTCTAAGACCTTACCTACCATGTTAATTTTTTTATTTTGAATAGCAGAGATCTAATAGAGGATTGTGTATTTGTTAATGATGCTCCTTTACCGGGTTTAAAAAGCTTACGTAAATCATTTCAAACCAGGTATAAAACTTTAAAGTACACCTATAGTCCTGAAATAAAAAAAAAAAAAAAAAAAAAAGGTCAGGACCGTATGTTCCCTTCTATAGCTGCCCACCCAACTTTGCTGCTAAAAACAAAGTTAACTAATAAATACTTACCTGGTCTCCAACGTCGAGACTCCGCTGCAGCTGCCCCCTCTGCCTTCAAAAACGACAGCAAGCCTGATTATGTCTTCTATGACCACCGCCAAGCCAAATTCTTCTCACAAAAGCATTGGGACAAGATATGCATGAACAGCTAAACACCCTGCAGCACTGAGCTGCATTCGATTGCAGTATCGAGGCTACAAAACTGCATTATTTTGCATTGCAGGGCCACTGCACCCAAACCGCTTCATTGAGATGAAGTGGTCTGAGTGACTTTAGTGGCCCTTTAACATTTTTACAGCATTATATGGGTGTTGTGTAAAGTCTTAACATTTGTACACAACATGACTTCTTGTTTTCTGGTTTTTGTTGTCTTTTTCATGGGAACGGCTTGTTTATTGCATCATATCCTCTTCCACCCACACACCAGAACATTTGAAGTTTGGTCAGGTGTGCAAGATGACCAAATATGACAAAACATCAGCTGCATAGACAGTCGGATTAATTACACACACTGGCAATAATTATCTGAAATCTAGACCCGATCAACTCGGAATTTAGTTGGAGAGATATAAATGACACACCAAGGAAATCCCAATGTAACATTCTGGCTAAAGGCAGACTTAAATGAAGCTGGTAACATGTCCCTTTTAAAGGAATACCCCAAGAGCCATATTTTTTTCAAAACTTGCACTTAGAAAGTACGTATCAAGGAAAATGAAAAATGAGAAGCGTGAGAAAGTCTAAGTGTGCATACTGCTTGTAAGGATGAAGGTATATTCTTGGTTGCAATTTGCTTTTTATATATCTATTTACTAGCAATGAGAGGATGCAAATCATAATTGTTGCCACTATGCATTTGAATAGATCACAATACTTATAATTGAATGTAGATGTTTCTTACAAGACGTACTGCCAATAAAATTATACCCTTATAGTTTAATATAATTTCAACCTGACTGCACAGATGCTTACAATTTAAATACTATAGTCAATCAATAGTCAATATTAATTATAAATTCATTATAAAATGGTGTGTCACCAACCCTCCTTATGAAATCGAGCAGACAGAACAAAATATTGGTCATACAAGAACACTGTAGCTTGGTGATGTCAGAGGTCTGACAAACATCAGGAAGCAGCTCTGAAACAGCCTGTATTGCTTGTACAGATAGATTGGGGGGGGGGGGGGGGAGCATGTTTTTTTTACACCAAAACTGCTTAATTAAGCTAAAGTTGTTCAGGTGACTATACTGTCCCTTTAACTCACCCACCATGTACACTTTAGGAATGATTGCCAGCCTGTAGAGGAACGGCTTTTTCTCAGTCAGTAACGGATTTAATGTCTGCAAGCATGTTGAAAATGTCTGCCAACACCGTTTCCAAACCGTAAAGGATGTTTTAATGGGTGATACCATTCCAACAATCATGAATGAGTGAAGAGACTACCGTTTAAAAAAATTTAAAATTTGTGTTAGGAATACAAAGACGGGTGTGGTTCCTCCTCCACCATCAGTCAATGGGGGAACCGAATACACATGCCTGGCAAGTGCCGCATGCACATTAGACCTTTCACATAGGAATGCATTGACTCAATGCTTTCCTGAGTGGGTTTTAGCTGATGCTGGATGTCCTGCAAAGCGTAAGCACGTCCAGCATAGTTTCACGAAACCAAGCAAAAACAAAATATGACCAGTCATTGTAGTTATATACTACACTACATCTTCCAAGTTATTTTTTGTGTATTACAATAGTATGAAACTTATAACCCTTTCGCAAAAAATTGGGTGGTCATTTCTGCAATGTTGGCGTATAAAGAAATGACCATAAAAATGCACCGGTACAAAAGGAAAAAATATATATATATTGTTTTTAAACAAATTCCCTTTAAAGTGATCATATATCAAGCTTTGATATAAATGGTAACACGGCAAAGGCCATATGCTGAGAAATTACCAAGTGCAATTTTCAAATTATATCTTTCATTTTGATTGCATGCCAAAATATTATATTCCCCATATTAATCATTTTGTGATAAAAAGGACTGCTTATTGTTAACACAACTTTATCCAGAAAAAGTGAGCGAGCATAACTGCATCTGCATTTTAATTATAAATGTCTGACATTACCTTGACGATTAATTTCATTCTTAAGGAGTTCTTGCATTGGCTCTTCTTCAGCAATGTCCAGTGGAGTGTCTCCTTCACTATTTACTGCACCTACATTAGCTCCTCGACTTATTAAATACCTAACGGGAAATGGAATTGCAAAAAAAAAATGATGAAAGAGTAAAGGCAAACCAAGTTAGTCTTTAATTCTCAATATATTTTTACAGAGAAATAATTAAAAACTGAGCACATTTAAATTTATACAAATTCATAGAAAGGGAACATCAAAATAAGACTAAATACCTCAAATACGAATGTAATGTGTGCTACATGTGCTGAAAACCACAAATACAGCAATTATAATTCACAACCGAATGGACAGTAGAAGTGGTCTTAAATGGTAGTAGAATGGATAGATTCCTCACACGTGAGAAAGAACGTTTGAGGGACACGCAACTGTCAAAACACCAAAATAATCACGGTTTAGCAGATATAACCCAAATGAAAACATGCACACATTTAATTATGCATTATTTACACTAGGGGTGGGGGTCAATCTGAAAACAGCTTTCAGAAGCTGCACATCTCTTGTCTGAAGACTTTGCAAGTCCATCACAGACTTTCTTTTGGTTGTCCAATTGCAGCTCAATGAAATGCAGGTGTTTTGGGCAACTGACTGCCTCTTTAGTTTAGCTCCACAAAGCTAAACTACCCGGAAGCAAAAGGATCGGTTTTCTGGCTAACCTTATTACACCCTCCTGGATTTCAATTTATAAAAGTGCCAATTTCTATTAAAACCTGCACTCTTGGTAACACACACTTCATACATAAAGTATTTCTGCAAGTTGGAGTACCTTAGGGTTCTGAAGTGTTCCTTTAATCAATAAGGAACTTCTAATTCAGGTGTTTGTCGGGGGTTACCTAAAAAACCCTGTCCAACGGGGCCTTGTAGTATAAGCGGTTGAGCACCACTCAGTTTATTCACAACTCTGTTCAGCTTTGTGAATAAGGATGTGATCTTTCAAACCTACAATCATTTAAGAATACAATAAAAAGGTGAAAGGAAGGTAGGGCTTGTGGGATGCACATATTGCACACGTTGGATATATCTTGGATGGTGAGAGAGGAAGTACAATTCCTCATGTGATGTCATTGATCCAAGGGGTAGACTTATAGTAGCATGACTTTTTATAAAGTGCTGTAGAGAAGTGATCTATTCCATACGACAGATATATAAAGTATACTTTTCTAAAGAAATTGGTTTATCTGCAAGGTGAACCAAAGTGAAAGCATGCAGAAGCAAAGAAGATAAGAATGCCTTTGCAATGCAAAAACGATGGTCCAATATGTACACACGTGGGTTTGTTTCAATTTAGTCAATATAAATTCAGTTCCTCTTACTTTACGTCACTATTACTTTAGTACATTGTGCACAGTCCGGTTAAATGTAATAAGGGGAATTCAAACCGCATAACCACTACAGATCATTTCCAAACAGCTTGACATTTAACTGGGAGTCCTGCATCTCCCAGATGTCACTAAAGTTAGCTATATTTGTAAAGAGGAGCTGGACGGCATATGCCTGGGGAATCCAGGAAAGTGTCAAACCATTGAACTGTAGTGGTTATGGTGCTTAGAGAGTGTCTTTGAAATCTGGCTGCATTATGGTCAAAAAGCACACAGAATAAATTGTAAGCTCATTTGAACAAGGTACTCATCAAACTATTGTTCCTGAAACATTTTGTAATTGTCTGATATATTATTAAATTTCCCTCTTTATAATATTGCAAAGCATTGCAAAATACATTGGCACTATATAAATATGATAAACAAGACCTACATACATTCACTCACTGTATTTTAAGAAAATATGTATTTATTAAACGACTGTCTGCAAAGCCAAAATAATGTAAACATAAGACAAAAAAAAAAAATCCAACATTTATATTTAACATTTGTAAACCAATATCAAAAACTTATTTGAAGCAAATAGTTAAAAACCAAAAACCAAAAGCACTCACTCGGCTATGTCAAGATATCCACAAGAAGACGCAGCGTGCAGTGGTATCCAGCCTTCATTATCTGGTTGATTAATACTAGCTCCATTCTCCACCAGAAATTTGACCATATCCAGGTTATCATCAATGCAGGCCTGTAATTAAAGAAGACATTTATTTTTAAAAGAGAGCGCAAGTTTAAAGTTCCAGAACACTGAGCCATGCTGTAAAACATTTTACCAAGAAATAAATGAATAACAAAAAGGATACATTTGATAGCCTCTTGATATCATTGCTTAGTTTCAGAAACAGTCAGTGAGAGAGTTTCAAGGAGTTCATACTGCACAACTCCTGCAATATGCCAGTCATGCGTTACAGAAGAATACTAAACAGTCCAGAAAAAAAAAAAAGGGGGGGGGGGGGGAAGAATCCAGACCATTTCCATCACAGCACCAAACAGAACAACTCTAACACAACATTCGAAATGCCAACATTTTCTTATTTCAAGAGGTGAAAAGGGAGTAATCCGTAAATTAACAGATTATGGATGGTACACAAAGAATAGCACATATTCCGGCATCCTGAAATCATACCGCCGCAACACAGTTATTAACACTTGAAATCCATGCGAAGCTAAGGCATGCCTCTTCTCACAAGACACCATCACGATGCCTTTTGAGAAGTGGCATGCCTTGGGCACTCATTGCTGGGACATTGAGATTTACAGGTAGGTGCAGATGCATCATGCCTCACCAGGACTAGCAGTACAGTAGCAGGTTTTTTTCACTTACCTGATACCAGCTTAGATGTCCCTCGGCGCTGGTTTGGGCTTTTCCTCCACGGACATCTTTTGATGGGGGCATTAGGAAAGCTTTGGCTCATCATGCTGGACATCCTCATGCAAAGCGTGAAGGCCTCCAGCGTCATTTCACGGAGTCAAACTTTGTAAGCAGCAACTAGAGGCTGTCTTAACACTGCAATGTAAACATTACAGTTTCTCTAAAACTGCACTGGTTTTACTTTGCAGAGTTGAAGGCACAAGAACGCTGCGCCCGACCACTTCAATGAGATGAAGTGGTCTGGTTACCTACACTGTCCCTTTAAATTGACACTTCAAGCACTAAAAAATGTTAATGCATTTCAGGCAAGTTAAAGGAACACACTAATCACAATACAATATGGTTGTGGCCTCATTAACATGCTATATTTTTCATGCTCAAATAAACAAATAAAAAAAAAAATAAAAAAAAAAAAAGTCTTGCAGTCTGCCTCCAAGCCACACTTAAGATAAAGAAATACTTCCTTATCAAATTTATGTACACAACTCAGCCACAAACAGCAGTGAGTGATCTGAACTACAAAGCAACTAGCAATAGAAGGAGAAGACACCCAAGGAGACATACAGAAAGGAAATCACTACCTCTTTGTAATTTACCTGACTATCGGCAGTCACGTTATGAAAAAAAGCAACTCACTCCGTGTTTAGGGTCTGAGCTGTAAGCAAGCTGTATTGGTGACTGGAGTGTCCCTTTAACCTGCCTGAACCTGTAATAGCAAAGAACCACTGTTGATATGCAGCAAATGCCTCAGGGCTGAACAATTCACATAACCAGGAATTGCCAAAATACTTAATCTGGAAAAATCCCTCATGTTTTTAAATTAAAAGTTTGGCTAATCCGAATAAGCATTAATGCCACAATTTAGTGAATAAACAACAAAAGTGTAGATTGGGCTAACATACAATACAAGGAATGCATTTCAGTATATAATGCACTTTATACAAACATCACATTTATACAGAAAAACGTGTCTACAAACAGACCGTGCTTCCCATTTAAATTATATCCAGTTAATTAAATATGTTTCACTGTGTTTACTTTTACCTTTTCAGTGTTTGTGCTCCAACTAGGCAAACTGCGTCATCTAAAAATGACACTTTTATATGCATTATACTTTTCAAAAAGGAATTCACGCAAGCAACATGCTAGTAGAATAAAGCATTGCCAAGTGAAATAAAAATGTATGCAGCACTTGGCACACAGGAGTAGAAGTCTAAACGTATTTGACCAAATTTGGTCAGCTAATTGTGCCTTATTTGGCAGTAATCAGCTTGAATAGTTCAAACATTCTTTCACTAGTCATTAAGTGGTTTGCTAGTGTGGGCTTCTTTGCAGTAAACAAATGGGATGTTCTAGTTATTAAAGCAGATGCTCAAGGATGAAATTAGTAATGGTACAATGTGCAACCCACATAGCTTCTGATAATTTCAGAAACATGCATTCTGCAAATGAATGTTCATAGAAAATAGACACCATTTTTAACATTAAAGGAACACTATAGTCAGCTAAATTACTTTAGCTAAATAAAAGCAGTTTTAGTGTATAGATCATTCCCCTGCAATTTAACTGCTCAATTCACTGTCATTTAGGAGTTAAAGGGACACTATAGTCACCTGAACAACTTTAGCTTAATGAAGCAGTTTTGGTGTATAGAACATGCCCCTGCAGCCTCACTGCTCAATCCTCTGCCATTTAGGAGTTAAATCCCTTTGTTTATGAACACTAGTCACACCTCCCTGCATTTGACTTGCACAGCCTTCCATAAACACTTCCTGTAAAGAGAGCCCTATTTAGGCTCTCTTTATTGCAAGTTCTGTTTAACCCCTTAAGGACACATGACATGTCTGACACGTCATGATTCCATTTTATTCCAGAAGTTTGGTCCTTAAGGGGTTAATTAAGATTTTCTTATCCCCTGCTATGTTAATAGCTTGCTAGGCCCTACAAGAGCCTCCTGTATGTGATTAAAGTTCAACTTAGAGATTATTTAAGGTAAATTACATCTGTTTGAAAGTCAAACCAGTTTTTTTTTTCAATGCAGGCTCTGTCAATCACAGCCAGGGGAGGTGTGGCTAGGGCTGCATAAACAGAAACAAAGTGATTTAACTCCTAAATGACAGTGAAATTGCAGGGGAATGATCTATAAACAAAACTGCTTTATTTAGCTAAAGTAATTTAGGTACTATAGTGTTCCTTTAAATCACTTTGTTTCTGTTTATGCAGCCCTAGCCACACCTCCCCTGGCTATGATTAACAGAGCCTGCATGAAAAAAAAAATTGGTTTCACTTTCAAACAGATGTAATTTACCTTAAATAATTGTATCTCAATCTCTATTGAACTTTAATTACTTACAGGAGGCTCTTGCAGGGTGTAGCAAGCTATTAACACAGCAGGGGATAAGAAAATCTTAATTAAACAGAACTTGCAATAAAGAAAGCCTAAATACGGCTCTCTTTACAGGAAGTGTTTATGGAAGGCTGTGCAAGTCACATGCAAGGAGGTGTGACTAGGGTTCATAAACAACGGGATTTAACTTCTAAATGGCAGAGGACTGAGCAGTGAGGCTGCAGGGGCATGTTCTATACACCAAAATGGCTTCATTAAGCTAAAGTTGTTCAGATGACTATAGTGTCCCTAGGTAAAACGATGCATGCATACTATACAAGTTTATATCCCATGTCGAAGTCCAGGCATACATAAAATTTAAATGAACACCACAGGAGCAATGACAACTAAAGCACGCTATTGTAGTTATGATAACTGGGTACATTGGCGCCCCGCATGGTAAGAAGTCCGTTTCAAAGGTGTCACTTTTACCTGGGTACACTGGGACAGCCGAAATCACATAGGAAAGGTGTTTTTATTCACCTTTTCCCCCTCGCCGTGCCAGTCTTGCTGCAGCTGACCCCACCTGCATGGTGGAGATCAATTATGATCTAATCCATTCCCATAGGGAAGCTTTGGGAGGCTATTGCGCTTGTGTGACAAAACACCACACTGCGCCAATCAGCATCTCCTCAGACATGCATTGACTCAATGCTTCTGTATGGGGAATGCTAGTGACGAATGCCTATTAGATGCACAGCAGTGTTACATCATAGGCAGTACTGTTTTAAGATTGTGTACTTTGGCTTCACCACAGTTTTGTGAGATCCCAAGAATTTACACATTACTACGATGACCAAAGTGCAACATGACCTGGTACACGAATACATACTCATGTCAAAAAAAAAAAGGTATGGTTACTACAATATTTCAGCTGCAATTGTAGGAATTAGTTCAGTACAGAAGCTTCCAGTTAACTACAGCATACAGAATGATTTCATTGAATAAATGTAAAGGTCTATTAAATATTAATTTCTACAACATTTAATCAGAAAACTATACATGACACCAGCTTCGAAGTCTTCTAAATGTGTCACTTGCAAACAACATTCTTGCAAAAAGAGATTAAAATGCATTGCAGAAAACTGAACCTGTGCAAACCATGCATATATTACATAAAAACCAAAAAAGGTTTTGTACAATCAAAATGTACCCATGAATGTTTCAAAAGTCATAACCTTCCCATATAAAATGCCACAAAAGGAATTCCATTAGCAGTCTTTCAGCTGGTATATTAGCTACTGTTGAGCAGTCCTCAGTAAAGAAAACAGTTAAAGACAGCTGGATGAATGACATCACTGTATTGAGGCATTACAAATTTAGCTCTGACTATACATGGTTTTGGGCATCCCCATGACCAAACTGGAATAGAGACTTGGGGGGAGGGAGGGGAGAGTGTTGGCAAACTGTAAAAGTGAAACATACTTGTCCTTTTAAACCTTTCCAGGATATGCTTCGGGAAAGAAAGATAAACCTTCCAAACAAAAAACAATGGCATTTGTGTATGCACAGAAGTACCTGTGCTGTAAAGCCATGTAGAATTCATTTGCACACAATTACTTTAAAATGCTAGTTAATTATAGGGTAGAAGAAACTGCATCTAAGAATGGAGGAGTTCTAAGATTCCAGTGATTTATAGAACAGCTCTGATTTACCAGATTTGTTGCCATGGATATTTCAAACAGTATCAATTACCCAAGGTGTATAATATTTTGCATATTCACAACATACAAATTTATGCCACATGTCATATAATGTTAAAATGAAGCTTAAAGTGACAAACCACACATTTATGTCGCTAGCATGCATCTAATAGATCACCATAAAAAAGCAAAAGCACGTGGGGTATACTAAAACTTACAATTTTAAAAACTTTCAATAAGATTAGGGCAGCTCTACAACATATCGACTGGCATAAACTCCTTAGTGAAAAAAACACTGAAGACTGGGAAAATATTTGAAGGGCTATTAAGGGATACTATTCAGGATTTCATTGAGAAGAACTGTGTTATTAGCAATAATCAGCATTGTATTATGAAACATAGGTCATGTCAAACTAGCCTAATTGCATTCTTCGAAGAAGTAAGAAGAAGTATAGATCAAGGTGTTGCAGTGGATGTGATCTACTTGGATTTTGCCAAGGCATTTGATACGGTTCCTCACAATAGGTTAGTCTTCAAACTAAAAGAAATTGGTCTAGATTAATATTCTTGGGTAGAACATTGGCTTAAGGATAGCGTGCAATGTCGCGTTGTCATTAATGGTACATTTTCAGGCTGGACAAAAGTTGTAAGTGGTGTCCCTCAGGGTTCTGTTTTGGAACCGCTTCTATTTAACATATTCAATAGGCATTGAAATCAATGTTTCAGTGTTTGCAGATGACAAAACTTTATAAAGTGATAAAATGTGAGCAGGATATTGCTTTGCTGCAGAGGGATTTAGATAGATTGGGGGACTGGGCACTAACATGTCAGATGAAAATTAATGTAGAGAAAGCAAAGTTATGCATTTTGGCGTCAAGAATGCACAAGCAACTTACACCCTAAATGTTTGTGAATTAGGGGTAACCACACACGAGAAGGATTTGGGACTTGTTAAAGACAACAAAATACGCAACAGTATGCAATGTCAATCTGCAGTTGCCAAGGCCAGTAAGGTTTTGTCATATATAAATAGGGGCATAAATTCTTTGGATGAAAATAAAATTTTGCCTCTTTTTATAAATCGCTGGTAAGACCACACCTTGAATATTCTGTGCAGTTTTTGGCACCTGTTCTAAAGATGGATATCATGGCACTAGAAAAAGTGCAGAGACGAGCTACAAAATTGATAAAAGGAATGGAGCATTTTAGTTATGAAGAAAGGTTAAAAAATTTAAATCTCTTTAGTTTGGAAAAACAGCGCCTCAGAGGGGATATGATAACATTATAGAAATATATTCGGGGCCAGTACAAACCATTATCTGGAAATCTACTCATAAACAGGGCTATACATAGGACACGAGGTCACACATTTAGGCTGGAAGAAAGGAGATTTCATCTAAGACAAATAAAGTTTTTTTTTTACAGTAAGAGCAATAAGGATATGGAATTTTCTGCCGGAAGAGGTGGTTTTATCAGAATCCATACAGATGTTTAAACAGCAATTGGATAAATACTTTAAAAAACATAACATGCAGGGATATAATTTCTAATTAGTGGCTTAATAGCTGCTTGATCCAAAGAGATATCGGACTGCTTTTTTGGGTCAATAGGGAATTTTCTTCTAGTTTGTTGCAAAATTGAAAGTGTGTTAGACTGGGTTTTTGGCCTTCTTTTGGACCAACAGCAAAAACATATGTGAGGAAGGCTGAACTTGATGGACACAGGTCTCTTTTCAGCTATGTAACCATGCACAATGAGAAATTCCAGGTTATGTTTACATGGTGCTAAAAGCACATTCTGTACACAGAAACCATAGACTGATGCACATTAAAAACTCACATCATAGCAACTCCCACAAATTATCCACTGCCAAAAGAAAAAGGTGCAATACATAATGCATTAAACGACCACTCTACACTCCAAAAACACTTCAGCAGGCTTTATGGGTGAGGAGTATCCTATATTAATCCCAGTTTCTATGAGAAATCACTTGAAATTACTTGAGCGTGCCTGCTTCCTCCCAAACAGACCTTAGACCACATGTGCGCACGCACCATTGTGTGTGCACACATGAGAACCAATTCAGAGGAAGCCTCTGTCTGGTTATTTCCCAGTGAAGAGACTGATTGGGGGGAGGGGAAGGAGGGCTTGTTAAAGTTGCAGTTCATAAGATCTGCAGCAATTTAAAGCTCTTTAAATTATACCCCCAATAAATACATGCATGATAAATTGGGTGTATGTCTCCTAAATGTTTCTTTTTTTTTTTAAATAATTTTTTGCCTATTTGGGCAGTTCCTTTAATATATTAGCAAAAAATGCACGTTGGAATGACCCTTCAAGTATCTGAACGTGGCCTGTCCGTGTTCCCTTAATCAAACATTATCAGGATTTTTCACTAAATGAGGCTTCAAATAGAAGAGCAGAATAGCATAAGCGGAAATAAATCTCGGCTATACTTACAGTTCGACAGTTTTGGTCTTAAGGGACACTTTAGGCACCCAGACTACTTCCATTCTTTAAAGTGTTCTAGGTGTTGTGTCCCTGTCCCCTTATCCCTGCAATGTAAAACAATGCAATATGATAGAAACTGCAATGTTTATATTGCAAGGTTAAGATTGTCTCTAGTGGCAATCTACCAGACAGCCACTAGAGGCACTTCCTGCTATTTGACAGAGTGTTTAAAGTATTTAACCAATTCATGGCTGGATGAGGAGGCAGAGGGACACTTGAGTGTTAGGAATACAGTTTTGCATTCCTAACACTGTAGTGATGCTTTAAATATGAAATTTATTTTGAATTTTTACTGTACTAGTGAATAACATGTAAGTTTATTCACGGATATATTAACTGGTGTGAAGTTGTGAACAGTGCAGAGAAGGGAAATATAAAACACTCTTGAATGTGCAGTATATCTGTGTTTAGGGTCACTATTTCTCTACAACACCTGTTACTCAATTGACTGGCATATATATCCTCACCCCTCCCCCCCACCCCTTTTGTAATAAACTGCAAAAACTACCTGCAAGGGTTAACTCCTACTCCAGTGGTGGTCTACCATACAGCCACTAAACGGACTGTCCAGCGTCACCGGAATACCTATAGGAAAGCATTAAATAATGCTTTCCTATGGGGAAATCTTAATGTAAGCGATCGTGGTCATTGCCGCGCATGAGTATTAGCACCCCCCCCCCCCCCCCCCCCCCGGCAGGCATTGGCAGGGGAGGAGTAAAGGCGAACCAAAGCCAGTGGCAAGGGACATCGGCCCTGAACCCAAGTAAGGGACTTTTTACCCTTTCTGCACCATGGGGGGGAGGGGGGGGGGGGGAGGAAGAGGGGGAAGCTATAGAGCCAGGAAAACTAGTTTGTTTTCCTGGCACTATAGTTTCCCTTTTATTTATTTTTTTCATGAGATGCTCTGTCTTTTAAATTTATATCGAAGGAACACTATCGCTTTTATATGGGATTCCCATGTCACGTAATCAAGTTTTACTCTGTCAGTGCAGCGGAAGCGCCTCTAGTGGATGTAAGTATGGCTCTTAACCCTGTACATATGTAAAACCGCAATGAAATGAAAAAACACTGCAGGGTCAAGAGGACAGGGACGCTGTACTCAGACCACTTCATTGAGATCTGGGTGACTAAAGTGTTCCTTTAAAATTTAGCCAACAACATTACAATCCAGATGAGACAAGGCAAAGTACAAATTAGAAACATTGTTTAATTTCTCCTCTTCTCTGTATCCTGACTGCTAGGTGCAAAGGGTGGAGCTCATAACAATGACAAACAGGAAATCAAGCTGGAGGCATCCAGTTGTAGTATACATAGGTGTGGGTTTCTACGAATTATTTTTTTACAACTCACAAATACATATTTGATAAATATGTGTACATGGGTAAAAATTAAAAAAAAAAAATCATAAAAATCCTGGGCAGTGACAGTTCCAATTTAAAGCTTTTTTCAAGGCCATCATTATAATTCAATTAAAAGGGCATCCAGTGACATCATGCAAAAATTGACATAATAGCTCATCCAATTACAGCCTTTTCGTAATTTTGTATGGGCGAACTGAACACTCATACAAGCATTTCTCATTAAGTTTCATCAAAAGAATCTTATAAAACTATGCATTGTTTCCCAGTAGAATGAGAACATTTTCAGGTGAACAGTAGCATGCCTCATTCGTGTCTTGCCACTTCCCCTTGGAAGTGGTGAAACAAAGAAGAGCCAAGTTGCATTTGAATATTGCAAAAACATGCATCAGGACTTATTTTTGTACATTCTTTCACATTTGAGTGGCAAATGACCTCTACACTGGTGGCATTCCATTTTTGTAACAGTATCCATGACATGGTCATACAACCTTGTAGTGAAACAATTTGTCCTGTTTAAAGGATCACTATAGGGTCAGGAACACAAACATGTATTCCTGACCCTATAGTGTTAAAACCACCATATGGCCCCTTCATGCCTCCATGTCCCTCGTCGCTGTCTCCTCCTCCGCGCCACTCCTCCTTCTGATTCCGCCGGCCGGTGGGCGAGACTGATCCCGCCCACCGGCCGAAGAGACCTAATGCGCATGCGCTGCATTATTAGCGCTCCCCATAGGAAAGCATTGAAAAATATTTTCAATGCTTTCCTATGGGGAAATGAGCGACGCTGGAGGTCCTCACATAGCGTGAGGACGTCCAGCGACGCTCTAGCAAGGGAAATCCTTGCTATAAATCAGGAAGTGACCTTTAGTGGCTGTCTAGTAGACAGCCACTAAAAGGAGGAGTTAACACTGCAATGTAATTATTGCAGTTGATAAAAAAAAATGCAATAATTACAGTTGCAGGTTTAGGAGTAGTGGGAGATGGCACCCAGACCACTCCAATGGGCAGAAGTGGTCTGGGTGCCTGGAGTGTCCCTTTAAAACCTTCAGAGCAAACCAACTCACAGCTTGGGAAATTAATGTGTCTAAATACAAAATACATTAAAGTGGCGTTTAATAAACCTAAGAAAAAAAAATAATTTTGGGAGGTTCGTCCGAATCAAATTCCTTTTAATCCACACCTGGACAAATCTATCCATCTAGGACATAGCTGTGGAGACATCGTTCGTTTGGGTCTGCATTAAGGAATGTGTTTTGGATGAACCAACCTAGTGTTTAATAAGAAAACAGGGGGAACAAAACTATACCTTTTCTGGTCAAGTACTTTGGCAAACAAACATCTGACTTCAAATGGTTAACACATTCCAATTGTATAGTTCTAACTAGAGTTGAGTTTCCTCAGCACAGCAGATAATGTGGATTAACAGGAGAGACTGGTTTCAGATA
The DNA here is from genome assembly GCF_036172605.1 of Pelobates fuscus. Lineage (NCBI taxonomy): Eukaryota > Metazoa > Chordata > Amphibia > Anura > Pelobatidae > Pelobates > Pelobates fuscus. Next base: position 42,448,519 of record NC_086319.1, on the reverse strand, counting down.
ACTGCTGTGCAGTCCCACCTGCTTCCTTAATGCCAAATACTCTCAACCCTAAACAATGTTGTAAAACATTCTAACAGATAGATTGTAAATTAAACAAACCCATTGAGGGCCAATTAGAAGCACATGTCAAAGTAGTAAATATATTTATAAGTGTTCCTTGGCTCTACATTCTTCTACGCCTTCTTAAAGAAAAAGAAAAATTCACATTTTTATCCAGCGCCATGCCAGTGTCGCCGTGGCAGCACTTTCTTCTGATGGATGATCTTGGGTCAATCCAATCCTTTTCAAAAAGAAACACTGCCCTAGCGTACGCAATGCTGTACCATTCTCTATGAAAGCTACTCACTGCTTTCAGTAGGACAGTAGGTCCCCCCCCCTTATTGTTTTATTAGGGCCCCCACCCACCGCTCAGGGGTGGGGGCCAGGGGGGGAGGACAGTAGGCCCCCCCTTATTGTTTTATTAGGGCCCCCACCCACCGCGCAGGGGTGGGGGCCGGGGGGGAGGACAATAGGTCCCCCCCTTATTGTTTTATTAAGGCCCCCACCCGCCGCTCAGGGGTGGGGGCCAGGGGGGGAGGACAATAGGCCCCCCCCTAATTGTTTTATTAGGGCCCCCACCCACCGCGCAGGGGTGGGGGCCGGGGGGAGGACATTGGCTCCTCCCCCCCTCCCCCCCCCCCACTTACCATTTTTTTTTTACAGTGAGCAGCCACAGGCTGCTCACTGTTTAGTGGACATGCGGTATAGCGAGTAGGGGCATTGGGGAGATTTCAATCTCCCTTGTGCTATTATGGGGGTCATATTGACCCCCATAGAGTGAGGGGGGGACCTGGGGGGCTTATGAAGTGGTGGGGAGCTCTGCTCCCTGCCGCTTCTATAGTTACATATTACAAGGAGGGAGCTGCACGCCGGTAGCTCCCTCCTTGTAATAAACTGAACGAACAAACTAACACTGATATTCGGTGTTAGTTTGATTTTTTCTATTCATTCGTCTGTTTGATGAATGAATGAATGAAATTCCCGTTCGCATGTCCAGGTGTTTCACTGGGCATGTGCGGGAATCTCACAGTCTGTGTAGTGTGGGTAGATGACGTGTCCCACAGGGACTTCACCTACCCACACAAAGATGGCGGCGCCCTGAATATAGATCGGGGCAGAAGATAAAGAATTAAAAATAGGTAATCTGGGGGGCTTAGGGGCATTTGGGGGTGACTAGGGGGTCGATCGGAGGCGGGAGGGGGGTTAAAAAAAAAAAACGGGATTCGGCATGACAGTGCCGCTTTAAAAGAAACAGGCAAATGAATGATAAATTACATGTGTAAGTAAATATGTTTAAAAAGATAACATGGTCCAAAAGTGTGGCGCATGACTGGCTTAAAATTGTACAACATTATTTTACAACAAAGCCCTTTTCTGACTTACAATAAAATCTGATTTTAAAAAGATACTTCCATAGAATACATCAAAGCACACACATCTAGCAAAGTTTTATAAAGAAAATAAAAAGTAAAAAAGATTCTAACCCTGGTTCTATTTTTCATGAGACATTTTTAAATAAAATGGGCAGTTACATTACAGCTGTCTCCTGTTTTCAACATGAAAATACATTTGTTTATATGCTTTTCACGCAAACGCTCATACAAACAGCATCTCATCCTGGTCTTAATCGTAAGAGCCCCAAGACGCAGTGTGAGACAATTTTTACATTGATTGTCAAATGATTTATAAAAAATATATGCAGATGAATAAGTCTATATTATGACTCTTAATGTTTTATGCATAATTATTTAATTCCATTTCAAAGCATGATATTTGTTCATTTGCAAGCATCCTTGGGAATGAGGAACATAATCTGTTTACATAAAGTGTTCCAATGCTATTGTATGGAAGTACAAAGAATAGTATAGATTGCAACTCATGTATTCACTTGCTTAATATAATGTAAGAACATTTTAGTGCTCAATATACAGTTTTCCAGCATAATTTTTGGGACCAGACAAAATAAAATATACAGGAAAGACACTCGAAATCTTAAAAGCAGCTGGGTCCTGGGAATGGACCTTCTACAGTCCTTAAAACACTATATGAAATCACACTTGCATATGCCAAGATGCCATCATTAAATTCATCTAAGATAATACTGCAAGGGGGGTGAATATATATAATACAATTCTCTCTCACCCGTCCAACACCCCCGACAACCATTTTTATCTATGTAGGATGGATTCACACTTGAGAATGTAGAAACAGTCTGCTTTATAGAGTGGCTAAAGAAGGGGTAGGTCATGCATGCCAAGGGAGTAGATTATCAGTTTTTGCCAAATTACACCAAGTAGTTTAAAGCACCAATTTATTAATATACATTTGTAGTAAAATACATGATTAACCTATACAATTTTCTAATGAAATTATATATGACACTTCTCTTCACTTGTCCATCAACCCGTGGGCATACAGCCCACTACAAGTGGTTTCCCTGGTAGGATTTTATTCTATACTGCAAAACCTTCTCAGACATACTTACAGGTACAGCATGCTGCTTCAGTAGTAGCCTAATACCCTAGCAATACTGAAAGAAAGCAATCCCTTTATAAAGTGGTGTGCCTATACAGGTGGTATAAAATAAATATAACAGGAAGACCCACTTTATAGCAGCACATCATATATATCAGTTGAAGACCATGTCACCAATTAAAGAAATTTTTTTATTTAAATGTATGTATTTTATTTGACTCTCATCTAGGATTAAGAAACACATAAAATCAAATTAACAGTGATCCTGTGTTTTACTTTTGTCCATGAAATGAACCAGGTTTGAATTTTTTAATTAGAAATCAGTCTTTGTAAATGAGATACATTGTTCTTCTACTAAATTACATTTTAGTTGCATGCATTGTTAATAGTAAGTTACCTAAAATTTCTCCTCTGGCTACACTCCCACCCTTTTTGTCCATTTGCAGCGATAGGTGGTAGTGATAGGGGTAACAATAACAGTTACCCTTCAAGGCAGAGGGTAGTTTTGTGAAGGAGACAGATAATTAGAAAAGAACAAATGAAAAGATCTGTTAGGGTGAGTCAGGTTGATTTGGGGTTAATTAGGAAACATTTTTTGTTGTGTAGAACAGTTTTCAACCAGTAGTTGCAGTACTATTACACTTGGATATTTTGTGCCCTCAAAAGAAATGACAAGAAAGTGTTTTTTGTTTTGTTTGTTTTTTAAGTAAAGTATTAGTAAACTCGATGAATTGTCGCATTGGTTGCTTCTATCCAGAGTTTTTACTAGCATTTCATAAAACTGAGTGTAGAGTATTACGATGTGACAGAATCGCTGTGTAACTTCTCACCTGGAAACATACTTACATCACTAAAGTATGTTAAACTGTCAGAAAGTATTATGACAAGATTTTTCTTTTACAAACAGTTCATTGGTGTAAAAGATTTACAATACAATTGCACTTCCATTTCTCAGCAATTGTTTTACATTGTGCTTAACTGCTTAAAGGGACACTACTGAGCTCAGCAAAGCAAAAAACAGGACCGGTTGTTTGACAAATCTGCACTTTTTGTAAAGTAAAAAAAAAAAAAAAACACTCTACACATGAAGCATTTCAGCAAACTAAGCTACTTTAGGGATGTGGAATGTTACTTTAAGACATCAATTTTAAAAGGTCTTCATGTGTGGCATCAAACACAGAATGATCACAGCTAATGATTCTCAGAGATGCACTGGACTCAATGCACTCATGCTTCTTGTGCTGGCTAGGGAGTAAAGGAACGGAGTGACATCACTATGTTCCGACGCAAGCGTGCTGACGTTACAGACAAGATTTGTCCTGCTTGGGGAAGACTACAGGCGGAGTGCAGACAGGAGGTCGGGTGGTGTTACACAAATCTTTATATTTTACATTAAATACACCATGTATCTTTATAATATATATGGTAGCAATTATTTAAGGCAAGTCATTTGCACTTTAACTCAGAGATTATATCAACCATTGGTTCTCAAGATGGAGGCACCAAGTCCCAGAAAAGAGTAGTGTGGATTTTCACATTTTAATTTTCAGGCCTCAAACAGATTTGATAACTACACTGTATGAACAAACAGTAAGTGATCATTCCTTTTTAACCACCACCACCACCACAATTTTGCATAGTAATCTGCCCAAACCGCCATCAATGTCACCACCAAGCACCCATAGCACTCTTCAGTCACAATTATCCATCAACCAAGTGTGGAAGCACCCAGGACACATTTTGCAGCCAACATTGCTAAAAATCCAATACACTGAAGTTCCACAGTACCCACAATACAATAAACTGATAACCATATACTTAAACTGTGAACTCTCAATATACCATGTTCAGCATAAAAGGATGCGATTATCGGATTTAAATTGCTAATAAATCTGTAATCAGGCTGCAGCAGTTCCTGAAGAGTTTCACAAATGGGTGTGGGGGGCCTTAAATGCATAATTAACTTCCTCTTTGCAAACTACGCTATAGAGGGGGAGGACAGTCAAGCATAACCAATTATCACCAAGCTATCAAATATTGTGACAGGTCTCTGATCACCATAGTCACCTGGGACATATATTTGGCAAGCTAACCTGAAGTTGCAGCCTCATCCTATCAAAAGCAATCAAATATGGAAGAAATTGATAGCGGAAATGCAGAAGTGGAACTTCTGTATTAGAAATATGGAAGTAGGGCCCCGATCGGGATTGACCCAGAAGCAGATGAAGTTGCCCAACAGAACCAAAGTCACTACAATGGTTTGTAGAGGTTATGATTCTTAGAGTGCCCTTTTAAGGCACTGTAAAGTACAAAGCACACTAACTAGCCTTAACTGAACACTTCAAGTACTATAACCACTACAGCATGTTGTAATGATTATGATGCCAGAAGTTCCCCCTTATTGTAAGCAGTTAAACTATTTTAGAACAGTTTGACATCTTAACTGAAGTCTGCTGGGGACTTCACAGAAATCATATTATAACTTAAAACTAAAAGTCTCAGAGAAATTAAATCATGCCTTTTTAGATTATTTAATGTAAAACACAGAATTTATACATTTTAAATAAAAATTACTAAAAGGCTACTCAATGTTTTGCACAATTATATTGCACTTGCAAAACACAAAGTTTTGTGTTTTGCAAGTGCAATATAATTGTGCAAAACATTGAATAGTTTTGCAACTTCCTCTAAAGCACAAAACTGCACCGTTGAAATTAAAAAAAATAAAAATAAGCCAAGCTTAACATTAAAGAAACACTCCAACCACTATAGCTTACGGCTATGGCCTGGTATCCTTCCAATGCAAGTAGTCAAAGCATTTTAGAATGAAATGCCTTCGTACCTGGAATCCGCAGGGTATTTGAGCTAAGAACAGGAATGCACAGCTGAGCTCAGGCGAGCTGAAAGAAGCTCATAAGCAGGAGCTTTCGACTCTCTCTGCTGCAGTGGATATGGGGATCATCCCTGCACACATACAAATGTTTTACCTGAATAAGTGAACTCTTAAACCTTCTTTATAAAGGAATAAAAGCATACATGTTTCCCTTCAATACTTACATTATGTCTTCTGATTTGCACATCGTGACAGACCAAGTTACCCCCAGTACAACGGAAATGCAACAGGTGCTTCAGATAATTTATGGACCTGTTCATTTCATCCCTTTATTCTAACTCTACTGGAAGCACGAGGTAACAAGCCCATAAAAATAAAAAAATGGCCCTCTTTCAAAACGGATCACATCCATTTGTTTATTAGTAGATAGGAGGTATTTATTTTCACCAAAACAGGGTGGATATATCCATCTTAAAAGGAAACTACGCAATACAACAAAAATCCCTTTTAACGCGATAGTATGGGGCAGTCTCTAGATAACAGCCATGATTAGTACTTGGCACCAGATTATAGCCATGGGTTAAAAAAAAAAAATAGTCAACACTAAGCATTAAATAATGTAACTTTAGTTTTAGGTATAGATTTTTCTAGGTCATTACAAACAGCAATGGTATGGAAGCATGTACTCAAATTTCATAACTTCCTCTGTTCTTTGCCAGAATTGTATGCAATAAATTCTTCATTGGAGAAAGCTAAGGGATTTCCCCCATCATAAACCATAATGTCCACCGACTTATTTCAAGAATATAAATGGCAACTCAGGACAAACAGCCAGGTCCACTTCTTGGAAATACATATTAATGTTACTTAGTGTGTGCTACACAATCAATCAAGTGCTGTGTTTATCGTCCAGTCACCAGAAAAATAAAAAATATACACACACACACACACATATACACACACATACATACATAGGCAGTAAATTAAAGACACTAGCGTGCACACTTTTCTCAACTTCAAGCTCAATGCATCTGGCAGCCTGATAGGTTTCAATAAAATAATAGCATACTGATCAGCCACAGCATTAAACAACCTGCCTAATATTGTGGAGGTCCCCCTCATTCTGCCAAAACAGCTCTCATGCATTGATGCATAGAATTCACAAGACCTCTGAATGTGTCCTGTGGTATCTCACACCAAGACATTAGCAGCAGATCCTTTAAAGCGGCACTGTCATGCCGAACTTACCTTTCCTCAATCTCTTCCTCTTCTCCCCCTCTCTCAGGATCTGTTATTCTTTTCTTCCTGTCTTCTTTAGTTTTCTTTAAAATCATAAGACAAAGTAGGGACTCTTTGTCTTATGGAGGATCTCTCCGCTTGACCAGCTCTGACCAGCGGAGGAGCAAAGTGTGCTTCATTTCCGCTGGTCAGAGCAATTTTACCATGATCCCTAGCTTTCCTCCCAGTTCCCACAATACTTCCTGTCAGTATTGCCGAAAGTCCTGTCACTTAGACAGAACGCCGGCAAAACTGCCGAATTGCATCCTAACAGAATGAGCACCGTTTCTCCATTGGTGTTAGGATGCAATTCGGTACTTTGTTCGGATCGGAATTTCATTCTAATGAATGAAACTCCGATCCTATTCATTGCTGTGGCTGCATCTTGCAGCCGCTTAGTAGATAACTCCCTAATTCCCACGGTATCAGGGAGCTATCTACTAAAAGGCTGAAAGACCTAAATTGGTCTTTCAGCCAAATTTACTAACACCAAGTAAAAATGACTTGGTATTAGTAAATAATATGCCCCTACTCGCTATACCGCGAGTAGGGGCATGTCTAGTAAGCAGTGAGCAGCCTGTGGCTGCTCACTGTAGAAAAAAAATAAAAAAAATATTGCCCCCCACCCCTAAATGACGGGTGGGGGCCGTAAAGTAAAATAAGGGAGGGAGACCTATTGTCCCCCCCCCGGCCCCCACCCCTGAGCGGTGGGTGGGGGCCATAAAGATAATGAGGGGGGGGGACCTACTGTCCTCCCCCCCGGCCCCCACCCCTGGGCGGCGGGTGGGGGCCATAATAGTAGTGGGGGGGGGGGGACCTACTGTCCTCCCCCCCGGCCCCCACCCCTGGGCGGCGGGTGGGGGCCATAATAGTAATAAGGGGGGGGGGGACCTACTGTCCTCCACCCCCCGGCGGCGGGTGGGGGCCATAATAGTAATGGGGGGGGGGACCTACTGTCCTCCCCCCCCGGCCCCCACCCCTGGGCGGCGGGTGGGGGCCATAATAGTAATAAGGGGGGGGGACCTACTGTCCTCCAGCCCCCGGCCCCCACCCCTGGGCGGCGGGTGGGGGCCCTAATGGAAAAAGGGGGGGGGGGACCTACTGTCCTCCCCCCCGGCCCCCACCCCTGGCCGGCGGGTGGGGGCCATAATAGTAATAAAGGGGGGGGGGACCTACTGTCCTCCCCCCCGGCCCCCACCCCTGGGCGGCGGGTGGGGGCCATAATAGTAATAAGGGGGGGGGACCTACTGTCCTCCACCCCCCGGCCCCCACCCCTGGGCGGCGGGTGGGGGCCATAATAGTAATAGGGGGGGGGACCTACTGTCCTCCCCACCCCTGGGCGGCGGGTGGGGGCCATAATAGTAATAAGGGGGGGGGACCTACTGTCCTCCAGCCCCCGGCCCCCACCCCTGGGCGGCGGGTGGGGGCCCTAATGGAAAAAGGGGGGGGGGGACCTACTGTCCTCCCCCCCGGCCCCCACCCCTGGGCGGCGGGTGGGGGCCATAATAGTAGTAGGGGGGGGGGACCTACTGTCCTCCAGCCCCCGGCCCCCACCCCTGGGCGGCGGGTGGGGGCCCTAATGGAAAAAGGGGGGGGGGACCTACTGTCCTCCCCCCCGGCCCCCACCCCTGGGCGGCGGGTGGGGGCCATAATAGTAATAAGGGGGGGGGGACCTACTGTCCTCCACCCCCCGGCCCCCACCCCTGGGCGGCGGGTGGGGGCCATAATAGTAATAGGGGGGGGGGGGACCTACTGTCCTCCCCCCCCCGGCCCCCACCCCTGGGCGGCGGGTGGGGGCCATAATAGTAATAAGGGGGGGGGAATCTACTGTCCTCCCCCCCCGGCCCCCACCCCTGGGCGGCGGGTGGGGGCCATAACGATAATGGGGGGGGGACCTACTGTCCTCCCCCCGCCCCCACCCCTGGGCGGTGGGTGGGGGCACTAAGTAAATTCCCCCCCCCACCCCCATCAAGGTGACTAGGGGTGCCCAAGCCCCTAGTCACCCACCCCCCACCCAAATAAAAAATGCCCCTACCTACCCCCCTCACCCTAAAAAATAGTGAGGGGGGAATAAAATTGCTAACCTGTAAAGTAAAATTAAACTTACCATTCGACGTCTTCTTTTTTCTAAAATCTTCATTTTTCAGCCCCAAAAAAGGCCAAATAAAAAACCATCATAGCCGTCGAACTAAAAATAAAATAAAAAACCCGAGCGCAAAAAAAAAACCAGAGCGCAAAAAAAAAACCCGAGCGCACAAAAAAATAATCCATCTTCACCCATGGAGGGCTCCGCGCAGACTGAGCTCCGCAGGGCGGGGCAAGGCTTATAAAGCCTTGCCCCGCCCTGCAATTAGCCTAAGAACACTCTGATTGGTGGGTTTAAGCCAATCAGAGTGCTCTTTGTCATTTTACAAGCGTGGGAAAGTTCTTTGGAATTTTCCCACGCTTGTAAAATGACACAGAGCACTGTGATTGGATGGATTTCAAGCCATCCAATCACAGTGCTCTGTGTCATTTTACAAGCGTGGGAAAATTCCAAAGAACTTTCCCACGCTTGTAAAATGACACAGAGCACTGTGATTGGATGGCTTGAAATCCATCCAATCACAGTGCTCTGTGTCATTTTACAAGCGTGGGAAAATTCCAAAGAACTTTCAAAGAAGAACAAAGAAGATTTTAGAAAAAAGAAGACGTCGAATGGTAAGTTTAATTTTACTTTACAGGTTAGCAATTTTATTCCCCCCTCACTATTTTTTAGGGTGAGGGGGGTAGGTAGGGGCATTTTTTATTTGGGTGGGTGACTAGGGGCTTGGGCACCCCTAGTCACCTTGATGGGGGGGGGGGGAATTTACTTAGTGCCCCCACCCGCCGCCCAGGGGTGGGGGCGGGGGGAGGACAGTAGGTCCCCCCCCATTATCGTTATGGGGTGGGGGCCGGGGGGGGGGAGGACAGTAGATTCCCCCCCCCTTATTACTATTAGGGCCCCCACCCACCGCCCAGGGGTGGGGGCCGGGGGCTGGAGGACAGTAGGTCCCCCCCCCTTATTACTATTATGGCCCCCACCCGCCGCCCAGGGGTGGGGGCCGGGGGGGAGGACAGTAGGTCCCCCCCCACTTTTTTCCATTAGGGCCCCCACCCGCCGCCCAGGGGTGGGGGCCAGGGGCTGGAGGACAGTAGGTCCCCCCCCCTTATTACTATTATGGCCCCCACCCACCGCCCAGGGGTGGGGGCCTGAGGGGAGGACAGTAGGTCCCCCCTCATTCCCATTATGGCCCCCACCCGCCGTCCAGGGGTGGGGGCCGGCGGGGGAGGACAGTAGGCCCCCCGTCCCCCCCTTATTACCCTTTTTTTTTTTTTTTTTTTACCAGTGAGCAGCCACAGGCTGCTCACTGTTTAGTGGACATGCCCCTACTCGCGATATAGCGAGTAGGGGCATTGGGGAGATTTTAATCTCCCTTGTGCTATTATGGGGGTCATATTGACCCCCATAGAGTGAGGGGGGGACCTGGGGGGCTTATGAAGTGGTGGGGAGCTCTGCTCCCTGCCGCTTCTATAGTTACATATTACAAGGAGGGAGCTGCACGCCGGTAGCTCCCTCCTTGTAATAAACTGAACGAACAAACTAACACTGATACACAGTGTTAGTTTGTTCGTCTGATTTTTTCTATTCATTCGTCTGTCTGATGAATGAATGGGTGAAATTCCCGTTCGCATGTCCAGGTGTTTCACTGGGCATGTGCGGGAATCTCAGGGCTATCTAGTGTGGGCAGATGACGTGTCCCACAGGGACTTCACCTACCCACACAAAGATGGCGGCGCCCTGAATAAAGATCGGGCAGAAAATAAAGAATAAAAAATAGGTAATGTGGGGGGCATAGGGGCATTTGGGGATGACTAGGGGGTCGATTGGATGTAGTTGAGGCGGGAGGGGGGTTAAAAAAAAAACGGAATTCGGCATGACAGTGCCGCTTTAAGTCCTACAAGTTGCGAGCACATCCCACAGATGCTCAAACAGATTGCAATCTAGGGAATATGGAGGCTCAGGCAAAAACTTGAACTTTGTCATATTCCTCAAACCATTTGTGAACAAATGTTTGCAGAGTAGCAGGGTGCGTTATCCTGGTGAAAGAGGCCACTGCCATTTGACAAAAAAAATACAAAAAACAAAAACAGAATAAAACATGCTACACATGCAAAAAAAAAAAAGTGTAAAATATAATAAAAGTTTATGGAAAAAATATCAAGGGGTTCTGTAGACATAATTATCATTAAAAACACGCGCAAACACAAGTCTGTTTTTGCAGGGAAAGAATAAACAGATATTATGTAGTGTGTGAAAGCAGGTGTTAAAGGTATTCTATGGTGCCAGGAAAACAAACCCATTTTCCTGGAACTTAGAATCCTACAGTGTCCCCTTCCGTCGCAGCCCCACTCCTCCAAACCCCCCCCCCCCCCCCCGCCCCCCTCCACACAGCTGAAGGGATTAAAACCCTTCAGTCACTCACCTGGGAATGTCACCGAGGAATGTCCCTTGGTGCTGGGCCAGGCTCCGCCCACGCTCCTCCCCTGCTGACGTCGGCGGTGGAGACCTAGTGCGCATGTGCGCCAATGGCCACACTCACATTAGGATTTAACCATAGGAAAGCATTATTCATGCTTTCCTATGGGGGAAAAGCAAGACGCTGGAGGTCCTCCTGCATAGCGTGAGGACATCCAGCGTCAGATAACGGACCAAAAGGTAAGTTTAGATTTCGGAAGTCCCTCTAGTGGCTGTCTGGTAGACAGCCACTAGAGGCGAAGTTAACCCTCAGAGGCAAGTATTGCAGTTTCTCAGAAACTGCCATAATTACCACTTTAAGGTTAAGGGACATGGGATATTGCACCCAGACACTTTAATGAGCCAACGTGGTCTGGGTGCCTACAGTGTCCCTTTAAGTGTGGGAGAGTAGGGGTATATTTATAGAGTGAGAATGCAGATATAACAGCATTTCAGCAGAGTTTCTACTAGTAAATCACAAGGACAGGCAGAATAAAGCTGTCTGTTAACAGCACTAACATGCACATATCTGGCATCTAAATACAAACTTTGATGACTAATGCACACAATTTTTCGTATTGCAACATGTACATTAATTCACATAAAAGTTAAATATATTTTGCCAAAAAGTAAAACACTGATCAGGCAATTATTTACAAGAATGTGGGAAGGCTGTGTCGTATGTGAACCAATACATAATATAATGTGTTCAAATGAACTTTTTTTATGCTGTGCATTAATTATAATGGTCACTGGTTACCAAGGTAACAAGAATATGTAACAAAAGCTAAGCCAGCAGGTGGTTTACGGTCCAAATAGAACACCAATGTGAAATAAAAATGTGATATGATTTTAAGGTAATTTTAAGTAATGCCTAGTGCACACACGAATCTTGTGTTGGGCAATATTTTGTATTTCTTGATCAAACACATTAGCATCACACTTTGGTAGCCAAGGCAATGTAAGGGTCCCTTACAAATGCTCACAAAATGAAATGCATCACCAAAATCAAGAGGAAGACAAAACTATGGGGAATAGTAGGTAAAAGGCACTATAAACATAAAATTCAGAAAAAAAATAAAAAATTTAACTCCAGTATGTGTAAACACACACACACACACACTATATATATATATTTTTTTTTTAATTGTATTTTATTTTTTTGCAGTGTGCACTTGTGAATATATTTAGTAGCATTTCTATGGATTTGTCAGCTAATATCCACATCAACATTTGTGTATATTTAAGGACTTCTATCTAGTACAATTTTAAAAGGTTTGCATTTTTCTTGCAATTAAAATACGATCCCCTTTTTAATGATTTTAATAACTCTGTAAACCTGGCATATGGCTCAGGAGAGGGTTAAATGTACATCCGGTAGGTTGAAATCTAACAAAATCTTACAAACCACTAAAGAGTTTTACAGTAAATTGTTAACATTAAAGCAGGCAGCTTTACATTCCTGATTAATACCATGTTCTCGTACGTTACTTGTATACATTAAGTGACATAGTGGTATTCTTTATGTGGATGACAGAGAACAATATAAATTTTATATTGATGAGTATGAGAGAGAAATACATGTATTACATTTACACACAGAAAAAAACAAAAAACACACACCTAGAATTAAACCCATTAAGTACACTCTCAAATAAAAACATAACAGCTGTCTTGGCTTACCCGCTCCCATTACTATATTAATAAAATGAACACACTAAGCACTATAACTAATACAGCCTTCTTTATCAGTTAAGGTGCAAGAAGTTCCCTTCCAAAATAAGTAGGTAAACTGTTTAAAAAGAGTATGATAACATACCTGAGGTCTACCAGGCATCAGCCAACACCTGCAATGAGCTTCCATTAGCTCCACTGAGCACATTGATTGAGTGCGTCACTGAGTCAACAAACACAGCTCTGCACCACCAGGCTTAGCTCCCTGGCAGAGCTTCTGGTTGTAGAGAAGGCAGCGGGTGCCAGTGAAACCAAGTAAGTTGTCAATACAATACAAATCCCAGGCACCAAGTCTCCATGGCAACTAGGAATTTTGTCCTGGCACCTGGGATTTGGCAGCCCATTCCAGATAAGGAGCTGCGAGGGAGCTGTAATCTTCCTGCTCTGTTACTTTGTGCGCCGGAATATGACATCACTCTATAAAAAATAAAAAAATAAAAATGTGCAGCAGACCACCCACCTCAACTCACCTCCAGCCTGGCCACTACGTGACCCCTAGGGTAGGGAGGCTGGGCCTGCCTCCATGGCGGATATCATCAAGCTTAATGATCCCAGCCAATCCAATGCATTCCCATAGAAAAGTATTGGGAAGCTATTGCACATGCGCTGCAAAACTGCGCCAATCAGTATGTACTCAAAGAGATGCATCTCTATGGAAAATGTTCAGCACATCCATGCAGAGCGTGGAGACGATGAATTTAAGTGCTGTACACTATGCAGCATTTTAGTGCCCATCTGCAGCAATGTAAACAAAGGCAATGTTTACACTGAAAAGCTTGCAGAGAAAGGCTATATACACCAGAACCACTACATTAAGCTGTACTGGTCATGGTGACTAGAGTCTCTTTAGGTATTGTATTTTTGTTGTTAAAAATAAGGCTGTGTAAGCTTTAAAAAAAATAAAATGTCTCCTTACTTTTTAGCTGACTCCTAGATTCAAAGCAAATTTGTCAAGCCCTGTGTCAAACCATTCTTAGACTGACTTCTTACTCTGGGGTGGGCACCAAGGCACTCTTGGCATCATAACTATAGTTGGCTGTAGCCGTTTTGGTGTTTAAGTGTTACTTTACCTGAAACTTCAATATATTCAGAGTAGCAGAAGAGGCACATGCACATTTTCCCCCCCACACTGCTGCTGAGAAACAGATTGATACAGATTAAAAAAAAAAAAAAAAAAAAAAAGACTGCAGCACATTCAATACACCAGGGGAATCCTTTCCTGTCCCATAAAATGTACAACCTGTTTAGCTATTTGACTTAATATTTAGAATTTGTGTAAGTTGTAAGTTATTGAACACAGTCATAGAATATGACCAGTTGGATCTAAATTTTTCAAAAAGGTATGCTTGAAGAAATAGGTGTCCTGAGCACTATATTTAAATGGTAGTTGTCATAGTACCTACAACTTACACTCTTTAGAAAGAGCTTACAATTTTATTCATACATTGTGCCAGCGTCCGCGAGCCAATGTATATACTGTGAGGAAAAACCTATTTAAAAACATGTCTTCTAGCTTTCAGGCAATTTTTTTGGCATAGGCTCTTTGCCCAATAATTGACTGACAAGGAAGAGTAGAAAAGGCCTCCCACAGGCACTCCATCTGCTCCCTACACATTGTAACCACAGAACATGCGCTATGGTTGCTATGGTAACTCCCTAACCACCGCTGCTAAAACTGGCTAAGGAGTATAGCAACTTGGTAATTAATGTCATGATATTCAGATGTCAGCACAGCCAGTGTGTCCCCAAGCAGGGCAAATTAGAGAAGGCTGCAGGAGGAGCAAGAGAGCATCAGAGATGGGAGTAACAGAAGAGCAACAACCACAAAGCTGAAGACATGGTGGTGATGGATACGAGGTAAGGTGATTATAAAGGACAGGTACACTTTAATGGTAATGATTAGTGCATACTAATAATGTCAAACTATTCAACAAGGAAAGATGTGTGTTCATTATGTATTTTATCTAGAATTCTAGATGCCATTATTTCCCAAATAGTACTGTATCTAAAATCAACCTCAGAATGAGAAAAGCCAGCATTGATCTACAGGGAATCAAACCTGAAACTCTGACAGTGTGGCTTGACATCTCTCTCTCTCTCCTGACTTTCTGAAGTTCAAGTAAATGAAATAAAAAGCACAAGCGTTTTTGGTGTTTTTGTTAGTAGCAAATGTTAAAGAAACTATAAGGTCAGGATCACAAACATGTATTCCTGACCCTATAGTGTTAAAACCACCATCTAGCCCTCCTGCCCCCCTCATGCCTCTCTAAATATAGCAAATTCTTACTTGTATTCAAGGCTGAAGCTGCTGGCTCTGCCCTGTCTGCCTCAGACCAGCAAGCAGTCTGCTGACATCATCAGAAGTGGTAGCCTGATCCAATCACAGTGCTTCTCCATTGGATTGGCTGAGACTGACAAGGAGGCAGATCAGGGGCAGAGCCAGCATTATTCAAACACAGCCCTGGCCAATCAGCATCTCCTCATAGAGATGAATTGAATCAATGAATCTCTATGAGGAAAGTTCAGATCTGCATGCAGAGGGAGGAAACACAAGGTTTGGATGCATTTTAGGCAGCCATGACCCAGGAAGGATCTCTAACAGCCATCTGAGCAGTGGCCAGTGAAGTTATCACTAGGATGTAATGTAAACACTGCATTTTCTTTGCAAATACAGTGTTTACAGCAAAAGGATTGAAGGTAATGATTCTACTCACCAGAACAAATTCAATAAGCTGTAGCTGTTCTGGTGATAATAGTGTCCCTTGAATTGCTTATATTCAGGTTTTACAGTTAAATCACAGCTCCAAGGGATACACTATTGCCAAACCCCTATGGTTGTCATTTTTTTCCCTGCAAAATACTGGGATAGCAGTCTACAATCAAACTACCATCAAGGGTAGTCTAACTTATGTTAAAAAGAATGCAGCTAACATTATGGTTAATCCACTCCAGAACAATCAATACATTGGCTAAAGGGTCTATGCAGAGTACTGGCTTACAGATGAGAATTAGCAGCCTGAAAATATTTCTTCTGCACAGATACATTTCACTCTTTGAGAAAGAGTATAGGAAAGTAGTGATAGGTGTCACATTGTTCGGACATCAATGTCCAGTCAATGAGACCGGCATGCCAATCGTGTAAGACACCTTGTTTTAAAAAGTGTTTACATGCAGAGCCAGAAGCATCAGAGGGGTGGGATGTAAGCAGGATCATGGTTAGGAGTTTCAATGCTGGCTATGGTGTAAACAGACACAATTTAACCCCTTAAGGACCAAACTTCTGGAATAAAAGGGAATCATGACATGTCACACATGTCATGTGTCCTTAAGGGGTTAAGCAACTAGAATCGATTCTGAATTATGTTTGCTCACAATCTAACCAAATCAGAATTATCCAGATTGAAATCCTTTTTAACTAATGTGCATGCTTTCCTATAGCATTTTGGGTGACGCTGGATGTACTCATGCATATAATGAGGACGTCCAGCGACAGTTAGGCGTCCAAAAGTCGCCTAACAACCCGGAAGTCCCTCTTGTGGCTGTCTGGTAGACAAGCACTAGTGTTGGTTTTAACCCTGGCATGTAATTATTGCAGTTTATTATTGCACCCAGATCAATGAGCTGAAGTGGCCTGGGTGCCTAGTGTCCCTTTAAGTGTGGGCTTGCCGTTAAAGGGCACCTGTCAACATTAGGGGAAACAAAAATATATGACAGGTAGTACACAAGTTTAGAATAAAATAAAATATGCATTTGCTAGCAAAGTTATTATTTGTTTTACCAATGAGCTCTGAAGTCAGCGTAAAGGTAAGGACTACAAACATTGCACATGTGCGGCTGCCAAAATAAGATCATAAAAGTATGCCAAATTTTCAAGAGAATCTCTATGACTTGAAATAGATGTGCACAAATGCCATGAACAGCTTCAAGCAATTGAAGTGGTTATGGTGCATGGGATCTATAGGTATGTTAACCCCCTTATTTTATTTTTTTAAATAGGGTATGCCAACACCCAAATGTCTAGCCTCTTAGAAGTCTGAGCACTTGCAGGCTCCAACAGCCTTTAAGGCTGGATGGATTTGAAAGTACAATATAGGTGGGAAGACCACACCTAATCACCTAGCCCTATTTACATCCTGTAGTAAAAATAGATTAATATCCGCTCTACGTGCTTTTACAACTACATAACTTTCAAGGATCACTAAAGGGTCAGGAATACAAACATATTTCTGACCCTATACTGTTAAAACCACCATCTAGTCCCCCTGGGCCCCTCATGCCTCCATAAATATAGTAAAAATCTTATTGTATTCAAGCTTGAAGCTGTAACTCTGCATGCTGTTAGACTCAGAAAAATAAGCAGTGTGCTGACATCATCAGAAGTGGTGGCCTGATCAATTCACAATGCTTCCAAATAGGATTGGCTGAGACTGACAAGAAGTCAGATCAGGGGCAGAGCCAACATGATTCAAACAGTCCTGGCCAATTTGCATCTCCTCATAAAAAGATGAATTGAATCAATGAATCTCTATGAGGAAAGTTCAGTGTCTGCATGCAGAGGGAGGAGATACTGAATGTTTGGATGCATTTTAGGCAGCCATGACCCAGGAAGGATAACAGCCAAGGAGTGGCCAGTGAAGTTATCACTAGGCTGTAATTGAAACACTGCATTTTCTCTGAAAAGACAGTGTTTACAGCAAAAAGCCTGAAGGTAATGATTCTTTTCAGCAGAACAAATGCAATCAGCTGTAGTTGTTCTGGTGACTATAATGGCCCTTTCACTTTTTCCCCCCACACATATCTGCTTGTGATTTGTAGATAATACTATGAGTGCTTACTTGCAATTTACATCCACTAACAAACTCTTTGAAAATTAATTGAAATTCTAATTGCATTTTTGCTCTTTGTTTGCTCAAGAGTTATTTGGATGATCTGTCCATGTTGTTGGCTTGGTTACTGCTCACGATTGTATTTTAACAAAATCAGCCATCAATTGTTTGCCTGGGATTAATGGATGTGTATGGATGGCTAGGGATAGTTAAAGGGAAACTCCAGTGCCAGGAAAACAATCCATTTTCCTGGCACTGCAGGTCCCCTCTCCCTCCCACCCCCCAATGCCCGGTTGCTGAAGGGGTGAAAACCCCTTCAGTAACTTACCAAAGGCAGCGACGATTTCCCACGTCGCTGCTTCTCCCTCCGCCGCCGCTCCTTCTAGTGATTGCATCAGCCGGTGGGCGAGACTGATCCCGGCCACCGGCTGGGGAGACCTAATGCACATGCGCAATGCCGCACATGCGCATTAGTGCTCCCCAAAGGAAAGCATTGAAAATGCATTTCAATGCTTTCCTATGGGGAAATGAGCGACGCTGGAGGTCCTCACACAGTGTGAGGACGTCCAGCGACGCTCTAGCACAGGTTTCCTGTGCTATGATCCAGGAAGTGCCCTCTAGTGGCTGTCTAGTAGACAGGCACTAGAGGTGGAGTTAACCCTGCAAGGTAATTATTGCAGTTTATAAAAAAAACTGCAATAATTACAGTTGCAGGGTTAAGAATAGTGGGAGTTGGCACCCAGACCACTCCAATGGGCAGAAGTGCTCTGGGTGCCTGGAGTGTCCCTTTAATGCAGATGTTCACCCTGTTCATGCAGATCTGCGTTATGCTCTTCCTGTGCTGAATATGCAACTAGATAGTATCACCAGTCACAACATAAGTGTCCACCATGTGTGCTAGTGCTGACATTTCATGTCTCTGCTCAGCTATACTATATAGCCTCTCTCCTCACCTTTTAATATAGCTCAGGGTTCGACAAATCCCAGGCGCCAGGTCGCCACAACGACTAAACAGCAGTATCTTTCTGGGTGCGAGGTAGCAGTACTCTGCCTGCAGCTACAATCTGCTCCCTTGCGCCGTTTAATAATGGCGAGAGACGGAATATCACATCACTCCGGCCCCATTACAGACAGCGTGCTGGAAGCAGATTGGAGCTGCAGGCAGAGAACTGCTACCTCGCACCCAGAAAGATAACAGCCCCACTGGACCCCAGGGAAAGACCCACTTAGCTCTCCCAAAGGTAAAGACCCTGTCAGAGTGAGTGTGCGCACGTGCGTATAGGCACCTGCCCCTTCCGATCACATGAGGCGTGCGTTTACTCACTTTTTTCCCCATGCCGTGCCAGGTTCGTCGTGGTCCCACCATGGCGGAGATTATCAATCTTTATGATCTCAGCTAAGCCAAGCGCATGCACAAAAGCATTGGGAGGATTTTGTGCATGCGCAGCAAATGTGCCAATCCGCATCTCCTCAGAAATGCATTGAATTAATATAGACTGTAAGCTCGTTTGAGCAGGGTCCTCTTCAACCTATTGTTCGTGTAAGTTTTCTTGTAATTGTCCTATTTATAGTTAAATCCCCATCTTATATTGTAAAGCGCTACAGAATCTGTTAGCACTATATAAATGGCAATAATAATCTCTACGAGCAAATTTCAGCGCCCCCATGCAGAGCTTGGAGACCCTTAACGAGGTGCAGCAGTGACCCAGGACTCTCTAGTGGCAGTCTGAGTGACTGTCACTAGAGGTGTTGCTAAACAGCAATGTAAACACAGCCATTTTTTCTGAAAAGGCTGCAGGGACAACTAAATCAAGCTGACTATAGTGTCGCTTTAAGAATTGCATTTTTCTTGTTGAAAATTACTGGCTCCTAACTTTTTTTAGCTGGTTCCTAGATTCCAAAAAATTCGGCAAGCCCTGTCTTAGCTGTAAGAGATTCCATAACAATGTACTTTTTGGAAGTGAAATTAAACTTTTTCTTTGTAGTAAAAACTACATAAAAGAAATCATTTTTTAGAGAAAAAAAATAAATGTTTAACTTTTTTTTTTTAAATAGGACTGATAACTTGCATCATAAGCAGTAGACGAAGCTGTAGTGGTGATGGTGCTTAGAGAATCTTTAAAAGATAACATCTACAGAACAGTTTGTGTCTTTTAATCTTTAATTAACCAGGATTCAGAGCTTACAGGGGTGAGAGAACTTTGCTATGTCATTCTTATAAGCGACAGGAGACAGCGTGTGCAATGTGACATACTGGAAACAGCAGATAAAAAGAAAAACATACAAAATGGTGTAGATCCTGCAAAAATGCATACACCCTAGCCAAAAAAAGGTCTAAATAAAGAATGAGTTAGCAAAGACAGAAAAAGGCCAGCATAGACATCTGGAAACCAGAGGAAGTCCAGCCTTTAAAAATATTGCAACAAGGGCTCACACTTCCTCATTCACAAAGATACATGGAGGCATTTTGAGATTTGGGAATAAATTGCAGAAAAAGCTGCAGATTAGCCGTTTGTGTGATATCTTTGGAAAAACATATATACAAGTAAATGGAGTTTAACATTTTATTGTAAATAAAATAATTCGCCTCATTTTTAATAACTGGGGTGGGTTGAATGCTGACTGAGGGGTGAAGGTATGGTGAAATATTTATTACCTAGCTATAGCAATACCTAGCAGTAGAATTTAAAGGGACACAGTAAGCACTGCAACTGGTTAAACTCACTGAAGTGGTTATTGTGTCTGGAGTCAAACAGCAGCCCATACCCACTGCCCTGCTTAGGCTAATGAGGAAGTATCAGCCTGAGCAGCAATGGAGATGACATGGTTATAGTGCCCACAGAGTCCCTTTAACAGTCGCTATAAGAAGGACTTAACAGAGGTGCAGGAAACTTGAGTATATGTTTCCTGCTATACCAGATGATCTGTAGAGGAGATGCCATTCAATCCACTGTGTAAGGTTGGGAGTATCACTTTAGGAACAAACCCCTCTCAAAAAGCATTATGGGGATATGCGGGAGGCATAACATGCCTTTATGTTCGGAATCTAGGAGCCAGCTTAAAAGAAAGTTAGGAATCTTTTTTATTTTTTAAACAAACTTAAATTTTCAATGACAAAGATAGAATTCTTAAAGGGACACTATAGCCGCCAGAACCCCTACAGCTTAATGTAGTGGTCCTGGTGTCTATAGCCTGTCCCTGCCTTTTCAGAGAAAAACAGTGTCACCTGTCAGATTGCCATTAGAGGTGCTTTCAATTTCAGCAAAAGTGAGTAAAAAGACCATTCCCATGCAATCGGAGGCGGCCAGTCACCTAAACATTCACACGCACAAGTTATTTGTTTTAACTCAATTTAATTCCACCCAACCTCTATACTTTTGGGAGAGCTGGAGTGGATTGGCTTTCCCTTGGGTTCAGTGGGGCTGCTGTCATCTTAAAGCTCTTCCATCTCTTCCCGATCGTGCACTGTCGTAGCAGAGTGACAGCAAGGAGGCTGCAGCTCCCTTGCCGCATGGCTCCATTCCTTACAGCCTGCCTCCCAACTTCTCTCTCCCAAGCGGCCATTCGCCTGCCTCCAATGGAACAAGCTGACAAAGCACAGGTGACAAGACAAGATTCCTAGTCACCATGGTAACTTGGTGCCTGAGATTTGTTCGAGCCCTGATCTATTACACACCCTCCTCCCTCCCGCCCCCCCCAACCAAAAAAATAAAAACATAAGGTGCAGAAGCATTAAAGCAGCTCTGTCACCTTCTGGATTCTTTGCATATTTTCAAAAGATTCCCAGTGGTGATATCACCGCTTGATTTGTTGTGGCCCATGTGTGCCAGGTAATAACTTTACTTACTAAAGCAGTCCTCTGCGTACTCTGCCATATCCACTTTCTGGATCCTTTTCAATTCCTGACTCTTCACCTGCCAGCAGTTTACCTCAGTTACTTATTCGAGATCAATTGCAAAAGTGCAAACTAATGTCTATTTAAATCACAGCCTCCATAGACAATGCTTTTTTCCCCACAACCTTTACTAGTGACAGCTGGGGGATCTCACAAACTTTACAGCGGTAGCTCCACCTTTTGTTGTCATGTTGTATCAAGCATAGTAAAAAGGCATATGACCAAGTAGTACTTTGTCGTATGTTATATTTTATTTTGATAAATATGTATTTCCTGGGATCATTTACGCCAGGGCTTGCCAAATTCGCTTTACATCAAGGAGCCAGGATTTTTAATGTGACACTATAGTCACCAGAACCACTACAGCTTAATGAAGTTGTTCTGAAATCTACATCCTGCCCTGCATGCTTTTTAATGTAAGTATTGTCTTTTCAGACAAAAGGCAGTATTTACATTGCTGCCTAGTAACACCTCTAGTGAGTCAAACGGCCTCTTGATGTGCTCCCTGGGTCAGTGCCCCATGGTAATGCTCCACATAAGGATGCATTGATTCTCTATGAGAAGCGGATTGGTGCAGCGTGGCTTTTTGCCATGCTTGCACTATAGTCTCCCAATGCTTTCCTATGGGGAAGCATTGGATTGGCTGAGATCGTCACAATGGAGGTGTCACCAGCATGGCATGGGGAAAAAAGGAGAGTAAAAACCTCTCGTGTGAATGGAGGGGGGCAGGTCACCTAAACATACACACTCACTGACAGACCTGCACATTCCCAAACACACACCGATACTGCAACACTCAAGTTTGAATTGTGGGGTGTGTTGGGGGGGTGGGGGCGTCTGTGCTTTGAGAGCAGTTTCGCTGCTATTACCTATTCATACCAATTTTTCAAAAATTGGAAAATTCAATGACCAATGGTATAGGAGACAATCTCAAATTAAGGTGAAAATGTATAAAATAGAATAATGGGTGCTAAATGTAAGCCATCCTATTGGGCTCACCGTGATTTGTGATGATTGTTCATCACTTAGTCCCAAAATAGCACCTGTTTTTCCTTTATAGATATGGCTCTTTGTGTTTTATGCTGGCTAAGTATATCAGATAAAAGCAAAAATATTACTTCTGCAGAAACCTGGCATTTAAACTGCTGTCAAATAGATCTACAATATTTCTTACCTCATCTGAGCCAAGTACGAAACCAGGTGGGTAATCTTTAGAAAGATTTAGTTAACTGAAATCTTCTAACTTGGATTTCAGCTTTATTTGCAATTCAAATGCTATGCATGATGATGTCAAATGTCAAAACATTCAATAACTGAAAGTCTTGTCAATCTGACAGTCACTTGAGTGTTCCGAGACAAGGACTGTGCACCAAAATAACTACATTTATCTTGACATTGTGTTAGCAAGTCAACATGACACTGGTTGCATCTAACTCCATTGTTAGAAATATGCAAACGATGTTTTGGGATGCTGTCCCGTAATTTGAGGGATGTCCAAAAACAAAGGAAGATAACTTTTTTTACTGTTGCAAAACATACATAAAATATTATGCCACATGAAGTAACACCATATATGTTATGACTACACGGCCGGTATCTTATGCAAAAAGCATAAATGTCAGTCAGATTATTAAAAGTGGCATTGTCGCCACCTTTCAAAATGAGTATTTTATAAATACAAAATACTGATGAAATACTCATACTGACTGTTGGAATCAAGCTAAAATTGCAAAGCAGTCAACAGATATACTAAGACAAATTAGGGACTACGTTGTCAAGTATTGTCACTGGCCCAGCCATTAGTAGGGAAAATGCTCCATTTATGAAGGATCCTGTGATCTTGCCGGATCCTCTTTAAAACCTCAGGGTTATACGCTCGTGCATGGGCTAAAGGCACCTAAAGCACCAGGAGCTGAAGAGAACTAGCAGAAAGATCACGGCGGCCGCCAACAGTTACATATTCGGGTAAGAATAACTCACATTCCCCTACACCCCGCAGCCACTGGACACACAGTGGAGCAGCCTCTGTCGGGGCTCTTTGAATTTTATCAAAGACCCCAGATGGTGACAAAGTCGTCTTAAGAGACTAATGAGTTGTGTTGGACAGTTCATAGCTAAAACTTGATACAATAAACAAAAAAAAATAAGCAAAAAGACCACAAATTAACATTTTTATTCATTTTTTTTACATGAATTTTAAAAAAATATGTAGCATTTGTTTTAAATTAAACAGAGGACGTTTAAAAGGTATTTTTTGTTTTTATACATCCAAGTTTTTTTTTTTTTACACATTTTATGGAGTGGATTTATCAGTTTTAATGTGACATTTTTAAGCAGTAGACAGACACACTGCAGTTTAAGCTTGGTTAATTGCTAGTGCTCCTGTACTATCTCCCTGTGCTAACCTGCCCTTATTTGGCCAACACAGAGATTCCAATCAGCCAGCTACACACATAACATGCACAAAGCTTCCATTTTAAAGGGAACTTAACTGCCAACATTTCATCACTTCCTTGCACTGCAAAAGTATTTAGAAAACTAATCTGTTCATTGTGAATAAAATGAAGCACACTAGAAACAAATAAGTCAAGCAAAATTATAATTTTGCAACTGTTAGACAATTGTTCAATCTTTGAAAATTTAAAAATGCAATCTCAGCGATATCTGGAGGAAAAAATTACAACTATAGGCATATTAAGTAGGCGTTTACATGCACTTCACTGGCAAACCAACTGAAAAACTGGATACAACATTTAGAAATAATTCCAACTCCGATATTTGGCCATAATTTTTCAATTTCATTGCAAGTCTCTTGTGAAATTACCACACATTTCATTAGAAATAGATATAATTTACAAAATACAGAAGTAGATATTAAAATCTCAGACAAAAATGATTAACTAGTGAAACTATTTTACTAAAAAAATCAAGGCAAATTACCTAATCTTTTCAAAATTGCATTTTAAGAACCAGAAACAGGTTTACATTTTTATCAATAAAAATGAATTTGCAATCGTAACAGCAACGACAGATGTATGGCAAATTAAACGCCCAACTAAGACAGTCACTTCAGATAGCGCAGGAAATAAAGTCAGCCACAAAACAGTGGTGAAATTAAATGTTAAACACATGTAATATCTCAGTACAAACATCACACAATCCCACATTCAAAAATTGCCACTGTTGGCTGGAAAAGAAAACAAAAATAAAAAGCTTCCTTAAATTGCAGGTAAAAGAAACAATAAAAAACCTGAACAAATGAGTGTAACAATCATATCATAAATAAGCAGGTGTGTTGCTTTTGCAGTATAAAACATTGGTTTACATATCTGAAAAGTGTTACATATACAAGGCCATAAAACCATTTGGGGTTACTAAAGTAAAAAAACAAAAACAAAAAACAAAACAAAGATAGAGAGATATATAGATATAGATATATATATATATATATATATATATGCTAATTTTCAAGGTAAACATTAGTTCCTGTTTGGCATGCTAAATATACACAGGGCAGGTGGGTAAATCCTTAGCTCTGACACTGATCTGTGTATCTCTAACAGTAGTTATACCACACCTTCTGTCTATAATGACATTTATTATTTTTCTGGATATCAAAGAACAAACAGTTATCAGAGAAAACCTGCTGTGACACATTAATACAAACCAGTCACAGCATGGGTCATACAAGCCTTGGTATCACAATATATGCACAATTTAACACATCAAGAATATGCTATCAAACAATGCCAAATTGCAAGATACTGCAATTCTAACTCTGGTGCTAACTGCACTAGTGCAAAGCATACAGACTGCCGGTTGACAGATATATCTTGCACTATTCAGGCCCAAGGGTGGCTTTATTTGTTAAAAACAAGTGTTATTTGTATATTTAAAAATAGAAAAGGCCACAATGTAGGGCATAAACAGCGGATATAGAGAACTGAGAAATGGTGTCTTTAGGGGACAAGGGAGTAAGGTGACAGGCGTTAATGGAAAGGAAATATGTGAAGGGAGACTGGGAGTGGGGTAAGAGGAGAGGAAGGTCCAAATTGAGGGGTGGCCGCATAGAGAGACAGGTGAATTAGGGAACTGATGTGACTAGCAAAGGAAAGGAATTTTGTGAACATTATAGAAAGATTTTTCAAGTCTGGTGAGGATCAGTAGTAGTAGAAATCAGTAGTGAAAATGAATGATTAAAATACTTGAAGACATGAATACATGGTGGGACTGA
This sequence comes from Pelobates fuscus, assembly GCF_036172605.1. NCBI lineage: Eukaryota > Metazoa > Chordata > Amphibia > Anura > Pelobatidae > Pelobates > Pelobates fuscus. Next base: position 42,422,668 of record NC_086319.1, on the reverse strand, counting down.
CGGGTCCATCATTTACAGGGCGGCAGAGAAGCATAGGAATTTAAAGCGATTGGATTATAAGAGATAGAGCTGAAGAGACAGGTAGAAATTAAATGTGATGGGAAAGAGACTGAAAAAAGGGAAATAGACGGACTGGCTCAAATTGACAAATGATTACTGCAAGGGGCAAAAAGAGGGAGTTACTAGGTGAAGCACTAGAGAAGGATTCTTACTGGAGGGGTTCAATGTGATGGGTAGGTAAGAGACAACTCATAACACGGGGTGTTGAATGAAAGGGTCATTATTTTGAGCCATCAAGGTGAAGGGTGGGCAAGAGAGCTTAATACTTGGGGTGGGGTGTTGAAAGGAAGGGATTCAAGGTGAACGTGGGTAAAACAGATCAAAACAGAGTGTTGAAAGGAAGGGTCATTACTTTGGGGACATCAAGGTAATGGCGATCATAGAGGTTCTGGGGTGACTGGCTGGGCTGGTATCAAAGTGCCAAGCAGATAAAGGAAGAACAGCTGATCTGACAGGTGGGTGGCAGAGGGGAAGCACAGGGCCCTGGTGAGCAGAGGGAGGTGCCAGGTGGGTACAGGGAGGGGGAGCCAAGCTGTCAGGTGGGTACCGGGTTGTGAGGAGTCAGCTTCAGGGAGGGTAGCTGGGATCTCAGGTGGGTGCCGGTAGGTGGGCAGAGGAGGAACCAAGCTGTCAGGTGGGTACCGGGGAGTCAGACAGCTCCAGGGAGGGTGGCTGGGATGCAGTAGGTGGCAGAGGGAGGTGCCAGGTGGGCAGAGGGAGGGGGAACCAAGCTGTCAGGTGGGTGCCGGTAGGTGGGCAGAGGGGGGTGCCAGGTGGGCAGAGGGAGCCAAGCTGTCAGGTGGGTAGCGGTAGGTGGGAGCCAAGCTGTCAGGTGGGTGGCCGGGAGTGAGGAGTCAGACAGCTCGGGGGGGGGTGGCTGGGATGCCAGGTGTGTGCCGGTAGGTGGGCACGGAGCGGTGCCGGTGTGTCGGCCGGTAGGTACCTGGTGTAAGGCGGTGAGTCCGTCCACATTGGCGTAGTTGATGTCGGCCCCCCGGTCCAGCAGTTTGAGTACCTCCTCGCTGTCCCCGCTGGAGCAGGCGGCCAGGAACACAGCGCCATCGTCGAACTTCACCTTGGTCTTCTTCCGCTTGATGACGTGCGGCTCCAGGTCGGTCTCCGAGCCGATCCAGCGCTTCAGCTGCTCGTTCCTCTTCTGCTTGGCGTCCGCCATCTTCATTCCCACCCCGTAACCCAGCCCCGGGTCCTGCCCTTCCTCCCCTCCCCTCAGCCGGTCACTGCCCGCTCACAGACACCGTCACTGCCCGAACAACAGCAAGCGGCCACGGCCCGTCTCCAGCTCAGCTCCCGGCCCAGCTCCCGGGGGCCCACACCCAGCTCTCCGCCTCCTCACTGACACACAGCCGTCTGCAGGCCCGGACCGGCTGCGCACACGCAGAGCGCGGCCGACACGCTCATTTACATAATCCCGCGAGATCTGCCAGGCGGAGGCTTTCACACTCTCACAGCGCTTCACGGGGCAGGCCCGCCCACGCCTCTCACTGCGGGGAGGAGGACGGATCGCCGAGCCGCGCGCTCTGATTGGCTGCCGGGAGCTCTGACGTCACCGACTGTCTTGTTTTGGAGAGGAGTGAGGGGATGAGTTGTTACTTGTAGGGCAGGAGGCTGGAGCTGCGGGTTCTAATCTGAGGGCTCCCTCTGGGGTACTGTATACAGTGGGCAGCAATGGACAATAATAATAATAATACTGACTGACAGCCAAGAGTTATACAATTAGTGTTTTGTTTTTTTTTTAATATTATTTATTTATTATTATTTTTTTTTTAAACAATAGGATGTAAGGTGTCACAATTTTTATTTGTATATTCTGGAAGATTTTTTATTTTTTTTTAATTATTATTATTATTATTATTATTTTTTCCACTTCTACAGTTTTGTCCCACTTTAGAATAATACTGTGTGAACATTCTGCCTCATTCAGTTTTAAAGATAAAAGAACACAAAAAAAAATAGAATGTTTCTGGTGCAAAATCATACTATATCATATATAAAAAAGGTGCAGATTATTCCATACTATGATATATTTCCCCGGTAAAAGTGTATTTTAGCGTATTTTATTATTTACCGTTTCGTTCACGTGTATTATAGCATATTTTTATTTTTTACATTGCTGTTATGGTGCGCACACTTTGCAGAGCACCCTCATCGGTGTAGCCAGCACCCATTGCAGAGCACCCTCACTGGCACAGACCACACCCTATTGCAGATCTACCTCACTGGCTCAGACAGCACCCATTTGCAGAGCACCCTCACCCCATTGCAGAGCTACCTCACTGGCACAGACAGCACCCGTTGCAGAGCACCCCCATCCCATTGCAGAGCTACCTCACTGACACAGACAGCAACCATAGCTGAGCACCCTCACTGGCACAGACCGCACCCATTGCAGGTATTCCTGTGCACAGACATTGCAGGGGCACCCTCATTGGCATAGACAGTACTTGGTGCAAGACCCAATGAAGGATTTTCCTTGACAGAGCAGCATTGATAACAGGCACCCTGATGGGCACACAGAGCACCCAATGCAAGATATTCCTTTGAACACACAGCACTCAGTGTACTATGTACATACAGCACCCAATGCAGGGTTCCCCAGTGGACACACAGCACCCACTGCAGCGCCCACGGAGGTCCGGAGCTCTTGCCTATTATCCCAGACACCATGTTTTTTACCAGACACAATGTTTTAACTTCATTCACAATGTTTTTACTTTAATAATGACTGTTAATAATAAAATACGCTATTTGCTTTTAATAAAATAAAAAAATGAAATATGCTAAAGTACACTTTTACCTATTTCCCCTGTAGAATTTGAGAGCATAATGCAAACGTGTTTTTATTCACTAAGATCTATCAACGATAGGGTTCGATATCATGGGGTTCAAGCTCATCAAGAACAGGGTCGCTTACTTCCCCCAATCCCACTGCAGGTTAAGTTAACTCTGCATATCCTGAATTAAGCAACAATTAAATTATATTAATGTAAGGGAGGTTTAAAAACATGCTTAAGGTAGGGGCATGTCTACTAAACAGCAAGCAGCTTGTTGCTGTTCGTCATAAAAGACTAGCGACTGGTCAGGTATTGCCTAGTTGCTAATACAATAAAGGAATGAGCTGACACAGGCCCGCGTCCCCCCACAGGGGGCAATAAATAATAAAATGGGGGAGCATGATGGCCCACCCATATCCTCACAATGGGAGATATAAATAATTAATAAAGTACGGGACACACAGTTGGGACTATTAAAATGAATGGGGTGGACTTTATCTCCCTCTAGTTGGCATCATGAGTGGCTGGTGGCGGCTCTAATTACGTCTAATGTCCCACCCAGCCTCTACCCCAGCGGTTCCCAAACTGTGTGCTGTGCGTGACATACACACAGGGGTGGCACAGAATGTTTATAGATCATATGATTATAGCACCAGGGAAACATTACTGCTGAACAGGGGCGCGATCGGGTCCTTTAAGACCGCGACCGATCACTTGTAATGTCGGCCGGCTGGGAGGAAGTGACAGCATGTCACTTCCTCCCAGGGTCATACAGGGAGACATTGCTGGAGGGAGAGGAGCACGGAGAGCTCCAGAACCCTCACTCCCACCAGCAGCAGGACTCCAAGCCAGGGTGGCTGGAGATATTAAAAATATCACGTGTGTGTGTATGTATGAGTGTGTGTGTGTGTGTGTATGTATGAGTGTGTGTGTCAGGGTGTGTGTGTGTGTGTATCTGTGTGTGTGAGGGTGTGCATGTGTGCAGTGGTGTATTTTGAATTTGTGCTGCCCTAGGCATGAACAAATATGGTCACTGTCCCCAATTTAAATTTTCCCCACCCCTTCCTGCAAGACTGCACGCACTTTGACTGACAGACACTCCCACACTGATGCATGCACTGACATACACACTGTTTAGCCAACACACACTTTCACTGACAGACACACACACTCACATACACTGACATACAATGATATACACACACACACACACTGATTTGACACACTGACAGACACACACTATTACACAGACACTTACTGACAAACACACACTGACAATTACACACATTTATTGACAGACACATACACTGACAGACACACTACACATACACTGACAGACACACACTCATTGACAGACATATACACTCACTGACAGACACCCATTCATTCACTGACAGACGCACACTGACTGACAGAGACACAAACTGACAGACTCACACACACTCACAGACACACACACTCAAAGACATGCACACACATAACTGATAGACACACACTGACAGTCACACACACTCATTGACAGACACACACACTCAATGACAGACACATGCACTAACTGACAGACACACTAACTGACAGACACACACTCACTCACAGACACACACACTAACAGACACACACGGACTGACAGACACACACACTCACAGACACACACATTCACTCACAGACACACATACTCACAGACACACACACTGACAGACATACACACATACTAACTAACCGACACACACTCACAGACACATACAAAGTCACTCACTGACAGACACACACACTGACAGACATACACACATATTAACTGACAGACACGCACTCAGGGCCGGCGCTTCCTATAAGGCGAACTAGGCAGCCGCACCCCCATCGCCGGCCCTTTAAATGCCACAGCTGCCTGAGCGCTCTATAGAGAGCGCTCAGGCGGCTGCCGTACTGCCTCACCTCCCCTTCCCTGTAGCGTGGCCGAGCTCCTCTCCGGTCCGCGACTCTGCCGGACTGACAGGAAGTGCACACTGAGTTACAGGGAGGGAGGGTGGGGGGAATATTACAGGGGGAGAATATTACAGGGAGGGGGGGGAGAATATTACAGGGAGGGAGGGAGAATATTACAGGGAGGGGGGGAGAATATTACAGGGAGGGGGGGAGAATATTACAGGGAGGGAGGGGAGAATATTACAGGGAGGGGGGGAGAATATTACAGGGAGGGAGGGGGAGTGAAGAAAATTACAGGGAGGGAGGGGGGGGAGAATATTACAGGGAGGGAGGGGAGAGTGAAGAAAATTACAGAGAGGGAGGGGGAGAAGATTACAGGGAGGGAGGGGGATAAGATTACAGGGAGGGAGGGGGGAGTTAAGAAAATTACAGAGAGGGAGGGGGAAGAAGATTAAAGGGAGGGAGGAGGGATAAGATTACAGGGAGGGAGGGGGGATAAGATTACAGGGAGGGGGAGTGGAGAAGATTGGAGGGAGAAGAAGAGAAGATTACAGGGAGGGGGGAGAAGAGAAGATTAGGGGGGAGGAGAAGAGATTACAGGGAGGGAAGGGGGAGAAGAAAATAAAATTACAGGGGGGAGGGGAGAAGATTACAGTGACCGGGGGAGAAGATGAGGAGAACACAGGGCGGGGGGGAGAAGAAGAGAAGATTACAGGTGGGAGAAGAAGAGATTACAGGGGGAGAAGAAGAGGAGAACACAGGGAGGGGGGAATAAGAGGAGAACACAGGGGGAGATGAGAACACAGGGTTGAGGAGAATGTGGGGGAGGGAGAGACCACTAAAGGAGGGAGGGGTGGTGGAGAGACCACTAGGGGAGGGGGTGAGGAGAAACCGCTAAGGGAGGGGGGGTGGAGGATAGACCACTAGGGGAGGGTGGGGGGAGACGAGAGATCACTAATGGAAAGTCGAGGAGAAAAGGAGACCACTAAGGGAGGTGGGGGGGGGGGAGAGGAGAGACCACTAAGGGGCAGTTGAGATCTCTAAGGGATGGAAGGGAGAGCTCTATAGGACAGGGGGCAGGACAGGGAGCTCTTTCATACTACACACACACACAATGCATCCCTATACACACAGAAACACAACATGCTTCCCTTACACACAGAGAAACACACAATGCATCCATTACACACACACACACACACACACACTGCAACCCTTACACGTAAAGACAATGCATCCTTTGCACATATACACAGAAACACACGATGCATCCCTTACACACACTGCTTCTCTTACACACACACAGAAACAGAATGCATCTCTTACACACACACTGCATCCCTTACATACACAGAAACACACTTTACATCCCTTATGCATACAAACACAGATTCACACAATGCATCCCTTACACACAACAAGAAACACACAATACATCCCTTATACACAAACACACACTGCTTTCTATCCCTTACACAAAAACACACTGCTTCCACTACACACAAACACACTGCATCACCTACACAAACTGGTATCCCTATACACTACATCCCATAAGCACACACATTAGATCCTCTACAGTAGCACATAAAACATCCCCTACACACTCCACTCCCTGTGAGCGAACTCATGGGTGGAACATGTAGGTGGACTTATGGGTGGGCCTTATGGACATACTCACCGTCAGGCCCTGGGGCCCAGACCTTGAGCTGTGTAAGGGGCCCCAAAACAATAGAGCTGCTTGCCGTTCTCCCAGAACATTGAATTCTGTGACCACAGTTACGAACAGCCTCCAGAGATCCTGTTCTACACCAGACCAGTGGAGCCAGACTGCAGCCAGAGCCCATCACCATCCTCATCTGATTGTAAGTAGGCAATCTAGTATATTATTAGTGACTAGTGATGTCGCGAACATAAAATTTTCCGTTCGCAAATGGCGAACGCGAACTTCTGCAAATGTTCGTGAACGGGCGAACCGGGCGAACCGCCATAGACTTCAATAGGCAATCGAATTTTAAAACCCACAGGGACTCTTTCTGGCCACAATAGTGATGGAAAAGTTGTTTCAAGGGGACTAACACCTGGACTGTGGCATGCCGGAGGGGGATCCATGGCAAAACTCACATGGAAAATTACATAGTTGATGCAGAGTCTGGTTTTAATCCATAAAGGGCATAAATCACCTAACATTCCTAAATTGTTTGGAATAACGTGCTTTAAAACATCAGGTAGTGTAAGGGTTACGCCCGCTTCACAGTGACAGACCAAACTCCCCGTTTAACGCACCGCAAACAACCGCAAACAGTCCATTTGCACAACCGCAAACTCCCCATTTGCACAAGGTTGGATACCGATCGATGGTTCGATATTCTGAGCCCTCTCTGATTTACTGTACGACTATTCGATATTCCCACAAATTTTATATAGCATTTTATGTTTGTTTGAGACCACCTTAAAAATATTGGATATCACTAAAAATCATGATCACTATATACTTTCTTTACAAACCTCTAAATCTGGAACATAAATCTGGAACATAAATCTTCATACCCTAACAATCAAATTCAGTTTATTTTAGAGTCCATCAAGTTCATCTTACGTAACAACTTTTTTTGGTTTAACCACGGCTTTTATTTGCAAATATGTGGCACAGCCATGGGCACCAAGTTCGCTCCCAGCTACGCGAATTTATTTATGTCACGTTGGGAATCCCTACATTTTGGGGATGAGAGTGGCTGGGAGTCGAACTTGGTGCTATACAGACGTTACATCGATGATTTGTTTTTTATTTGGCGAGGAGGAGAGGAACTTCTCAAATCATTTATTCAACATGTCAGTTCTAATCAATGGGGGATCAGTTTATCCTTTGACTATAGTGACAAAGAGGTAAATTTCTTGGACCTCACTGTGTATATAGAAGCAGGTAATATTAAGACCAAATCCTTCTTTAAGTCCATCGATGTAAATAGTTACATAGAAATGAGTAGTTGCCACTTCAGCCCTTGGCTCACTAACATTCCGAAAGGACAACTAACCAGAATAAAAAGGAACTGCACGGGTCAGAACGTTTTTGTACACCAAAGCCAACGGATTTTGACTGACTTTAAGGAGAGAGGCTATCATGACGACATTCTATGTAAAGCTGTAGAAGATACACAGAATATAAGTAGGAACAATCTATTGAAATACAAGACTCAGATAACAGATAAGAGAAAAGGGAACGATGTCCCTTTTATCTGTCAGTTTTCAGGGCTGCAAAACAACCAAGTCAGAAAAATTATTTCTGAACACTGGCATTGGCTACTAAAAGATCCAGTTCTATCGAAGTTTCTACCTCCTATTCCAAAAATAGTACACAGAGGGGTAAAAAATGTAAAAAGAATTTTAACGGATAGGATCCTGAATAAAAATCAAACTAAACCTAATTTCATTAACCAACTAAAGGGATTTTTCAGATGTGGATATTATTATGCCTGTCGGAATACAAATAGTGGAAAACAAACCATTAAAGATTTCTCAGTCAATGGGAAAATATATAGGATAAAAGAACTTATAACTTGCCAAACACAAAATGTAATTTATATGCTAACCTGCCCATGTGGCTTGAGGTACATAGGCCGTACAACTAGACAACTACGAGTAAGAATATGTGAACATGTATATAATATCAAGAGAAAATATCAATTACATCAAGTTTCTCTACACTTTGAGAAGTTTCACAACTCAGACCCCTCCCTCTTAAATTTTATGGGGATCCAACAGATCAATAAGAACTGGAGAAGAGGCAATTTGATTCAGAATTTAGGCCGTACAGAAATGAGATGGATATTTGAACTAAACACTCTCATTCCTAATGGAATTAACAATGACTTCGAAATCTGTCATTTTTTATAATTTGTCATTTTTATAATTTGTCATTTTTTATAATTTTTATAAATTTTTATGTGTCAAGTTGAATTGATTTTCTAATTTAAATTTTTCAATTCTAATTTTTTCAACTTGGACATTTGCATATTTTTGATTTTTTGGGGGAAATATTACCCCTTTAAATACTCATACATTATAAATAAGATTCAAATATCCACTCAGATCTTGTATTTTTCTCTAATCAATAAAATGTCACTATCACTTTAAATGTCACTTTAAGCATAGTTAAGAGGAAAATCATAAGACGTGTATATAATTGAGAATAAGAAAAATGTATACTAACATATATTCTCTCTCTCTTTTCATATGTATTTATCAATTAGGCTTCTAAAGGGAAATGAGTGTGGATACATTTGAATTTATACATATATTTTTTGTTGTTGCAATGTATTAATTTTACTACTTAAAATGTTACCACTTAAGATGTTATCACCCAAACCTTGTATATGTATATATATACCTGTTAATGACCATATGCATATTGTTATTGCAAATGTGGGCTGCCCATTCCAAATTAAAGTAAAGCAAGCATTTTTGAGCTTGCCGGTCTGGAGGCTCTCTGGACGTCCCACATATGCAAATTGAGGAAGGTGGAACACACCAATGAGATGAAAGACTTTTCGCATAAAAACCCTGAGAGTGAGGAGGGACTTAGCACATTACGTCCTGACGAAGCCGTCTGTGAACGGAGAAACGCGTAGACGAACACGGAAGTATTTTGAGAAGGGGCGGAGCCTATCAACCAACCGGGACTTTTGAAAGAAGCAGCAGCTGATCGCTCGCATATTACCCGGACCACAGTGAAAGGAACTCCACTTACCCCCTAACCCAGGAGACATCTCCCAGTGCGGGAAAGCCTGTTTGTGAGTAACGGGAATATACACCGTTTTACTCACCACTCTATCTAGTAAGCAGCAAACCTGCCTTATGTCCTATTTGTCTAGCAGTAATCTGTTTTGTTCGTGTATAGAGCAACTACCTGCTTTAGGATTGTTAACTAAGCAGTGATATGCTATACACCTATGTTTTATATTTATTTTTAATTTTTGCACAATTGAAACTGTTATATTGGTAATAAATAGTTTTACATACATCTAAGTAAGCCACTATCTGTACTTTTAATATTATTTAAGAGGCTTTAAGTAAGCCATACAGATCTGTTCTATGATTCTTTTGTTTTTATATTTTTCTTATATGCCGAGTATGAACTGGAACACCATTCAGTGAACAATATAAGTACCTTTCTTTTCCTTTTGCAAACTCTGGTGCATGTGGGAGAGGGACCTATTGCAATCTTAATATCGCTCCACTTCTTAATATTTTAATATTTTATTTGTAAACCTCTAAAAAGAACCAAACTACTCATCCATCCGCTATACCACTTTATCCCACCTAGAACTAGTGCCCAGTTAAAATACTTGACTCTTACTTACCCACACTCAGTCATGCCACACACATTTCACCACTACTCTCACTGAATCCCTCTGACTGTTGTGGGGGGATAATGTATAATAAACACAGGTTACTGGCTATGGGGGAGATAATGTATAATAAGCACAGGTTACTGGCTATGGGGGGATAATGTATAATAAACACAGGTTACTGGCTATGGGAGGATAATGTATAATAAACACAGGTTACTGGCTATGGGAGGATAATGTATAATAAACACAGGTTACTGGCTATGGGAGGGATAATGTATAATAAACACAGGTTACTGGCTATGGGAGGGATAATGTATAATAAACACAGGTTACTGGCTGTGGGGGGATAATGTATAATAAACACAGGTTACTGGCTATGGGGTGATAATGTATAAAATGTATAATATACAGTATATACAGTATAATAAACACAGGTTACTGGCTATGGGAGGATAATGTATAATAAACACAGGTTACTACTGGCTATGGGAGGATAATGTATAATAAACACAGGTTACTGGCTATGGGGGATAATGTATAATAAACACAGGTTACTGGCTATGGGAGGGATAATGTATAATAAACACAGGTTACTGGCTATGGGAGGGATAATGTATAATAAACACAGGTTACTGGCTGTGGGGGGATAATGTATAATAAACACAGGTTACGGGCTATGGGGGGATAATGTATAATAAACACAGGTTACTGGCTATGGGAGGATAATGTATAATAAACACAGGTTACTGGCTATGGGAGGATAATTTATAATAAACACAGGTTACTGGCTATGAGGAGGATAATTTATAATAAACACAGTTTACTGGCTATGGGAGGATAATGTATAATAAACACAGGTTACTGGCTATGGGGGATAATGTATAATAAACACAGGTTACTGGCTATGGGGGATAATGTATAATAAACACAGGTTACTGGCTATGGGGGATAATGTATAATAAACACAGGTTACTGGCTATGGAGGATAATGTATAATAAACATAATAAACACCTCCTGTCTAGGATGTGGGAGGGTCTGGGAGGGAGGGTCTGCTGCTGATTGGCTGGAATGTGTCTGCTGACTGTGAGGTACAGGGTCAAAGTTTACTCAATGATGACGAACAGGGGGCGGACCGAACATCGCATATATTCGCCATCCGCTGCGAACCCGAACATGCGATGTTTGCCAGGAACTATTCGCCAGCGAACCGTTCGGGACATCACTATTAGTGACACTAATCTATAATTTACCTCACATTAAAGGGACACTATAGTCCCCAGAACCACTGCAGCTTAATAAAGTGGTTCTGGTGTCTATAGTTTGTCCCTGCAGGCTTTTTAATGTAAACACACACTGTGTGCAGCACTGGCGTTAGTTCATATGGCAGATCATATGGATGGGGCATTGCAATGTCACTGGGGGGTGGGTGGGAGGGTTGGGGCGGCAAATCTTTCTTTTGCCTAGGGCGGCAAAAATCCTTGCACCGGCCCTGCACACACTCACAGACGCATACACACTCACTCACTAACAGACACACACACTGACAGACATACACACACATTAACTGACAGACACACACGGACTGACCGACACACACACTCACAGACACACACATTCATTAACTGACACACTGACTGACAGACATGCACTCACTCACAGACACACACACTGACAGACAAACACATACACACTTATACACGATTCCACCAACACTCACAAATTATTTATTTGTTTTAAAATGTTATCTTAACTCAACCAAGCCTCCATGGGAGAGCTGGAGTGGATTCCTTACCTGGGTTCCAGTGGGCTGCTGGGCAAGTGTGCAGGCAGGCAGGGGGCGAACGGGCACAGTAGGCAGTGAGGGAGCTCTGATCTTCCTGCTCAGCTCCCTCGGGCACCGCTCACACAACCGCACTCCCTCACTGGCCGACCACAATACCAGCTGCCGCCTCACCAGGTGGGGGGGAGGGAGAGGTTGGCCAGAGTTGGGGCTTTTGGGGTGTGCGAGTTGTGCGGCCGCACAGGGCACCATGGAAACAGGGGCGCCAGGTGGCCAACACAGCTCGCAGTTGGTCACTCACAGAATGCAGAACAAGTCAAGTGCATAGTGCTGCAAACAATGAGGGGAGAGGCGAGCCGTGGCTGGGAATCCACTTGCAGGGAGCCGCAGAAGGATCCGCTCAGTGTGTGAAGACAGTGGCTGGTGCTCTTCAGTCTGCGACTCAGCGGAGTGGGAAACTGACAGCTGGATTCAGGGAGCAGCAGCCTTTAATGTGAGTGATTGTTCTTATTGCTTTTTTTTTTTTTAACTAAATAGATCGGGTTTTAATAAAGGGGGCAGGGGACTGGTGAAGGGGGCCAGGGGGTTGGTGAAGGGGGCAGGGGACTGATAAAGAGGGCAGGCGACTGGTGAAAGGGGGCAGGGGACTGATAATGGGGCAGGGGATTTGATGAAGGGGGCAGGGGATTGATAAAGGGGGCAGGCGTGGTGAAGGGGGCAGGGAACTGGTGAAGGGGGCAGGAGATTGGTTAAAGGAGGCTGGGGACTGATAAAGAGGGCAAGCGACTGGTGAAAGGGGGCAGGGGACTGATAAGGGGGCAGGGAATTTGATGAAGGGGGGCAGGGGATTGGTGAAGGGGGGCTGAGGACTGATTAAGGGAGCAGGGGATTTATGTAGGGGGCAGGAGATTTGATGAAGGGGTTAGGGGACTGATAAAGGGGCATGAGACTGGTGAAGGGGGCAGGGGACTGATAAAGGGGGCAGGGGACCGATAAAGGGGGCAGGTGAATGATAAAGGGGACAGGGGACTGATAAAAGGGGAAGGGGACGTATAAAGGTGGCAGGGGATTTGATGAAGGGGTAGAGGATTAGTGAAGGGGTGCTGGGGACTGTTGGAGGGGGGCAGAAGATTGGTGAAGGGGCTGAAGACTGATAAAAAGGGGCAGGGGGATTGATGCAGGGGACAGAGGATTTGATGGAGGGGTCAGGGGACTGATAAAGGGGCATGGGACTGGTGAAGGGGGCAAGGGAATGATAAAGGGGGCAGGTAACTAGTAAAAGGGGGCAGGTGACTGATAAAAGGGGCAGGGGATAGAAACATAGAATGTGACGGCAAATAAGAACCATTTGGCCCATCTAGTCTGCCCAATTTTCTAAATACTTTTATTAGTCCCTGGCCATATCTTATAGTTAGGATAGCCTTATGCCTATCCCACACATGCTTAAAGTCCTTTACTGTGTTAACCTCTACCACTTTAGCTGGAAGGCTATTCCATGCATCCGCTACCCTCTCAGTAAAGTAATACTTACTGATATTATTTTTAAGCCTTTGCCCCTCTAATTGTAGACTATGTCCTCTTGTTGTGGTAGTTTTTCTTCTTTTAAATATAATCTCCTCCTTTACTGTGTTGATTCCCTTTATGGATTGGTGAAGGGGGGCTGGGGACTGGTGAAGGGGGGCAGAAGATTGGTGAAGGGGGCAAAGGACTGATAAAGGGTGCAGGGGATTGATGTAGGGGGCACGGGATTTGATGAAGGGGGTAGGAGACTGATAAAGAGGCATGGGACTGGTTAAGAATGATATCTTAGGATACTTTTACTACCTTGTTGTGAACATGATGAAGATCAGGTACCCCCTTCTATTGCTAGTGTAACTAGAATCTGACTCAGAACTGTCTGTATATCTGGTTATAAAACTTGGTCTGCTCGCAAAATGTTTCCTAAATAGTTTTTTGGTACGGAATATATTCCCTTCCTTAAAATCTTTATGATCCCTTTCAAACTTTTGATGTTTCTTACCCTTTATGAAGGTTTTAACATTCTCGAAATTGCTTTGTAGTTTTGTCTCCATAAGGGGATATTCGGAATTATTCTGAAATATTTTCACTTTGTTAATCTCCTCCCGTAAATTCTCATTAACATAATTGAAATCTTCTTGTTCCAATTCTATTAGAAACTGCATCAATTTATATGAGCATTCCAATAGGATTGTATTCCATTTTTGTAGCTTTACGTCAGTGTCAACTTTAACTGGTGTGGATATTTCTGGTCGTAGCCCTCTCGGGACCAATTTTTGATCTATATATTGGCATAAACTTTCTATTTCCCAATGTCCTTTCATTTGGGATTTATAGACGTTTTGAATAGAAAAAAATAAATGATTTATGTCATTTGTATCAGAACTAGTAGTATGTGGTACTGATGAGAACACATTGTTTAGGTCACCAGGGCTTTGATTACTTCTGACAATAGTGACGACATGTAAATAGTGCCGGTGTAAATGTTCCACCGATTGGCTCAAAGTGGGAAAGAAGAGAGGAATGGAGGAAGGGAATGGAGCCAGAAGTTGCAGCCAGATCAGTACACTATTGTCGTAACATAGCACCATTATAATACTGTGACATGATAAATCTGCCTGCATTATCTTACACTCCACTTTCTATATACTGCAATATATCACACCTGGGAAATAGTAAGAGTGAAAGATTGTGAAATAATTTTGGTTAACCTCCAATTGTTTTGCACTCTGAACTGTGTAAGACAATGCAGATCATCTTTGATAGCAGTCTATCTTTGATTGCTAGTAGCTAAGAGCTTATTATTTATTGCACCATACTACCATAGATATTGAGTTCTGACACCTTCTAGCTATGTTTTGAAGATCCCATATCTCCTACGGTAATACACTAAGGTGCCAGTTCAGTGGACTATCTTAGCCATTACACTTATCTATATTTATCTTTTTGGTATAGTACTATTTTCATAAATTTTGTCTTGTTCTTCACAGTCCATAAATTGGACTTTTTAGATTTATATTAAATGTTAATTTTAAACATCTTTTTTTCACTTAATTGTATTTAAGCTATATCTGTACCTACTTGCATCCTCCATCTTTTCTTTTTGTGAAATCTTGTCCTGTGGGGTCCCAAGGGCTGGCTGGCCACCTTGGGCTTCCCAAAGCTGGCATCTGCTCAGTTTGTAAGTGGGTGGCGAGGAAACGCTGTCCCCTAAGCACTTCCAGCTCTGCTCTGCTGCCCGCCCTGCAGTGATGCCAGTGCCAGAATATAATGTCACTCCAATCATGGCATTACTAAGCGGCGCTCAAGGGAGCAGAGCAAGAAGATTAGCGCTCCCACACCGCCTGCCTTGACCACCTGCCCAGCACCACAGGAGCTAGCCGAGTAGCCCCACTGGACCCCAGGGAAATAGAGAATTCACACCAGCACTCTCAATGGAAGGGAGGCTGGGTGGATTGACATTTTTTTTAAAAATAACAAATTGTGTCATTATCAGTGTGTATCTGTTAGTGAGTGTGTATGCATGTATGTCTGTCACTGAGTGTGTGTTTGTCAGTGAGAGTGTATGTGTGTGTCTGTTATTGAGTTTGTGTTTGTTACTGAAAGTGTATATGTATCTGTCACTGAGTGTCTCTGTCACTGAGTGTGTGTGTGTCTGTCAGTGAATGTGCATGCGTGTGTCTGCCAGTTAGTGTGTGTGTCTGTCAGTGAATGTATATCTGAGTCTGTCAGTGTGTGTGTCGGTCAGTGAATGTGTATATGTGTCTGTCAGTGAGTGTATGTGTGTCTCTCAGTGTGTGTGTGGCTAACTCTGATTGGTTGTTTGTCTGTCGGTGAGTCTGTATATGTGTCTGTCAGTGATTGTGTCTGTTGCTGAGATTGTGTGTCTGCCAGTTAATGTGTATGTCTGTCAGTGTGTGTGTATGTCCGTCAGTAAATGTGACTGTCTGTCAGTGTGTGTGTCTTTTAGTGAATGTGTATGTGTGTATCTGTCAGTATGTGTGTGTCGGGAGTGCCCGAGTTTCATCATGCCTAAGGCAGCACAAAACCAAAATACACCACTGGGCTTGTAAGCCATTTTGCAGTAACAGTCAGAGTACTCTGAGTACTTGTAAACCTACCAATTAGAGCACTCTGACAGGCAAGTTAGTGTGACATTAGGTTCTCCTGCAGGTTAATATGTAATTAATAACCCCCCTGCCCATATCCCTGGGAGCAGGGCATTAGGCTCTTTATTTATTAATAAATGAATAGCCTCGTCCCCCAATCTTTGCCTAACACTGACTACCCATCACAAGTAAGAGATAGAAAGGTTCGTGTATGTCTGTGTATTTGTGATGGGTGGCCCGTGATAGGATGAGAGAGCATCAGATGACACTGTCAGCCTCTACACTAGCCCAAGCATAAGAGGAAAGGGTGAGACTAGTACCAGTTAAAGGACCCAATGAAGTGATCTGGATGCAGTGGCCCTGCAGTTTTAATCATGCAATTGTTTAAACACCGTTCTATTGGCTGTGACACTAGAGGTGCTTCCACCTGTACCGGGTCAAGTGACTGTAGACTGAAACTGTATGTGTGCTCTACACTCACCGCGCATGTGCATCATCATGCTCCCTGTATGAGGAGGCTTGGATAGGACTGATTCCTGTGTACAGCATGCCTCCTTCATGACATTGCAGGAGGTGAAGAAGTAAGAAATGCCATTGGAGCCTCAGCGCTGGAAATAGGTAAGGGAATTTATTTTTTTATAATTAATTTATGCCATACCGTCTAAATAGAGACGGGAACACTAAAGCATAAAGAATACAGGTTTGTATCACTAACGCTTTAGTATTCCTTTTAAGTGTTCATTTGTTGGAATCTGCCTTAATACTAAAGGTTGTGACTGTGGTGACTTTAGGAGGTTAAAATGTGTTTGAATGGTTTAACACCTATGTTGGACCCTGTGAACCCATCCGCACTGTGTCCGGACTTCTCTCCTCAGCTGACGTAGAAGAGCAGGAAAAGAAGCAGTATGTGCTGGTGATAGGCTGTCACTGGCCTCCCATTGCAAGAAAAAGTGAGAACTGTCACTTGCAGCCAGTGATAGGCTGAGAGCATCCGCTGACACTCTCATGAGCAGTTCCAGTTCATTAAAGAGACATTCCAGGCCACTAAAGTACTTTAACTTGTTGAAATGCATATGTGTGTACAGTGTGTCGTCTTTTTTTTCATTTTATAAAAAGTGCAGATTTCAATAAAATTTGGCACTTTTATAAATTAACCTTGTTACACCCCCATTGCTGTCAATCAGACAACTGGTCGTGTTACTTCCTGGTTTGGTTAGTTCAGTGAAACTAAACTCAAGAGGCAGCAATTGCCAAGAGCACCTGCCTTACAAAGACTTAGGAAGTCTGTGATTGGACAGTCACAGAAAGTCTGGGCTGTGCCAAAGGAGTAGGCTCACAGAGGCTGCAGACAAGTGATTTACTGCTTGTACAATACATTTTTAGTTATATGCCCATGAAATAAAAAATACAAAAATATTACATGTACAGAACAGATGTTTACATTGGAGGTATATCTACTAAACAATTATTTGTCTTTATATTTGTATTAAGACAGTGGAGTATCCCTTTAAGTAAACTGCCTTCTATATTTTTCCTAACATTCCTTAAGTGTTATTTGCATTTTGTAGTTACAGCAGCAGTTACAATCCTTGAAAACATATCCAAGGTTATTCACTTAAGAGAGAATTCAAAGTGAATTTTAAATGTAATGTCAAAGTAATCATCTGTGTGTTTACTGACTTTAAATTTAAAATTAACTTTGAATTCACCTTGAATTCTCACTTTAGTACTTAACCTTGATAGTTGAAGGCACTACTTCTCTTCTAAGGTCATGTACAATTTGAAAAGATTGCATGACTGCTGAACCATTGCTCCTTTTTTTCCTGTTGCCCTCCCAATAAGACGCCACACACTTTTCAACTCAACTCAATTCAAATAACCATAACCTGTCAGCTGTTGGGCGGTTAAGCCAACAGACAGTTCTCCACCTCTTTTTCCCAAGATCCTCAACAGCGGGCACTTGCCTGCCCATCAGCCCTCGTGCAGTCTCCTTTATTCCCAGTTGCCTCCATCCACTCAGATCTGCTGTCAGCGGGGCACAGGGCAGCACTTTTTCAGTATCTCCTCCCTCTGCATGCAGGCACTGAACTTTCCTCATAGAGATTCATTGATTCAATTCATCTCTACGAGGAGATGCTGATTGGCCAGGGCTGTGTTTGAATCATGATGGCTCTGCCCCTGATCTGCCTCCTTGTCAGTCTCATCCAATCCTATGGTGAAGCATTGTGATTGGATCAGCCTACCACTTCTGATGATGTCAGCAGACTGCTTGTTTTTCTGAGTCTAACAGCATGCAGATTTACGGCTTTAGGCTTGAATACAGTAAGAATTTTACTATACTTATGGATGCATGAGGGGCCCAGTGGGGCTAGATGGTGGTGTTAACACTATAGGGTCAGGAATACATGTTTGTGTTCCTGACCCTATAGTGATCCTCTAAATGCACACATTTCATATTAATACACTATATTTATATTTGGTAAGCAGTACCCTCCATTTATTTTTTGTATTTAATAAGATTTGAAGTTTGGAACGCACATCAATTAAACAGTTATAGTCACTAAGGGATAGTGTAGCTTGATGTTTATTTTCTAGTTCCCTGATGTACGAGACAAGCTGTTTTACTTCAGCTTCTCTCTGTTTTTTCTTTTTGGATGCTAGTGCTATCAGGACTCCCCAGGCAACGCATTTGTGTTCTTCCCAAGTTATGGTTGGAGAGGTGGAGGAAGTAGAGTTGTCTGTGAAGTAGTGGTAAATAGTGTCTCTGAGTGAGCTCAGGACGTCTTGGTTATTTAGGGGCATGCCATTCAGCTTCCACTGAATCAATGTAGTCGGGAGGGACGGAATGAGAACAGCAAGAGACAGGGGTGCATGATCAGACCACGTAATTGGTCCATATGAGCTCGATTGTATCAAATGTAGAAATCTGTGAGGCATAGAGAGCATATTGATACGCGAGTAGGAGTTCGCTGCCGGGGAATAAAAAGAATAGTTTTATCGTATAGTTGCACCTTATCAAGTAGCTCATTGAGTCACCTCCGTGTGGAGGATTGGTAGGAGTGTGTTGTAGGGGTCGAGTCGAGAGCAGTGTCCAGTGTGGTATTTAAGTCACCCCCTAGTATTAGTATCCCTTCGGCAAATTCATCCACTCGACTGAGATATTTAGGATGGATTTGCATTGGTTTCTATTTGGTAAATATAGGTTAACCATTGTAACCATTGCCCTTCTCACTTGACCCTTAACCATAATAAACCGGCCCGTGTCATCTGATTCATGCGCTTTATTGGTGAAGGATAGGTGTGCTGCAAGCAGTATGGCAACACCTCTGGATTTGGATTCGTTGTAGTTATTAAGGAATCCCTCTGGGAATCGGTCGTTTCGGAGTGTTGGGGCGGACTCGCAGCTGGTCAGTAATGAGTTTGAGCACTCTCCTGGCTTGATGAGTCATCCAAGATAGGTCAGGATAAACTTGCACAGGACTGCCATGGAATAGGAGCGGAGGGGTAGATTGGCGGATATGTCTCATCACCTCTTCCTTGTGGGAGAAGTAGTGAAGGCGACAGATTAAATCTCTCTGCGCATCTCCAGATGCGTTTTTGGGTCGTAAAGAGTGATGCGCCCGGTCCAAAAGCAGAGGCGTGTCTGCTGGCTTGTCCAGTAGCAAGTTGAATAGTTCTCTGATAATTTAATGTCTGTCTTTTTTGCAACCCTCAACTCCCATTTGAGACCCCTCCTCCGACCAGTGCCAGCTCACATCCCTACCATGTAATGTAGCTGAGCCATGGACTGCAGTAGAGGAACTCCTGTAACCTCTACCCAGTCTGACAGAAAGCAGTTCGGTGCTCCCTACACGTACTTGCTGTCAGACTGGGTAAAGGTTACAGAAGCTCCTCTACTGCGGCCTACAGGTCGGCCACTTTACATGCAATGCTGTGCAGTGCGCTCCCCTCCTGCTGGTCAAATAGATCCCAGCGTCCCAAGAAACCTAAACATTAAAATCACTTATAACCTGTCTTAATCTTTTTAGATGTGATCACCTGCTTTTTAAATGTGTGTTATACTTAACAATTTACATTAGACTTGAGCACAGCTAAAAAACAATTATTTTGGCTTAAGCACTTTGTTCGAAAATACAAACATTTCAGGACGGCTGAATTTCGTCCATATGGCGATTGAGCTTGTCCAAATTTCATGAAAGGGAACACGTCACCCTCTCAAACTACTCATGCTCTTTATAGAGTTCAGTTCTGCTGGCAAATGTGTAGGTTGGGAGAAGAAAAAATATATTTCTAAATAATAGGTTTTTCTCCCAGCTGTCAATCAATTCTTTGGCATAGATTCTATGCCAAAGAATTGATTGACAGGGAGAGCAGAAAGGACCCTCACAGAAGGTTTTCCTGCTCTCCACTCAAAGCATCCACAGCGCATGCATTGTGTTTTTTCCCCTCATGGAGGGGAAGCAGCGGGTCAGCTTAGTGCATGACAAGTTGCCATTAACAAAAAAAGATTCAGGAAAATGGGCCAATCAGTGTACTACGTAATATATATGTTATGTGCATATTTTCATGCCATTTGTTTCATAGATCAAGTTAGAAAAAGTAAATGATAGGGAGGGAAAAAAAAGTAATAGTAAAAAAATAAAATATTATATCGTTATCATGTATATAATATATAAATAAATGTTGTTGTTTTTTAAATGCTTCCATTTTACTCTATATTGGTCACTTCTTGATCTGTGAATAAAATCAACATCTAGTGACTGTCCCCTAACCACCAATCATCTTTTTCTCCCAACAATCATTTCCTTTTTTAGTGCAACTGGTAAAATTCCAAATCAGGAATAAAAGACGCTCATCTATTGCGTGATTCATTTGGTTCGCGATTCAGCTACATTTTGGCTTGGAGTACAGTACTTTATACGAGCCGTAGGACTGCCCAAATTTTGGTGAATAGCAGTACATAACTAAACGAACCACAAAGCCTAATCTAGTTCGGCCCTGTAACAAATTCATCCTCACCTGCGGTATCTGCATTCAGCGGCCATGCGTCAGTGTACCGGACTCCTGCAACATGTTGATGGTCGCCGTCCACTGTGGATCCACGCCAAATTATAGCCCCACGTCCGCCCACGTTAATTATGACGTTGGCGTGTGTGTGACGTCACACTGAAGATGTGCGCGCACGTTCTGTGATCAAAGGCCAATTTCAGCCAACCAGATCTGTAAAGGGCTTATTTTAACACATTTTTACTTCTCCTCATTGCCCTGTCGTGGTTTCCCTTAGTGGTTGTCCAAGAGTGTGTTCCTAAGCGTTTATTTCTGGTTATTTACTTTGGCTTCGTTTTGACTTCCCTGTATTCTGGTATCCCTGACTTCTGGCTTTCCCTTATCGTTGTGTCCCATTCTGTGTCCCCAACCTCAGCAATTATTCTGACTATTCTTTGGTACGTTAAGTCAGGCCATTCTAAGGCCCGGAAAGACGTTTTAGTCCTAGGTGTGATACAATTCTACGTGCTGGATCAATTAACAATCCTGACAGGCCCTTGTCTCAGCCAGGGTGCACATTTAATTGGAGAAGACACATCCAGGGAGATTTATCAAAGTGTGTCAAACAATTCTGCTTTTTTTGGTGGCGTCATTTATCTAATCTGTTAAATGATTTTGCCTGTTCCTCCTTTTGCGTCCTAATTCTAATTTTTGAATGTATGCCATTTTCCGGATTTCTCAATCTTTCTGTCACTTTTTTTTCAACCATATATTCTGTTTAATCTTACGTTTTTTCCACTACTCTAAATTTGACAGTCATTTCTGGAATGCATATATCTGTGACAAATGGTGAAATTTAGGTAGAGTTAAGCAGAAACATCTCAGGCCATTTAAAAAAAGAATTTAGCAAATACAAACAGATCAAACCAAAAAGTAAAAGACACTTTTCAGAACACGTTGATAAATCTCGGCCAACAGCAAATGTACAGATGGGAGAAGGCACTATAAGAGAATGAGATCATAATCCACAGAATCACTATCTTATTATATTGACTAATACCATCTACTTACAGGCCAACACATACTTTGTGTATACAGCTACCTAGTCTACTGTAACACAAGCAACTATGTGTGAGACACTGCGTTTATACTATACTATTCATTCCACATTCGTTCTATAATCTATATTCCAAATATAAGTGCCGGTTTACTTTTAAAATCCTATACACTATGATTTTATTTGTATTTTTTTTCAGAAAATCTCTCACTTCAGAGGGACTGTCGCAGTTTAATACCTTAATGACAGATGGCAGCTTTTTCAGAAAAATAAATAAACCTTTTTTTTAGTTGCCTTTTTAATTTGCACGAAATCTTCTTGTGCTGCACTCCTGAAAGTGTAGCGAAGATATGTTTACTATTTACCTAAACTGCACACCTCTCCCCAGCAAATACTTTTACTGCCTTTATATTGGAGAAGTTGAAAAGAACTGCAATTAATATATATTTAACAAGATAGAAAATGCATTACTGCACAATTTCTGTATCACATTATCAAATAAGCATAATTCTATTATGTATATAAATGTATCTGTTTTTGTGAAATGGAAATGTTTTCTAATATCAATGTATACGCTGTCCTGGATAGCTCCTTAATTGAGTTATTTTTGTGCTAAGTGCTTGTTAATGAATGTGTTAAATCATTCCTCTGATTGGGATAGAAATCTTCCTCACAACTTGGCTTTAACTACAGAGACGTGGCGTCGCTTTTTAAATCTGCATTCTAATACTTTGAATGACACCCACAAAGCCGCAGAAGGATTTTAACCTTTGCAAAGCATAGAGATTTTCTAGGCAGCTACACTGTAGTGTGTCGCAAGCTTTACAGGCAGTAAAGTAGTTAATTTTATCTCTCACCAAAATGATTCTCATAATAAATCAAAGCAAACTCCATGGCAACCGTTTATCGTCATTGGAAAAGAACAAACATTTGTCAGAAGTCAATGTTTTCTTCTGTTATTTTTCAGCAGAAAAAGAAAAGATTTGGGGGGGGGGGGGATTTAAATGCCATTTACATTGTGTATTAATGACTTTTAGCAACAGGCTTCTAATTGCAAAATATGTTTTTGAAGCATTTAGCAAGGTTGAGTCAGTTGAATCCATATAAATGTTGGGAAGACGTATAAAATGATAAGTGTATACCTATATCTCAAAGGCCAAGGCACGAAGGGGTATTGTTTCTTTCTAAAATTGTTGGTGATTGGTAGAAGCTCTAATAAGTAATAATGCAAATCACACATTTGGATATAGTATTATGTCAATAAGGGTTTACATGTAAAGATAGAGCATTGGATTTGCCAGAATATCTGTGTAGGAGTAATGAAGTCTCAGAGTTTGAAAATGAAAGCTTCACAGTAACAGCCAACTTCATCAATGTCATGGTAAAAACACCGTAACACGCACAATTTGGATAAACCAAATAGAAGAAGCAGAATAGACCTATTACTGGGCCTTAGAATAACCGGGCTTAAACAGGAAAAACCGTGGTCAGCAGACAAACCAAGGTCAGGATAAAATGTAATCGGAGGTACTAGCCAGGTCAGAATCACAGAATAGCGGAACAAAATAATAACTAGTCAGGTCAGGGATACAGAGGTCCTCGGAATGAGAAAAAAAGTCAAAGTCAAACCAGAAAATACTAAGAACTCTTTAAGAAATGCACTAAATGGGAACTTAGAAACATGGAATGTGACGGCAGATAAGAACCAATGTCTGCCTAATTTTCTAAATACTTTTAATTATTCCCTAGCCTTATTTAAGTCTAGGATAGCCTTATGGCTATCCCACGCATGCTTAACCACCCTCACTGTGTTAACCTCTACCACTTCAGCTGGAAGGCTATTCCATGTAACAGAAAACACAATAGGGCATAGAGCTAAGGGAAAATAGCTTTCAGATAGGGTAGCTAAGTTTTTGATTGGCTCACGTTACCTCTACGACCAGAAAAAGTGAGGGAGTCACCTGGATGACGTTACCAAACATTAACCAGAAGTGATATTAAAGGTTTATTTGAGGAAGTGCCGCCAAGAGCAGGCAATGTCAATTTTGTTGTACATAAGTGGGCCACGCTTCGGATCTGTACGATTGACACAAGCGTTCCGTGTGGAGTTCCGGACGGGCAGCGCTGATTGGGTAATTCTCTGGACAATCTCCCGGTTGGCTTGAAACCTTTTGACTTTGACAACCAATCAGACATTGGCGACATACTCACTGCATACAGTGAAGCCAGACAGGACAAATGTATTTCAGCTGTAAATGGATAGCTGTTCGTAAAAAAAAGAAATTCAGTAAGACAAATTGAGTCAGTTACTGGATACCAAGGCAGACTGGACACAGGCTACAAGCACAGACAAGAGCAGACTGAGTCAGCAACTTGATTACTCAAACATTCTTAAGCTGGCAGGTGTCTGATGGGTTGCATAGTCAATGACTTTTGCTTTTTTCATGACACTCAGTTTAGTTACTTTGCCCAGTCTTCTAATAAAGAAGTGGTCGATGTTCCACTATACACAATCTACTCAGATCATAAGCTCTCTGTTATGTGTCCTTTTGGATCATGTTCATTTGTGATCTCCCCTCTTAGGAGTCCACTAGATTAATTAATTTCAGCTATACACTCTTTTGTGTCTTCATAATGTGTCGAGCTGTAAAATGCATGGATGTGGGAATAATAAAATGTAGGCAATGTATCACGTGGCAATGTTGCATGATGTGGGCATAATAAAATGGAGACAAACTGAAATATATGTAGACAATGTGGCATATGGGCATATTTGTATAATACTAAAAAGTGGCGATAGTTTTATTGGCCATGAGAGAAAGGCCGTGACAAAATTATCTTGAAACAATTTCAGGTTCACATTTGCACAAGCATTTGTAAGAGGAAAAAAATATCCACAAGAAAATGTTACTGCAACGACTGCAATTTAGAGGGAACATCGGTCGCATTGCTCACTTCTGTTCTATTAAATGGTTTTAACAATATATATAAATATAAGCAATATTACTCACTAATTAAGGAATTTTCCAATATTGACAACTGAATTGCACCTTTTTGATAACCAAAATTGGAAAAATACTCCAATGCACTTATTTTTCCAGCATTCCTTTTTTGACTTAAACTATGAAATTTCCTTTTCAGTTCTCCAGAATTCCTTGTATACTGTATACTGAATAACCCTGCCAGACAACCTTGGTTAGAGAAGAATAACGTTCAGCCAGCCAGTTGGTGTGTTACATGAGTTTAGCACAAGATACAAGTGACATTCTAGAAAAGGTGTTGATGGATTAGTGATTGGAGTGTTTGGAGATAAAAGAGGCCCAACAAATGTGTCTCTAGGCAAACGGTGATTAAAATGTAACAATGTGTAAAAGATACAAATTTTTCTGCCAGTTTAATATTTCTAATTAACGTTTTAACTCTTTAAGGATCAAACGGTATTGTTGTCGTCTTTTTCTCGCCACGAAACAATATCTGCATATTCAAGCGCTATTTCTATCTGCAGAAAACTATACATTGATTTGGAGGTCATGACTTTCAAATGAAAACGACATGGAAAATAAAAATCAACAAAATAAAGTCAACCAAATTTTTTGATAAATTATATAATCTACAAGTCAGAAAAAAAGCATGCCTCTCCCATGCAGTTATTTAAATCAGATTTACTCTTGTATCCTACCAACCCAGTTACTGCGTTTATACTTGTGTAAGGTAGATCCAAATTCTCAATCCACTCCTGATTTTCTGTCTGTCACTCTAACCTTTGTAGTCTCCAGGGTAGCCACCTGTGGCTATAGCTGTTTACAGCCTTTCCCAATCAGACCTGTTTAGTCTAAGTGTCCCTTCTCTATTAGCTAGGAAAGGGCCAGGTGATTGCTTCTAATTAACACTGTCAGTAGCTGGTGAGTTTCTTTTGAACATGTAGCTACAGCAGTGATTCTAATTTCATTGAACTATATATAATCGGAACCACTGTCGAGACGTTGCTCAGTTACTAGATTGGTAGATTACCATTGGATAGAATCATATGCAACTTCACAAATTGGAGTATGTGCGTAGATGATACACCAGCATGGGCGACTACATAATGATGCAATATGTATCTAAAATAAATTGGGATTAACTTGTTGCTGGCCAGTGATGTTAGACATTAAGCGTTGGAGGCAAAAGACGTGGGATCTCTATAAGAAGCAATATGACAGACTGTCACATGATTGATTTTTGTCAAGTATTGTATTATCTCTATTGAATCACCATGCTGGATCATTTTATCTTGCAAGTTTTCAGTTAGATCACTGAACCGCAAACGCCCTGCAAAGCATTAGCTCACTGACAGAAATCTCCATGGAAACCAACCTAAAGATGGCAACTGTTCTCTAATCCTCTAGAAAGCTTGTTCGAGCAGGGCCCTCAACACCCTCAACACCTGTTTCTGTGCGTCCAACTCGTCTTGTTGCAAATACTTGTCTCTTTGTCCACCTATTTTAATGTGCTGTGAAATTTGTTGGCGCTTAATAAATAATAATAATATAATTTCTATTTGCCTTATTTCACTTCAACTGGACAGAAATTTTATGCAGGACAAACAGACTGCACCATTCCTAATAATCCCTCACTTAAATATTCTGTCGTCCACCTGAGACAATCCTTACCAGACTTAGACTGTGCATTCAGAGCCCTCCAGGGAAGATTGACAGCCTTTCCCTGGAGGGCTCAGAATGCACAGTCTCAAAATACAATTTTTCTGCAAGGTTTGCTGTTTCAAATAAGTCTGATTGATTAATTGTATTGTGTGTCTAAATATGACAGTAACCAGTGCTGTTGCCCACCCATGTGTACCCTATTAAGGGTTAATAAGTGTATAGGGGTTTAGAAAAACAACCATTTTGGTCTCATTATAGATTTTGCATTTTAGCTCAAAGAATGTGACAAGTGAGCTTACACTTTAATGGCCATTGGAGTGATACTAAAATCATCCAGTTATATAAATGTGCATATGGATTTGGGATAGATGGCAGGTAACTTTTTTTTTTTTTTTTTTATGCCAGTAACTAAATCCATACAATTCTATTTTTTCTTGAACTCGTAGAAATTGTATCTTAAACAAACAATAAAACAAGGCTAGAGAAAAATAAAATAAGAAAGATGGTAACTAATAAAATACAGAAAACATTCAAGGTTTTTAACTAACGTTTGAATATTCAGAAATTTGAAGTGAAATGAAAATGAAATTCAAATGTTATGCCAAGTATCAAAACATAAAACATAACTGGCGTGGGTATTTTTTCTCCCCCAATTTGATTCTTGTGGCCTGAAATTTGAAATCCACTTTAAACTATTTTAAAAATTTGTGACAATTCACACTTAACTGGATAACCTGCAGATTTTTGACTACGAAATAAAAAATGCCACTGGAGTGCTAGGTGTCCATCCAATCAAACTGTTGCTTTAATAGTAACTTGTACCATAATGTGCCTTTGACTTAATACGAACATGCATCCAGGCCTGGACTGGCCTTCTGACATAGTAGGAAAATGTCATGCCAAGGCAACTCTACCCAAATGTTGACTTAAAGTAGGTGCTCTACTGCCCTACATCTGGTGGGAAGATCAGAAATCTCTCTTAATGGTCATTATAATGCTAAGCCTCTGGGACAGTGGCGTACATACCGGGGTCGCAGGGGTCGCGGCTGGGACCGGGCCCGGCCCACCAGGGGGCCCGGCCGCCCTGCGACCCAGGTATGTACCAGGCCAGCCTCTTCTCCTGGGGGGCCCAAGAGCCGGCCACCTCAGGGCCCCCCGAGGCTGGCCCTGCTATCACCCGGCTGGCGGGCGCGCGAGGGAGCACTTTCCCCTGGGTGCTCCCTCTTCAGCTCCCTCGCGCACCGCACTGAAACCGGAGCCGGAAGATGACGTCATCTTCCGGCTCCGGCATCAGTACGCGGCGCGCGAGGGAGCTGAAGAGGGAGCACCCAGGGGAAAGTGCTCCCTCGCGCGCCCGCCAGCCGGGTGACACCACTGGACCCCAGGGAATCCCCTCAGCTCTCCCACAGGTAAGGAGGCTGGGGGGATACAAAAAAATAAATAAACGTGTATGTTAGTGAGTGTATGTTAGTGTGAGTGTATGTTAGTGTGAGTGTGTGTTAGTGTGAGTGTGTGTTAGTGTGAGTGTGTGTTAGTGTATGTGAGTGTGTGTTAGTGTGAGTGTATCTTAGTGTACGTGTATGTTAGTGAGTGTGTGTTAGTGTATGTTAGAGTGTATGTTAGAGTGTATGTTAGAGTGTATGTTAGTGTGAGTGTATGTTAGTGAGTGTATCTTAGTGTGAGTGTGTTAGTGAGTGTGTGTTAGTGTGTGTGTGAGTGTGTTAGTGTATGTTAGTGAGTGTATGTTAGTGTGAGTGTATGTTAGTGTGAGTGTGTGTTAGTGTGAGTGTATGTTAGTGTGAGTGTGTGTTAGTGTGAGTGTGTGTTAGTGTGAGTGTGTGTTAGTGTATGTGAGTGTGTGTTAGTGTGAGTGTATCTTAGTGTGAGTGTATGTTAGTGAGTGTGTGTTAGTGTATGTTAGAGTGTATGTTAGAGTGTATGTTAGTGTGAGTGTATGTTAGTGAGTGTATCTTAGTGTGAGTGTGTTAGTGAGTGTGTGTTAGTGTGTGTGTGAGTGTGTTAGTGTATGTTAGTGAGTGTATGTTAGTGTGAGTGTATGTTAGTGTGAGTGTATGTTAGTGAGTGTGTGAGTGTATGTTAGTGAGTGTATGTTTGTGTATGTTAATGAGTGTATGTTTGTGTGTGTGAGTGTTAGTGTGTGTGTGAGTGTATGTTAGTGTGTGTGTGTGTGTGTGTGAGTGTATGTTAGTGAGTGTGTGTTAGTGTGTGTGTGTGAGTGTATGTTTGTGTGTGTGTGTGAGTGTTAGTGTGTGTGTGTGTGTATGTTAGTGAGTGTGTGTGAGAGTGTATGTTAGTGTGTGTGAGAGTGTATGTTAGTGAGTGTGTGAGTGTATGTTAGTGAGTGTGTGTGTTAGTGAGTGTGTGTTAGTGTTAGTGTTAGAGTGTGTGTGTCTTAGTGTTAGAGTGTGTGTGTTAGTATTAGAGTGTGTGTGTTAGAGTGTGCGCGTGTTAGAGTGTGCGTGTTAGTGTTAGAGTGTGTGTCTGTGTGCGTCTGTTAGTGAGTGTGTATGTATGTTTGTCACTGAGTGTGTGTCTGTCAGTTAATGTGTGCGTGTGTGTCTTAAGCACTTACCTTTCTCCAGCGCCGGGCTCCCTTGGCGCTGGGGATCTCTCCGCCCCGATCCGCCTCTCAGCTCCGAATGCGCATTCGTGGCAAGAGCCACGCGCGCATTCAAACCGCCCATAGGAAAGCATTTCCTATGGACGTTCAGCGTCTTCTCACTGTGATTTTCACAGTGAGAATCGCAGAAAATCCTCTAGCGGCTGTCAATGAGACAGCCTCTAGAGGCTGGATTAACCCTCAGTGAAACATAGCAGTTTCTCTGAAACTGCTGTTTTCAGCTGCAGGGTTAAAACTAGAGAGACCTGGCACC
Source organism: Pelobates fuscus (assembly GCF_036172605.1). Taxonomy (NCBI): domain Eukaryota; kingdom Metazoa; phylum Chordata; class Amphibia; order Anura; family Pelobatidae; genus Pelobates; species Pelobates fuscus. The sequence continues at coordinate 42,393,054 of NC_086319.1, read as the reverse complement.
CAGACCACTTAATTGAGCTGATGTGATCTGGGTGTCTGTAGTGGTCCTTTAAGTGTATGTGTTTATGCATGCACTGGCGTACATACCGTGGTCGCAGGGGACGCAGCCCTGCGACCAGGTGCCCACCGCCATGTGTTGCGGACCCAACCCGCGCAGAGTAAGCGCGCGCGCGGGGGGGGGGCCCACGGATCAGTTTTCGTACCGGGGCCCCATGGGTTGTGTGTACGCCACTGCTCTGGGAGCTTATGATCTGCACCTCAGATGGGTGCAGACCATGAGTATTACTTCATATCAGACTGTTCCACGGGTTACCACGGCAACACATTGATTCTTCCTACAGTGCCCGCCTGAGGGAGCAATATGTGTGGTCTGGATCTATCGGAAGAGTAGGCCCCATGTTATGCCTACCGGACCACCAGTGATTAACATTACCCCTCTCTGGCCCAAGGTTAGCATCAGGAAGGGGGAACCAACTTTCCATTTCTTTTAGTAATTACATTTTTTTTAACACTCCCTTTGCACACAGACTTCAGCCCCTATCCTCCTGCACGTAGAGCATAGTTGCTATTCTCCACACATAAACACACATATTAGTACCTATTCCCCCACCTACATACTGCCCCTAAATACCTATACACACGCATACACATATTACAGGACCCCCTCACAAATACATACTAAAGCCCCTATACACATTCACACTACACAACAAACAGCTCACTTAACACACTGCTCTGCAAACAGCCCCATTCATCCAACAAGCAACCTCCACCCAACATGCAAACCACAATATTGTCTCCTCCACTCCTGACATGACCACTTGTGGGGTGGGTCATGTGTCTCATTGGTTAGGACACAACATGTTCCCTCTCTTGCTCTGTCTACTCCTATTGGGCTGCTGGGGATGAATTTTCATCCTAGTCTGCCCTGCATACATCTCTTTTATTACGTGATATTTCCTCACAATGCCAGCTTATCTGTATCTATACATAGAAAGGGAAACAACAATAAATACCTTCAAAATACCTTCCAAATGATGTATTAGATAAATAGTCTGCTACCTGCATCCACAACTATCGTCAAGGGCAGAAGCTTGTCCCAACTCATCAATGGAGGTGTGCTCATCACTCTGTAGATTTGCATCTTTGATGTCTCTTCCTGAAATGCAGTAAGAATGCAGTCCTGTGTTTGATGGAAACAATACAAGAATTGTGTGGGTCATCACTGATCTCTATAGAATGTGATGTGTCTAAACATTACAGAGGGGCCGACAAAAAATGCTGTATCATAGCTTCACTATTTTGATATGCATTTGTATGTTTTATGCTAAAGAATTGTATAAACATTTAATGTATGATGTTCTTATCATGAGATTCTGGACTGCTATACTCTTCCCACCTGGAGATAGAGATGGGGCAAGGTGATAGTAGGGAAGCAGTATATAACACTCTTATATTGATATGGGTTCTGGATAGCTCTACAACAATTATTTAATTATTCCCGATCCTGAAGCACTAAAGGGGGAAGTTTAAGAAATGTACAGTTTCATCATCATCTATTGGAAACATTATTGCTCCCACACTCTTCATTCCTCTGCTTCTTGCTAATAATATAACTGTTTAATTCTATTCACTTATTTATTTACAGTTTGTTCATTAGCCTGTATACACTCACTGTGTCGTACTGACAGTGTATCCACTATATGTTGGTCCATCTGTCTGTCTGTCAGTCTCCCTTTCTTTCTATCTGTCTGTCTATCTATCTATACACTAATACTGCAAGTAGTTTGATGAATCTCCAAATATAAGATCACGTTTGTTCATAAATTTATAGAGAGGTTTATCATTTTTAATTGGGCACAGCGCAGCCTGACTGGCCAATTACCAGGTGCCAGTCCGTGGCAAGAAAGAGTGTAGTGAGTATAGTAACACTTATAATTGCTCACTACTCTACTAAGGGCTAGTAAAAGGCTTTTTAATTTTTAACATTTTAATTTTTAAAACTTTAGTTTTTACATTTAACATTTTTAGTTTTGTGAAGAATACTATATATATATATATATATAAAATTAACATTAGAACCTGAATAGGATAAAAGTCTAGAAACAGAATTTATTAAATAAGCAACTAACTTTTGTTTCAACAGGATTTAACATAATAGCGTAATAACAATCCATAACACCATTATCTCCATGGTGTGGAGCAGAACATCTGATGAATAGAGATGTCCCGAATGGTTCGCTGGCGAATAGTTCCTGGCGAACATCGCGTGTTCGGGTCCGCCGCGGACGGCGAACATATGCAATGTTCGGTCCGCCCCCTATTCGTCATCATTGAGTAAACTTTGACCCTGTACCTCACAGTCAGCAGACACATTCCAGCCAATCAGCAGCAGACCCTCCCTCCCAGACCCTCCCACCTCCTGGACAGCATCCATTTTAGATTCATTTGGAAGCTGCATACATTTTTTTTTTTTTTTTTAATTCTTTACTTTTGTAGTGCATGGAGGTATAACAAATGAGCATGTGGTACCCCAACGGCATTCCTCATGCTTTTCAAGTAACAATTGTAACAATAGGGTATATGTTAATACCCTAGTCTGCGCGGAGCCCTCCATGGGTGAAGATGGATTAATTTTTTTTTGCGCTCGGGTTTTTTATTTTATTTTTAAGTTCGACGGGTATGATGGCTTTTTATTTGGCCTTTTTGGGGCTGAAAAATTAAGATTTTAGAAAAAAGAAGACATTGAATAGTAAGTTGAATTTTACTTTACAGGGTAGTAATTTTATTCCCCCCTCACTATTTTTTAGGGTGAGGGGGTAGGTAGGGGCTTTTTTATTTGAGTGGGGGGGGAGGGTGACTAGGGGCTTGGGGACCCCTAGTCACCTTTGATGGGTGGGGGGTGATTTTCATTTAGGGCCCCCACCCGCTGCTAGGGGGTGGGGGCCAGGGGGGACAGTAGGTCCCCCCCTTATTGTTTTTTAGGGCCCCCACCCACCGCGCAGGGATGGGGAGCCATGTTACACTGTATATAGAGGGAGCCATGTCGCTCTGTATACAGGGAGTGCAGAATTATTAGGCAAGTTGTATTTTTGAGGATTAATTTTATTATTGAACAACAACCATGTTCTCAATGAACCCAAAACACTCATTAATATCAAAGCTGAATATTTTTGGAAGTAGTTTTTAGTTTGTTTTTAGTTATAGCTATTTTAGGGGGATATCTGTGTGTGCAGGTGACTATTACTGTGCATAATTATTAGGCAACTTAACAAAAAACAAATATATACCCATTTCAATTATTTATTTTTACCAGTGACACCAATATAACATCTCAACATTCACAAATATACATTTCTGACATTCAAAAACATAAAAACAAATCAGTGACCAATATTGGCACCTTTCTTTGCAAGGACACTCAAAAGCCTGCCATCCATGGATTCTGTCAGTGTTTTGATCTGTTCACCATCAACATTGCGTGCAGCAGCAACCACAGCCTCCCAGACACTGTTCAGAGAGGTGTACTGTTTTCCCTCCTTGTAAATCTCACATTTGATGATGGACCACAGGTTCTCAATGGGGTTCAGATCAGGTGAACAAGGAGGCCATGTCATTAGATTTTCTTCTTTTATACCCTTTCTTGCCAGCCACGCTGTGGAGTACTTGGACGCGTGTGATGGAGCATTGCCCTGCATGAAAATCATGTTTTTCTTGAAGGATGCAGACTTCTTCCTGTACCACTGCTTGAAGAAGGTGTCTTCCAGAAACTGGGAGTTGAGCTTGACTCCATCCTCAACCCGAAAAGGCCCCACAAGCTCATCTTTGATGATACCAGCCCAAACCAGTACTCCACCTCCACCTTGCTGGCGTCTGAGTCGGACTGGAGCTCTCTGCCCTTTACCAATCCATCCATCTGGCCCATCAAGACTCACTCTCATTTCATCAGTCCATAAAACCTTAGAAAAATCAGTCTTGAGATATTTCTTGGCCCAGTCTTGACGTTACAGCTTGTGTGTCTTGTTCAGTGGTGGTCGTCTTTCAGCCTTTCTTACCTTGGCCATGTCTCTGAGTATTGCACACCTTGTGCTTTCGGGCACTCCAGTGATGTTGCAGCTGTGAAATATGGCCAAACTGGTGGCAAGTGGCATCTTGGCAGCTGCACGCTTGACTTTTCTCAGTTCATGGGCAGTTATTTTGCGCCTTGGTTTCTCCACACGCTTCTTGCGACCCTGTTGACTATTTTGAATGAAACGCTTGATTGTTCGATGATCACGCTTCAGAAGCTTTGCAATTTTAAGAGTGCTGCATCCCTCTGCAAGATATCTCACTATTTTTGACTTTTCTGAGCCTGTCAAGTCCTTCTTTTGACCCATTTTGCCAAAGGAAAGGAAGTTGCCTAATAATTATGCACACCTGATATAGGGTGTTGATGTCATTAGACCACACCCCTTCTCATTACAGAGATGCACATCACCTAATATGCTTAATTGGTAGTAGGCTTTCGAGCCTATACAGCTTGGAGTAAGACAACATGCATAAAGAGGATGATGTGGTCAAAATACTCATTTGCCTAATAATTCTGCACACAGTGTATAGAGGGAGCCATGTTACTCTGTATATAGAGGGGAGCCATGTTACTCTGTATATAGAGGGAGCCATGTTACTCTGTATATAGAGGGAGCCATGTTTACACGGTATATAGAGGGGAGCCATGTTACTCTGTATATAGAGAGGAGCCATGTTACTCTGTATATAGAGGGAGCCATGTTACTCTGTATATAGAGGGGACCCATGTTACTCTGTATATAGAGGGAGCCATGTTTACACGGTATATAGAGGGAAGCCATGTTACTCTGTATATAGAGAGGAGCCATGTTTACGCGGTATATAGAGGGGAGCCATGTTACTCTGTATATAGAGAGGAGCCATGTTTACACTGTATATAGAGGGGAGCCATGTTACTCTGTATATAGAGGGAGCCATGTTTACACGGTGTATAGAGGGGGGCCATGTTATTCTGTATATAGAGGGAGCCATGTGTACACGGTATATAGAGGGGAGCCATGTTACTCTGTATATAGAGAGGAGCCATGATTACACTTTATATAGAGGGGAGCCATGTTACTCTGTATATAGATGGGAGCCATTTTACACTGTATATAGAGGGAGCCATTTTACTCTGTATATAGAGGGAGCCATGTTTACTCTGTATATAGAGGGAGCCATGTTACTATCTGAGGTGGTTAACTATGATTGGCCCTGGCATGTATGTTAGTCTGGCCTGCATGGTTGTCTGGCATGAATAAAAGTAGCATGTTTCAACTATATTAGTAGTTAGACTAGTTTGCACTAAAACATGGAAGACATCCTAGTATGAATCGTGATCAACCGCTCTCAGAGACTATGCATTGCGACATGTATATGATGTGGAAAGGTTAACTGTTATGACTGTCTATAGACGAAGTGGCTTTAGCTGCACCTTAAGGATCACCAGTCCGTGGGTGCTGTATCTCTGCGACTGCTATTCAGGAGCCATAGATTGCCGGGTATTGTTGCCAATGCTATTCAGGAGCCATAGATTGCCGGGTATTGTTGCCAATGCTATTCAGTGGGTAAGTCCTGTAGCCTCCTGGACTGTTTGCAGTGCATTAAACGGGGAGTTTGGTCTGTCACTGTGAAGCGGGCGTAACCCTTACACTACCTGATCGATACAACACCATACCTGATGTTTTAAAGCACGTTATTCCAAACAATTTAGGAATGTTAGGTGATTTATGCCCTTTATGGATTAAAACCAGACTCTGCATCAACTATGTAATTTTCCATGGGAGTTTTGCCATGGATCCCCCTCCGGCATGCCACAGTCCAGGTGCTAGTCTCCTTGAAACAACTTTTCCATCACTATTGTGGCCAGAAAGAGTCCCTGTGGGTTTTAAAATTCGCCTGCCTATTGAAGTCTATGGCGGTTCACCCGTTCGTGAACATTTGCGGAAGTTCGCGTTCGCCGTTCGCGAACGAAAAATTTTGTGTTCTCGACATCTCTACTGATGAATCATCCGGACTCTGCAAAATAGCGGGGCAAAATCCAAATAGCGGGGTACCGGGTGTATAAATTATACTAACAGGGTTATTCAGTGGTGTATTTATGATATGTGCTGCCCTAGGTAGAACGGTGCTCACGGACACCCCCAACCCCAATTTAAATTTTCCCCACCCCTTCCTGTCAAGGCTGCACTTTGACTGACAGACGCTCACTCACTGACAGATGCACACTCACTGACAGACGCACACACTCACTGATAGATGCATACACTCATTGACAGAAACACACTCTCATATACACTGACAAACGATGACATACACACACTCAGTGATTTTACACACTGATAGACAGACACTATTACTCGGACACATATTGACAGACTCACACTCACTGACAGACTCACTCTCACTGACAGACGCACGCACTCATTGACCGACACATACACACTCACTGACCAACACACACACACATTCACTGACAGACACACACACATTCACTCACAGACACACACATACACATTCACTCACAGACACACACACACACTTACAGATACACACTTACAGACACACGCACACATTCACACACACACACATTCACTTAGACACAGACACACACATTCACTTAGACACACACACACACATTCACTTAGACACACACACACACAAACAGACACACACACATTCACTCACAGACACACACACACATTTCCACCAACACTCACCAACTAATATTTTTTAAATTTTATTTTAAATCCACCCAGCCTCCCTTGGAGAGCTGTAGTGGATTGCTTACCTGCGGTCCAATGGGGCTGCTGGGCAGGCAGGCAGGGGGCGGACATGCTGAGTAGGCGGCGAGGGAGCTTTAATCTCCATGCTCAGCTCCCTCATGCTGCTTAGTGATGCCGGCTTCATTAAGCGGCGCGCTAGGGAGCTGAGCAGGAAGAGCTCAGGTGAGCATGCTCCCTCACTGCCCGCTGTCCGCCGGCCGTCTTGGGGGCCAGCAAACAAGGGATCTGCCTGGGTGTTTGCTAAACTGAGAATTCAAAGTGAATTCAAAATTAATTTCAAATTCAAATGTAAGGCCGGAGTAGCTGAAATGAATGCACGGCTGACTTAGAGAGGTTTTCCAATTCAACCCAAAAACCTCAGCCCTAAATGTAAAGTGAAGTGAAGATGAGAAAATACAGCAAACTAATACAATCTCTCAGGATAGCCTAACTGTTTTTTAGTAAAAACATAAATGATTATAATATACTATAGAACACTAGGATGCGTGGAATCCTTGAAAGGATGTAACAGAAAGAAAAAATATTAATACTCATTTTATAACATGAATATTGAACCGGAGGCAAAGTACTAGAGTAATTGTATAAATCACAAATACGTCATGCAACGCAAACCAAAATAAACAAAGCCAAATAAATACAACATTTAACAATTGAACAGTCAATGTCTGTAGGATCTATAATGTTGCTATCTCGAAAATCACTGAACCCCATTGTATGGGACATTCTCCTGCACTGTTTGCCTGTGGAGACCACATGGCTGCGTGCTTGATTGTTTATAAGTGTTAGCAGTAAAATAGTCTAAAATCGCCCAATTCATCAATAAGAAGGGGTGTCCACGCACGATTAGGCATGTAATGTAAGTGCTATCAGAAGAGTAATCCTGACTATATTTTTTTTTTTGCACAGTCTGGAAAATATAAATCTTTTGTGGCAGATACTTGGATGATACATTTTATACAGTTTACAGCAGATTGATGGCCATCTGGTTTACTGGGATAGAGCCAAAAACATTAGATGGGAAATTACTTCATGCACATTGCATTTTTAAAGAAGGAAAAAAAAGCTGAAATTAGATATAAATCTGATTACCTTAAAAAAATCGGATTATCTTAAATCGAGAAAAAACATAAAGTAAATGCTATTTATTAGGCTGTAGTTTACCCAAAAGCTCTGTTATATTAACAATGACAGTATAAGACTTGGACAGCACCATGAACTCATAACAGCTTCATACTCCGTTTCCTAAATCTTCACTTAGATAAGCCTGGGAAGGAAATATTGTAGGATACTGCTTGACTTCTTTGACGTTCTGTGTTTCAAAACTCTATTTTCTAAAGTAAGAATTCAAAGTGAATGTGAAATTTAAAGGGCAACTATAATCAAAGTTTCAGTGTATTACTTTTCATTTTTCATTAATGATTTCTACTGATTATTTAGAGAAAATGTTACTTTTTTATCTAGCTGTGCAGCCATGTTGGGTGAGACTCCATAGCGACGTCATCGGCTGAATGCGCATGCGCAGCACGAGCCGCGCGCGCATTCAGCCAGTCCATAGGAAAGCATTCTCAATGCTTTCCTATGGATGCTGGCGTCTTCTCACTGTGAAAATCACAGTGAGAAGCGCGGAAGCGCCTCTAGCGGCTGTCACATTAGGGTTAATGACCACTTCAGCTTAATGAAGTGGTCTGGGTGCCAGGTCCAGCTAGGTTTAACCGTTTTTTCTATAAACATAGCAGTTTCTCAGTCCTTTAAAACTACAGCTTCCATGATGCTTTGCCATGCTAAAGGCATGCAAAGCATCATGGGAGTTGTAGTTCTAAAACATCTGGGGATCTACCTTTTGGACACCCCGGCTCTACAGTTATCTGGCCAGCTGGTGCTCAACCTAACTTGCCTGCTGCTGCAGTTTCAATCACAACAGACAAATTAGGTTGACCAGCAGTTGGTCAGATAACAGTAGAGGCTGACCCAACATAGCTGCTTAGCTGGATAAAAAAGTTAAATTTTCTCACAAAAAATAATATACATAATTTTAAATATATATCTAAAATTCACTTAAGTTAAATAAAATAAACGTTTAAGAAAATAAGAAGTGAACATTTAATTATATTCATCCGTTAAAGGGCCACTCTAACACTTTGTCTCCGTATTGCCAGCTGGTGGAGGTAAACACTAGCACTCAAAGGGTGAATACAGAGGTTGGGGGAAAGGACAGGCATTCATGCAATTCACCGCTCCCTAGTGGTGGTCTTGTGAATAACAGTATTAGACACATCTCGTGGTGATTCCTCCCGGAAGGCCTTTTAATGTATACTGTCCGTTACCTGCTACTTCCAGGATTCGGGGTAACTGGCCATGTGCGGAGGGGGGAGGGGAGGGGTGTGCAGGAGGAGTACCTGTGGAAGATGAAGAGAAGTAACAGGAAGCTGGTCCTGGAGTGTGAATAGCTGTCAGTGTACAATGCCAGCACTGTGCCTGTATCTGGTCCTGGAGTGTGAATAGCTGTCAATGTACAATGCCAGCACTGTGCCTGTATCTGGTCCTCGGGTGTGAATAGCTGTCAATGTACAATGCCAGCACTGTGCCTGTATCTGGTCCTCGGGTGTGAATAGCTGTCAATGTACAATGTCAGCACTGTGCCTGTATCTTTACTGGGGTGTGAATAGCTGTCAGTGTACAATGCCAGCACTGTACCTGTATCCATACTGGGGTGTGAATAACTGTCAGTGTACAATACCAGCACTGTACCTGTATCTGGTCCTCGTGTGTGAATAGCTGTCAGTGTACAATGCAAGCACTGTGCCTGTATCTGGTCCTCGGGTGTGAATAGCTGTCAATGTACAATGCCAGCACTGTGCCTGTATCTTTACTGGGGTGTGAATTACTGTCAGTGTACAATACCAGCACTGTACCTGTATCTGGTCCTCGTGTGTGAATAGCTGTCAATGTACAATGCCAGCACTGTGCCTGTATCTGGTCCTCGGGTGTGAATAGCTGTCAGTGTACAATGCCAGCACTGTGCCTGTATCTGGTCCTCGGGTGTGAATAGCTGTCAATGTACAATGCCAGCACTGTGCCTGTATCTGGTCCTCGGGTGTGAATAGCTGTCAATGTACAATGCCAGCACTGTGCCTGTATCTGGTCCTCGGGTGTGAATAGCTGTCAATGTACAATGCCAGCACTGTGCCTGTATCTTTACTGGGGTGTGAATTACTATCAGTGTACAATGCCAGCACTGTGCCTGTATCTGGTCCTCGGGTGTGAATAGCTGTCAATGTACGATGCCAGCACTGTGCCTGTATCTGGTCCTCGGGTGTGAATAGCTGTCAATGTACAATGCCAGCACTGTGCCTGTATCATTACTGGGGTGTGAATTACTGTCAGTGTACAATGCCAGCACTGTACCTGTATCTGGTCCTCGGGTGTGAATAACTGTCAGTGTACAATGCCAGCACTGTACCTGTATCTGTACTGGGGTGTGAATAACTGTCAGTGTACAATGCCAGCACTGTGCCTGTATCTGGTCCTCGGGTGTGAATAGCTGTCAATGTACAATGCCAGCACTGTGCCTGTATCTGGTCCTCGGGTGTGAATAGCTGTCAGTGTACAATGCCAGCACTGTACCTGTATCCATACTGGGGTGTGAATAACTGTCAGTGTACAATGTCAGCACTGTACCTGTATCTGTACTGGGGTGTGAATAACTGTCAGTGTACAATGCCAGCACTGTGCCTGTATCTGGTCCTCGGGTGTGAATAGCTGTCAGTGTACAATGCCAGCACTGTACTTTTATCAGTATTGGGGTGTGAATAGCTGTCAGTGTACAATGCCAGCACTGTACCTGTATCCATACTGGGGTGTGAATAACTGTCAGTGTACAATGTCAGCACTGTACCTGTATCTGTACTGGGGTGTGAATAACTGTCAGTGTACAATGCCAGCACTGTGCCTGTATCTGGTCCTCGGGTGTGAATAGCTGTCAGTGTACAATGCCAGCACTGTACTTTTATCAGTATTGGGGTGTGAATAGCTGTCAGTGTACAATGCCAGCACTGTACCTGTATCCATACTGGGGTGTGAATAACTGTCAGTGTACAATGCCAGCACTGTACCTGTATCTGTACTGGGGTGTGAATAACTGTCAGTGTACAATGCCAGCACTGTGCCTGTATCTGGTCCTCGGGTGTGAATAGCTGTCAGTGTACAATGCCAGCACTGTGCCTGTATCTTTACTGGGGTGTGAATTACTATCAGTGTACAATGCCAGCACTGTGCCTGTATCTGGTCCTCGGGTGTGAATAGCTGTCAATGTACAATGCCAGCACTGTGCCTGTATCTTTACTGGGGTGTGAATTACTGTCAGTGTACAATGCCAGCACTGTACCTGTATCTGGTCCTCGGGTGTGAATAACTGTCAGTGTACAATGCCAGCACTGTACCTGTATCTGTACTGGGGTGTGAATAACTGTCAGTGTACAATGCCAGCACTGTGCCTGTATCTGGTCCTCGGGTGTGAATAGCTGTCAATGTACAATGCCAGCACTGTGCCTGTATCTGGTCCTCGGGTGTGAATAGCTGTCAGTGTACAATGTCAGCACTGTGCCTGTATCTTTACTGGGGTGTGAATAGCTGTCAGTGTACAATGCCAGCACTGTACCTGTATCCATACTGGGGTGTGAATAACTGTCAGTGTACAATGTCAGCACTGTACCTGTATCTGTACTGGGGTGTGAATAACTGTCAGTGTACAATGCCAGCACTGTGCCTGTATCTGGTCCTCGGGTGTGAATAGCTGTCAGTGTACAATGCCAGCACTGTACTTTTATCAGTATTGGGGTGTGAATAGCTGTCAGTGTACAATGCCAGCACTGTACCTGTATCCATACTGGGGTGTGAATAACTGTCAGTGTACAATGCCAGCACTGTACCTGTATCTGTACTGGGGTGTGAATAACTGTCAGTGTACAATGCCAGCACTGTGCCTGTATCTGGTCCTCGGGTGTGAATAGCTGTCAGTGTACAATGCCAGCACTGTACCTGTATCTGTACTGGGGTGTGAATAGCTGTCAGTGTACAATACCAGCACTGTATCTGTACTGGGGTGTGAATAGCTGTCAGTGTGCAAGGCCAGCACTGTACCTGACTATTTTAAAATTATTTGTGGAAAAAAGTCATTTTTGGCTTTCGGCCAAGGGCATCCTAAATTTTCAGTTTCAGCCCAAAATTTACTTTTCGGTGCATCCCTAGCACGAGGCCCAATCAAAGGCTTTTTATAGAGATGCGCAGAAACACTGCACATACTGATTCCTACCACTGTGATCACTTCTAAAAGCAGATGTGGTTGGAGTAATCCTTAAATTTGCAATTCACTTTGATCACTCTAGTGAATAACCTTGACTGTGAGTCAATCTTTTTCCTTGGATTTCTTTGTCTATCACAGGGCAGGCTGTTCAATTCTTTATTTTTGTGTGCATGAGTTTAACATAGATTTTCTCCAATGCCACAACAGCGTTGGCAAGAAATATTAATAAAACAAGACATTTCAGGTACATGGCATTTGAATATACAGCACAATTTTGTAAGTAATGGCAGGCATAACATTGTACATAAAACAAGAAGAGAAGAATTATGATATACAGTCTAGACATGCTATCTATTTGCATATTCTTTCAGGCATGATGACGGTTAGATAGGCATGTGAGACAAAAGAGGTAATACTTCTTTTCTGGTAATTTGGAGTTTCATAGTATTACTGACAAGTTTAACAAGATAACATTAAAACTAATTGAACATACGCGTAATATCGAGTAGGATTTTAACATTTACGTGCCAGGAGGAACAGTGCTATACTGGTGCGATAGGGCAGTGGGTTATAGGCACGTTGTTGATAATGAAGGACACAGCTAGACTATAGCAATGGCTTGGGATATGTGGGAGCGTAAGATTAGTGCCTTAGAGTTGACCCTTGGTAGGTCCCGGAATGGTGAGGTAACCGGGCTTTAGACATAGTAACATCCAAAATTATAGCATAACATCAAAAATTATAGCTTAAATTGGTAACGTAAATGCAAAAAGGACCGAACATGCAATGCTAGTATCTAGTTTAGGAAAGGCAATTGACAAATTAGAACATACATTGCATATTTATGTTGGGCCTGTGTGTCATGATGTTAGAGTTAGGCTGGTATAATCATGTAAATCAGACAAGTAGCTGATGATGGCTTTTTTCTAGAAGTATAATTATAACAGGTATGTGAGTGTTCGTCACCTGCGTTTGAGTGTGAGGACAATGTTAGATTTGTTGGTCCTGTGTGACATAGGTATGTGTAGTATTGTGTGGTTTATGAAGCATATGAAACATTTTAAGCTATACATTTAAGCCGCTGAGCATAGGGCGACAATAAGGTAAATACCCCTTTAGTTCAGCTCTGCTGACCGGGTGGCCGCAGGGATAGAGGCTACTGCAAACCTTCACCGTACGCCACTGGTGTGCTGTAGCGTTGGTGTGCGCTGGCGGGCTGTACAGGGCCGCAGCTGTGCGGACACGGGAAGTGGTGATCCTCTAGCCCCAGAATGGTGAGCAGGCCTGCATCACTGTGCCACAAACCCGGTGTCTGCCAGAGTCCGAGTTTCCTCCTCTTGTGGGAGTGCTGGGGGATCTGGCGCTGTGCTGCCGGTTACAACGCTGGGACCTCAGCTGCTGTGGAAGATGCTTTCGGGCTTTAGCACCCTCCTCGTTCCCCACTGCTTGCGCCCCCACTCACCGGCTCGCGTCTTGGTTTGTGGCTGGGTTCGGGTGCCGGGAGTGTGGGTTAGTACAACCCTCAGGTGGTGGTGTCGGTGTGTACGGCTAGTAGGGCTCCGCTGGGCTTGCCGCTGGATTACGGCTCGCAGCTTGCGCTGTGCTCGTCGGTGGTAGGTTTTTTCGCTTTTTCCTGGGGGGTGTGGGTCTCCGTGGTTGACCCAGTGTGTCCACCCTCGGGGGGTCTCGTGGGCCTTTCGACAGGGCGCGCATAATGGTAATGGCGGGCCCAGCCACGTGTGTGTCGCTCGGTGCTTGTTGCAGTCGAGGGGGCTCCCTCTGGTGAGGTCTTTCCCCAAAGGGTGAGCCACCCCGCAGTGCTTGCTTGTGTTGGTCTGCTTTGAGTTCAAGCTTTTGCCAGAATCTCTGCAGCAGGTCGTCCAGACGCTGCTCCAGTGTTTTTTGCCGCTCTGCTGTCTCCATCTCACAGCCAGCCGCCGCCATCTTGATTTGAGTGGCTTGTCTGTGTGTGCTGCGGCAGTGGGGAGAGACGGGTGAGTCCCGTTGCTTTCTCATGACCGGGATAACCCCCGCCGGTCGTGGGGGGGGGGGGAGGTGTATCGCTGAGGTTCCTGCCACTGTCAGTGCCCCAGAGAGCGGCCGTCTCATCGCGGTTCAGTCCCAGGTAGGCCGCAGGCCTCGTTTCGTCAGGTTGGCAATGCAGGAGCTCATGAGGGGCACCGTTCGATTTGGTAGCCCCCCCTGAGTAGGGGTATTGTAGTGGTTTGGTTGCGAGCAGTCGTATTCCGACATTAATCCCCATTTTTCTCCTCCAGACGTGGGAGCTCTGAACAGACACGTCTGGACTGCTTGCCTGCTTGGCTCCGCCCCCCCTGATACATTGTTTTAACCTAGTAATTCTTGACAGTTTATGACGCTATAATATTATAGTGCAGTAAACTTAATGGCCAGATCTTACGTAACATAATACATCTTTCATCAATACTTGTATCACAAATGAACTGATAATGCCATCGATATCTGACAGCTTGCTTCTATCTGTGCGATATGTGAGACTTTTTAAATATCTCTTGTACCGATTAACATTCCTAACATGCAGAGATTAGCAAACCCATACAGTGTATTGTTATTACATGACACTTTACTAAATTATAAGCATATCTCACACTTTTTTAGCTATGAACACCCTTTGTATTTGTGACCCTTAACCTTTATATGACAAGTGACTTGTCAGGACTGTTATGATATCTAAAGATTTGCCTAACCTTTTATATTTGAAGGGTCAAGTGGCTTGTGGATCTGGTTTTTAGGACAGGTGATTGTATGATTTATGACCTTTTGTATGGGATATACTCCCTTTCAAGTAGGTCGTGCCCTTTTTAGTGGGGTGAATTCGGTCTAGTCTGCTGTCACTTCCATGTTTCTTGAAATATGTCATCTCAAATTCTGGAGATGGCCCTGGGACTCTCCATTATTCACAAGATTTTATCTGCTGAAATCTTTCCATTGCATCATTATTCAAATAATAGTAGATCACAACTATTCTGGAACACAGATCATATTACAATGCTTGCCAACAATCCAGAATTTGGTTTGGCTTTGCAGTCCAGTTGTTGGGTCCATGTCCTACCATTCCAGTTGTTTCCTCTTGTTTTCTACTTTTGAGGAATATTGCAGTCTGAGGATATATTAATGAATAGCATGATTAAATGTGATCATGCTACATTAAAGGGATACTATAGTAACCAGAACCCCTAGAGCATAATGTAATGGTTTTGGTGTCTATAGCATGTCACTGCAGTGTTAACACTGTAAACACTGCCTTTTCAGAAAAATAGCAATGTTTACATTGCTGCCTAGTAACACCTCTAGTTACAGTCACTCAGATGGCCACTATAGGTATTTCCTGTATCAGTGCTGCACAGTGTGCAGCACTGGCATTCAGTGTCTCCACGCTCTGCATGGAGGTGCTGAACGTTCCCCATAGAGATGCATTGGTTCAATGCATCTCTATGAGGAGATGCTGATTGGTGCAGTGTGCCGTTTTGCTGCACATGCACAATAGCCTCCCAATGCTCATCAAAAAAAATGCAGCAAACGTCTCACCCATTACCTGAAGAAACATTTGCCAGATGAGTAGAAAATCAGATATTCTTTATCAATACAACATGGTAGTTGCATATTTTATTGGCAAACTGGTGTTTATTTTTCACAGGACACTGTATCTGTGCTTCTTACTAAATCATATTGCTAATTTCAGCAACAGTTTGTTAGACATTCTAAAGATGTAATGCTTGTAAATGCATTGCCTGTATATCAACAGGCTTAGAATTACTGTCATTACTGTCCATAGCCAGAAAATTAAAAAGAAAATTAAGGTATTAAACAGGGGAGGGCTGGCAGCCTTAGGCCTGGGGGGCAAAACCAGTCAAGTGGCCCATTGCGCCACCAAATCAGTTCACCATCCATGCCCACCTTTTTCTGGTTTTATAACGGATATTGATGTTATGCTAATCAGTAGCTCTTTGCCATACCCGCTCCTTCACGGCTCTGACTTTCAATGTTGTCAGAGCACAGGCTGAGAATCTCTGAGCCTGTGCTCTGACTCACTAACTGAGCGCTGGAACCACGAGGGAGAGGATATGATCTGACTGCATCTACTGCTGGTGCGCACCAGTGGACCACCAGCGAATCATTTAAATTAAATATGCTGGTGTACCCAACTTGTGAGCTGTGTTGGCCGCCGGGCGCCTCTGTTGTCATGGCACCCTGCGTGACCGCACAGCTTGCCCACCCCAACGGCTGGCCCTGCTGACACACACTGATGTTACTACTTAGACATCCCTCAATATTAATACAGAGATGAGAGTAAACACCAATAAACTGTGTAAACAGAGCTGATCCCCCCAAATTTATAAAGGTTTGCTTAGAGGATTTATTCAAGATTAAATCATGCCTCCTCCTCTCTCGCCCATGCGCTGATCTGTAGGCTGGGAGGAAGTGAAGAGTAATCACAGTCTCCCAGCACAACGCCACCTGTGGCTGCATGGGGAACAGCTGTTTAATGTAATGCTTGCAGGACGGCCAGCTGCCGCAGAACCTCTTTGTTTCCGTCTCTGCAAAGGGCTCCAGGCACTGCTTGTTGTGAGTGTGAGCCACTGTAAATTAGGGGCAGAGGGCACTTGCACTGCGGTCAAGACGGGTCTGGGCAGGAGGAGAGTGCAGTGCAATCAGTGCACTCCCCTCCTGTGGGTCACCAGTAGACTGGTGCACCTGCCCAAGATCAGAGCCGGTGCAAGGATTTTTGCCGCCCTAGACAAAATATAAATTTGCCGCCCCCCCCCCATGTGACATCACAATGCCCCACCCATATGATCTGCCATATGAACTAACACCAGTGCTGCACACAGTGTGTGTTTACATTAAAAAGCCTGCAGGGACCAGCTATAGACACCACAACCACTTCATTAAGCTATAGTGTCCCTTTAATGTGAGGTAAATTATAGATTAGTGTCACTAATAATATACTAGATTGCCTACTTACAATTAGATGAGGATGATGATGGGCTGCAGTTTGGCTCCACTGGTCTGGTGTAGAACAGGACCTCTGGAGGCTGTTTGCAACTGTGGTCACAAAATTCAACGTTCTGGGAGAATTGGAAGCAGCTCCATTTTTTGGGGGCCTCTTACACAGCTCAAGGTCTGGGCCCCAGTGCCTGACGGTGAGTATGCCCATAAGGCCCACTCATAAGTCCACTTATATGTTCCACCCACCCATGAGCTCGCTCACAGGGAGTGGAGTATGTAGGGGATGTGTTATGTGTTATCTAATATGTGTGCTTATGGTATGTAGTGTATAGGGATACCAGTTTGTGCAGGTGATGCAGTGTGTTTGTGTGTAGTGGAAGCAGTGTGTATTTGTGTATGAGGGATGTATTATGCGTTTTTGGTTGTGTGTGAGGGATGCATTGTGTGAATCTGTGTTTGTATGCATAAGGGATGCAAGGTGTGTGTCTGTATGTGTGTGCATTGAGTGTAAGAGATGCATTGTGTTTCTGTGTGTATGTAAGAAAAACAGTGTGTGTGTTTGCATGTGTGTGTAAAGGTTTGCATTGTATGTTTCTGTGTATGTGTGCAAATGATGCATTGTCTTTGTGTGTAAGGGTTGCATTGTGTGTGTGTGTAATGGATGCATTGTGTGTTTCTCTGTGTGTAAGGGAAGCATGTTCTGTTTCTGTGTATGTATAGGGATGCATTGTGTGTGCGTGTGTGTGCGCGTAGTGTTAAAGAGCTCCCTGTCTTGCCCCCTGTCCTATAGAGCTGTCCCTTAGAGCTCTCCCCTGCCCCTTAGTGGTCTCTCCTCTCCCCCACCCTCCTCTCCCCCACTCTCTTCTCACACTCACCCACCCTCCCTGGGCTCTTCTCATCCCCCCTCCACCCTCCCTGTGTTCTTCTCACTCCTCCCTCTGTATGTTCTCACCCCCCCTGTGTTCTTCTTACCCCCCTCCTCCCTGTGTTCTTCTTACTCCCCCCCTTGTTCTTCTTACCCCCTTCTTCTTATTACTTCCCCCTTCTTCTTCTTACCCCCTTCTTCTTCTTAACCCTCCTACTTCTTCTTACCCCTTCCTTCTTCTTCTTACCCCTTCTTCTTCTTACCCCCCTCTTCTTCTTACTCCCCCCTCTTCTTCTTACGCCCTTCTTCTAATTACTCCCCACTCTTGTTCTTACTCCCCCCTTCTTCTTCTTACCCCCCTCTTTTTCTTATCTCCCCTCCTTCTTACTTCCCCCCTCTTATTATCCCCCCTCCCCTCTTCTTACTCCCTCTCTTCCCTCTTCTTACTCCCTCTCTTCCCTCTTCTTACTCCCCCCTCCCCTCTTCTTACTCTCCCCCCTCCCCTCTTCTTACTCTCCCCCCTCCCGTCTTCTTACTCTCCCCCTCCCGTCTTCTTACTCTCCCCCCTCTTCTTACTCTCCTCCCCTCCCCTCTTCTTACTCTCCCCCTCCCCTCTTCTTACTCTCCCCCCTCCCCTCTTCTTACTCTCCCCCCCTCCCCTCTTTTTACTCTCCCCCTCCCCTCTTTTTACTCCCCCCCTCCCCTCTTTTTACTCTCCTCTCCTCCCCTCTTTTTACTCTTCCCCCCTCCCCTCTTTTTACTCTCCCCCCTCCCCTCTTTTTACTCTCCCCCCTCCCCTCTTTTTACTCTCCCCCCTCCCCTCCCCTCTTTTTACTCGCCCCCCCTCCCCTCTTTTTACTCTCCCCCCTCCCCTCTTTTTACTCTCCCCCCTCCCCTCTTTTTACTCTCCCCCCCCCCCTCTTTTTACTCTTCTTACCCCTTCCCCTGTAGGTGGCCGAGCTGCACTCCAGTCCGCGGTCCCGGCCGGAGTGATAGGAAGGTGCTCAGTGTGCACCTTCCTGTCAGTCCGGCCGGGTACAGGAAACAGAAACTCCTGTTCCGCGCGGAACAGGAGTTTCTGTTTCCTGTACCCGGCCGGACTGACAGGAAGTGCACACTCAGTGTGCACCTTCCCATCACTCCGGCCGGGACCGCGGACTGGAGTGCAGCTCGGCCACCTACAGGGGAGGGGAGAAGCAGCTGCAGCCGTCTGAGCGCTCTTTACAGAGCGCTCGGCGGCTGCAGCATTTAAAGGGCCGGCCCGCCGTGGCCGGTCCGAAAAAAATTTTGGCCGGCCTAGGGGCACAATTGCCTCCCTGCCCCCCGGCCCAGCCCGCCCCTGGTATTAAAATACTAAAATACAGAACAACATTATCTAAACATCAAGTTCTACTACTTTGGTAGTCTAAGGTCTGGGGAAGACTGCTAACCTAGACCTATTTGAGAAATAATGGGACCTAAAAAAAAAAGTCAGACAGCGACAACTGCTGTAGGTCTTAAATCTGCTATACCTAACTCATCACCACAAAGATTATGTACAGACCGAATAGACCAGGAACATGACCACATTGAGAAAGGGGCATTTCCAGTTTATGAACCTTTGAGTTCACCAGTTAGCCCTACAATGTCTGAGAGCTTAATAGAAGGCACAGATATCAGAACAATCCTGGCACAACTACCCTCTAAAGCGGACTTGATGGATATGTTTAAAAAAATGGAAGATAGTTTTTGTGAAAAATTAAAAGCCGTTACCTTAGAAATACATCACTTAGGAGATAGGGTTTGTGCACTGGAAGATAATCAAGAAACAAACAAAAATCAGTGGACTGAATGTTGGAAATTCCAAAGATCGCAGACTGAAGCTATCTTGTCCTTACAAAGGAAATTAGACGATATTGATAATCGGGGAAGACGAAATAATCTACGGATAAGAGTGGTCCCTGAAACCATGCTAGATGAACTAGAAGACCCTACAAAGATTCCCAATCGTATTTTCAAACAGATTTTAGGAAGATCTCTGGACGCTAAGATTAAGCTTGATAGAGCACATAGAGTAGGAAGACCAAGGAATCCACCACAAGAAAATCCTCGAGATTTAATCTGCTGTATCCATGACTTTTTAATAAAAGAGGTGGTACAGAAAGCCTGATTGATGAAGGAAATTAAATATGAGGAGTATTCTATTGCAATTTTCCAAGATCTTTCACCTTCTACCTTAATGGCACGTAAGGCTCTGAGACCGATCACTCTTCTACTAGGACAGAAACAAATAAAATACCGGTGGAACTATCCATTTGCTCTAATGGTTTTTCAGCATTCCAAAACATATATGATAAAGACTCCAGCAGACATACCAGATTTTTTACAAGCTCTGGGGCTCCCTCATATAGAGATCGAAGACTGGACAGGTCTTTCAGGCATCTCTCCATTACAAGAGATACAAAAACCTAAATGGCAAAGCAAAACAAAAAATAAAAAAATTGCTAAGGCCATTAGGGAATGATTGCCTTAACAACATTAGAAGGCCTTGCGAAGGAGGATAACACGAGATGACGTATTATGGCAATGTAGAATATCTATGGAGGTCTCCTGGAAAATTAGCCTATAATTTTGTTCCCACCTACCTTTCTCTTCCTCTCCCCTCCCCCTTAGGCAGATGCCAATATGTCTTGTGGACACAAATGGGTCTCCCACGGGGGTGGCATCTTATCCTATTTTGGAGATAGCATTTATATTATGACTATATATTTAGTTTTTCCTTCTTCTGTTTTTTCTCTTTTTTCTGTTCGGCCTTCTGCATAAATATGGGAGTAGTGGTAAGGGGCTTGAGTTCAGTAACCGTAGACATGGAATTTTTCTACTGCTTCTATGGTACAGATTAGTTGTATGTCTTTGAACGTTAATGGTCTGAATTCCCCAAGGAAACGCTCTATCTTGATACAGGAGTTAGAAAGGCAAAAAAAAAAGATATTGTATTAATTCAAGAAACTCATTATAAAAACACTTTTCAGCCTTGACTTAATACGAATAAATTCAACCAGACTTTCTATAGCAACTTTTTGAAAGGCAAGTCTAGAGGAGTGGCAATTCTCTTAAACTCTGATTTGAATTTTGCCCAATCAGATAGTAAAATGGATTGAGGAGGTAGATGTATTTTCCTAAAAGGGAAGCTTAATGACCAAATGATCACGCTTGCAAATATATATGTGCCTAACGCTAGCCAAGCATCTTTCTTGAAAACATGTCTAAGGAAACTGGAAGATTTCAAGAAGGAGTTTTGATACTTGGTGCGGATTATAATATGGTCTTAGACTATGCAGTGGATAGCTCTTCAAATACGAGAGAAACACGATCGTTAGTGCTAAAAATGTTGCACTCCCACCAGCTGATTGCTGGCATATTCTTCATCAGTATGAAAGAGACTATACTTTTTATTCATCAGCTGCAGATAGTTATTCTAGGATAGATATGTTACAATGCAATATAAACACTACTGAAGACAGTAATTGTAGTGAAATATATATACAAATACTTAGCTTGAATGTTACAATGCAGCCTCCCAAGATCGTTACCCAGAGAAGACGACCTTTTCATATAACCACAAACAATACAACAAACTGCGGGATACGACTGAGAATAATTCTAAAAGGAACATAAAAAAATACACAAAATAGTGAAGTACAGTTTAACACATCTCATGCGCTATATATGAATGCACTCACAAGATAACGTAGAATAAATCGCTCATAAGGTGCCTCCCCTGTTGGATATGGGGGCTGGTAATCCCTTGATCACTATTTTGTGTATTTTTTTATGTTCCTTTTAGAATTATTCTCAGCCGTATCCCGCAGTTTGTTGTAGTGTCTAGGATAGATATGTTTTTTGGAAATCATAAGTATCTACATTTGGTAAAGGGAGCAAAAATAGGAAATATTATGTGGTCTGACCACGCCCCCATTTTCCTGGATATCAAACTGCAGGGTGTTGGGAAGGGTAATAACATATGGAGATTAAAAGAGTCCCTTCTTGACGACCCAAGGGTCTCTAAGGACTTATCAGAAAAGCTTTCTCAATATTTTCTAGATAATTATACAGATGATATTAATGAGTCATGCATATGGGAAGCGCATAAGAGTGTGATACGGGGGGTCTTAATCAAATGGGGTGCTAGATGCAAAAAGGAACCAGCCGAAGAAATACAAAGGCTAGTAAAAAAATTGGATATACTGGAGTCTATGCATAAGCAAACTCCAACTTTAGAAAATTTTACATGTTTATCGGCAAACAGATCTAAGCTGAGGTCATTATTGACATATGAGGCCCAAAGAGCGGTCCAGCTGACACAAAGTACAATCTACACACATGGAGATAAAAGTGGAAAATTCTTAGCTAAAACCTTAAAAGTAAAGTTACAAAAAACATGTCACGGCTATTAGTGTGGTCCAGCACGCAGAAACTATGTAAACATATACATAAGTAAGGAAAGGAAAATAACAGGATAGAGCGTAAACCGGACCTTAGAATGGCCGGACTAATAGGCTAGAGACAGAGAAAGGTCAAAGGAAAGCCGAGGTCAAGGAAGCCAGAAAATACTCAATACCGTTTAAACAAGCCAAGTCAGGGAAACCAGAGATCAGAATAACCAGGGAAAAGCCAAGATCAGGATACCAGGAGATCAGAAACACGAAAATAGCACTCTCAGGAAACCAGGAAACGGAAACCACGACAGGGCAAAGAACTGGGGTGAATTAGGGGTTTAAATACCCCTCTCTATGCTATGATTGGTCAGAGGGCGACCTCTGACCCCAAAACGTGCGTGTGCGTTGACGTCGTGACGTCACGCACACGTCAGTATAACTCTCGGGGGCGAGGCTATCCATAGACGCGACCACGTGGTCGGCGCCATGTTGGATTCGGGCGTGATGCCCGGAAGAAGTGAGTGAGCGGTTCCCGGCTCGCCGACGAGCAGGTAAGCTCGTGTTGTCGGCGCGGTGGTGCTGGTCGGGCACGGCCGTGAGGCTCGGCGGGCCGGTGACCGCAACAAAACTTATATCCCCAAAATGAAAGACACACAAGGGGAAATTTGTAATACTACTGAGGAAATAGCAAACACTTTTAGAAATTATTACAAAGACCTTTACAACTTAAAACCCCTTGAGAAGACCCCATATGAAAGAGAACAATATCTATCTAAAAATACTCCATTAAAAATTTCTAAGGATACATCAGCCCAGTTGGAGGAATTGTTCTCCCTTCAGGAGCTTTCGGCAGTGATAAAAACAATGCCTCTTAATAAAAGGGCCGGATGGTCTCTCTGCACGCTATTATAAAAAATTCTATAATATTCTTGAGTCACATTTTCGAGGAACTTTTAATGGTCTATCTCCAACTATGGACATTCCGCCATCAATGCTGAGAGTAATTGCTGTGATACATAAAGAAGGGAAAGATCCAGAAATATGCAGTAGTTATAGACAGATTTCTCTTATTAACGTTGATTAAAACATATTTGCAAAACTCTTGGCAAATAGGCTTAAGCCCCTTATGCCTGGACTTATCCACCCTGATCAAGCTGGCTTTGTCTCTGGCCGTGACGCCAGAGACAATACAACTAAAATTTTGAATGTAATACATGGAGCTATAATAAATAAAAGTCCTACAGCTTTGTTAACTATAGATGCCGAGAAGGCCTTTGACAGGGTGGATCGGTCCTATCTGTTTGCTACTTTAGAGGCATGGGGGCTTGGCCCGAGATTTTGCAATTGGGTACAGACCTTGTATAGAGGCCCCTCTGCTAATGTCCGTGTTAATGGTCAACTTTCCAACTCTTTTGTTATTAGTAACGGCACCCGTCAGGGTTGCCCATTGTCCCCTCTTCTTTTTGTTTTAGCATTTGAACCTTTTTTAGAAGCCATATGAAAGAACATAGACATTAAAGGATATAAGTATACGGGAGGAGAGGTTAAAGTAACTGCTTTTGCCGATGATGTTTTACTTACGCTTATAGAACCCCGATATACATTTCCTTATGTTCATGAGGTGGCTTATCTAATTATAAAGTAAATTCAGATAAGTCTGAAATATTGGGAGTGGGGATAAATATAGGAATTAAAGAGGATTTACAAAAACTATATAAATATAGGTGGACAGACACTAGTATAACATATCTAGGGACACAACTGACGATACATCTAAAAGATCTATTCAAACTGAACTATGGGAAACTATTGAGAAAGGTTGAAAAAGATTTTAAAAAATGGAACCAGGCCTCTTTCACATTGATCGGGAGAGTTAATATTATAAAAATGATGATTCTTTCTGCCGAGAGACTTCTTTAGAAAACTGTGATCTACATTCCTTTCATTTATATGGAACCACAAAACTCCACGTATTGTGTATAATACATTGACACTACCAATCGAGAGAGGTGGCTTGGGCCTTCCGCATATCTATAGATACTATGTTGCGGTATTATGTGCGCGAATTAGAGAATGGACGGCTATAGACAAGGGGAAGCCATGGTATGGGATAGAACAGGATTTTATAAAGGTGAAGTTGGAGACCCTGCCTTGGCAGAATTGTAAATTAAAATTACTATCACCATCTAAACACCCAATTATAAACCACACCATACAGATTTGGAGAAGGCTTAAAGATAGATAGGGGCTATCCCCGGGACTCGGTATTCTTCCCAATAGCATGTAATTTGGATTTCCAGTTTGGGCCGGGTCATAAACTATTGGAAAAGTTAACAGGAGATGCAGACCCTTTAGTAACAAGTTTAATAACAGATTAAACACCCAATAGATTAAGAGAGTTCCCTTTATGGGACAATATGACAGCGCTTATAGATAGAATGGGTATCAGGTATTTAAAGTTTTTTATAAACCAAAAAGTGCTTCCATATTGGCAGACGAGAGATAGAACAGAGTTTGAGTCACTTTGTGGTCCTGGAATAGAGAAAAAGCGTTACTTGTCCAGTGTATATAGTTTAATTCATAAAGGTGCTATGGAGCAGACTGTCCCTTCATTCCAATTGAAATGGATGCAAGGTTTGAATATTCAAATGGACAGCAACGATTGGACATTTGTGTTCAAATTGGGGATGAAGGCACAGGTGAGCACATCTAGGAAAATTATTTTTTTTTAAAAAGAGTTACTAGATGGTATAATACCCCGGACCGACTTAAAAAATACTGAGCACTGGCTTCGGATGGCTGTTGGAGATGTGGCGAGAGGGGGGCGAATATGGAACACATATGGTGGGAGTGCAAGATTATTGGTAGCTATTAGTTACAGGTATTGAGTGTTATCACTCACTGGTCACTGGTAAGACCACATATTGAATATGCTGTGCAATTTTGGGCACCTGTTCTAAAGAAGGATATCATGGCACTAGAAAAAGTGCAGAGGCGGGCTACAAAATTAATAAAAGGAATGGAACATATCAGCTATGAAGAAAGGTTAACAAATTTAAACCTATTTAATTTAGAAAAACGTCGCCTGAGAGGGGATATGATAACATTATACAAATATATTCAGGGCCAATACAAACCATTGTGTGGAAATCTATTCACAAACCGGACTTTACATAGGACACGAGGCCATGCGTTTAGACTGGAAGAAAGAAGATTTCGTCTAAGGCAAAGGAAAGGTTTTTTTACTGTAAGAACAATCAGGATGTGGAATTCTCTGCCTGAAGAAGTGGTTTTATCAGAGTCCATACAGATGTTCAAACAGCTACTAGATGCATACTTGCAAAGACAGAATATTCAAGGATATAATCTTTCAATGTAGGGTAATAACTGCTTGATTCAAGGATAAATCTGACTGCCATTCTGGGGTCAAGAAGGAATTTTTTGTCCTAGCTTGTTGCAAAATTGTGCTTCAAACTGGGTTTTTTTGTTTTGTTTTTTGCCTTTTGGATCAACAGCAAAAAACAGGTGTGAGGAAGGCTGAACTTGATGGACGCAAGTCTCTTTTCAGCTATCTAACTATGTAACTATGTAACTATGTTATTTACAATTTTTTTCCAATGCTTGATCAATTATCTCCATCCAAGATTTTGTTGGGTTGGCCAGCTTCCTTCAAGGAGAATAACAAACAGATATTGTTGAGTTATTTATTGAATGAGGCAAATGCTCTGATCGCGTTGTACTGGCTTAAATCTAGTATCCCGACTAAAGAACAATGGATTCTTAGAGTGGAAGCTTTGAGGGAACTTGAAGAAGCTCATTGGGCCACTTAGGGGAAGAGAGAACATTATTATAGGACATGGGAACTATGGCGAATGCATTGGGCAGAAACACCATAGCAAGACAACACCATAGCAAGATTACGTTAAGACATACTGAAGATAAGCTAGTAGACCACTAATGTTAGAAGTATTGGCAGAACCCCCCTCTTTCTTTTTTTTTTTTGTTTCTTTTCTTTTCTCTTCTTTTTTTTTTTTTTTCCTATTTTTTTTCTCCCTTTTTTGGATTGTTTTAAGCATATGATGATATAGGAGTTTGACAATGTTATGTGGCAATGACATAAAGCAGTCCCAATATCTGACGCAAAAAAAACAAACAAAAAAAAAACAAATAAAAAATAAAAAAATAAAAAGACAGATTTAAAGTATTTAGTCATAAAGAATGTCAGATTGTAAAATTGTGAGTGCACTCAAACTGGTGTCAGCCACTGGCTTTGATGCTCCATGCCTTTCTCCTTAGTCACCAAGTAGATCTAATTAAATGTTTACACCTGGATGAAATTCCCAGTTATCTCTCTACAAAACCCACTCTGTAGCCCCATTTTCCCCAAGCCATGTGCTCATGGGTGTCTTTAAAAATGTTATGTTCAAGTGCAATTCCTATGTCAAGTCTTGCGTCCTGTCAAGTCCTGTCTAATTCAAGCACATATTTTCTTGTCAGGTTTATCTTACTAGTTCTTATTCTGTCTCCATTGTTTTTGGGAATCATATCAACTTGTACAGAAAGAAATGTACAGATGTATCCAGATCTTAATGCTGAATTAAATCAAAGATCTCAAAACATTGAGGACGCTATGGATCTATGTTCCATAATATGCTGAAGTCAAAACCTATGTCATAGTGGTCGAATTAGCACCAAAATGCTGATAAATAGATATAGATAGATATATATATATAGA
Organism: Pelobates fuscus; assembly: GCF_036172605.1. Taxonomy (NCBI): domain Eukaryota; kingdom Metazoa; phylum Chordata; class Amphibia; order Anura; family Pelobatidae; genus Pelobates; species Pelobates fuscus. The sequence continues at coordinate 42,365,913 of NC_086319.1, read as the reverse complement.
GAGAGAGAGCGATACACTGAACAAAAGTATAAACGCAACACTTGTTTTTGCCCCCATTTTTCAGGAGCTGAACTCAAAGATCTAAGACTTTTTCCATGTACACTAAAAGCCTATTTCTCACAAATATTGTTCACAAATCTGTCTAAATCTGTGTTAGTGAGCCCTTCTCCTTTGCCGAGATAATCCATCCACCTCACAGGTGTGGCATATCAAGATGCTGATTAGACAGCATGATTATTGCACAGGTGTGCCTTAGGCTGGCCACAGTAAAAGGCCACTCTAAAACGTGCAGTTTTATCACATAGCACAATGGCACAGATGTCGCAAGTTTTGAGGAAGCGTGCAATTGGCATGCTGATTGCAGCAATGTCCACCAGTGTGCCTGTGAATTGAATGTTCATTTCTCTACCATAAGCCGTCTCCAAAGGCTTTTCAGAGAATTATCTCGGCAGCAGTCTTGGAGAAGTGCTCACTAACACAGATTTAGACAGATTTGTGAACTATATTTGAGAGAAATAGGCTTTTTGTGTACATTTACAAAGTCTTTGATCTTTGAGTTCAGCTCATGAAAAATGGGGGCAAAAACAAAAGTGTTGCGTTTATAATTTTGTTCAGTGTAGATAGGTAGACAGACAGACAGATAAAAATACAGATAGATAGATTTTTAGATAGATAGATAGACAATTCTTGCATATTTAATAAACTGACTCCTCAAGGTAGTGACAAACTCGAGTGATGCAGACAATGTACGTTTGCATACCTAAATCTAAGTATTTTAATTATATCGTTTCAGAAAATTTTTATTGTTTACTCCACAGATTAGATTTTTAGAAAATATTTTTAAATGGGAAAAGAAAAAAAGCATAAATAAATCACTAACTTCCGGATACGATTTGTGCGGATTAAAGGTTTCATTATTATTGCTTTGTAAGGCGTTCAATGAGTGTAAAACACTGTATGGTTAAAATGTGGATTCAGAATTTTATGTTCCTAGTGAACTTATTTATGGGACTCATTTTCAAATGAGTCACAGCTCACTAAAAATGTAAACCAAGGTCGTGGCAAATTCTTTTGAAGAGCTGTCAGACAACAATGAGATAACATCACAGGAGGAGAACCTATTGTATGATAATAACACCTTTTGAAACAGTAAGACTGGAATCTCTAATTATTTTTTGACATATCTGCAGCTAAACAATGAGTTTTAATAATCCCCCCAAAAATCTAAACGTCATGCATACATAGTATTCGGTTTATCTGCACTCACCAAAATGTACGGATTAAACTAGGTCTATCTATTTTAGGGCTGTCCGGGGGAATTTCACCTGTTTGTTTACTGAAAATAAAAAATATACAGGTACATTATCTATTTTTATATGCATAAAGATGTTACCTTGTTCTTAACTCAATGTTCATTTCATAATGGATAACTACACACCAACCCTCTTCTAACAGTGAACTTCAGTTTTATAAACTAATTAGTACTTGAAAAATATAAAGAATGTGTTAATGTTATATACTATGGGTGCCACCTCATGTTTGTGGGTTAAACAGTTTTAGAATTGTTTAACCCCAAAGTTGGTCCTGTGGCACCCATTACACCTCTGCCTTCCTTTCTATCGATGCCCATAGTATGAAGAAGGTTTGCCTGGCTGTGCATTGAGCCTATTACAGACCACCCAGACAGAAATGGAACTTTAGAGTGATTAGGAAAAGATTTAACCCCTAAATGTAAGATGGCATCCAGACATCCCTGCCTTTTTTTGTGGGTAGGAGTATTTCTTTAAAGAGTTACTCTAGGCAACATGACCGCTCCAGTGATTTGAAGTGGTCATAGTGCCTGGAGTTTGAAATGCTGCATACATCTACACGTTTAACGCCGTTGCTGCCATAGAAGACCTGGTGCCAGACAGGACCGTGTAAGAGGGCAAACTTTTGTAAAATGGTTGCCCCTTTACAGGTGTATAGTGCCCGGGTACTCCTAACATCATATGGGTTATTGTGGTTATGATGGTTGGTTTAACCCTTTAAGCTTGGTTTTATTATAAGGGCCCTACAATATGTGTTTTAATAATTTTCCCAGTGTGATATGGGAAAATATCCAATTGTCATAGACCTTCTGCCTATAGTGTACATCATTAATGCATTATATGTATTTATAAAGCACCATTTATAAAGCTCCAATGGATTGCAGGATGAGGATTGGTGTGAAGTTAAAGGGACACTATAGTCACCCAGACCGCTTCATCTCTGGGTGCTGTGTCCTTGTCCCCTTTACATTGAAATTTAAAACGTTGCGGGTTTTGAGAAATTGCAAGGATTATATTGCATGGTTAAATCCTTCATTAGTGGCTGCCAGTTGGCACAGAGTGAGTAAAACTCGGACATGGTAACCCCACAGAAAAGCATTGATTTAAATAGCACCTCGGGAAGTTATTTTAGCAGCGTTGAGGGAGCTTCGACACTGGAACAAGGTGAGTAAATCTTTTTTTTTTGCATGGGGGGCCTGCCTACAATTGGGGACAGTAATACTTTATGGTTAGATATACTGATTTGCATCCCTAATGTTATTATTATTATTTCTAAAGCGCCAAGAAGTTCCGTAGCGCTGTACAATGGGTGGACTAACAGACACATATCTGTAACCAGACAAATTTGATGCACAGGAACAGAGGGATTGAGGGCCCTGCCTAATGAGCTTACATGCTAGAGGGAGTGGGGTATAGTGACACAAAAATAACCTAGATCATCAGCCATCTTATAGTAACATACCATACTTGAAAATAAAATCAATAGATTTATTCTGTAAGGTAAACCACTAAATACTTTCTATGTCATATTGTAAAGCGCCACAGAATCTGTTGGCGATAATAATAATAATAATAATATAAATATACAGTAAGAGATCATTCCAAGCAAATTGTCACACTTCACAGGAATAATCACAGACCTACTTTATATAAAGTATGTATTGTTAAGAATTACAGGTAAGTTGTAAAATGAAATCAACTCTCAAACTAAAAAACATAGAATTAAATTGATCCCAGCTAATTTTGCCTAATTATTGCAATTCACTTTAGATTTTCTGTAAGTTACCAACAATCCACACCTTAATAAATAACTGTGCCAGAATTCAAGCATCATGTTCAAGAAAATGTTTAAAACTGTCTCCATCATTTTTGGTATAAGTATGTAGTAAAACGTAACTCAGTCCGCGGTTTGTGAACTTTATTGCTTAGATTTTGTCATGTCAATCTGGAAAATAACGTTTATAAGAACATAAAAAGTGTTCTCTACATCATTGCTCCAGTTCCTGGTGTTTGAAATGATCAAAAAAAGAGACATTTCCTGTATTGCATCTATTTTTGGTACAATCTAAATAAATAACCACGCACTGGACTTTGTTAAATTTCAGCTGTCTCTTGTCCTAGGTCTATTTTTATATGTTTGGTAAAAGATAACCTCGTGTTTTGCATGTACAAATGTAAATGATTTTGTATCTTCGTTAAAAAAAATTGAGACTTTCTTTTCAAGTTCACTTATAAACATAAAAAAAGAACACAAAAAACCTACCAAGGCCACAGGTTGATTGTTTCACAAAAGAGATATTGTTTAATTTATTAGCTAGACCAGGGTAAAGTGATTGAATACAGTATCACATTTTCTTTTGAAAGAAATCTCTGACTAAAAATATGAATTTAGTTAGATTGTTTCTCAACACTAAGTGTAAGGAAGTCTAAAATAAGGAAAATTGTTTCCATGCTTACTGTAATTAAACATATGCATTACAGATAAGCTCTTTTTTTTTGTAAAGAACTAGCAAAACAAAAGGGAGGAAAACAGCATTGTATGAAGCCAAGTACACTGCTACAACGAACAAGGTCCAAGTGACTATAATTTACATGAGATGACATTATGAATGTCATCAGTATACAACAATTGAGCTCATTTATAACCTGCAGGGCTATTTTAATGTTTTAATGATGGAAGGGAGAGATTCATACATTTTCTGGAAAATGTTGATGATATTGTGATATCAAGCCTTTTGGTATAGGAGAGAGCCCCATCAAGAGTTCCAGAAGGCACCATTTGGTATGTTGGAAGAAAGGATGTAGTTGTTTTTGAATCTCAGCTGAAGAATAGAAACCTTGACAGGCTCAGCAATACCAACTGTCCATCTGACGTGGCAAATTATGTCTCGAAAATTAACCCTTAAAAAAAACACGTGTGGGTGGAAAACTCCAATGCAAAGGTGAAATACAGCGTACTGTGTCTCTTATGAACATCTTTATAGATAGAAAGTTGAAAGAGACTACCCAATGTCTGCTTCAAAGTCTAAACCCAATATCTGCCTTAAAGCCTGGCCCTAAAAATAAACCATTTACCTTAATCCTATTCGTAACTCCAATTAAAGTTAAACAACTCATGTACCCCAAAACTAAATTTAACACAACTCTAGCCCTAAACTACCTCTATCCAAATGCTAAATATAGGATTATTGAGTTTAGGTCTAGAGTTGGGTTTTACATACTTTATACTAGAACTTTAACCAATTTTGAGCTATGAATATATAAACACTAAACATCATATGAAATATTGTAATCTCTCTCAGATTTTAACCGTCTAGTCCCCTTTATCCTAACCACTTCTGACATTATCTTTAACCCTGCATGCATTTATACAGCTGCATGCTCTCACTCTATAATATATATATATATTCTCTATCTCAAATATGAATATGTTTTTAAATGGTTTTAGGCCTGCAATGTCCAGTCAATAAACTCATTATACTCATTTATATGCCTTTTGTTGGGTTGGGGAGCAGGGCACACCTTAGAATTTTGTGCCTACAGGCGCCTAAACTCTTAATCCGGCCCTGCAGCAGACAGGTTATTTTGGTCTCAAATACTGATACAAACAAGCGAGAATTTTAGAACAATCAATTACCTTCCATATTCAGGAAGCCTATTTATATGCTAAGAGGCAATAGTGCCAGTAATCCATGCAACATACCGTGACAGGAACAAGTGTCAACGTGGACTTAGAATGAGGTTTTTGAACACATGCTGTACACAGGTGTGGACTTCAACTTGTCAACCAGAAAATTTGTCAAAGCTCTTTCTCATGTCCTTTCTTCTGTGACGGGAGTTACCCATTTGTTAACGCTGCCATGGATTTAGCTATAAATAATTATTACCCTTGCCATATAGACTCTTATTGATTTAGAACGTGTTTGTGGAATTGTTCCCCTACTACTACATTTCAAATCTTCACAATCCAACTATTTCATTGAATATGCAGAATAAATGCACATTTCTTCTTAAAAATGATCACTTACCTATTTATATTTTTAAAAGTTCTTTTTTTTTCTTCTTGTCATTTATACACTTCACATCCACATTACATTAATTTTCAGCTTGTTAACGACTTGTCATTTTCAAATTAATCTATTTTCCACTGACACATTTTGCAGTGGACTGTAACATCCATTACACTCTAATATTGCTTTTTTTTTTCTCACTCTTTGATTTGAAATCACTGTATACAATTGTAAGAGTCTTGATAGTGCAGAAAAGCATGTTTCCTAGATATGAAAGAGCACTTACATGCACATACATACATACACTCACTCAGTTATTCAATAAAATGTAAATTGTTAGAACTTCAAAACAAATTCAGGGCGGACTCCTTTATATCCTTTATATAGATATAGCTCATGCACACATTCAGAATTTTTCACTAAAGAAAAAATTCAAAGTGATGTCCCTCAGCACTGGGTAAGGCTTCGTCTTCGCTCCTCCTCTCCCGATGTCCTAAAACGCATGCGTGGCTAGCGTTGCGATTGCGTTAGGACAACCCCATAGGAAAGCATTAAGTCGATGCTTTCCTATAAGGGTTTTAGCTAACGCTGGATGTCCTCATGCCTAGAGTGTGGACATCCAGCATTGGTAAGATGATCAAAAGTTGCCTAACAACACGGTCATGCTTCTAGTGTCTTCTTTGCAACATAAAATTATGGCTGCAATTTGTCTGCAATTCAGTTGAGCTATTTTCTAATGAATCGTAATGCAGCAATGAGCTCCATTTGGAAATAGCCAGGATCCATTTGGCTCAAGTTCAGCGAGCACTCAGTTAGTGGATACAGTATACCACAGAAGAATTATAGCAAGTCAATGTAGGAGAATTGAATACAATCTGCTGATTTGCAAAAGCAAGTTTGGTATTTAGCGCAAAAAAAACACTAGATATTGTTGGCCTTTGGAGAGTTAAATTCAAGAGAATTGACTTTTTCTTCTACCAAATCAACTTTGCAACACATTAAATTGCAATCGATAGGAAGAACTAAAGTCACAGACACTTTTTTCAGATGATTTGCCAGCAATCTCTTTGCCCCTATTCAATTTAATTTTAAGGATTTGCATGTCATTAAGTTAGAATCAGTTCTATGATAATTGGGAAAAAAACAAACCAGAATAATTGGTGAAATAACCATATGGCTTACTGGAAAGATTATAGTATGGAAGGGGCAATATCCATTATTACACAATCATTTCCATCTTTTGGCTACATGAGGGTCCCTGGAGTAAATTTATATCATCTAATTAAATGTATACCAGTTCTAAAATTGTGATTTTCCTTGAAAAAGCTTAATTTCCTATATTAGCTTTACATATTATTGGTAGACAGACTAAATGCATGCAGCTTTACTACAGGGAATAACATGTCAGAAAAAGTGCAACATCTGATTTATGTAAATTATCTCCACATTTCTCTCCGGAGTAACGTATAAGAGTTCGACTTTACAAGTGGCATACCACAGCCCTCATGACTGTACCACAAGCAAGAACAGGGTTTTGAGATAGGATCCTGAAATGCCTTTAGGATACTGTCATTTTCTCCTGACCTCTTTTAATCATAGAAGGTCATAAAGCTGTTAATTTCAAAACCTGCATGCAAACAAAATGATCAGTCATCTATATTTTTTGCGTAGGTTGTAAAGTTTATATATATCTATAAAGTGTAAAGTGTGTATATATATATATATATATATATATTTTTTTTTTTTTTCCCCATGGTTGGAATTTTGTCACTTCTAAGTATCTCAGCAATATGTGTCACAGTGCTAGGACAATGAAAATATTATGAGTTAAAAGATATTTGTATCAAACAGTTACTGAACTCTTTATGTTATATAGAGAGATCGAGAAGGCAAAAATCATATTGCCCAAATATATAGGCAATATGTCTGTGATCGGAGCTGTTTGGATCAGTCATCCACAAGGCTGTTTGATGGCCTTTGAAAATAGATCCTCTGCCTCATTAGTCAGGGGATTTCATTCTACAGGCACATAGGTAGGTACTAGATTTACCCCCTAAATAAGCAACTTAAGGAATGTATACCATATTTTTCACTGTATACGTATGGCCTTGAGTTAGTGACTTAATTTCTTCCAATAATTGATACCTAATGGGAGTCACAAAACATTGGAACGTCTTCTTTTTTTATGTTTCAACATATGGCGACTCCGCTTAGTGACTTTATTTTTCCCAAAACACACTACATGGAGATAATGACACCCTACATGCAAAAACCACGTACACAGATATCAGATACAACCAAATTGTGTAAAATAGAAAAAAGAGTTTACAGTAAAGTGCCAGTTTCACAATTTAAAAGAATTTCAAGCCTATACACATACAGAAGCTCATTAAAAGAACTCTACCCTATTTTTTAGGAATCAGTTAAATTAGAATATCTATTTTTTTTTATAAAGCATGCATGCACTTAGATATGGATATCTGGATTTCAAAAAAAGCTTTAGGTTAACCAAGTGAAACATTAATTTTGCATTACAATAAATCAAAGACTTTAAATTAACTCTGTAAAACCAGCCCTGAATAACATTGTTTAACTCTTGTTTGTCCCAGGTAGAACTGTATCATGCACATGTTAGGCCCTTCCTTTTGGAAGTAGTTCTACATAACTGACACATTTAAAGTGCTCTCAGTCCCAGTGGCTTAAGGAGCCTTGTGACATTATTATTATATATATAGCGCCTGCAAATTCCGTAGAGCCGTACAATGGGTGGACCAACAGACACGTAATTGTAACCAGACAAATGGACAGAGGGGTGGAGGGCCCTGCTCAATGAGTTTACATGCTAGAGGGAGTGGGGTATAGTGACACAAAGGTTATAAGTAGGGGTAATGAAATAGGTTGCTAGAAAAGTATTCACTGAGAACTTGGAAGTCTTGGAGGCGAGCATCAGATGTGTGAGTACGGACAGGGGATAGACATAGGTCTTCGGCTAGACGTCTATGCAATGCTCATCCCTTTATATAATAATGTGCATTACTGTATCTGATTTATCTGCCAGTAAATATTTCAGGCATTCAGAATACTCTGGATACTTAATATATTGAGTCCTGTGATACACAGTGCAACCAAACTGACATGAAGAGAATGTAGGGGACCACTCCACTTTATCTTCCCCCCTTTTCTCCATTCCTAGTTCACTCTGATTTGCTGTATTCTTCACATTTCTGGCAGGGCAGAGAAGTGTTCGGCTGACTTCTATGTCCAAAATCATACAGACTGATCATAGATATTTATATTTCACAGTCTATACAACATAGCGTTCTTTCTCTGTCTAACTCTTCGTGTCTTTTTGTTACTCTGAATCTATTTCCTCAAATTGTCTCTTGCTACTGTTTGTACATATTTGTCAGATTTCTATTTATAAGTCAAATACCTTGGGATTACATATGTTTCAACCTAATATTAGAACATGCTGGCAAAGAATAGCTAATATCCCTCTAGGCACAGTCCAATTAAGATTCATATCTAGGTTATTTAACTGCATCCGCAGTGAAACTTAAGATCATTTTAAAGTGTAAATAAATACGTAAGAGACGTACTCTTTGGGGAAAGCTGTATTTTCTTTAAATCTGGATTTCTTTTATCTGGTTATTTACTATAGGGTCACTATAGGGTCAGAAACTCAAACATGTTTTCCTGACCCTATAGTGTTAAAAACACTATTTTATTCCAGTCTGCTGGTGCTGCCTCAGCCCTTTATCTGCCTCCTTGGCTGACATCATCAGAAGTGGTGATCTGAGCCAATCACAATGCTTTCCCATAGTAAAGATACAAAAAAATTACAATGTTTTCCCAAGCCAAAAACACCAATCAGCATCCCATCACACTGTGTAGCACTGCCCCAGGAAAAACCTCTAGTAGCCCTCCAAGGAGTGGCCACTAGAGGTGTCCCTAGGCTGCAATGTAAACAATGCCTTATCCCTGAAAAGACAGTGTTTACTGCAAAAAGCCTGCAGGGAATAAATATACTCACCAGAATAAATACATTAATAGAATTTGGGATACTATTTCCAGAAGGGCACAATAAATTGGTCCAAAGGTTCCATGTCAACCCATATCACGAAATACATTACGTTGCAATGCTGTGAGTTCATCTATGTATCCATTATTATTATTATTATAAATGAGTGAGGTCTCTGAGGGAGATCTAGTATGAGGCACATTAGTAATAATGTTATGTGATGGGTATTTTGGGTCCAAAATGGGCTAATTCTAGGGCAAGTACACCATTGTTTTTTTTATAGTGTCCTTGCAAACAGGCAGATGGTACAGAAAGACCAAAATCATGGACTCGGGAAGGTGTACAATAACAGCTTGTTAACCGTTTATAATTGACCTCAAAATACCTATTACAAAGAAAACCCCTAGTGCCAAAAATAAGGTTTTTCTTTTTCTGTTGGGCAAGGTCTGCGGTAAAGATATTTGCAAGTCCTTTTCATTTTTCGTAACTAATATATGTCCTGCAGGATATTAATCTGTAGGAGTCGGTACAGACCAAGATTATATTATTTTACTGAAACAAATCATACGATGTTGCATAATAGATCTGCTAATAATATTGTAAGCAAAACTTGCATATCGTTGTTTTTGTACTGCTAAAAAATGCTGATTGTTTCATGTTCAAAATGTTTGTCTCGGGGGCGTGTCCGGCAGCCGAGGAAGATGGACGCCTAACTCCGGAGCTCCTCGTGGCGCCCGCTTAATATACGCCATAATACCGGCACCAAGTCCGTCCACACACAGCCATGGGTCGCACTAGGAAACAATCCGACCCCAACGGCACCCCGAGACCCTCGGGGCGCGAAGGGGAGCATTCTATCCGCTCCTACCTCCAAGCTGCAACCCGCGCCCGATCACCACAGCGGGAGGAGGAGGCCGCAAGCCAGGACATAGATTCCTTCCCCTCCACGCCGGCTAGGATGTCGCCGGTACCATCCACCGCATCAGAGGCACAGCCCCCACAGGAGGGTGAGTGGAAGGCCATACTCCCTAATCTGCTCACCAAGGCAGACTTTGAGGCCCTATCTGAGCGCCTGGGCCGCGTGGTGAGGGAGGAGGTAGCTCAACTCCGCGCTGACCTGACTAATGTGGAAGCCCGGATGTCAGTGGCGGAGTCTGAGGCCAGGTCTCTACGCACGGATCTGGAACACACTAATTCGGCTGTTGCTAGCCAGGAAGCGGACACAGCCAACCTCGCCACGTGGATAGATGATTTAGACAACCGCGGCCGCAGGCTGAACCTTAGGATCCGCGGGATGAGGGAGGGTGGCCCTGCAGAACACATACCAGACACGCTGCAGCGCCTGTTCGCCCAGATACTGGGGGGCCCACAAATGCCCAGACTTGGCATAGTCAGAGCGCATAGGGCGCTGCGACCCTCGCCAGGGCCAGGGGAACCACCTAGAGACATTGTGTGCTGCCTAGACAATTACCAGCTGAAGGAGGACATACTGCGCACGGCTCGCCGCATGGGTACCATCCGCTTTGAAAACAAGAACATATCAATATATCAAGATTTATCCAGGTACACCCTGCAGGCTAGGAGAGCCTTACGCCCAGTAACATCCGCGCTGCAACAGGCAGGAATACCGTACCGATGGGGCTACCCATTTTCCCTCTCGGCCAGGCACGGCCCAGACCAACTGGTGGTAAGAAGGCCAGAAGACCTCCCGGGTTTCCTCCGCACCATGGGCCTCCCGCCGCTTCAAGTCCCAGATTGGCTGGCATGATCGTTTTTCCAACTCCCGCCAGGACCGCAACAACTGCGCAGGCCGGACCAAGGCCCTCAAAGACCCCAGCAACAACGCCGCAGGGACCGGAGCCCGGGCCCGGCAAGGCGCGAACAGGAGAACTAGCTGAATGCCAGCCGGAGAAGCGGGAACCCTAGGTTGGGGACCTGCTAGCAGCAAAGAACTTGCAAACCGTGAGTACTACTTGGGGAGACACACAGTCACAAACTGGCCACATAGACTGAAAAATGGGGTGGGGAACGGGGATGCGGGAACAAGAGTCCACAACGCACCACGCAGCATGGGGATTCCGACCCTAGGGCACTAATCCGCACCTGCAGAGTCATGGGGGAGGGTTACTCAGGACACTTGGGGAGGGGAACGGGGACCAGCACCTACACTGGCATTGCTAAGGCCGGGCAGGCATACAAGTACTCTAAGCTGCTGTTAATTTGATATGAGCTACTGAACTGGGGGCCACACAAGACACCTCGCCCGGGCCACAACAACTGACATGCCCACGGTGAGAGGGGTTAGACAGGCACCCCGGGTAAACCAGAGCTGAAGACGAATAGACTTGCCCACCGAGTAAGGTCGTGGACAGGAAGCGATACTACTAAGGCATACAGAGACTTTCCCTTCGGTTGCCTGCCTACACACCCGCCCCCGACTGTCTGCCCACTTTTACAATCTGGACGCTTCATATTAGCTTAATTCAGTTGGTTCTGCATTGTCAAGATTTATCTGTGCTTAATTCCGCAGGTGACTCCACAGACAACTACGCACTACCCCCCTCAGTACACTTCTACATGCCGCCTGCGCTGGGTGGCCTGTCCCCCACCCCTCTTGGGGGCCCCGGGTCCCTCACTGGAAATGGAGCGGGATGTGTGTGTGTGTGTGGGGGGGGGGGGACGGGCTGCGCCCGCTCAGTGGAGGGGGTGGGACGCCCGGGAGGGTTGGACACGAGAGTGGGTAACGGAGGGGGGGGGAAGATAGGAGACACATGGCCGAACGCCAGACGGTGATAGCTGGACGGGGAAAGGGGTCAGGGGGGAGTAAGGGAGGACATGAGATTGACGCCTCGAGGCAACACGCACAGACGTCAGGGAGGGTGGGAGGGGAAAAAGAAAAAAAAAAATTATCGCACCAAGGAAGACCAAGCGACAGCCCAAAGAATGGCTTGCCAAAAGGGCCATCTCAATGTCGCAAATATAGCAATAGGGAACCAGACAGCCCAGGGTAAAGGCAACCACGCCGACAGAGTGATGGACCGCATAGGGCCTAACTCCCGAACATGCTAGACATCGCCACTAGCCTGAACACTAATATATACTCACCCCGAAACCCCATATGCATACAACCGCCTGCTGATCACCCAGCCCCGCCAGAAGCACAGCTACGACACACATGCACCCAAGTAGGAACACACAAACCGAGGCCACGCCCGGGACATCACATACAGACCGAGCGACATCACAGTAAAACAGAAAGCTACATAAACAGAGAGACACGACACGCGGCAATCTGCACGACACGCACACACGGACCCACGTACGCTCTATACAGAAAGGACGGAGCGGCCGCTCCAACTACATAGCCACCAAGGAGACGGGTGACTACACACCACATACCGTACACGGTACCACATTCCGCGCTGCCACGGAATCGGCGGACCGAATCTATCCAGACGGATAACCCGACTCCCCCACAGGCATAGGACAAAACAGCCCCCACTTGGTAGGGGACACTTCACTCCTGACACCGACACAGGCACCCCACTCGGTGTGACCCAGAGACCGGTCAATCGGGACGCTTGTCCGATATCCTAGATATAACAGACCCAATCGACAGTAAACACAGATACAGCTCCACTCAGTACCCTGACGCACCACTGACTGCACAAAGTGAAACACGTACACACACGGCTCGCTCACTTTACCCCCTAGACCCCGCCCGGACGATGCCGACACCGGGACCGGGTGGATTCGCCAGGGAGGACTTATGCATAGTCTCCTATAACGTCCGCGGCCTAAACGTCAGGGAGAAACGCTCCAGACTACTGCGCGACCTGAAACACTACAAAGCTTCGATAGCGTTCCTCCAGGAAACGCACTTCCAGGAAGGCAGGGCACCAGCCTTGAAAGACCGCAACTTTCCAATGGGATATTTCAGCCACAACCCAAACCGACGCTCACAGGGAGTATGCATCCTCTTCTCCCGACGTGTTCCATACGTTGAGCAAGCCACCGTAACATGCAAACAAGGCAGGTACCTTTTCACGAAAGGCACAATCCTAGACCAAACTTACACGTTCGCTAATGTGTACGCCCCGAACACGAAACAATACCACTTCCTACGAGACGCATTGAACATCTTGATGAAATTCGCGGAGGGCACCTTGATCATGGGCGGAGATCTTAACCTGGCAGTCCATCCGGACCAGGACTCGACAGCCTCGCATGGGAACACACCATACAACAGGCATGCCAACACACTACGCCTCCTACACCTCCACCAGCTGGCGGACTGCTGGCGGGCGCTACACCCTTCCACCAGGGACTACACGTTTTATTCAACGACCCACTCGACCTACACGAGACTGGATTACTTCCTGATGCCTCACCGCAACCTAGCCCTGCTTGGTACCGCAGAAATCCTACCGATGACATGGTCGGACCGCAGCCCAATCCGCATACGGATAAAGTCACCGCTACACAGACCCAGACAAATGTCATGGCGATTGAACGAATCACTGCTCTCAGACACCACGGTTGTAGACCTGATGCATCGATACATCCAGGAATACTTTGAAGACAACGAAACAGATTAAGTCACCCCACTGACGTTCTGGGAAGCGCACAAAACCGTTATCCGGGGCCGGCTCATCGCGATATGTGCGACCCGCAAGAAGAGGGCGATACAGACAATACATGAACTCAGCACGGAAATTGAGATCTTAGAGGCCAGACACAAACGCACCCTAGACGCGATGACATACGAAGAACTCCGGACCAAGCGGACCCAACTCACCACACACCTGAACCGCGCAATTCAACGCTCATACCAACACTATAAACATATGATCCATGAACACGGAGACAAATGCGGGAGACTGTTAGCGGATCTCCTGAAGCAACGCAGGAACCAGCTATATATCCCGAAAATCAAAGACGCACAACAACACCTCAGACACCTACCGGAACAGATTTCGACAGCGTTCCACGCATACTACCAAAACTTATACAGTCTCCGACATACAGATCCGGAGCTGCCGAGGCCCCAAAAATTGGAAGACATCCGCAGATACCTGGACGCGGCAGACATACCAGGAATAGGGGAAGTAGACCAGGAAGCACTAGAAGCTCCCATAACCCCAGAGGAATTAGCGCAAGCCATCAAGAAAGCGAAAACGGGCAGAGCACCGGGACCGGATGGCCTACCCCTCCAATACTACAAAACCTTTGATGGAGCCTTGCTACCGAAACTCCTGGCTGCACTGAATTCAGTCCAGGATGGGGCCACACCAACGGCCCAATTCACCTCAGCGAACATCACCCTTCTTCCGAAAGAGGACAAGGACCGGACACTATGCCCCAGCTACCGCCCGATCTCCGTCCTGAATACGGACCTCAAACTGCTAGCGAGCGTGATGGCGGCACGCCTGGCACCGCTGCTGCCTACCGTAATCCACCCGGATCAAACGGGCTTCATACCGGGCAGAGAGGTGCGGGACAACACTATCAGAGCCCTAAACCTCATAGTCCACGCGAAAGCACAGAAGGCCCCAACCCTACTCCTGTCTACGGACGCAGAGAAAGCGTTCGATAGGGTGGACTGGGACCTGATGTCCAAAACGCTCCGCTCCCTTGGCATCGGGCCCAAGTACATGACCTGGGTGCAGACGCTGTACACAAACCCAACGGCACGCATCCGGATCAATGGCGCACTGACGGACCCGTTTCAGATTCACAACGGCACCAGGCAGGGGTGCCCGCTCTCGCCCATACTTTTTGCCCTGACGCTGGAACCCTTTCTCAACAGGATCAGACGCAACACGGAAATCCGGGGACTGATGGTCGGAGAAGTACATCACAAAACTCTGGCCTACGCGGATGACATGCTGTTTGTGGTCACGGACCCGGAGACCTCCCTACGAGCTATTCAGACAGAATTCAACGTATATGGCAACATCTCGAATCTCCGCATTAACTACACGAAATCGGAGATACTGAACATAACCGCTAACCAAACTCTCAAACGCATGATCCAAGCACAACACGCGTATCGCTGGTGTAACCAACGCATGAAATATCTAGGGATATGGCTAACACCTAACTCGGCGGATCTCTACACCCACAACTACCTCCCAATGCTGAGAAAGGCGACAGAGGAACTGCAAAGATGGGGATCCTACTATATATCCTGGCTGGGTAGAGTGAACGCGGTGAAAATGACATTACTACCGCAACTACTCTTCATATTTCAAACGGTACCGATCAAAGTCCCACGGACTTTCTTCTTGGCGCTCAAGAAGGAGGTCCGCACCTTTATCTGGAGGGGCAAATCCCCACGCATAGCACACTCCCAACTGATCCTGCCCAAGCTCAAGGGGGGCCTTGCACTCCCAGACTTCGAAAAGTACTACCACGCGACACACATCAACAGAGTCCTCAGCTGGTCGATAGCTAGCGGCGCCAAACAATGGACACAACTAGAAGCGGACATAATCAGCTGTGACCTCAGGTCCCTGCCATGGATCACTAAGACAGCGTATAGGAGTAAACGCATCACAAACCCATTCGTGGCGGCGACCATGCAGGTGTGGCACGGGCAGGGCACGAAACAATACCTGACTACAGACCCAGGCCCACTCCTGCCCCTGACGGGAAACCCAGACTTCCCGGCTGGAGAATACGGCCCAACTATAGGCCTGGCAAGACACAATGCGGTGCCCCGCATAAGAGACGTACTCCATCAACCATTTGACATTCGTCCACTGGGAGAACTATACCCAGGTAGACCGCACACATTCGCTCACGCCCTAGCAAAAGCACAAATTGCTCAATACGCTAGATCCATCCCGCAAAAACCATCCCTCCTGAGGGGCTTAACGCAATTTGAACTTCTCTGCACGCAGGACAGGGAACCACCTCGAGCCGTCTCACAAATCTACACTACCCTAGTCACGAGTAGATACTTGCTGGCACCACCATGCATCAGACAATGGGAGGAAGACCTTGAGGAAACAATGACAGACGCGGACTGGGACAAAAGCATTACCTTGACACAAAAGACACCAAGCTCGGCACGCTCCCAAGAAAACTCCTACAAGATCCTTACCAGATGGTACCTGACACCGACGACGCTACACGCAAGGAACCCTGAACTTCAAGACACATGCTGGCGCTGCGGGGAGGAAGCAGGAACGTTTATACATCTATGGTGGACATGCACCCGCATCAGACCGTTCTGGGACAGGATCCGGACAATAATACACGAGGTCACGGAGGAGCTTCTGCCACAGACCCCGGCTGCCTTCCTCCTGCACCACACTACCATGGCGACACAAACGTACAAGAGATCGGTCATCCCTCGACTCCTGAACGCAGCCAAGGCGACCATACCTATCTTCTGGAGACAGACAACTACCCCCCCCATAACAAGATGGTTAGAGGAGGTGGAAGCCACAAGGTCATTCGAGGACATGAAAGCAGACACCCCGAACCTCAGGGACCGTCATATCAAACGCTGGTTCCACTGGACGAGGCTGACTACATCGGACTCCTTCAGGCACCACCTAAACATTCCGTAACCAGAGGCAGGTGGAGGAGGCCAGGAGAAACACGAAAGGCGAAAGGAGGCCGGCAGGACACAGAAGCTCGGGCGGGGGACAGGGGGCGAACCACAAAACAGCCGACCCACCTGACTATATCCCACACACAGACACCCACCCGCTACAGCACATACCACAACCAACTGCGCAGACCATGACACCCACGGACAGGGCGACGTACTCACAACATACACATGACCTCAGGCGACTGCGCATGGGGATAACTGGATTGATGGCCCTCACACGAACAGCAGACTGCCAACACACCGCATTTGACCATACCCTTGACCCAACATGATACAGAACCCTACCCCAGGACATACATAACGAAGACGGAGTACGAAGACAGGTGGTCGACCCGAAAAGAGAGCCAAGACGACAATGACGAAGACGCAGACAATATTAGCGACGGAGCTAGCACACAGCACTGATTGTTAGTACAGACGCATAGATCCTTCGACCTACTCCACCAGCGAACCTCTTGGGGGTTTACCGGCGCCTAGAAGACGTTCGCCTGGGATAGCTACAAGACCAAACGCTACACAATATTAGACAGGAACATAGAACCCCCGCGCAGGCCACAACTTATAGACTCGTTCAAGCGACTATAACCAGACCCCTGCGCAGGCGCTGACCCGCTCTGCAACCACTACATTGGCAGTGTAAAATATTGGGAATCCATTACCCGCACACAACAGCTCGGAGTAAAGGACACAAAATAACGAATTGTGAACAAAACAACCACGCCGCATAGCCCTCTGCGCAGGCAATCATATGCGTACACGGCTCTCAACCGCAGTACACGCCCACACGTAGGCAATCCCAGGCCTTAGTGTCATACTCAGCGGCCAGATTCACGTATCATCGCGGTGAACACAATAGACATATTCGAAACAGAACAATCACATGACCAATACAAACCGGATCACGCAAAGCACTTTCACATACCAACACACGCGCAAAGCAATGCGCACACCAGCCACTCCGATGAGATTACATAAACCGACTAGCATAACAAACCTACACAAACAGACTCACGTACTGCAACTCGAGGGTACCTCTGACATGCTCCTACATTAAAATGTGTATGGGAGCTGAATCTTAAATACCACGTTCTTGTTTTCTGGTAACGCGTATCTGCACTGTATCTGTTTACATGCTGTTATATGACAGACAACTATTGCTTAATCGCTAGAAAATGCGTAAGACATTTGTAATAGTGCCAACATACACTGGGCAATTCACGCCGCAATGCTTGTAAGTTTAACCCTGCAAAGTTTGTTTGAATACGATCATATGTTTTCACCGAACCCGCCTCTGCGAAGGCGATACAACGCGTTTCTTCTCTTCTACTGATAATTAAGCCTCTGCGTAGGCAGCAAATCGTTTTATTGAAAGTTATTGCATAGGCCCCTGCGAGGGCAACCACTTGCCTCACTATGACCCAGTTTGAAATTTATACTTATGTTATGAAACAATAAAAATATTTAAAACAAAATGTTTGTCTCTGTTGCTGTTGGTTATCTTTTGTTTGAGGCAACTTGTGTCTCAGCTTTGGAAATTGACTGAACAATTTACTTTAAAGTACAATAAATAAACTGTTGAATCTGCTGATTATCTAGAAATATGTGCTGGATCACTGATAATTAAAGGAAAGTCTGGCACTTCTTCTGTTAAAAACTTGAATTCTTTTTATTGTATCAAAAGGGGAGCCGAGATTTCTTTTTTTACAATTCTTTATTTTTGAATTCAGCGATGCAGCATTGCAACAATTGTACATAATAATGATTCACAATAGACATTTCACATGTTGTACAATGAGATTACATTTTGACAATCTCCAGGGAATACTATACACAGTGTTTTTGGCCACGGGCTCGTGGGCTCTCATTCGCCCATTGCTTTGGCGGCAGGGTGGTGTTTTTTTTTTTCTTTTTTCAAACTATGTATTTTCCCTTGCCTGCGTGGTGTATTGCCCATCCGCCAGAACCATCCGAACTTATTACTAAGCTTAATTAATAGGTAAGGTTAACGTATTGAATGATTGCAATGCTACATTACACTGCAACATGTTGATACAGTTACATATATTCGACCGTTCACTCTGCATTCTTTACCGGTCATCAGGACTAGTCCTGTACCCTTATTCCTTGTATACACTTTACCATAGCTCTCACCATTGTATTTACTCTGTTCTCAATGGGGTTTAGTCTGGTTGCGAGGAGTTTGGCGAATATTTTGGTGTCGAAGTTAATTAGGGAGTTAATTAGGGAGATAGGTCGGTAGTTGGCCACGTTAGTGTAATCTCGACCTGGTTTCGGGATAAGGGTCATGTTGGCAGTGGAAAGGTCTGTGTTGGGGTGGCCCCCTTCTATCCATTCTTTGTACAAAGCAGCACCAGGTCCTCCCTCAAGGCTTTGTAATACACCCCATCAAACCCATCAGGGCTGGTGCTTTGTTGCCTTTGAGCATTGCTATGGCCCTGTCTACCTCCTCTGCTGTAATGGGCAAACCTAGTTTGGCCATGTTACGGTTGCCTCCAGGCTGGCTGGAAGTTGGACCGTAGAAAAGGATGCTCCTAGCGCTTACCAAAGGACCATCAGCACCGTAGCCACCGCTGCTGGGCTGGTATCTTGCCGTCTGCTCTGCGCCCTGGACCTATGACCAGGCTCCAGGTTCCAGTAGGGGAACCTCTTCCTTCTGTAGAGCGAAGCAGGGTCAGGAACAAGAGCTCTTACAAGAGCTCAGTAGCTAAGGGAGTATGAAGAGCATAGCAATCCCTGTAGTGATTATAGCTGTCCCCTACAAACATGAGTCAAGGCTGCAAGTTAGAGGGTCAGAAGAGGTCTGAGGTGCTGGCACACCCAGTCTGTTTTTTATTACAGTCAGGTACAAACAGAACACACCCAGGGGGAGGTATAAAACAACCAATAACATAATAGTACAGCCCACAGTTTCCCTCCCCTCTGCTTGGGAGATAATTGAGTTTCCTACTATATCTACTCAATTATCTCCAAGCTAAAACTTACACATTTTTATACATTTTTATAACTTTATGATTTTACATAGTACATGAATAAAACTTACATTTTTTATAATCAATCCATTCAGTAGAACAACATATTCAAAATTGGCATGAATCAGACCAGGGGTTCAAAAGTTAGTAAAAGTATATTTTGTTCCCCTGGCTGGCAGCATAACAATCTGGCTCAAACAGGTTTTACAGAGGCCTCTATCCTGGAGACAAAGGGGAAAGTAATCCAATTATCCAGGGCTAGAGGCAGACTCCATTGAGCACATGGTTGCAAAAAGACATAAAACACTTTAAAATACAGAAAGTCACCTTTTACACATAACACACAGACATTTCACATATCCCCAGATAGCTGGGATCTGAGCGCACAAAACTACCGAATAGCGCGCAGATCCTATTCACACAGTTCAATTGCCATGGAGCTAAAGTCTTTCCCATAGTCTCTCATTATATGAATAGGCTCCATGGCATAGCTATCTGGGGTATCACCGCTCACACAGGGCCATAGTCATAAAAAAGGAGGCTGGCAAATAGGCTTCTCCACAATCCAGGGAAGCAGGGCAATTTTCCATTTAAAGGGCCAGTTACAAATAGTGATTTGTAACAGGCCAGTACCTTATCTTTGGGTGTAGGGAGATTGTGTAGGAATCTCCCCACTACCTCCACATTCTCTGGATTCGTACCGTTTACGGTGGTGGAGTGGTTATATACTTGGCTCAGGAAATCCGTGAATTTTTTATTGATATCGTGGGAGACAGTTAGTACTGTGCCCTGAGCATTTTTAATTGTTGCAATAAATTTGTGTTTTGGTTTGGGTTTCAGCGCTCTGGCTAATAAAGTATCCATCTTGTTTGACTTCTCATAGAAAAACGCCTGGAGTGAACAACGTCTCTGCAGACGTCGTCTATGAGAAGGTCTTTGATCATATGTCTAACTTCCTGTAGCTCTTGTACTTTACCTTGCGTGGGTGATTGTTTGTGTTGCATTTCTAGTAGAGCTATTTGGAGTACGAATAGTCTTTCTGTTTTGTGTTTTTTGTCATGTAGCTATTTTAATCAGTGCTCCTCTCAGCACAACTTTGTGTGCTGCCCAGGTCGTGGTGTGGGGCATATTTGGATGTGAGTTTGTTTAAAAGTAGTTTGTTATTTCTGTTCTGAGTTGTTCCATGAGTTGTTTATTCTCTATCTCCAGGGTGCGAGGGTTCCCGGAACCCTCAGGGTCAGCGCTATATCAGCATGATCTGACCAAGAGATGTTATTGATCGCAGCGGAGTGGGTCCATTGCATCCCCTGCAGGTTAGTAATGAATAGGTCTATCCGGGAGTACGAGGAGTGCACAGCGGAATAGAACGTGTAATCCCTCGCGCCCGGGTGATGGATTCTCCAGGGGTCAAGGAGGTTCGTATTTTGTATAAATCTTTTAAAGAAGCCAGTCCTGACCTCCCCTGCCTTGGGACCTAGGTAGTCCCGCAATGCTGCTGCGGTCGACAGCTGGAAATGGCGCTGCATTCAGATCTCCTCCCAGAATCAATATTTCCCCCACTAGAGAGGAAATCAGGTTTTCCAGGTCAGCCCAAAATTGGACGTCAGGGACGTTGAGGGCATAAACATTTACAAAGTGATATGTGGTAGTGTTGATTGTGGCGGTCAAAGCTACGTATCTGCCCTCTGCATTCCTGTGTATAGATTGTACGTGAAATAGACATCGTTTGTGGATGGTGATTTCTACCCCAGGTGTTTTGCAGGAACGTGCGCGATGCATATGCTCTCGTGTAAACGTGGTCTATGAGCTGTATCTTTGAGTTTAAAGGGATGTGGGTCTCTTGTATAAAGGCAATGTCGACGTTTTTCCGCTTCAACTCTCTGAGCAGTAGTCTGCGTTTGTTCGGTACGCTTAGACCATTTACATTAGGTGAGGTCAGTTTTAGGTCCATGGTGTGGTGCAGGAATTAAGCTAATGTATATGTAGCGTTGCCCTTCTTCGTTCACCTTGTCTTGTCTGTCTGCTACCCCATGGGAAGTGCCCCCGCATCCTCCTAAGGTTAGGAGCGAACTGGTAGATGACGGGTTTGGGGGGGGGGGAGAAGGGGTTTAGGAAGGAGACATATAGGGGTAATAAGTAACAATATGTGCAATTGTGTGAAATACCTTGCATTAAGGAATTGTGTCAATCCTTTCTGATAAACTTTGAACATGAACATACTGAGCCTGTATATCCCAGTCTTATCAAGCACCAGGTCGTTCGAGGGTGGTCATCCACCCCGCCTAGTGGTGTACTCAGTCAGGGGGGACGTACAGCCGTCGAGCGGGGAGGGGGGGGAGACTATGTAGGGTTGCTGGGCAACTATATACCATCCAAGAAACTCTCCCTGCTTATATACCTAAAATACATTTTATATTATTTTTCATTTTATTGGGGGGCGGGGTGTCGGGCCTTGAGCCAGCAATGGGTGGGTTTGAAGCTCTTCCTGTATACTATGGGGGCTGGGGGACTTTCCTGTCATGTCCTGTCTGAGTGTCCCTCTGTAGGGAGTGTGTCCGGCAGCTGCGAGGTGGCGCCCTTTTTCAGCTGCTGTCTGTGTAACTCACCCCATGCTGCCTGATTCCGTCAGTGATTTACATCACTAACCCCCGATCCAACCAGAAGCAGGAGGCACGTGTTCCCATCCAAGCCGACCCGACTCCCCCCCCCCCCCAACCCTGTTCGGTGTGGTCATCCCTGCATACATTTCAATTCTGTTTGCAAGTTTAGCATCCATCTCATGCATTATTAGTACCCTTGAATACACCAAATTTTGCTCACACTCATTGTTTCTTTTCCCCTCATGATGATAATCAGGTGCCCCCCCCTGTGCCCTCCAACCTGTTACGTGTACAAGCAATTTCAAGGTACATACTGACAGGTGAACCTGTCTGTCTATGTCTTTCTTGTATCTGCTGCATAGCATCCATGAGGTAGTCCCAGAGTCTACTAAGGTCAGGCCCTGTGTGTCATCCATTTCTGGGTTAGTAGGCAAGTGCTCTGGGGTCCGATCCGGTATGCCAAAATTTTCAGGCACTTCTAGGCACCCAGATCTTGTAGGAAGCTTTTGGGGCCCATGGAGGGCAGAAGTATGGAGGGTCTTGGGCCATTGAACACTAGTATCTTGAATGGATAACCCCAGGCAAAGGTCGACGATGGGCTTCCATTCCCGCCTTCTTGCCAGGGTGGCCTGTGCAATGTCCTGAAATAGTTGTAGCTCCTCTCCGTTGCAAGTAAATGGTTGTGTTCTGCTGTGTTTCAAGATGGCCTTTTTAGTAGTAAAGAAGTGCCATCTTACTATCACGTCTTGTGGGGGTCTGTTCAGAGGGCCCCTGGCCCTAAGGGCTCTGTGAATTCTATCAATGTCCGAGAGGTGATCCGGTATCTGTGGCAGCACTTGATCAGCGCCCGCTCAAAATCCCCATCTCGTACCGCCTCTGGTAGGCCTCTAATCCTCAGATTATTTCTTCTGGGCCTGTGCGACATATCTTCAAGCTCTGTCTCCAAGTCCAGAACCCTTGTCAGGAGAGTGTTGGTCACTGTGGTAGCATCATTGTGGGCCACTACTACGATCTCCAGGCAACTCTCTGAGGCCTCTGTACAGATGCCAATGGCCTGAATTTCGGCCATTACTTCCCTGGTAGATCTTAATATCGCAGCTGCCAGGTATCCTCACGTCTCCTATTGATTGCAGGATTGTGGTGTGGGAGTCCTCCGCAATGAGGTAGGCTGAATTATTCGATTCCGGGGAGCCGGGGGGAGACAAACACGTTGGACTCTCTGGTCTTTGTAGACCACGTGGCTGAGGCCTAGCAGAGGAAAGCATGTCCGCTACAGAAAGGCTGCCTCCTTGTTGCTTCTTAAGAGCTTTTCAGCTCGACATTGTTTGCTGCAACACATTCAGGTAAGTGAACCCTCCGGGTGATGTGGGAGCAGCGAGTTCGTCGTAATTGTACGGATTATCGTGCTTATGACTGAGCTTCAGGTGAGGAGCTCCGGAGTCAAGCGGCCATTGCTCCCAGCGGCTAGACCATGCCTCTGAGATTTATTTATTTTTTAAAAACTCTGTTCTTTATCAAATCCATGAGAAAAACTGATTATTCTTTGTGATTTTCATCTTAAAATGAGATCTAATGCCAGAAATGGTTGTAGTTAAGCATAAAGCGACTTGTATGTATTCACCCTCAAAGAAAAAAACATTTAAAAAAACGTGTTACAGAAAAACCGCAATTTTAATCTCATAAGGTACAGTTCATAAAGTCACACTTGACAATAATGATCTGAATAACATGACTCAGTGCATAATACAGTGCTTACGTGATGAATAATCAGCTCTGTTTATTGTTATACATTTAAAAGACATTTATTCCAAGAGAGACGTGATTTGTTTATTTTGAGTAAATGGCATTATGGCATATAACAGTATGGGGTTATTCATTTTATAGTGTATATTGTTAAGTAGATGCATGAGAAAAGAATAACAATATAAAAAGGAAATTCTATGTACCATAATCAATATAGCTCTCTGTAATGGTCATGGTGTCATCCCCTGGTTTGTTTTTGATACATTTCTCACAAATCAGGGCCCCCCTAGTTGCTTTCCAAATACGTGTCGTCCACATTTAGATGGCATTGATTGGCTAATGCCAAGTGATTCGCCTGCTAACACCTTAACCACTACAATTAAGCTTAAAGGGACACTATAGTCACCTGAACAACTTTAGCTTAATGAAGCAGTTTTGGTGTATAGAGCATGCCCCTGCAGCCTCACTGCTCAATTATCTGACCTTCAGGAGTTAAATTACGTTGTTTCTGTTTATGCAGCCCAAGTTACATCTTCCCTGGCTGTGACTGACTCCCCCTGAATGAAAAAAAATGGTTTCATTTTCAATACAATGTTATTTACTTTAGAAGTTTTTATCTCTTGATCTGTAAATTGAACTTTAATCACAAAGTGATCTAACTCCTAAATGGCAGAGAATTGAGCAGTGAGACTGCAGGGGTATAATCTATACACCAAGACTGCTTCATTAAGCTAAAGTTGCTATGCTACTTATAGTATACCTTTAATTAAATTCACACACAGTAAGACAAATTAAATGTTCATCATTTTATTTAGTTTTCCCTGGTCCTACTCTTTTAACCAGTATTTTTCTTTTCTATAATGACACTGGACCCATTCCATATGCCATGAGGGTTATGTACAAAAAGTGCCATGTTCTGAAAAGTGGGTAACAGTACTAAAAGTGAGACAGTTACCATTGAAACCAGTGGAGCAGCAAGTTTTCTGCACCGTTGACTCTGCCCCTTTTCCATGTTTTTCAAAATTTTTCTGAAAAGCCTCACTTTCCTTAATTTGAATTTATGATTTGGCATGTTTTACTTCCTAAAGTGAGTTTGTATTGGTAAATCTAACCTCCATGTTCTGAAAGTAACTTGTAAGGATTCTAGTTAGAATGTTCAGCTAGAGAGATTTATACCCCATGTATGTACAAATAATGGCCGTCGATGAATTCATCACTTGCAAATACATAACAATACTCAGAATTGGTATATCATCACTAGAGATGTCCCGAATAGTTCGCCGGCTAATAGTTCCTGGCGAACATAGCTTGTTTGCGTTCGCCACGGTGGGCGAACATATGCGATGTTCGGTCCGCTCCCTATTCGTCATCATTGAGTAAACTTTGACCCTGTACCTCACAGTCAGCAGACACATTCCAGCCAATCAGCAGCAGACCCTCCCTCCCAGACCCTCCTACTTCCTGGACAGCATCCATTTTAGATTCATTCGGAAGCTGCATTCTTTTTTTTTTTTATTCTTTTTTTTTGAAGTGCAGTGTACATACACGTAGTGACAATGACATATGGTGCAATGCAAACCATTGGAATACAGACTTAGAGTTATGAAACAAAATGTCAAGAGGAACTGCACATTTTTAAAATATAAAACAATCATGCTAGGTAAACTTGTCTTGATATAAGTGAAAAGCATGGCATAGGGAAATCGTCAGACATGTTGAGAGTGTTCGTAAGTTTGAATATACATGCTTGAACTGAAGAGGGATAAGGGGACTAACACCACCAGTTATAGATCAACATGTGTGAATCAGAATATCAAAACTAGAAATAAGTAGACTAAATAACCTCTTAGTGAGTGCTGTTAAATGCTAGACAACTGACTACACCTCATAACAAGAGCATTTCAAATTCTCAGCAGCAGAGATGTTTTAGCCAATTCCTCTGACATGCTTCAGAGAGTGGTCGTCTCTACTCGCATCCATGTGCCGCTTAGTAGTGCTTCCACCGCCTGCCGGGTGCACCAGAGGATCGCTCAGACCACGAGTGTCAGCAGGTCGGCGCATCAGCACCCTTGCTCCCCAAGCCCAGTCCACTGTGGAAGAAGATGCCTGGTTGCCCCCCAGCCCTCCAGCTTTAGTATAAGTAACCTGTGAGGTTCTGGGATCGGTCCTGTTCAGTCGTGGGCAGGGCCGGACTGGCCCACCGGGATACAGGGAAATTTCCCGGTGGGCCGCGGCATCTGGGGGCTGCGCAAGTATGTGCCACCGGGTGGCCGGTCCGGTGGCACACTCAGAGGGGGGCCAGCGGCCGCGTTTCAGGCTAGAGCCGCCGGGCCGGATGGCAGCCTCGCCGGTCCGGCGGCACTCCTAATGCTGAGGGCTGAAGGGGGAGGGAGCATGTCTTTACCATGCTCTCTTGCGGTTCCCACAATTCACAGCACGGATGCTGCTGGGGATTGTGGGAACCGCGAGGGAGCATGGTAGAGATATGCTCCCTCCCTCTTCAGCCCTCAGCAGTAGGAGTGCAGCCGGACCGGCGAGGCTGCAGTGTGGAACGCTGCCGGCCCCCTGACTCCTCTAAGGTGGGTGGGGGGGATGGGGGGGCATGAATAGAGAGAGACAGAGGGGGGTGAATAGAGAGAGAGACAGAGGGGATGGGGGTGAATAGAGAGAGACAGAGGGGATGGGGGGGTGAATAGAGAGAGACAGAGGGGATGGGGGGTGAATAGAGAGAGACAGAGGGGATGGGGGGTGAATAGAGAGAGACAGAGGGGATGGGGGTGAATAGAGAGAGTGACAGAGGGGATGGGGGTGAATAGAGAGAGACAGAGGGGATGGGGGTGCATAGAGAGAGAGACAGGGGGGGTGGGGGGTGAATAGAGAGAGACAGAGGGGATGGGGGTGAATAGAGAGAGAGACAGAGGGAATGGGGGGTGAATAGAGAGAGACAGAGGGGATGATGGGTGAATAGAGAGAGACAGAGGGGATGGGGGGTGAATAGAGAGAGACAGAGGGGATGGGGGGTGAATAGAGAGAGACAGAGGGGATGGGGGTGAATAGAGAGAGAGACAGAGGGGATGGGGGTGAATAGAGAGAGACAGAGGGGATGGGGGTGCATAGAGAGAGAGACAGGGGGGATGGGGGGTGAATAGAGAGAGACAGAGGGGATGGGGGTGAATAGAGAGAGAGACAGAGGGAATGGGGGGTGAATAGAGAGAGACAGAGGGGATGACGGGTGAATAGAGAGAGAGAGACACAGAGGGGATGGGGGGTGAATAGAGAGAGAGACAGAGGGAATGGGGGGTGAATAGAGAGAGACGGGGGGGGAATAGAGAGAGACAGAGGGGGGGGAGTGCCACAGGAAGAGGGGGTAGAGTGAGACACAAGGGGAGAAAGAGGGGTGAATAGAGAGAGACAGAGGGGAGGGAGAGTGCCACAGGGAAACTCTAGCCCTGGAGCTACGGGCTAGAGTTCACTCTCACCACTGCGACCACCAGGGATTCCTGGTGGTCCAAGTGGTGAGAGTGAACTCTGGCCCCATACAAACACTGCCCACACACACACCATACACATTCACACACTGCCCCCCCATACACACACACAGACCCCCATACACACATTGCCCTACACACACAGCCACCCATACACACATTGCCCCACGCACCCTACACACTGAACCTTTCACACAAATTGCACCCCTCACACATTGCACCACTGCTCCTATACCCTACTACAGCCCCATATCCCAGCAGACCCCAGGTAAGTTGTCAAACTGTACTTAAACGGTTTGACTATTTACTCTGGGAGCGGGTCCCGGCACTCCTGGCACCATACCCACTACACAGAGCAGTAGTGGTTATTTTGCATGGATTATTTCTTTAAATAATCTATAGGTGCCCCTCCTGAGATCAGGCTCTGGATCCGCCACTGATTTTTATATATATATATATATATATATATATATATATATATATATATATATAAATTATGCCTTTAATATTTACACATATATTAATGTACATTTATATATGCATAATACACTAAGAAATGTCATTGATATGTACAATATGTAATAAGCAGATATTGGCCCAGTCTTGTTGCTAGGTACATACTCCAGCACAATAACATATTTAAAGTGAAGAGTGCACCCACAGGACCTCAAAATAAACAAGATAACGTAATTTTTTACAGTTGTGCCCTACATACATTCACCATTTCAGTCCCATTACCAAGCTTTCCTTAATATGTCATGGTAGTTGGACTGAAACATTGGTTATATGCAAAGGCACGTCTGCTTAAAATAAATCTGCACTCTTTTTTTTTTAAGCCTATATGTACTTTTTTCACGTTGGAGTAATAATTTTAATTTTAAGTTATCTTTTCTAACTCTGTATCTGCACACTATGCTGGCGCGACGCATTATGGGGCTGGTAAATAATTTTTTTTCAGGGCTGCTTTTAATTCCCAGTCCGGCCCTGGTCGTGGGCGGCTGGTTGGCGTGCCATCCCCCCTGGCTCTCTGTTCCGAAGGAGAGCACAATGCTGGGGCACCTCTGGAGATCTCTTCCATCCTAGGTGAGGTGAGAAGAAAAGCCCTCTGCCGTGATTCAATACGATTCCAGAAGGCTGCACAGAGAGCATCAAAGGCTGCATGGAACTTAGCTTCCCTGTGTGGGCTTGATTGCTCTGTCAGAGTGGCGGCCATCTTAGCTGTGACACAATGGCTCGTTTTGTCAGGGTGAGTAGTGGCCATTTAGCCTTGTGGGTT
This sequence comes from Pelobates fuscus, assembly GCF_036172605.1. Taxonomy (NCBI): domain Eukaryota; kingdom Metazoa; phylum Chordata; class Amphibia; order Anura; family Pelobatidae; genus Pelobates; species Pelobates fuscus. The sequence goes on along the minus strand of NC_086319.1, from coordinate 42,336,848 downwards.
ACTTTAGCCTTTAGCCCAATGTCACAAAGCCTTTCCCTGGTGGGGACCGGGATAACCCCCACCGGTCCAGAGAGGAGGGGGAAACGGGGCTGTAGATATGAGGTGCAGACACGATGAGAGCTCCAGGCCGGGAGATCGGCCACTTCTCCCTGCCACAGAACCCCCAGAGCAGATAGGCCGCAGGACAGTGCGTAGTCATAGGCTGCTACAAACTTGATCGGGTAAGCTCCCTGGTGTTCAGGAACAGGTAAGTGTCAGTGAGGTAACTCCAAAGGTATTATTCCCTCCGTGGGTCTCACTTTGCAGGCTGTATGCAGGGAGCTCACTTCATGCACGTCCGTCCGCCATGCTGGCAAGGCCCCGCCCCCCCCGGAAGCTGCATTCTTAGTGAGAGGCGGGACAGTGTAGCTGCGGCTGATTTAATAGGGAAATCGATAGCTAGGCTAGTGTATTCAGTGTCCACTACAGTCCTGAATGACTCATCTGATCTCTGCTGTAAGGACAGCACCCCAAAAAGCCCTTTTTATGGCTAGAACATCGGTCTGCTTTTTTTTTTCCCTGTGTAATCTAATTGCAGTTGCCTGCCTGCCAGCGTGTGTGTCAGGCTCACAGCGTATACTGTGTCCACTTGCCCAGTGCCACCACTCATATCTGGTGTCACAATAGCTTGCATTTAAAAAAAAACAAAAAAACTTTTTTGACTGTGAAATAATAGCAGTCAGTTTCCTTCACGCGTGTGCTTTTCAGGGCCTGCCAGGGCACAGTGTCACACCAGTGCAACTCATATCTGGTGTAACAGTAGTGTACATTTAAAAAAAAAAAAAACTAGACATTTGACTGTGAAATAATAGAGGTCAGTTTCCTTCACACGTGTGCGTTTCAGGGCCTGCCAGGGCACAGTGTCACACCAGTGCAACTCATATCTGGTGTATCAGTAGTGTACATTAAAAAAAAAAAATAGAAATTTGACTGTGAAATAATAGCAGTCAGTTTCCTTCACACTTGTGCGTTTCAGGGCCTGCCAGGGCACAGTGTCACACCAGTGCAACTCATATCTGGTGTAACAGTAGTGTACATTTACAAAAAAAATACAATTTTGACTGTAATAGATTGAATAACAGTTAGTTGACTGCAAGCATGTGTGTCAGGCCTACAGCGTCTACTATGCCAACTTCTGCCAGTGCACGGTGCCACTCATATCTGTTGTCACAGTAGCTTGCACGCATCGTACCACTAATCGAAAAAAAAAATGACAGGCAGAGGCAGGCCACCCCGCAGGGGCCGTCGTGGTCGTGGTGCTGTGATTCCATTTGGCCCTAGAATAATGCCCAGTGTTCAGAGGCCATGTACCCTGAACTCGAAAAGTTCTGAGGACATAGTTGACTGGCTAACACAGGACACCCAATCTTCTACAGCTTCCGCTCGGTACCTTGACGCACCATCCTCCTCTAGCTTAGCTTCGGGCACCTCTCAAGTTACCACTCGCCCGCCTGCCGCCACCACCAACACTAGCACCACAGCCACTTCACTTGATCTGTCAGAGGAGTTATTTACACATCAGTTGGAAGAAATGAGTGATGCGCAACCATTATTGCCAGAGGATGTAGATAACTGGGATATGTCTCAGTCAGGCAGCATTACACACATGGACGTACGGTGTGATGATGATGATGTTGTACCCACTGCAGCTTCCTTTGCTGAGGTGTCAGATACAAGGGAAGCGGTTGATGATGACGATGCGTCCGTGGATGTCACGTGGGTGCCCGCTAGAAGAGAAGAAGAACAGGGGGAAAGTTCAGATGGGGAGACAGAGAGGAGGAGGAGGAGACGAGTTGGAAGCAGGGGGAGGTTGTCGCAAGGAGCTAGTGGCACAGTCAGACAGCATGCATCGGCACCCGGGGTCAGCCAGACAGCACGCCAATCAACGCATGCTGTTGCCACCACCAGAATGCCGTCATTGCAGAGCTCAGCAGTGTGGCATTTCTTTTGTGTGTCTACCTCTGACAACAGCGGTGCCATTTGCAACCCGTGCCAAAAGAAACTGAGTTGTGGGAAGTCCAACACCCACCTAGGTACAACTGCTTTGCGAAAGCACATGATCGCACATCACAAACGCCTATGGGATCAACACATGAGTACAAGCAGTACACAAACTCAAAGCCGCCATCCTCCTCCTGGTCCAGCATCTTCAGCCACGTTAACCACTGCTGTCCTCCTTGCCCCCTCTCAACCATCCGCCCCTCCGTCTCTCGCCTTGAGCAGTTCCTGCTCATCTTCCCACAGTCAGGTGTCTGTCAAGGACATGTTTGAGCGTAAGAAGCCAATGCCACAAAGTCACCCCCTTGTCCGGCGTCTGACAGCTGGCTTGACTGAACTCTTAGCCCACCAGCTTTTACCATACAAGGGGACACCGCAGTGGAAGGTACCCGGCCAAAATTTCTTTGCACAAAAGGCTATCCCCAACCTGTACTCGATTGTGCAAAAGGAAGTAATGGCATGTCTGGCACACAGTGTTGGGGCAAGGGTCCATCTGACCACTGATACCTGGTCTGCAAAGCATGGTCAGGGCAGGTATATCACCTACACTGCGCATTGGGTAAACCTGCTGACGGCTGCCAAGCATGGAATGCGTGGCTCTGCAGAGAAGTTGGTGACACCGTTACGACTTGCAGGCAGGCCTGCTGCCACCTACTCTACTCCTCCTACTCCATCCTCTTCCATAACCTCCTCGGCTGAGTCCTCTTCTGCTGCTGCGTCTTGCTCCACATCAACGGCACCCCAGCTCCCCAGGTACTGTTCCACATCCCGGATACGGCAGTGTCACGCCGTCTTGGGGTTGACTTGCCTGAAAGCAGAGAGTCACACCGGACCAGCACTCCTGTCCGCCCTGAACGCACAGGTGGATCAGTGGCTGACTCCGCACCAACTGAAGATCGGCAAAGTGGTTTGTGACAATGGAAGAAATTTGTTGGCGGCATTGCATTTGGGCAAGTTGACACATGTGCCGTGCATGGCACATGTGTGTAATCTGATCATACAATACTTTGTGCATAAGTACCCAGGCATACAGGACGTCCTGAAGCAGGCCAGGAAGGTGTGTGGCCATTTCAGGCATTCCTACACGGCCATGGCGCACTTTTCAGATATCCAGTGGCGAAACATGCCAGTGAGGCGCTTGATTTGCGACAGCCCGACACGTTGGAATTCAACACTCCTAATGTTCGACCGCCTGCTCCAACAAGAAAAAGCGTTAACGAGTATTTGTATGACCGGGGTGCTAGGACAGCCTCTGGGGAGCTGGGAATTTTTTTGCCACGTTACTGGACGCTCATGCGCAATGCCTGAAGGCTCATGCGTCCTTTTGAGGAGGTGACAAACCTAGTCAGTCGCACCGAAGGCACCATCAGCTACATCATACCATTTGTTTTCTTCCTGGAGCGTGCCCTGCGAAGAGTGCTTGATCAGGCCATAGATGAGCGTGAAGAGGAAGAGGAAGAGTTGTGGTCACCATCACCACCAGAAACAGCCTTATCAGCATCGCTTGCTGGACCTACGGCAATGCTGGAAAAGGATTGTGAGGAAGAGGAGTCAGAGGAGGAATGTGGCTTTGAGTAGGAGGAGGGGGAAGAACAACCACAACAGGCATCCCAGGGTGCTCGTTGTCACCTATCTGGTACCCGTGGTGTTGTACGTGGCTGGGGGGAAGAACATACCTTCAGAGAGATCACTGAGGACGAGGAACAGGACATGAGTAGCTCGGCATCCAACCTTGTGCAAATGGGGTCTTTCATGCTGTCGTGCCTGTTGAGGGACCCTCGTATAAAAAGGCTGAAGGAAAACGACCTGTACTGGGTGTCCATGCTACTAGACCCCCGGTATAAGCAGAAAGTGCCTGAAATGTTACCGAATTACGGCAAGTCGGAAAGGATGCAGCAGTTCCAAAATAAATTAAAAAGTATGCTTTACACAGTGTATAAGGGTGATGTCACAGCACAACGGGAATCTAACAGGGGAAGAGGTGGAAGTAATCCTCCTCCTCCCACGACCACGCCGGCAAGGACAGGACGCTTTACAGACGTGTTGTTGATGGAGGACATGTAGAGCTTTTTAAGTCCTACGCATCGCCACAGCCCTTCGGGGTCCACCCTCAGAGAACGACTCGACCGAGAGGTAGCAGACTACCTCGCCTTAACTGCAGATATCGACACTCTGAGGAGCAATGAACCCCTTGACTACTAGGTGTGTAAGGCATGACCTGTGGCCTGAGCTATCCCAATTTGCGATAGAACTTCTGGCCTGCCCCGCTTCAAGTGTCCTGTTAGAAAGGACCTTCAGTGCAGCAGGAGGTATTGTCACTGAGAAGAGAAGTCGCCTAGGTCAAAAAAGTCTAGATTACCTCACCTTTATTAAGATGAATGTGGGATGGATCCCGAAGGGACTGACAGTGGGCGATACATTCAACTAAAAAAGGCCTGATGAGGGGGATGTAACAGGGGGTCGCGGCTTCCTGTTCCTGGTTTCCTGAGAGTGCTTTATCATTGTGAATCTGATTTCCTGGTATCCTGATCTTGGCTTTTCCCTGGTTATTCTGAATTCTGGTTTCCCTGACTTGGCTTGTGTAAACGGTATTGTGTATTTTCTGGCTTCCTTGACCTCGGCTTTCCCTTTGACCATTCTCTGTCTCTAGCGTATTAGTCCGGCCATTCTAAGGTCCGGTTTACGCTCTGTCCTTTTATTTTCCTTTTCTTGCCTATGTATATGTTTACATAGTTTCTGCGTGCTGGACCACACTAGTAGTCGTGACATTAAGTAGTCGTGACTACTTAACACACCACTCCTATCTGGTGGCACATTAGATTGCATGCGCAGTGCCCCAAATTTGAAGTAGGAGGACCGACCAAGCATCTTTTTCCATCTCCCGGTTCCTAAAATCGATGCCTTATATACACGTCCCCTGATAGGGGACGTAACAGGGATTAAACTGATAAGAATAGTACTACTTAACACACCACTCCTATCTGGTGGCACATTAGATTGCACGCACAGTGCACCAAAATTGAAGTAGGAGGACCGACCAAGCATCTTTTTCCCTCTCCCGGTTCCTAAAATCGATGCCTTATATGCACGTCCCCTGACAGGGGACGTAACAGGGATTAAATTGATAGGAATAGTACTACTTAACACACCTTATAATAACACAGAGAGAGGCAACGCAGAGAGAGGAGTCTGAAGAAGAGGAGTTAGAGGAGGAAGTTGGCTTTGAGGAGGTGGAAGACCAAACACAGCAGGCGTCCCAGGGGGCTTATTGTCACCTTTCGGGGACCCTTGGTGTTGTACGTGGCTGGGTGGAGGAAGAGAGACCTTCAATTACATCAGTGAGGACAAGGAACGGGACATGGCTAGCTTGGTATCCAACCTTGTGCAAATGGGGAGTTTGCTGTTGTGCAAATGGACTGTTTGCGGTTGTTTGCGGTGCGTTAAACGGGAGTTTGGTCTGTCACTGTGAAGCAAGCGTAACCCTTACACTACCTGATCGATACAACATCATACCTGATGTTTTAAAGCACGTTATTCCAAACAATCACTAGTCTGAATTAATATTCCTCCACGTTCTTAGCACCATGAGACAGCAGATGTTCTTATATCAGCTGTGGCAACACAGATGTTTACATCGAAATTGATTGCTATAAACATACATGAATTTAAACCATTACTAGCAGATTGGCCAGCACAATGTATTGATAGCATGTATTGGCACACTTGAAGAAAGAAAGAGTCCAATTCAATAATATGTTTCATTACACGGTTACTCCAATTAACATGACCACAATGTGCAGCATTTCTGCCGGGAACACTACACATAATAGTAATAGAGTAATCTGCACCTGTGTATCAGGGACTAAGTTAAAACCTTGGCACACTTAACTTTAGCTGCCCAGAATTCTGTTCAGGGTAGTGTCAATTCTGTGCATAAAATACACCCATCATCAGCACGCACAGCACACTGGCAATGGACATATAGAGGTTCTCTGTTTGCAAGCAGAAGCATTTTTCTCACAACCACCCCATAAAATAGTTTTGTTTTTTTGTTTTGTTAATAAAAAAAATACATTCCCCACCCCCTCCTTTCAGTCTCCCTCTCCACTTCCTACTCTCACCAACTTAGATTGCAGGAACATGCTCTGAGCTGGTGAAATGGTCCAATCAGAGGCTTCTCTACAATCAACCTGTGATTGGACTCTGTGGGGCCCTGGCTGACATCAGGAAAGGGCATGGAAAGCCGTGCCGGCCCCAGAGTAGAATGACCAATCAGGAAATTGGAAAATTTCCTGGCGAGCCAATCCACTCTAGGGTTGGCCAATTTATGTGCAGACAGTCCTGCCTGGCACCATCCCATGGTAAGATATCAAGTCATTTTAGTACAGTCACATTACTTGTGCCCCCCTGTGCTCCACTACTTCAACCACTAAATCTGTTCTTAACCATCAAGAAAAGCACGATTGCTCTATAGAAAAAAGTAGGGCCATATAACACCGTGCTCATTGTCTGTACTTTGCTGTACAGAGACATGCAGCTTCTCCTGCTAGAGAAGGCTGGCTGTGAAACAGCTGGACCCATGTAAATTGTTAATTCATTGTCATGGAGTAACACTTCCGAGTTCGGCACTCAGCGGTGAGGAGCCGGACCCCGCCCCCCTCTGACACAGCTCTGATGGTATTTAGGGAGACTGGGCCAGAGAGAGAGTGCTTGGTGATTGATTGTGTGAGCTAAGGTGTGAGCTGTATCCGCAAGACCGCGGGCTCCACAGGCTCAGCTACTGGGAGCTACTTCCACCAGACTTACCTCTCCACAAGCTCAGACAAGCCGTTCCAGCCTTTGAGCAAATGCAAGGATTGCTGCATGCCATAAAGGATTACTGGAGAATGGATACTTTGCTACTTTACAAGTGGACCATATCTCTGAACTATTGGAGGACTACCCATATTAACCCTTAGTATATCTTTCAGCTATTTGTCTACAATATAATTTATTAATGAACTAATGCTTGCTTACTTAAATCTTTATTGCTACAAGTTACTAATCTCATGAAGGACAACTCCCATCATGCTTATTCACTATGAACTGATCTTGCTTTGCAAATATCCTTTGCTACTTGATTATTGTTCCTATTGAAGATTATTCTCATGAACTAATGTTACTTAATGCATCTCTGAAGAAATACTTAATAACTAGAAAAGCTACAATTTCTGGTGAAATTGTGTGAAGCGTTCTTGCCTCCACCAGTAGTCTACAACTGGGGTGGGCGGAGTAACTGTTATTATTGATTTATATAGCACATTTAATTGCAACGTTGTTGCCCAAAGTGCTTCACAGTTACATTAAAACATACAGTTATACAAACCATTAGCAGGTGCAAAAGGCCCTGTCTATGACATCACTTGCTGCTGCAGCCTTGCACAGGTCAGAGTATTTTGGCAGTTGCCATCTTCAAACGGTCGTATTTTAAAAACTATAAATCCTACAGCAAAGAGCTTTATATTTTGAGAATCACAAGACCCAGTCCTACATTTTGATGCATAGTATGTCTCTGCAATATTAACAATGAAGGCACAGTCGCAGTTTAGATATTGCCCTTCAAATGTGAGCTTTGCAGAGTGGGGTTTCAATGAATGTCAATGGACGGCGTGAGTTGCAAACAAATGTTCATATTGTGACAACTATAGGGAGTATGGCTTAGCCGTGGGCATTTTTAGTGGCAGCAGGGATTGCTGAACGTTTTGATATAAGATTTGTGTAGGTGGGCCTGAAAATGAGGGAGTGGTAGCAGTTTAGAAATCATGTCCTGATTTTTCAGCTTTTGCCAGCTCCCACTCTAGCTTTGTCATTCATTCCTATGGAACAAATTTCGCCACAAGAACGACTATATTCCGTGAACCATTCGCCGAAACGTTCCACAAAGTAATAGCAATCCGATCGGGAACAATCTGCACGTTTTGGTATTTTTTTGTCTATGTAGTGTAAAAACTGTGGGAGGAGTTAGGGTGGCAAATTTGGCTATAATAATAATAACTAGAAAAGCTACAATTTCTGGGGAAATTGTGTGAAGTGTTCTTGCCTCCATCAGTAGTCTACAACTAGAGTGGGCGGAGTAACTGTTATCATTTATATAGCACATTTAATTGCAATGTTGTTGCCCAAAGTGCTTCACAGTTACATTAAAACATACAGTTATAAAACATTAGCAGGTGTAAAAGGCTTTGTCTATGACATCACTTGCTGCTGCAGCCTTGCACAGGTCTGAGTATTTTGGCGGTTGCCATCTTCAAACGGTCGTATTTTAAAAACTATAAATCCTACAGTGAAGAGCTTTATATTGTGAGAATCACAAGACCCAGGCCTACATGTTGATGTATAGTATGTCTCTGAGATATTAACAATGAAGGCACAGTCGCAGTTTAGAAATTGCCCTTCAAATGTGAGCTTTGCAGAGTGGAGTTTCAATGAATGTCAATGGAAGGCGTGAGTTGCAAACAAATGGTTATATTGTGAAAACTATCAGGACTATGGCTTAGCTGTGGAAATTTTTAGTGGCAGCAGGGATAGCTGAACGTTTTGATATACGATTTGTGTAGGTGGGCCTGAAAATGAGGGAGTGGTGGCAGTTTAGAAATCATGTCCTGATTTTTCAGCTTTTGCCAGCTCCCACTCTAGCTTTGCCATTCATTCCTATGGGACAAATTTCGCCACAAGAACGACGATATTCCGTGAACCATACGGAGAAACGTTCCACAAAGTAATAGCAATCCAATCGGGAACAATCTGCACGTTTTGGTATATTTTTGTCTATGTAGTGTATAATCTGTGGGAGGAGTTAGGGTGGCAAATTTGGCTATAATAAGAATAAGAATAAGAATAATATATATGTGAGATAACATTAAGTGGTCTTGCTATGCAAGAACACTTAATGAACTTTATGTTGTTGATTACTTGCACTTCTTCTTATTGGATTATTGCCTAAATGCAATTCATTTAAGTTTAACACTTATTAAAACTTCGGTTGAATCAAGTTACCAGTGATTCTATCTTTTCTTAAAGCTACAGTATTGATACTTAAGGATTCTCCATTTCTTCACTATTGTAATTAGGGAGATTACAAGCTGCAGTTGAGTTCCAATCCAAATCACCCCTAGTAGCGTAACATTCATGCTAATACTGTAGGATGGAGTTCTCTCATGGCATCATAACTGCTACAGTTGGCTGTATTTGTTATGGTACTTGGATTGTTCATATAAGCCTTGCAGGCTCCAGTACAGTGCGTGGAAGGGTCAAGTGACACTTAGTATCCTTTTTGAAGAAAAGAGCTTGAGCAGTAAAGGAGAAAAAATGTTTTGCATTGCAAAGCTCTCAGCCGGAATAAAGAACATGATGTATATGCATTGTTGGTGCTGTAGACGTTAAATACATATTTCCATGAGTTTCTTCCTTTCAGTTAGAATGTTTCAATGGAATTTGAAAGCATTCTATTATTTGTTCAGAATGTTTAGTTAAAAGTACGTAATGTGCGTTTGTGTTTATTATAGATCAATCAATTGATCACAATAGGTTAAAAATGTAAATGAATAAGTTCAGTTCCCAAAACGACGTCACCATTCATTGATTCACCTGAGCTAATCATGCAACAATTTGCTAAAAGTGTGCACTATTGGGGGGGAAGGGCTGTGCTTAAGGGCTGACTTTGAAAATCTTTGTAGCAAATGGAATGTGTCTCCTAAGGGCAAATACCGCCCAGTCATGAGGGGAAAAAACACCGGTAATAATTGTGCATTTTAATTTTCTAATGAATACGTTAATGCTCTCTTTGCAACAATGCAGATACAATGCTAACTCGATTAATGAAATCTCCTTTGTTTTCTATTATCAGGAAGTAATGCGAAATGCAGAACATTTTCAAATGAGTGTTATAAACCATTGTGTTTAATTCAGAAATTAAATACCGTATATACTCGAGTATAAGCCGACCCGAATATAAGCCGAGGCCCCTAATTTTACCCCCAAAAATTGGGAAAACGTATTGACTCGAGTATAAGACTAGGGTGGGAAATGAAGCAGCTACTGGTAAATTTCTAAATAAAATTAGATCCTAAAAAAATTATATTAACTGAATATTTATTTACAGCGTGTGTATATAATGAATGCAGTGTGTATATGAATGCAGTGTGTGTGTATGCAGTGTGTATGAGTGCAGTGTGTATATAATGAATGGAGTGCAGTGTGTGTATATGAGTGCAGTGTGTGTATAATGAATGCAGTGCAGTGTGTGTATGAGTGCAGTGTATGTATGAGTGCAGTGTGTATGTATGAGTGCAGTGTGTATGTATGAGTGCAGTGTGTGTATATGAGTGCAGTGTGTGTATATGAGTGCAGTGTGTGTGTGTGTGTATGAATGCAGTGTGTATATAATGAATGCAGTGCAGTGTGTGTATGAGTGCAGTGTGTATGCAGTGTGTGTATGAGTGTAGTGTGTGTATATGAGTGCAGTGTGTATATGAGTGTGTATAATGAATGCAGTGCAGTGTGTGTATATGAGTGCAGTGTGTGTATATGAGTGCAGTGTGTATATGAGTGCAGTGTGTATATAATGAATGATGAATGCAGTGTGTATGTGTGAGTGCAGTGTGTATGCAGTGTGTGTATAATGAATGCAGTGCAGTGTGTGTGTATGAGTGCAGTGCAGTGTGTGTGTATGAGTGCAGTGTGTATATAATGAATGCAGTGTGTGTGTGTGTGTGTGTGTGTGTGTGCGTGCGCGCGCGCAGAGCATTGGTGGGGGTTGGGCATTTTATTAATTATTATTTAATTATTATCTTAATATTTTTTTTTAGGTAATTATTTTTTTATTTTATTATTAATTGTATTATTTTTTTTTGTTATTATTATTTTAATATTTTTTTTTCTTATTATTTGTTTTATTAATATTTTTATTTTTTCGTCCCCCCTCCCTGCCTGTTAGCTGGCCAGGGAGGGGGGCTCTCACTCCCTGGTGGTCCAGTGGATGGGCTGTAGGAGGGGGGCTGTCAGGAAGCTGTAACTTACCTTCACCGCAGCTCCTGTCAGCTCCCTTCTCTCTCCTCCGTCCGTGCAGCTCCCAGGTCGGCTTCCTCTGCAACTCTCGCGGCCGCGCGGAGCGTTGCCACGGTAACCCGTGGCAACGCTCTGACCCCGCGGCTCTCGCGAGAGTTGCAGAGGAAGCTGACCTGGGAGCTGCACGGACGGAGGAGAGAGAAGGGAGCTGACAGGAGCTGCTGTGAAGGTAAGTTACAGCTCTGCCAGCCCCCCTCTCCCCCCAGTCTGTATTATGGCAATGAAAATTGCCATAATACAGACCTTGACTCGAGTATAAGCCGAGTTGGGGTTTTTCAGCCCAAAAAATGGGCTGAAAAACTCGGCTTATACTCGAGTATATACGGTAGATAAAATGATGCATAATACAGATTTGTTAAAGTCAACATACTTCAGAAGGCCAGTCCCTTAAGACAAAATTTCCACTGTCCCTCTTCGCAGACAGAGAGTTACAGGGAAGTGATAACCGACTTACCATGCTTAAGGGGAACTGTAACTTGTCAAGATTTTTAATATTATCTTTACTAATCTCTATATTTAACAAATATGTATTTGTGAGGTGTGAAAAAAAAAAAAAGATTAGAGACAATTGGAATGGTCTGGGTGCAGTCCCCTTAACCCTGCAATGTGAACAGACAGCAACTAGAGGCACTTCCTACAATTACACAGAGTTTAGCTCCATGAAACAACGTTTACACAGAATTTAGCTCCATGACAGAAAGAAGGAGGGCGTATACCGCGCCTATTAGTTTAAATTAAAATATACAGAAAATACATACATATGTTCTTGGATTTTCCAATAAATCGTGACCTCAAAAAAAATTAAGACAAAAAATAATAGTGCAATACAGCAAATTTTATCTTAAAAATAAGTGATTAGTAACTATGTACAGTCCACTCACATGGAGATGAGCATAGGCGTGCGCACGGGGTGTGCCGGGTGTGCCTGGGCACACCCTAATCCCCGCGGCACGCCTATGGATTGAGTCCTGCAGGAACTGACGTCATATTCCGGCTCCCAGCTACAGCAGACAGCCCGCGCGGCGAGAGGGAGCAGAGAGCTCACAGCTCCCTCGCCGCGGCTGATATTGAGAGAGCCGCCCGACCCACTGGACCCCAGGGACAAGTCCACGCCAGCACTCCAGGTAGGGAGGCTGGGTGGACATTTTTTTAATTAAAAAAATAATAATTTGTGTGTGTGTGAATGTGTGTGTGTGTGTGTGTGTGTGTGTCTGTGACTGTGTTTGTGTGTGTGTCTGTTTGTGTGTGTGTGTGTGTGTGTCTGTGTGTGTGTATGTGAATGTGTGTGTGTGTCTGTGAATGTGTGTGTGAACGTGTGTGTGTGTGTGTATGTGAATATGTGTGTGTCTGTGAATGTGTGTGTGTGTGTGTGTGTGAATGTGTGAGTGTGTGAGTGTATGTGTGTATGTGTATCTGTGAATGTGTATCTGTGAATGTGTGTCTGTGAATGTGTGTCAGTGTATGTGAATATGTGTGTCTGTGAATGTGTGTGTCTATGAATGTATGAGTGTGTGTGTGTCTGTGAGTGTATGTGTGTGTGTTTGAGTATGCGTGTCAGTGTGTGTATATATATATATATATATATACACACACACACACACACACACACATATACATACACAGACTGGAGTGTATATTATTTTTGTGGGGGGGTGGGAATCTTGGTTCCCACACTTTATTCCCCAGGACTTTATTCTCCCCTGTCGGCTCACGCAGAACCGGCGCTGAATGTCGGCTCTGCTCTAAGCCTCCATGGGCCGGCGGGGAGATCAAAGATCTACCTCACCGGCCCACAGCAGCATGAAGGGAGGCAGGAGAGGACCCGGGGAGCTCTAGACAGCAGCTCCGCCAGGTTCCTCTGGCGAGATCTGAGCGTTGCCGCGGCAATGCTCAGATCTCACGAGAGTTAACTCTAGCCCCGCAGGCTAGAGTTCACTCTCCACTGGACCACCAGGGATGGCACATGGCAGCAAGGATCCCCCCTCCCTACATAAGGTAAGAAGGGAGGGGGGATATTTACTAATCTGCCCCCACCTCCACAATCTGTCCAAACATACAGCACACATACACACATACAGCACCCACACACAAAAAGCACCTACAGACATACAGCACTCTCACACAAACAGCACACACACAGCACCCTCACACACACTGCACTCAAACAGCACCCACACACATACAGTACACATACAGCACCCTCACACACACAGTACACTAACCGCACCCTCACAAACACACACAGCACCTTTACAAACACACAACACCCTCACACACAGCACACTAACAACACCCTCGCAAACACACACACACACACAAACAGCACCCTCAGAAATACATGACACCCACACACATCACACAAACAGCACCCTCACACACACAGCACCATCACACACACATCACACAAACAGCACCCTCACACACACAGCACCCTCACACAGCACACTAACAGGACCCTAACACACACACACACACACACACACACAGACACCCTCACACACAAACAGCACCCTCACACACACACACACACACACACAAACACCCTCACCCACATAGCACACTACCAGCACCCTCACACATACACACACACAGCAGCACCCTTACACACACCACCCTCACACAGCACACTAACAGCACACACACACACACACACACACACACACACAGCAGTGTATGTATATATGTGTGTGTGTGTGTGTATATATATATATATATATATATATATATATATACATATATATACATGCGGCGTGTGTTTGTGCTTTAGGGTGCACACCCTAATGCAATAGGCTGCGCACGCCTATGGAGATGAGCTATAACAGAGCTCTACTGTGAAGCGCTTGGACGGTACAATCCCCGTCTTTGGATTTGTAGTAGTTGTCACAGATGTTCTCAATATGCCATGTGCGTAGTTGGTATAAAAAACAGAAAGATAGCAGCAATATGGTGAAGTAAGTACCAATGGTATAATAGATAATAAATGGTATTCTACTTACACTTTCCAGAGCATGTGACCTGCTCTGGTGTAAACAGCTTGGGTGGTATGATCCCCACCAAGGATATACAGGATACCAGGAAATGAAGATAGTAAGTCTAAAAAGTAACTTAGAAGTATACTTTAATATATATAAACAAAACAATGGTTAATAAAATGTAAATATAAAATATAGTTGCCTTCAAAACGCAATGCTTTCCTATATGCAGGGACGTACCAGAGGTGGAACCTGTGTTTGACACCACCCCCTCCCCCAATTCAAATGTAAAAAAAAACATTAATTTTTTGAAAAAGTTTAGTACAAAACCCTGTCCAGTCCCCCTTCTACACAACCGCACTTCTACAAAACACCTGCCCAGTTCCCCTTCTACAAAAACCCTAAACCCCTCTACGCCTGCCTAGCCCTGTCATGAATGTGGGCTATTGGCACAGCCAAGACAGTGGGGAGAATATGGAAGTGAAAGGGTTAATGACACCAGGGGCGGACTGAGAACCCTCAGGGCCCCCGGGCAAAATAAATCAAGGGCCCCCTTACAGGCCCCACCCATACTCCGCAGCAAGCGCCACCCATGTCCCGCCTCCATGCACCGCCTCCAGCCACACCCTACACAATCTTTAGACACAAGGAATAAAAGTGCAATAATCCCTTCAAGGCCCCAGTAGAGACTACAATTGAGGGCTAATGGGCCATGGAGGGGGGTCTTTCTAGCAGAGGCTATCTCAGTGTCCTTTAGAGAGTGTGTTAGAAAGAATCCCCTCCAGGCCCTATTAGAGACTACAATGGAGTCTAACAGGCTTGGAAGGGGGTCTTTCTAACAGAGGCCATCTCAGTGTCCCTGCTGGAAACAGTCGCCTCCAGGCCCCAGTAGAGACTACAATTGAGGGCTAATGGGCCATGGAGGGGGGGAGCATTCTAGCAGAGGCTATCTCAGTGTCCTTTAGAGAGTGTGTTAGAAAGAATTTCCTCCAGGTCCCATTAGAGACTACAATGGAGTCTAATGGGGCCTGGAGGGGGGTGTCTCCAACACTCTGGTTCCTATTCACAATATAGCAACACAACATAGCTGATACCTAGGCCAAGTTGGCTCCTCTTACCTTAATTACTGTTGCTGGCTGGCAGTCTGTGGGCTTGCTGGAAGGCTGTGGGCTTACTGGCTGCGGCTGGCAGGCTGTGGGCTTGCTGGCAGGCTGTGGGCTTGCTGGCTACTGCCGGCAGGCTGTGGGCTTGCTGGCTGCGGCTGGCAGGCTGTGGGCTTGCTGGAAGGCTGTGGGCTTACTGGCTGCGGCTGGCAGGCTGTGGGCTTGCTGGCAGGCTGTGGGCTTACTGGCTACTGCCGGCAGGCTGTGGGCTTGCTGGCTGCGGCTGGCAGGCTGTGGGCTTGCTGGCTGCGGCTGGCAGGCTGTGGCTTGCTGGCTGGCAGGCTGTGGCTTGCTGGCTGCGGTTGGCAGGCTGTGGGGTTGCTGGCTTTAAGCCTAACTGGTGGCCTGTAGGCTGGCTGGCTGTCTACTGGCCAGCCTGTGGGCTGGCTGGCCTGTGGGTTGGCTGGCTTGCTGGCTACTGGGGCACTCGTAGATTATTTAAAGAAATAATCCATGCCCAATAACCACTACTACTCTGTGTAGTCGTTATGGTGCCAGGAGGGCCGGGCCCCCCTCCCAGAGTAAGTAGTCAAACCGTTTGACAACTTACCTGGGGTCTGCTGGGATATGAGGCTGTAGTAGGGTATAGGAGCAGTGGTGCAATGTGTAAGGGGTGCAGTCTGTGTGAAAGGTTCAGTGTGTGTGAGGGGGTGTAGTGTGTGAATGTGTAGGGTGTGTGTGGCAATGTTAGTATGGGGGGCTGTGTGTGTATGGGTGGGCAGTGTATGTGTGTGTGTGTGTGTGAGGCAATGTGTGTAAATGTGTATGGTGTGTGTGGGGGCAGTGTGTGTGTATGGGGGGCAGTGTGTGAATGTGTATGGTGTGGGGGCAGTGTGTTTATGGGGCTAAAGTTCACTCTCACCACTGCGACCACCAGGAATACCTGGTGGTCACAGTGTTGAGAGTGAACTCTAGCCCGTAGCTCCAGGGCTAGAGTTTACTCTTGCAAGAGCCGTAACGTTGCCGTGGTAACCGCGGCAACGATCTGTGCTCGTGCAAGAAGGACCCAGAGGAGCTGCAGGCTGAGCTCTCTTCCTCCCTCCCCTTCCGGCTGCCCGCATGGTGCCTGCGGACAGGGGAGGGGGCAATTGCCCTCCTCTTACTCCCCCCTCCCCCTCTTCTTACCCCCCTCCCCCTCTTCTTACTCCCACTCTCTTCTTACCCCCATTCTTACTCTCCCCTCTTCTTACTCCCCCCTCCCCCTTCTTACTCTCCCCATCTTCTTACTCCCCCTCCCCCTCTTCTTACTCCCACCTCTTCTTACTCCTCCCTCTTCTTACTCCCCCCTCTTCTTACCCCCTCCCCCCTCTTCTTACCCCCCCTCTTCTTACCCCCCCCGCTCTTCTTACCCCCCTCCCCCCTCTTCTTACTCCCCCTTCCTCTTTTTACTCCCCCTCCCCTCTTCTTACCCCCTTTACTCCCCCCCTCTCTTCTTAATCTCCCCTCTTCTTACCCCCTCCCCCCTCTTCTTACTCTCCCCTCCCCCTCTTCTTACTCCCCCCTTCCTCTTTTTCTCCCCCCTCCCTTCTTACCCCTCTCTCTCTTCTTACCCCCTCCCTCTTCTTACCCCCTCCCTCTCTCTTCTTACCCCCCCTCTCTCTTTTTACCCCCCTCCCTCTCTCTTTTTACCCCCCTCTCTTTTAACCCCCCTCCCTCTCTTTTTTAACCCCCCTCCCTCTCTCTTTTAACCCCCCTCCCTCTCTCTTTTAACCCCCCCTCCCTTTTAACCCCCCCTCCCTCTCTCTTTTAACCCCCCCTCCCTCTCTCTTTTAACCCCCCCTCCCTCTCTCTTTTAACCCCCCCTCCCTCTCTCTTTTAACCCCCCCTCTCTCTTTTAATCCCCCCTCCCTCTCTCTTTTAACCCCCCCTCCCTCTCTCTTTTAACCCCCCCCTCCCTCTCTCTTTTACCCCCCCGCCCCTTTAAATGCTGCAGCCGCCTGAGCGCTCTCTTAAGAGCGCTCAGGCGGCTGCAGCTTCTCACCTCCCCTCCCCGTAGCGTGGCCGAGCTGCTCTGCGTCCGCGGTGCCGACCGGATTGATAGGAAGGTGCACACACACTGAGTGTGCACCTTCCTGTCAGTCCGGCCGGGTACAGGAAACAGAAACTCACTAACAACCACTAAATTACCCACTGCAATCCCTTCTACACTTACACCCTAGTACACACTTTACTGCCACCACCAAGACTTTATATCCGAGTAAACATGTGCAATTAGTTTTAGTCCGAATTGAAATTCTGACAGATTTCGGCAATTCGGACATTCAGATGCTTACGAATGTCCGAATTACCTAAATGCCAAATTGCCGCCTTGCTGAAGTGCCGAATTTCAGAAGTGCCGAATTTCGGAAGTACTGAACCGAATTGCCGAAGTGCAGAATTTCGAAAGTGCCGAAGTTCTTCGGATTTCTGAAAAATGGCAAAACAGGAGAGGGAGGGAAAATTAAGGAAATGATAACAGGAATCTAACTCTACCCCTAACCCTTACCCCAATGGTAACCCTACCCCTAACCTTACCCCTACTAGGATTAGGGGTAGGGTTAGGAGTACTGTTATGGTAGGGTTGGGGATAGGGGTAGGGTTAGAGGTAGGGTAAGGAGTAGGGTTAGGGTTAGGGGTAGGGTTAGGAGTAGGGTTGGGGTAGGGTTATGGTTAGGGTTAGGGGTAGGGTTAGGGGTAGGGTTGGGGTTGCGGGTTAGGTTAGGGGTAGAGCTAAGGGTAGGGGTAGGTTTAGGGGTAGGATTGGGGTTAGGGGTAAGGGTGGGGTAGGGGTAAGGTTAGGGGTAGGATTAGGGGTACGGATAGGGATGGGGTTAGGGTTAGGGGTAGGGTTAGGCTTAGGGAATTGCAGAAGTTCCGAAATCCCAAAGTGCTGAATTGCCGAAATCCCGAATTTTGGATTGCCGAACTGAAGTGCCGAATTCCAGAGTTCTCGAATTCCCGAATTGCCGAAGTCCCGAATTCCCGAATTACCGAACTGAAGTGCCGAATTACCAAAGTCACGAATTGCCGATGTCCTGAATTTCGAAAGTGCTGAACCAAACCAAATTTTTTGTCCATGCACATCCCTATATCTGGGCGTCTTAGGTTACCCCACACACAGTAGAATTATAGTATCACAACCTTACTTTACTGATCAGACATATATAATTAACCCTTTTGGTAACATGTTTACCTGAGCTTTCCTCAGGAGAGTGACCTCATAGAGCACAGAGACACAAGCTGATTAAGTAAACATTTAATCTTACAAAAAAGGATTCACAGTGCTATGTACAAAAATACAGAAATAAATTACATACAGAAACACAGATAACAAAATGCAAAACACTTCATAAAATAGGAGGAAACACAAGAAATTCCTTACATATATTTACCCCTTATATATAATTCTTGTGGGAGATTCAGATGTTACAGGTCTCCAAGTAGCTGTTGAAAAAAATAAACCTCCTCCTGGATAGTCCAACATCCTCATTATATAGTTTAAACTAGATGTTTCTAAGTGGGTAGACCCCTGGGTGGATCAGAGGGGTTTGGCCAGGCAGTTTATTATCCATTCCATATTTTCTATTTTCTTAAATAACCCAAAGTCAAAGCGTATGCACCAATACCTTTTACGACACCCTATGTCCAGCTCTGGTGATGTTTATCTAGTAGTTTTATGACTTAAGCCTAGTGTAAGATCAAAGCCTACAATAAATGTTATCCCAACACGTACAAAAACAACTCATAACACACATCAAATGCCAACTCGTGCTTGGCATGACAAGCCCCCTTTTACAAAACCCCTCTACAAAATCCCTGCACCCCCCCTCTATAAAATCCCAGCCCAGTCCTCCTTCTACAAATCCCCCGCCCAGTCCTCCTTCTACAAACCCCCCCTTCTACAAATCCCCTGCACCCCCCTCTACAAAAAACCCTGCCACCTCTAAAAAAAACAAAACCCTGCCCCTCCTCTTGCTGCCCCCCTATGGGAAAGACCTAATGCACGCTCAGCACTTGCCGCACATGCGCATGACATTTCTGGATCACTGTTATGTCAGTGGAGGAGGAGCTTGCCCTCACCACTGGAATCAGATAAGTAGAAAAAAGTGTCTTTAGCCATTTACAATGTTTGCACTGACTTTGCCTGGACTAAACTGGGGTAGCATGTCATTTGCTAAATCTATAAATAAAAAAAATGTGAGCATCTTATGATAAAAAGGTTAACACAAGCTATAGGTGACCTTTTTTTATTTTATTTAAAGGTCTAAATTCCTGAGAAGTGACAGTTCCTCTTTAGGTCAGTGTAGCACACATGAAAACAAATCTCAGATAACATTTTTTTAGATTGCCTAATTTGGTCTCATACAGAATCAGTGATGTCTATAACTTTATTACAGAGAACCGCATCAATAAAATATTAATTAATGCAGTAAAGGTCTTTGTTAATTAGCTTGTATAAATCTGTGGTTCTTAACCTTCTCTGACAGAGAGATGCAAATTGTGTACATGATATTATCTTGCTGTTCAATTCTTCAGTTCTAAAATCAGCTCAGTGACCCATACTTTAATTAATATATAAATTATAGAAGACAACAATGTGTTCTAACCACCTTCATTAGACTCTGCCCAACATCAAAGGGTCTACAACTCTGGGTAAGGCAATGCTTTGACATTAAGTAATTTATTGGGGGCTGTTGTCTGGGACCTGGATGATATGATATGTATTTTTCATCCATTGGGGACCGACTGAAATAGAATAATGACTTAATTTTGGATACCGAGCCTAGGGTTAGGAAACACTAGTATAAATAAAACCTTTTTATCTTACATAGGCCTTGAGTTATTTTTATATTTTGGATCAGCTTTTCAAATGATTTTTTTTCGAAATAATAAAGTAGAATAAAATATCTAATATATACATTAAAAAAGATATGGGGTGGGGCCTAGCCGCTGATCAGAGCTGATGTGAGCTCCGAGCAGAAACCTTCTAAAAAGCTACATATGATTCTAATATTAAATCAGGGCCATTGTTGCATGCACTAATCAGCCACAACATTAAAACCACCTGCTTAATATCATGCAGGCCCCCCTCGCTGCCAAAACAGCTCTTATGCACAAGGCGTGGACTTCACAAGACTTCTGAACGTGTCCTGTGGTATCTGACACCAAGACTTTAGCAGCATATAATTTAAGTCATGCAAGTTGTGAGGTAGGGCATCCATGGATAAGATTTGTAGTTCCAGCACATCCTACAGATGCTCAGTTGGATTGATATCTGGGAAATTTGGAGGCCAAAGCAACAACTTGAGCTCTTTGTCATGTTCCTCAAACCATTCCAATTTCCCATTCTATACCCTGCTAAAAAAAAAAAGGCCACTGCCATCAGAGTACACCATTGCCATGAAGAAGTGTATGTGGTCTCCAACAATCTCTAGGTAGGTGGTACATGTAAAAGTAACATCCACAGGCACCTGACACATATGCACATGGTTATCCACCTAATCTAAGTAAACATGATTAATCAGACCAAGCAACTTTCTTCCACTGCTCCATGGTCTAGTTCTAATGCTCACTTACCAATTGAAAGTACTTTAGGCGGTGGACAGAGGTCATCATGGGCTCTCTGACTGGTCTGCGGCAATACAGCCAGTTTCACAGCAAACTACAATTCACTCAATCCACTGTGTGTTCAGACACCTTTCTATCATGACCAGCATTAAGTCTTGGGCCAATGTAAGTCTTCTGTGTGATTGGACCAGATGGGCTAGCCTTCGCTCCTCATGAGCATCAATGAACCTTGGGTGCCCATGACCGTGCCGCCAGTTCACTGGTTGTCCTTCCACTTTTGTTAGTACTAACCACTGCATGCTGGGAACCAGGTTGTCACGGGCCCAGCAGCACTGGGGAGCCCAGCCGCCCGGGCCCCACGTGGAACGGCAAAACTGCTGCAGGTTCATTTGCACCCGGGCCCATCAGGTGGCCCAAGTATTTCAGGCCACCCGATGAGTCCTATATATTCAGGGGCCCGGTCAGTGCTGCAGTCGTGTAATAGCGTGACCGGGCCCCTTTAAAAAAAATTGCGGCTGCACCGCAAGTGCTGCTGGGAGGAAGTGATGGCCGGTTACTTCCTCCCAGCTTTCTCCGCACGGGGGGAGAGACAGCCAAGGAGAGGAGAGGCATCCGCTCCCATCATCCCCAGCCACCCTCCTGCAATGAAAAGGTAAGGAAGAGGAGGGTGGCTGAAAAATGAGGTGTGTGTATATGTATGTGTCTGCATGTATGTATGTCTGTTTGTGTAGGTATGTATGTGTATCCATGTCTGTTTGTCAGTATGTATGTCTGTTTGTCAGTGTGTATGTGTGTATATATCTATGTATGTATATATGTCAGTATGTATGTCTGTGTGTGTGTGTGTATGTCAGTATGTATGTGTGTATGTATGTATATATCTATCAGTATGTATGTGTGTATTTCTATGTATGTATCTGTGTATGTATACATATGTCAGTATGTATGTATGTATGTCTGTGTGTGTGTGTGTGTGTATGTCAGTATGTATGCCTGTATGTATATATCTATCAGTATGTATGTGTGTATGTATGTCAGTATGCATGTGTGTATGTATGTCAGTATGCATGTATGTATGTATGTATGTGTGTATGTATGTATATATCTATCTGTGTGTGTGTGTGTGTATGTATACCATTATTTTTGTATGCCTGTATGTATGTCAGTATGTATTTATCTGTATGTATGTCTGTTTGTATGTCTGTATGTCAGTTTGTATGTATGTCTGTTTGTTAGTATGTATGTCTGTATGTGTGTGTGTGTGTCTGTATCTCCGTATGCATGTGTGTGTGTCTGTTTCAGCATGTGTGTGTCAGTATGTGTGTGTGTGTGTCTGTTTCAGTATTTGTGTCTGTTAGTATATGTGTCTTTCTGTGTTTGTTTGTGTCTGTGTCCTTTTGTGTCTGTGTGTGTATTCCTGTGGGCCGGATTTGGAGGCGGGGCTTGGAAGCAAGCTCCTGGGGGCCCAGACCTTGAGCTGTGTTAGGAGCCCCAAAATGTCTGATGGCGGCCCTGCCGGGAACATCCTACAAGACTTGCCTTTTTAGAGAAGCTCTAGCCATCACTATTTGGCATTTGTCAAAGTCACACCTACACAGTGACTGTTTACTTGCTGCCTAAACAAAATTGGAATGATAGGTATCTATCCTTCATGCAGGGGCGTACCTAGAGCATTTGGCACCCGGGGCGGACCCTGAGTGTGGCACCCCCCTGCCCCCCCCCCCCCCCCCCATAATAAAAATGTAAGAAAACACCCACATTTTTTTCAATGTTTTCAATAATATTTATTGCACAAATTTGTAAACTGCTTGTAACATTTGTAAAATGCGCCAGTTTTGTAGAAGGGGGAAGACCAGTGCTTTTGTAGAAAGGGGCTGGTGAGAACTGCCCTGCTCCTTTCTACAAAGCCCCTTGTCTCGCCCTTCATATAAAAACCCTGCACCCCGATCACATACATTTCATACACTCCCTACACATAAAAACCCTGCACCCCGATCACATAAATTTCATTCACTCCCTACACATAAAAATCCTGCACACCCCTTAATAAAAAACCCTGCACACCCCCTTAATAAAAAACAAAAACGTGCACAACCCCTCTTAATAACAAAAAAACTGCACACCCCCCTTATAAAAACCCTGCACACCCCCCTTATAAAAACCCTGCACACCCCCTTAACAAAAAAACAAAAATCTGCAGTGCACATCCTCCCTTAATAAATAGAATACTGCAACCCCCTTAATCAAAAAAACCCTGCACCCCCATTATTTAAACCTCCCCCTTTAATTCTTTAATCCACAGCCCCCTTTAATTAATCCACACCCCCCTTAATTAATACACCCCCCTTAATTAATCCACAACCCCCTTAATTAATACACCCCCATTAATTAATCCACAACCCCCT
The DNA here is from genome assembly GCF_036172605.1 of Pelobates fuscus. Lineage (NCBI taxonomy): Eukaryota > Metazoa > Chordata > Amphibia > Anura > Pelobatidae > Pelobates > Pelobates fuscus. Next base: position 42,313,619 of record NC_086319.1, on the reverse strand, counting down.
TAATTAATACACCCCCCTTAATTAATCCTCACTCCCCCCTTAATTAATACAGCCCCCTTAATTAATACAGCCCCCTTAATTAATCCTCACTCCCCCTTAATTAATACAGCCCCCTTAATTAACCCACACCCCCTTAATTAATACACCCCCTTAATTAATCCATACCCCTCATAATACCCCCTTAATTAATCCTCACTCCCCCTTAATTAATACAGCCCCCTTAATTAATTCACACCCCCTTAATTAATACACCCCCTTAATTAATCCATACCCCTCATAATACCCCCTTAATTAATCCTCACTCCCCCTTAATTAATACAGCCCCCTTAATTAATTCACACCCCCCTTAATACACCCCCTTAATTAATCCTCACTCCTTTAATTAAACCTCCCTCCCCTTTAATTCTTTAATGGCCATTATCCACCCCCCCTTTAATTAATTTAGCCCCATCACATAAAATGACTACTTACATTTTGATGATGCCTTGACCGACTGGGTGCCTCACCGCCCGGATATTGGATCCTTCCGCTGGATAGTTCCGTGAAGGCGGGCTGACGGCGCTGCGCACGACGTCATCACGTTGCGCGACGCCGCGGCCCACAACACTCCTCCCCCTTCTCATCCTGGAAGTAAGTCCTGCCGGGCCGCAAAGGTGCTGCGGCTGTGCGCAGCCGCCGCAGCGTAATGATGGGGGGTGACACATGACACTGGACATCATGGCACCCCCCTAGTCAGTGGCACCCGGGGCGGGCCGCCCCCCCCGCCCCCCCCTTAGTACGCCACTGCCTTCATGACTCAATAATGGCAATCACTTTGGATTAAATTCTTTTAAAACACATTAAGTATATCTTTAAATATTAAATATTCTGTTTATACAAAAAAAAAAATCCAGATCTTTAAAAAAATATTTACTGAATCTGATAAGGCAACCTCTTTAGGTTGAGAATACCATATCTTTATTGTTCTTATTGTGAAAAACCCTTTTTTCTGCTATTCTATCTCGTCTGATAAGTTCAGTTTTCTAGCCTTTATTCATGTTTTTCATCACCCTTATTGATTTTGTAGCTTGCCTCTGCACTTTTACCTGCACTAAATAATATCATCACAAAATTTATGTCTGGGAAGGCATTGTAAGAAATAATAACTTTGGGGGGGCGTGGCTTGGAGGCCGAGAGGAATGGCAGCTTAACCTGAGAGCTCCCCGCAGGCTTATCTTGAATCCTCGTCCATCCACTCCCTACAACTACAAAATGGGCAAAACACACCGCTCATCACACGCTGGTAAGCCCGCAGACACAACCAAGGGCACCCCGGCGTCCACATTGCACAAATACCTGAAAACCCCGGCAGACCTGGCTTCACAGGCCTCGACGGATTCCGGGACCTCGTGGGCCTCGCGCCCTCATTCCCCGAACACAGAGCCCTGCACGGAACCCCCCGACATCAACCCCCACCCGGAAAACACACCGGACTGGGTGACTTTAATCCGGGCACTACCCACCAAGGCAGACCTTAAGGAGGCGAACTCTGAGCTCCGAAACTCCATCACGGCAGAGCTCCACTCCCTCCGAGAAGAACTGCAGGGCCTGCACCACAAGGTATCCCAGCTGGAAGCGGACAGTGACCATCTGACTGCCACACAAAACGCCACTACGAATACCCTGAAGGTACATGAGGCACAACTACGCCAGATGGCCCTGCACCTCGAAGACCTGGACAATAGGGGACGCAGACAAAATATCCGGGTTAGGGGGATTCCGGAAGAATTGGATCAGAATACTCCGATCCGCGCAACGCTCACTGGACTATTTAACAGGCTCCTCGGACGGCCTGAAACCACGCACATCGAATTTGTGCGGGCGCATAGGGCCCTGAGACCCAGGGGCCCCCCGGAGTCCCCTCCCAGAGACACAATCTGCTGCCTAGCGAGCTACCAACTAAAGGAGGACATCCTGAGACAGGCCCGAGACTCAGACCGGGTCCTGTTGAACGGCACACGCCTACAACTGTACCCCGACCTGTCGCCAGCAACACTGGCCTACAGAAGGACACTTAAACCCCTGACTCGTGGGGGGGAGGGAGGGGGATGGGGGGGAGAGGAGCTAAATGCCTTGAAGCAGCCTGGGACCCCGCTAGAGGTACAACTCCATGAGAGACAGGTAGCTCACATCCGAGCAAATCCTAACCGGCCCACCATCACTACCCCCTAGTCCAGACACACGACCTAAGTCGACTTTAGCGAACCCCCCCTGGCGGAGGGGCGAGGGGGGCGTTCCTGGCTGGACCGTACCGCGGAGGTGATACCGCCCTGTAAGGAACCGGTGGGGGAGCAGAGGCGGAGGCCGATGCTGGTGCGGTTCACCCGGGGCACGACCCCCCTCCTAGATAGCAATAGGGGAGTTAACTCAACACTAAAACCAGTGGGCGGAGGACGAATATAGGGCCTACCTCGACCTAGGGATGGGTGCAAGACACTAAGGAATGCAAACTTGGAATCTGAACCCACCCCCGGCAACCGCTAAAATCACGGACGGGGTACCCCCTCCCACCCACACCATGAGAGTCGCATACTGTCCTAACCTTCACACAAAATCAGGGAACGTAAAGGAACTTATAACCGTAAAGTAGCATGGGAAGGCCGAGACCAATCCTGAGGAATGGGGAAGCGGGACTTTTTCTATGGTAGATAGATTGCTCGATATACTTGTTTAATATGTTCATTTAAACTGTTATACTTGCTTAATATGCTCATTTAAACTGTTATTATTTGTTGTTGCTCACCGACTTGCCCACCGGGCCACACGCCACACCAAAACCAAACGCCCAACGAAACAAACCCTACCCACTAAGAGCCTCCGGCCAATACGAGTTTAGGACGAGGATGAAACAATCACTCACCCACCGCCCACACTTGAAGCCGCAGGGGAGTTGGAGGTTCCAGACGAGACCCGGCGCACGAGAGCCCAGGGTGTGAGGGCACGGGAGGCCACACAACCCCGGGAATCCCGGGCGGGACTCGTACGGAGACCCTCGACCTCCTCCGCTTTCCCCAATAGGAATAGAGCGCCCACAGATAGGTGGACGGGACTTGGTGGACCACTGGTGGACCCCACCACTCCTTGTCCCCCGACGCTCGACCCTTAAACAGCCACCACCGAGTGGCTGATTGGTTCACTGTACATAGTTTCCCCACCTAGATTCCCTTCCCCTTCCTGCCCCGTACCTGTCCCCCCCCCCCTTCCCCCTCCCTCCTTTCCATCCCCTACCGGACGACCCGACTGACCCACGACACGCACTGACTGGACCCAACACAGACAAGTGCACACGCCCACGATGACCGACGGATCACTACTACCGTGCGACCTCACTGTCCTCTCCATAAATGCCAAAGGGCTTAACAAACCGGAGAAAAGGTCAGGGGCACTGAGGGACTTTCACTCGCAGAAAGCATCCGTAGTAATGATACAGGAGACCCACTTTAGAGATGGGGACAGGCCCAAGCTGACCAACCATCACTTCCCAACAGGGTACTACAGTGACTTCCACGAGGGGAAATCCAGGGGGGTGGAGATACTGTTTAATAAGAAAATACCGTTTGTTGAGAAGGCAAGCATGACCGACAGGGAAGGGAGATACCTCTTTGTAAAAGGCACAGTGTCCGACCACCTTTACACCTTTGCCACTTTGTACGCACCGAACTACAAACACCACCGCTACCTTAAAAGCACTCTGCGGAAACTTCACGCTTTCACAGAGGGGGTCCTCATAATAGGGGGCGACCTGAACGTTGCCATGGACCCAACCTGGGACAGCTCCACGGGCACCTCCCACCTCCCCAGACAACACCTTAGAGCAATAACCTCTCTACTGAATAGACACAGACTAATTGACTGCTGGAGGGCACATCACCCGGACGAACGGGACTACACATTCTACTCCCATCCCCACCGGACATACACTCGCATAGACTACTTTCTCACCACACACTATCACCTCTCCTTAATACGAGACGCGAAGATAGGAGTAGCGACTTGGTCAGACCACGCCCCAGTCCTTATCACCCTCCGATCCCCGCTTCTTAGACCCGCAATAACCAAATGGAGAATGAACGAATACCTGCTGTCACGCCAAGACATGACCACACACTTTGGTAGAGTTTTGACCGAATACTTTCAGGACAACGCACCAGAGGACACCTCACCAACAATCAGATGGGAAGCACACAAAAGCGTCATACGGGGACACTTCATACAAAAGGGTGCAGAACTCAAGAAACAACGGGAAGCCCGAATCACAGAACTCATAACAGACATACACAAACACGACACGCTTCACAAACAAAAACAATCCCCAGCCCACCACACACAACTCCTACAACTGCGACGAGACCTGACCTCCCTGATCCAGTCCAAACATCATAGAGACGCCCTCAGACATAGGGCCTTTTTTTCCCTACACGGCAATAAGAGTGGCAAGCTCTTAGCCAGGATGCTGGCGAAACGACGCCAAATGACATACATCAATAAAATAAGAGACAAACAGGGAGTGACGCGCCACCTACCGTCCGAAATCATGCAAACGATAAGAACCTACTACTCAGAACTCTACTCGCTTCCCCGACCGAAGTCGGAGACAGCGGCCGCCCACCTAAAAGACTCCATCCGACAATATCTACTGACCCATAAACTACCCACACTAGATCAACAGGTGGCAGACCAGCTTGATGAACCCTTCTCAATTGAGGAGCTGTCGAGGGCGATTAAAGGAACTAAACCTGGCAAGAGTCCGGGTCCCGACGGCCTGCCTCTCTGCTACTACAAGCACTTCGCAGATAAATTGTACCAACCTATGCTGGCCTCCTTTAACGCGATTAGAGAAGGTCACCATTTCCCCAAACAGGCGTTGACAGCACACATTACGATCATTCCAAAGGAGGGCAAGGACGCGGAGCACTGCGGGAACTACAGGCCCATCTCCCTCATCAATTGCGACATTAAGTTGATGGCGAAGATGCTTGCCGGTCGCCTGCAACCGCACATCCCCGCACTGGTACACCCCGACCAAGTCGGATTTGTCACAGACCGTGAAGCGAGAGACAATACCATTCGAACCCTTGCCCTTATGCATAACAAGACCTGCGACGCCGGAGGCCTTCTCCTTCTGTCCACAGACGCGGAGAAGGCCTTCGACAGAGTGGGATGGGAGTACCTATTCCAGATCCTGGGTCAAATAGGACTGGGACCCCACATGCAGGACTGGATCACAGCCATGTATGATGGGCCCACGGCTCATGTCATAGTAAACGGGGCACTGACGGACGAATTTCCGATACACAACGGCACCCGTCAGGGTTGCCCAATTTCCCCACTGCTCTTCGTCCTTGCCCTTGAACCCTTTATGATAGCCATCAGGGAACACCACGACATAACGGGCATACACACAAGAGACACACATCACAAGGTGGCCGCCTACGCGGATGACCTCCTCTTTTACGTCACGAAACCGGAGATCTCTCTCCCCAACATTCTGCAAGCCTTCAAGACATTCGGACACATTTCCAACCTCAAAATAAACTACTCCAAATCCCATATACTGAATGTAGACTTACCTGACAACAGAACTACCCCCATCCGCCCTAGCTTCCCATTCCAATGGGCAGAACACAAAATATGTTACCTAGGTACATGGCTAACTAGACAGAAAGAAGACATATACAGAGAAAACTTCACCCCTATGCTGAACACTTTCAAAAGGGAACTAGCCGAGTGGTCCCACCCACATATATCGTGGCTGGGAAGGGTTCAGGTAATTAAAATGAACCTTCTCCCACGATTACTCTACTTATTCCAGACACTCCCTATAACAATCCCTAAAAGATTTTTCACTGCCTTACGCACGCTGACTAGCGCATATATATGGAACGGGAAAAGACCATGTCTCAAGTACCAGACCCTCACTCTACCTAAGGAGAGGGGGGGGTTGGCCATCCCCGACTTCTATCTATATTACACGGCAGGACACCTACGGAGGGTCCTAGGCTGGACCAAGACTAACGTCCTCAAACAATGGAAAACGGTGGAAGAGACGGAGACAGCAGGGCCGGTGTCGACCCTACCATGGTGCTCCGGAGGGGGCCTGGGCCGGGGATGCTCCTCTTTGGCACAACATACCCTACGGGTATGGCATAGAGCGTCCCGGGTACATGGCCTCACCCGACACCCCTCACCCTTACTGCCACTCGTCCATGACCGGGACTTCCCACCTGGGCTGGATCCGAAGGCCTTCAGAGACCTCATCCACAACCCAATCCCCAGACTACACCACATACACACGCATAACGGACGGAAGACACTCACGCAACTGACGGAATGTACACACCCCACATTCATGCAAACCTTCAAATACAAACAACTTTCGAACTACATTGACTCACTGCCCGGAAGACAGAACTACGCTAGGGAACCGACCACCTTCGAGGATTACTGTATCCAACCAGACCCCCTTCCCCACAGCATTTCTATCCTGTACTCACTGCTACAGAGAGAGACCCCCACAGAGACTCCTGCCTTTAAGGGAACATGGGAAACGATCCTGGGGAGGACATTTACAGAGACAGAATGGGACAAAATTTGCTATCTAACACACCACTGCTCCACCTTTTCAAAGACGCAAGAGACGGCATTTAAACTATTGAGCCACTGGTACCGCACCCCACACAGACTACATGCCATAGACCCCTCACACTCCGACCTGTGTTGGAGATGTGGAGAGGCTACAGGCACCACACTACATCTATGGTGGGACTGTCGTAAGATTACACCATTCTGGAAGTCTATTCACGATATCTTGTCGAGGCTGTCAGATGCACCACCACCGCTGGATCCAGCGGCGATGCTGTTACACCACACGACAATACCCAGATCTAGATATAAAAAATCCCTGACCATTAGGATCCTCAACGTAGCAAAGCAGATCATCCCTCAATATTGGAGACAGGACAGACCCCCCCCCCCCCTAAGAGCCTGGTTCAACCAAATGGAGGACCTCAGGGCTATAGAAGAACTCCACTCAGGGGCCACTAATACCACTGTGAAATATATGGAGACCTGGACACACTGGATTGTATCCACCATGCAGACAGACTTCACCACTCACCTGGAAGCAGGAGACTCACACGACGGGACGGACTGACCCCGCCACCCCACCTACCCAACCTACCATAGTGCCCATACCCCCTCCCCCTTTAGGATCCCCCCCTACCCCCCATTTCCCCCCCCTCTAGCATCTCCCACATCCCCCATTAAGGTCGTAGGCAAATGCCCCGACAGCACGGAGACACGTATGATTACTGTACGAAGGCTCAGGCAGCCACGTAGACGCATAATGCTCACCTACGGTGACTTAGAGATGTTTGGCACACTTGGTTACCCAACCCCCTCATCCAATGAACCGCAGCTACATCCATTTTGAATCTAAGCACCATGACAATTACCAGTGGCAACCTCATATGTAGTTAAACCCAGAGGGACACACGAATGTTTTATCAAAAGCCTAACCAAGGTTCACATCTCCTAGGACCTGCGTGTCCACCACTGTTGGGGGCCTGCGTGCTCCAATTCCAACCTATATTTTATAGCACATGTTGTGCTTTGTTTCTGCCAATCTTAAAGAGACCTGCGAGTCTCGACTTGAATGTTGAATATGTTACAGCTATTGAGACCTGAGAGTCTCACATTGAATATAAAAATTACAATAAAAATATATTTACAAAAAAAAAAAAGAAATAATAACTTTGATGCAGGGGTCGACTAAACATAATATGGCCATATAATGTCACTAAGTCCTTGTGCTTCTGTTTTGTGTTTGTACGCTCATCACTATTTGAGGATTCATGTATATGTACATAATTTTTTATTAGAAAGACACCACAACAAGAAGAATTAGCAGTAAACCAATCAATCGGATGTTGTTGTGGTATGGTCCAGAGATGCTCTCAATAGTGTTAGTCAGTAAAATGAATACAGTTTTGCTCTGCCTCTTCCCATTGAGTGAGGAGCTGTGAAGCCATACATGTGGTTGATATTGTTCCTCTGCCATTGTATATATTATCTTATTATCTTACCATTTAAAATGCGGCTAGCAGCAGGAGCAAAGCATGAGCCTCACTCAGCTCACCTATGAGGAGAGTAAGGAGATACTGGTTTTCTCATATGTTCAATCTGTCTTGGCAATTAAAAGAATGTCTTAATAGCAAATTAAGAATTTTGGTGAAAGATAGGAGCTTTATTTTACCAGTGTTGTGGTGAGACCCAGAATATCAGTGGTGGGAACACATGAAGCAACAGGTGAAATAGAAATGTGTCACTCACCTGTCTACCTACCTGAGATGCACACTCATGTGAGTTTTAATGAATAGGAAACATGCTTAAGAGATAACCATTTCTGGCTTTATCTTAGGGCTTCAACAGGCAAACCTCCCTGGGAGCCACGTTCACCAAAACTGCAGATGTTGTGGATTGCAGGTGGAGTCAGTAGTACCCAGCTGGAAATGGTTACCAAAGGTAATGGTTGTAATTTTAAAGGTAAGTATGCTGATCTCTAATTATTTTCCATTTATTTATTTGCATATATTTAATGCATTATATGTTTAATCCATGAATTAAATCCAGGATCAATTCCTACATATCTTGTCCCTTTAATATTCTAACATTGCATAATTATGTATTTTTAATTAATATCCATAACATGTAAATGGATATCAATAATTTATTAGGACACATATTTCTGGTAATTATTTTTTATCACACAGTTATACTCAAACACAGTTTTTTTTTATTGCTATGCTAAACTGATGAATTAATATTATGTTTGATTGTATGGAATGAATACATTTAGAACATCAAACCCATTTGTTTAACGTGGTGTAAAGGAAAAATGAAAACAAGTCGCTTCAGTGAGCCTTGATTCACTGTCTCTAATGCAGAACTAAAAATTGCTTTAAGTCACTTGGAAAAAACAAAAAGCCAGTCTGGTGCCTTGGAGCCGATCCTGGAAATAATGATGTCATAGTCAAGTTGCCTTCCTTCTGCTTGCTTTTAAAAAAAGAATGAAATAAGGGAATGCCAAGTTTTACTTTAGAAAGCATGTCTTTCAAATCTGTGTATACTAAATGAAGAAAAACATCTATTTACTTTGTTTTTTTCTATAGCCGGTTTCTGTATGAGTTTCTGTAATGTGCTCTACTTCTTCCATACAGTGGCGTACACACAACCCATGGGGCCCTGGTGCGAAAACTGATCCGTGGGCCCCCCCCCGCGCGCGCGCTTACTCTGCGCAGGCTGGGGCCGCAACACATGGCGGCGGGCACCTGGTCGCAGGGCTGCGACCCCGGTATGTACGCCAGTGCATGCATAAACACATACACTTAAAGGACCACTACAGACACCCAGATCACATCAGCTCAATGAAGTGGTCTGGGTGCCAGGTCTCTCTAGTTTTCACCCTGCAGCTGAAAACATAGCAGTTTCAGAGAAACTGCTATGTTTCACTGAGGGTTAATCCAGCCTCTAGTGGCTGTCTCATTGACAGCCGTTAGAGGATTTTCTGCGATTCTCACTGTGAAAATCACAGTGAGAAGACGCTGAACGTCCATAGGAAAGCATTGAGTAATGCTTTACTATGGGCGGTTTGAATGCACGCGTGGCTCTTGCCACGCATGCGCATTCGAAGCTGAGAGGCGGAGAGATCCCCAGCGCTAAGGGAGTCCGGCGCTGGAGAAAGAAAGGTAAGTGCTTAAGACACACGCACACATTAACTGACAGACACACACTCAGTGACAGACATACATACTCACTAACAGACGCACACAGACACACACTCTAACTCTAACACACACACTCTAATACTAACACACACACACTCTAACACTAACACACACACACACACACACACACTCTAACACTAACACACACACACTCACTAACACACACACAGACACACACTAACACACACTCACTAACATACACTAACACACACACACTAACATACACTAACACACACACTAACATACACTCACACACACACACTCTAACATACACACACTAACATACACTCACACACACACTAACACACACACTAACATACACTCACACACACACACACTAACATACACTCACTAACATACACTAACACACACTCACTAACATACACTAAGATACACTCACACTAACACTCACTAACATACACTCACACACACACTAACACACACTCACTAACATACACTAACACACACTCACACTAACACACACTCACTAACATACACTAACACACACTCACTAACATACACTAGGATACACTCACACTAACACACACTCACTAACATACACTCACACACACACACACTAACACACACTCACTAACATACACTCACACACACTCACTAACATACACATGTTTTTTTTGTTTGTTTTTTTTATTTAATCCCCCCAGCCTCCTTACCTGTGGGAGAGCTGAGGGGATTCCCTGGGGTCCAGTGGTGTCACCCGGCCGGCCGGCTGGTCCTGCAGGCGCGCGAGGGAGCACTCTCCCCTGGGTGCTCCCTCTTCAGCTCCCTCCCGCGCCGCGTACTGATACCGGAGCCGGAAGATGACGTCATCTTCCGGCTCCGGAATCAGTACGCGGTGCGCGAGGGAGCTGAAGAGGGAGCACCCAGGGGAGAGTGCTCCCTCGCGCGCCCGCCAGCCTGGTGACAGCAGGGCCAGCCTCGGGGGGCCCTGAGGTGGCCGGCTCTTGGGCCCCCCAGGAGAAGAGGATGGCCCAGTGGGTACATACCTGGGTCGCAGGGCGGCCGGGCCCCCTGGTGGGCCAGGCCCGGTCGCAGCCGCGACCCCTGCGACCCCTGTATGTACGCCACTGCTTCCATACAAGCGTATCTCTCATACTGGAGGTTTAAAATCCAAGACATAATGGTAGATTTAATTCCAACCTTTAAAGGAACGCACTATAACCACTACAATGCCCTGGTACCCTATCAATGTAAGGAGTCAAGTCAATTGACCATTGTAATGGTTTGACTTCTTATCTGAGGTCTTCCAGGCTCTCTGCTGGAAGCGTTCTTTACAGAGCTATGCCTGGCAGTTCTAAAGCGTTATCAGCTGATGCTCTGAGCCAATTTGCTGGCCTAGCACTGTAGGGCTTAGATCAAGAGAACTAGACTCCTAAGCAGTTTGACGACTACATAGGGGGAAAAGGGTGGGAAGGGGGGCACCAAGACAATCCAGGGCACTCCTGCTGTAGTGGCTACGGCGCTTGGAGTCTTCCATTAAAAGACCACTACAGGCACCATATCATTTAAATGAAGTTGTAATGGTGCAAGGAGGTCCAGAGTGCTGACTTACCTTGAGGGCTTAATCCCCAACTTTGGAAGATGGTGCATGGTCACTCTTCCCAGCTACATTCTTTGTTGGTCCAAGTTGTGTTCCACTAATAGGCTGAGAAAAGCTCACTCCCCATTCAGAACACTGAGTGAAAAAGAAAAATGCATTTTCACTCACTTTTCTTTAAGGGGTGCTAGTGATAGGCCAAGAACATCAGCTCACACTCCCAACCTATTAGTAGAGCATGGTTCTAGGCCTCCTGAGTGAAAAAAGGAAAGAGGTTATGATATCTCCGTTGACCTAAAAGGAAACAGATGTGGTCTGTAGTCATAGAGGATAGGCAGTCAATGACATAGTTTATCAGACTGGGAGAAAGATTAGGCGAGGAGAGGTATCATCAGTATCTGGGTATCATCAGCATCCAGGTGATATTGAAAGCTGATTAAAAAATTATATTAAGTGACCATAAGAGGTAGTGTAAATTAAGAAGAGAATGGCAATAGATGTATAAGTGTTATAATGCGTATATTTGTATACTTTTTGTGTTTTTCTTATTCAATTAGCTGTTTAAGACACCTATGAGTTATTCCTTTAATAGTTTAAAATTTTAAAAAGTGTGAAGTATATGGTGGGGCGCTTAGAAAATTTGACTCTTAATAAAAAAAATTGAAACAAAAAAAAATGTGTGGCTATTAATAATTGGATCTACCATTTATCTGCAGCCAAACCCTAAAGTTATTCGAAATATAAGTATTGTGGGTCCATAGACCCTCAAGCAAGTAAAAAAAAAATCTAGATATGTCCTCTCTTGAAAAACTACTGTTGCTGCCTCACAGATCAGTGTTTGTTATCAAGAGGAACTACGTTAATTAACTATAATTAACTAATTAACTATAACTTCTTATTTTGGCATTCACAGAATGTCCCTTCTATTACCTGAGGAAGTAGATTCTAAGTTGGATCGGATAAGTAAAGCTGACCACACTAGATGATTATCAATACTCATTGATGACTGACGTGTAGAAAACTGTCAAGAAACAGTAATTTTGGAATGGAGATGTTATGTGTCCAGTAATGGTGATGAATTAAAGGAGTAAAAAAACATAAATATTTGATTTATGGGTAGGAGAAATAATCTGAATACAATATAAATCAGAATACATACTGAGATCCCCACATATATATAAGCTGTGCCATAGGGCACTGAGCAGTGATATTACAGCAGTCAGCGAGTGTATCCTTACCATACGGAGGATGACTGTATATTGCACACAATAAATACTCTGTAATAAATTCTCAAATACTCTGAAATGCCTACAATGTATTTTATATCTTTACTTTCAGACCAATTATCGAACCAGACAGCTCGAGCTCGGTGAATTAGTATCAAATACATATTTTATTTTTTATTTTTTTTATATAGTGATCACATATGCTTTATGTGATCCATTAGTTTGGCACCAAAAAAAAAACAAAAAAACAAAGATCTAAACTAATAGCCTGTTTTTTTGGTAGATTTATATTTAAAACCCCTTCAGCTACTTGCTCTAATCCAGTGCCGGGCTCCCTCGGTGATGGTGACCTCTCCTCCCCCGCCGACGTCAGCTCCTGAGTGGAACGGAATGCGCATGCGCGGCGAGAGCCACGCGCGCATTCAAACAGTCCATAGGAAAGCATTTCTCAATGCTTTCCTATGGACGTTCTGCACATAGAGGCTGGATTAACCCCTAATGTAAACATAGCAGTTTCTCGGAAAGTGCTATGTTTACATCTTGTAACGGCTACCCCAGTGGAGAGGGGGTATCAGCCGTTGGAGACGTCATTTTTCCCGGCAAGATGCTGTGCTGCTGTAATGGAGTAGCCTTCTTTCTATCAGCTGAATCCAAGTAGAGAGAGAGAGAGAGAGAGCTCTTAAAAGAGCTAGTGATTAGCTGAGCAGGTTCCCTTTCAATAACGAGACAAAGCTACATTTTGAAGGGTAAAGTAGAACTGAGGTTTAATGATAGGTACTCTCCTTTTATGCAGTGCTCCTATGCAAGGGAGACACCCACAACCAATTAGACGTTAACCAATCAAACAATGGTTACAACCCACAGATTCCCTCCCCTCTGCTTGGGAGATAATGGAGTTTCTTACTGTATCTACTCAATTATCTCCAAGCTAAAACTTGTACTTTTTATGCATTTTTATAACTTTCAGATTTTCATCACACAGGAATAAAATTTATATTTTTATGAACAACACAACTTGGGGAAAAACATATTCAAAATTCGTACAAATTCGTTCAGGGGTTCCAGAAATATTAAAAAGTCTCTTTGGACCGACTGCACGCCTGTTTGCATGCCCAAAACAGTTCCACAGATTCAGGCTGTGCGTTTGGTCTATTTCTGCCCTGAAAAATAACAAAGTCCCATCCGAAGGCGGCGTTCGAATCGTCAAACGCACTTCGACTTCTGCCGAAGTGTCGAAGTGAAACCGGGGTTGCGTTTCAGCGGTGTTCAATTGTCTAATGGAGGTCTATTTTACACCAGAATGACAAAGTCCCATTCGAACGTGCGTTCGAATCTTCGAATGGGACTTAGTCTCCAGCCGCAGTGTCGAAGAGTAGGGGAAGGTACAGGTCAGCGGTGTTCGTTCAAATGTGTGGCCGATTTCCTTTCCAGGGATTTGACGGCACACACCGCTGACCGCGTTCGACTGGATTAAAATGGCCGCCGCCACGCGTTCGATTGTCTAATGGCGGCCACTTCGACTACTTCGGCTGTATCCGAAGTGCCATATCAAATGTACCAGTCCTTTGTACAAAACAGTTAAAGGGCCAGACATAGTCTTTGTTCTTTACGTACAGGCAATGTGGATGGTGGCAAAACAAACAAAAGGTAGAGGTTCCCAGGCAACATGGTAGGGGGTTGTTACACATCTGAAGGATTAAACCATGGGAGTCCTGGCACCCAGACCACTTCATTGAGCTGAAGTGGTCTGGGTGACTATAGTGTCCCTTTAAATTGAGACCTGCTAATAAATTATGGTAATGGTATGAACCATTAAACATTTGTAATTTTTTAATATTTTTGTTTGCAAACATGCTCTGTAATCTGAGATCTAGATATGACTGAAATGTATCTGCCAGTATGGGTCCACCTGTTATTTTAAGTGGGTGCATTGTATACATACTCCATTTAATACCCAGCAGACTGTTATGAAATATGTAGAACAGCTCAAAGCTTCCTAAAGAAAGCTTTTCAGTGCATTTGACATGAGTAGTGTTCATGTAAAAAAAAAAAAAACAAAGTACCAACAGGCTCATTAACTTGTGCAAGTAGCTTCATCCAGGTTTGTTCATGAATTAACCTACACTAGACTAGACTCGACCAGTATGCTGGGAGCTATAAGAGAGCTTTAAGTTGAGGTTTATGGAATGTGCTGCAATTTTTTCTCCTATCCTATTGCACACAGCCAGATGAACGTAGAAACACGTTTTATTGTGTAGTTTTCCATTGATTATTTGACTGAGAACAGGTGTGTGTATATATATATATATATATATATATATATATATATATATATATAGTGCTTAGGAATATGCATTCAATTTAAAGGATATCTTCATAGAGAAAACTTTCGATTATGCACCGGTCATCCACAACATTAAACCACTGACAGGTGAAGTGAATAACATTGATTATGTCATACAATGGCACCAGTCAAGAGGTGGGGTATATAAGGCTAAGAGACACATAAGGGGTTTGGAGGGTTAAGAGAGACACAAAAACTGGATGGTGTTAGGATAGTCTCACAACAGTGTAACTAGGTTAGAAGATACATAAGTGGGTAAAGGGGATTAAGGGTTCACATAGAGGGGTGAGAGGTTTTAGGAGAAACATGCAAAATGGGGGCTGTAGATACACACAAGTGGTGACAGCGTTGCAGATAAACACAAAGGAGGGTGGAGAGACACATATAAATTTTAAATTTCTAGGGTGGCGCCAGTGACGTATTTGTCGCAAGGCAAACAAGGAATTTGCCTTAATCCCCTTTACCCACTTATGTATCTTCTAACCTACTTACACTGTTGTGAGACTATCCTAACACCATCCAGTTTTTGTGTCACTCTTAACCCTCCAAACCCCTTATGTGTCTCTTAGCTCCGTATGCGTTTCTCAAGCTGTCTTTTACCGATTTATTGACTCTTAGTCTGTTACCCCACTCCTCCCTCTACTGCATGGTCTGATAGGGAACTTAGAGAAGTATGACTGAATGTCAAATCCCCGTTACCTCCACTTTTTCGTCCCCTCTCACTAAACCTATCCTGTCCACTCATCTACCTTTCTGTACTCAACACTCTTATCAAAGTCTCCTTCTTGAGTCCATTGGAAAACAGTCATATCTCTGGAACTCGTGATCTTTGAGTCTCCCTTGAAACCTTCAAATGTTCCTTTAAAATAATTTTCTTTAAAGAAGTCTTCTACTATCCCAGACCTCCTAGCTTAATAATATTCTCAATATAGGCAGAACAATTTGTATAATGTTAGCTAGCGACAGATCAGGTCTCACCTGTCCCTTTTTGTTTTAGGTTATCAATTTGATTGGGATGTTTTGTTCAGAATCCTGATGTTGCAAGCACAATTCATTGTAAATGCAGTTTATTCTGGTCTCCTTTGCATGAAGAATTTTAAAGGTTTGACCTTTCCTTATAGGAGAGAAAATTTTGTGCATCTAGGGTTCTGAATGCAGTGCTAAGCTGTAGGCCAATTTAAGGCATAGCTGAGGTTAATTTTCCAATTAGTCACTATCTTGAACTTGGTAATTTTATGTCGACACACACATTGGCATTTATCTTATAACAATAGCCAAAGAATTATTGTTGGCTTGTATTTTTCATGGACATACTGTAGTCATTTAGTTTTCTGCAACATGTAATGTTTCAAATGTCAGATGACTTCACTGCCCAGCAATTTTCCAACAGTAAGGAATTTGAATTATAGAGACTGATACTGTAATTAGCCGGAGTCTGTTCGACCGCACTAATTCTTTTTTAATAAATGTGTATAAAACGCAGCACATGGAAATGTTTCTGCAACACAACAATTTTAGATTTTTTTGAAAAACAAATACATATGAACTTAATTTTACGGTAATAGTTGAAAGTAAAAAAAAAAAGGGTGTTGTAATTATCTAATTTTGGTTTCCTATTAATTTACTTTTTATGACCATAAAAAAACAGTATGTATTGAGAAGAAGTCATTCTATATTTAAAGACACAAATAAAATAGACTATATTCAGAAACTGACTCCTCACTTTTATTCATTTTTAAATAATACAAAAAAAAAATTAAATAAAAAGAAAGAAAACCTAAGAATCCTCAGGCAAGAACTACAGCAGGCAGATGCTTTCTAGACCACAAAGGTGGTCCCATAAGCCCCTTCCCAGGAAAGCTTTAATAGCTATTTGTTAAAGACATCAATAGTTCTACCTATCTCACAGGGTCAACAAACACATGCTCTAGAAGTTGATAGTCTGGATTCTGTGGCTGCTACCAGTCTGTTCACATTCTAGCTCACAGTTTTGTGAATTGGGCGTTTTGTTCCACTGGCAGAACCTGTATTGGGCTGCAGAGCTGGAGAGAGAACAAAGATGTTTAAATTAAATGGGCACTTTGCACACCCTACTTGCTCAAGTGGAACAGACCTTGGATGGCAAAGGAGAACTTCAAATTATTCATTTGATGATACTGATCCGGAGGGAAATCTTATAGCTGCAGTTATAAGGCACCCCGAGCAGTGAGACAGGGACATAATTACTCCTTGCACCTTAGCTTTTTCAATGCTATGGTGGTTTAAGTGACAATTTAAGCTTTATTTTTCAAACCGAACCAATATTATCATTGAACCAATATAGGTACATATCATAAAAAAGCTGAGGAACCGGGGATTATTTGTTAATTTAATTGACATTTGCTAAAAAGTGCAATCATCTATGGTGCTTTAAAATGCTTATCAATTCTTAATAGGTAATGGGATACAGATATTAAAATACTTGTAGAATATGAAACACTTTTATACAAAGTTCTAAGCAAGATAAGCCTTTTTCTTACAAACTACAGTCAATGGTAAGAAATAGGATATATGTAGCTATATATAAACAGGATAAAATGTAGCTTGGGAGAAAATGAAGTTCTGGATCGAGATCCCAGGGGCAAGAAAATACTGTTACTGTCAGTGTAGGTGTCAGTGTGATGGTTAGGAGAGCTGTTTTTAGACAGACATAGCTTCATGGAGAAGCAAGAGTGGGCGAGTGTTAGGAAGCAGATAGGAGTGGGGGGAAGAGAGGCCTTGATTTCATATGATTTCCAAATTATTCAATACTGTTAGAAAAACTTTACCTTTATATCATCTACAGAAGCCACAACTAATGTCTCTGGGCATTTTTGTAAATAAATCATTTTGAATATTTTCTACCATTATTGGACCATTTGGACAGCTTATTAAATCAAGGCAATAATAATACTAGGTTAAATCATTTTGGAAAAAGTACACTGAGGGGTAGACCTGGACAGAAATGGAGGTCATGTCTTCCAGAAACACCCTATAATATCCAAGAAATAAAGAAGTTATAATATTTTTCCTGATTACTTTTTTTTTTTACTTTTCACTAAAAAATACTGTGCTTAACACTAACACTCAAAGGGGTTGACATATGAAAGGGTTACAATCGGAAAATTGGCACCAGTCACAAAGCAGCAATAACCATGAAAAACAATGGAAAACTTGAGATGAATCCATTGATATCTGTGAAGAGAGATTCACTCCAAGAACTTTGACTCACTTTTTATATATGCATAATTATAAATCACCCCATTGGGTGAATCCATTGATTAATGCTCCTGTCACACAGGAAAAAAAAGTAAAAATATTTAGCCATGCACTCCTTAAGTTCTTCTAAACCTTAAGTCCAAGTCCCACCTAACAATAAGTCCTCTTATCCCTGAACACTCCCTAAGCCCCTAAGCGTGACTAACCCTACATTTACTACAGGGGTGTCAGGATTACTGTTTGATCCAGCACGTAGAACTGTATAGCACGGATGACAAATAAGTAACGTATTACCGGTCCTTAGAATGGCCGGATTTAACGTACATAGCATAGTCAAAATACTAGCCGAGGTCAGGGAACACAGAAAGGGATGCAGCGATGAGGAAAGTCAGGAGTCAGGATACCAGAATATAGAGAAGTCAAAAAACAAAGCCGAAGTCAAAAACCAGGTAGAAAACTAATAACAGGAACGCGCTCTCGGACAACCACAAGGGAAACCACAACAGGGCACTGAGCAGGATGAGAACTGGGCCTAAATATCCCTCCTTTAGTTCTGACGACCTAAATGACCTTTGACCCCAAAGTCAGTTACCAGGTTTCATTTGCATAATTTCTGCTCAGCATTAACCCTTCTGTGGATTAGGTTTCTGCTCGGCACAACTTTTCCTGTGTGGACCGTAAATGTCATTAACCACTTTTCTATAAGCGGATGAATACGTGACACCAGGTTTCATTTTCACAATTGCTGCTCAGCATTAACCCTTCTGTGGATTAGGTTGCTGCTCGGCACAACTTTTCCTGTGTGGACAGTAAATGTCATTAACCACATTTCTATAAGCGGATGAATACGTGACATTACCCCCCACCTGAAGAACGCCCACCGGGTGGACAGGACCAGGCTTGAGAGGAAATTTAACGTGAAAAGCGCGGTTCTTACGGCCCGCATGCAGGTCAGGAGCCGAAACCCAAGAACGATCAGCAGGACCGTAACCTTTCCAAACAACCAAGTACTGTAAAGTGCCCAGAGAAAACCTAGAATCCACGATAGAAGATACCTCATATTCCTCCTGACCACCCACCACCACCGGAGGGGGAGGAACACAAGGAACAGTATATCGATTGCAGACAAGAGGTTTGAGTAAGGACCCATGAAAAGTGTTGGGAATCCCTAAAGATGCAGGAAGAGTGAGAGAGTAAGACACTGGATTGATCCTACGAAGTACTCTATAGGGACCAAGGAATCTGGGGGTAAACTTCATGCTAGGGACCTTAAGCTTGATGTTGCGAGATGACAACCAAACCCGATCCCCCACTTGGTACACCAGGTTTGCACTCCTACGCTTATCAGCAAAATGTTTGAAGCGTTCAGCAGCAGCCCCTAGAGCAGTTTGAACCTTAACCCAGGTATCCCGAATGGAGGCCAGATGCTCATCCAGAGCAGGAATGGCAGTATCAGAAAATACCGCAGGGAGAACCGTAGGATGCCTACCATTATTGACAAAAAATGGACTATGCCCAGAGGAGTCATGAACAGCATTGTTTCTAGCGAACTTGGCACACGGGAGTAGTTCAGACCAATTGTCCTGTGTGCCATTAAGAAAACAATGCAAATAAACTTCTAATGACTGGTAAGCCCTCTCAGCTGTGCCATTGGTCTGTGGGTGGTAGGAGGAGAAGGAGAGATCAATCCCCAATTGTTTACTGAATGCCCTCCAGAACCTGGACACAAACTGAGAGCCCCTATCAGACACAATATTGAGAGGGATGCCATGCAAACGGACAATTTCACGTATGAAAAGTAGTACCAATTCTTGCAAAGATGGCAACTTCTTGAGAGGAATGAAGTGAGCCATCTTAGAAAATCGGTCTACAACCATGAGAATAGTAGTGAACCCAGCAGAGCTAGGAAGCTCAACAATAAAGTCCATGGATAAGTGGGACCATGGAATCTCAGGAAGAGGCCACAAGGATGTGCATGAGTCACCTTAGAAACTGCACACACAGAACATGCCTGCACATACTCCTTTACATCTTTCCTGAGTGAATCCCACCAAAATGATCCAGTGATCGCGGCAGTGGACTTATTGATGCCCAGGTGTCCAGCAGTTATATTGTCATGGAACACTTTCATGATTTTAACCCTTTCACATAGGGGAATGAACAGTTTATCACACGGTTTACCACTGGGCGCCTGAGGCTGGGCCTCCAGTATGGTGCCAAGCATTGGAGAAGACAGTAGTAGCAATAATACACTCTGGTGGAATAAAAGGAGATGTCACCTGTTCCGGAGCTGACTCATTATCAAATTGCCTGGACAAGGCATCAGCCTTGGTATTTTTAGAACCAGGTCTATAAGTAATGAGAAAGTTAAAACGTGAAAGGAACAGTGACCATCTAGCATGTCTGGAAGACAAACGTTTGGCATCCCCTAAATACGCCAGATTTTTGTGGTCGGTTATGATCAACAGGGGGTCCTTGGAAGCCTCCAAAAGATGTCACCACTACTTGAGGGCAAGAATAATGGCCAACAGTTCTCTATTGACAATATCGTAGTTGCGCTCAGCAGGAGACATCTTTCTGGAGAAGTAGCCACAAGGATGCAATGGTGTTCCCTGGCTTTCTCTCTGAGAGAGAACAGCCCCTACCCCTGTCTCGGATGCATCAACCTCCAATATAAAAGGTTTACTGGTGTCGGGATGTTTTAGTATGTCCGCAGAGGCAAATCTTTGTTTAAGAGTCTCAAAAGCATTCACAGCCTCTTTGGACCATACCGTGCTACTAACCCCTTTGCGAGTCATATTAGTGATGGGGGCTATTACAGAAGAAAATCCCTTGATGAATCTTCTGTAATAGTTGGCAAAACCAATAAACCTTTGAATGGCTTTTAAACCAGAGGGTAATGGCCAGTGTAGTACAGCCTCTAGTTTTTTAGGATCCATTTGAAATCCCGATGCAGAGATGTTGTAACCCAAAAAGTGGACTTCAGGCTGGTCAAATATGCACTTTTCTAATTTACAATAAAGTTTATTTTTCAACAACGTCTGCAGAACCTGTTTCACATGGGAGTGGTGAGTTTGAAGATCAGGGGAATAAACCAAAATATCGTCCAAAGAAACCTAGACAAATGAGTAAATGAATTCCCTGAGTACATCATTTATAAAGTCTTGGAATACGGCCGGGGCGTTGCATAAACCAAATGGCCTTACCAGATATTCATAGTGTCCACTACGGGTATTAAATGCCGTCTTCCACTCATGATTCTCTTTAATTCTAACCAAATTGTAAGCGCTCCTAAGGTCAAGCTTAGTAAATACTTTAGCTCCCTGAAGTCTATCGAACAATTCGGAAATGAGTGGGATAGGGTATGCATTTTTTACAGTGATTTTATTAAGTGCCCTGTAGTGTATACAAGGGCGTAACTCTCAACAAAAAAGAATCCTGCACCAACTGGTGAGAATGACTTTCTTATGTGCCCTTTGCTCAAGGATTATTTGATGTACCGTATATACTCGAGTATAAGCCGAGTTTTTCAGCACATTTTTTGTGCTGAAAAACCCCAACTCGGCTTATACTCGAGTCAGAGTCTGTATTATGGCAATTTGCATTGCCATAATACAGACTGGGGGGAGAGGGGTGCTGGCAGAGCTGTACTTACCTTTCCTGCAGCTCCTGTCAGCTCTCCCCTCCTCCGCGCCGTCCGTTCAGCACCTCGGTCAGCTCCCAGTGTAAGTCTCGCGAGAGCCGCGGCAGAGGGAGCTGCACAGACCGCGCGGAGGAGGAGAGAGCTGACAGGAGCTGCAGGAAAGGTAAGTACAGCTCTGCCAGCTCCTCTCTCCCCCCACTGAACTACCAATGACACTGGACCACCAGGGAAGGAGCCCCCCTCCCTGGCCAGCTAGCAAGCAGGGAGGGGGGACGAAAAAAAAAGATAATTAAAAAAAAAAAAGAATAATAATTAAATAATAAATAATAATACTAAAAAAAAAAATAATATAATAAAAATAAAAAAAATTATAATTAATAATATATCAAATGCCCACCCCCACCCCCACCAACACATACACAAACACACACTGCATCACACACTCACACTGCACTCATACACACACTGCACTCATACACACGCACTCATACACACTGCACTCATACACACTGCACTCATACACACTGCACTCATACACACTGCACTCATAATATACACACACTGGAAATAAATATTCAATTAATATATACGCACACACACTGCACTCATACACACACACACTGCACTCACACTGCACTCATACACACACACACACTGCACTCATACACGCACACTGCACTCATACACGCACACTGCACTCATACACGCACTACACTCATACACGCACTACACTCATACACGCACTACACTCATACACACTGCACTCATACACACACACTGCATTCATTATATACACACACTGAAAATAAATATTCAATTAATATATACGCACACACACTGCACTCATACACACACACACTGCACTCACACACACACACTGCACTCACACACTGCACTCACACACTGCACTCACACACTGCACTCATACACTGCACTCATACACACACACACTGCACTCACGCACTGCACTCATACACGCACTGCACTCATCCGCACACTGCACTCATACGCACACTGTAAATAAATATTCAATTAATATAATTTTTTGAGGATCTAATTTTATTTAGAAATTTACCAGTAGCTGCTGCATTTCCCACCATAGTCTTATACTCGAGTCAATACGTTTTCCCAGTTTTTTGGGGTAAAATTAGGGGCCTCGGCTTATATTCGGGTCGGCTTATACTCGAGTATATACGGTATTCCTCCATTATTTTACTCTCCTGGGGAGATAAGGCATAAACTGCCCCCTTAGGTGGCATAGCGTCTGGAAACAGGTTAATGGCACAGTCATATGTGGGGAGGCAATACATCAGATTGAGCCTTGTTAAACACCTCTTGAAGTTCTCGGTATTGTATGGGAACTCCAGGAGTTTGGGGAGTGGTAGTGGGAAGGTCAATAGTATCCAATCTCTTTAGTACTGGTTTTATACATCTCCCCATACACTCTTTACCCCATTCTGATATCTCCCCATTAGCCCAGTCAATATAGGGATTGTGCTTACTCAGCTACGGAAACCCTAATATGATAGGACATGATGGAGAAGTAATAACCTGAAACGTCATCTCCTCCTTATGGGAGGCCCCAATGGAGATCGTAATAGGGACAGTTTTGTGGGTTATAAGCGGTTGTGTGAGTGGTCTACCATCAATAGCCTCTACAGCTAGCGGTGTAGGTCTCTCCCTGACCGGTATCTCATTACCCCTAATAAACTGGACATCAATAAAATTTCCAGCAGCACCTGAGTCCATTAGGGCACTGCAAGAAAACTTCTTGTTATCAAGGGAAATAGATACCTCAAGGAGGAATCTACTTTTGTTTTTGTTAGAGGACAACTCCATCACACCTAAGATCTGTCCCCTTAAGGTTCTTAGATGCGGAAGTTTTCCGGACGCACTGGACAATTAGTTAGCATATGTCCCTTTCTACCGCAATATAGGCATAACCCCTCCCTTCTCCTATACTGTTTTTCGGCCTCCGACAGTGTAGTGACCCCCAACTGCAAAGGTTCGGGTTCAGACTGTACAGGGAGATTAGACAAAACAGGTTTAGAGAATTGAGGTGCTAGGGACATCTGGTCTTGCGGTGCTAGGGACATCTGGCCGTACGTCTGGTCTTGCTTCTGGTGACTTCTCTGAGTCTTAACCTATTGTTAGTCCAGTCTACCTCGGAAGCTAAGGTACGGAATTCAATAGCATAATCCGAGATAGACCGGTTACCTTGTCTGATGTGCATTAGGGCAGTGGAGGCATCATCCTCTCTACCCAATGGCTCAAAGGTGAGCTTGAATTCGGCAAGGAATTCCTGGTAATTATGAGCTATGCTCCGATTGCTCTCCCACAACCGATTATCCCAGGCAAGGCCTTGCCCTTTAATTGATTCATTAGATAACCAATTTTTGCTCTGTCCGTGGGGAACGACCCTGGTGAGGCCTCAAAATGGTACTCCACCTGATTAAGAAAACCCCTGCATTCCTGGATATTGCCATCAAACTGTAGGGATGGTGATAAGGAGATGCTAGGAGTCCTATTAACAGTGGGTGGAGGTACACAGGGTAGAGGTGCTATAGGAGGAGACGCTGCAGGCTGCAGATGCTGCGTTCTACCGAGAAGCGTACTGAAAGCCTGAGCGAATTGATCCATGCGGTGATCATTCTCCTCTAATTTCCTCTCGCGAACAGCTATGTGCTGACACAGTTCTACAGGATTTATGGCCATGTCGTAATGTCAGGATTACTGTTTGATCCAGCACGTAGAACTGTATAGCACGGATGACAAATAAGTAACGTATTACCGGTCCTTAGAATGGCCGGATTTAACATACATAGAATAGTCAAAATACTAGCCGAGGTCAGGGAACACAGAAAGGGACGGAGCGATGAGGAAAGACAGGAGTCAGGATACCAGAATATAGAGAAGTCAATAAACAAAGCCAAAGTAAAAAAACAGGTAGAAAACTAATAACAGGAACGTGCTCTCGGACAACCACAAGGGAAACCACAACAGGGCACTGAGCAGGATGAGAACTGGGCCTTAATACCCCTCCTTTAGTTCAGATAGGCTGTAACCGGCCTTTGACCCCAAAGTCAGTTACCAGGTTTCATTTGCATAATTTCTGCTCAGCATTAACCCTTCTGTGGATTAGGTTGCTGCTCGGCACAACTTTTCCTGTGTGGACAGTAAATGTCATTAACCACATTTCTATAAGCGGATGAATACGTGATAAGGGGTACCTTGATATACTCTGTGTCATTGCAGTATTGGGTATAGCGTTTACTTGGATCTGTCATTGTAACCAGCACTCTAATAATGCATCCAATTTTTTTACTGCATCAGAATTATAATGTTGATAAAAGGATGATAATCTTTTAAAGTCAGGTTGAAATTGGTTAATATAATCCAGGTAACCTGGGTGGCCATACATCAATAAGGCTAGAAAAACATAGCAAATATATGTTTTAATTTTAATTTGTTTAGCATACATACAAAGAATGATTTTTTTTTTAATATTTGAAAACCTTAAAATAATCTTGCAAGGTGCATTTGAGTTAACTGGGTTTCATACATGATTGGCTTCTGTTTATTTGAAGTAGAAAAGAGAATAACTAAAAATAAATTTTATCCCTGTCGGTTTTTCAAATAATGTAGCATCTGGCAAGAGATAAAACGTGGATGTCTGCTGTCAGCTCCTTCAGGTTATCACTGATTTCAACACATCTATTTATGGAGTTTTTAAGTAACCCTTGCATTACTTCTGAACATCAAATCGAAGTATTATGTCTTTTGTCCTTGCCAAAAATATTCTTGCATCAAAAAGTTCATGGAGAGTAAATCCAGAATAATAAAAGAGAATTATTTGGAACGATATATTGGGTAGTAAATATTAGTGTCAGTACAATATTAAAGAATATAATTTCTGTTTCTAAAATGGACATTGCATTCAGTTTGATAATCTGCAGTTCAATGTTCTGTATTATGAAATGTCATTTAGTGAGCATATCATGATGAGAAGAACCGCTGTTAATGGTCTGGACGAATAAATACGGCTTCTGAAGTCCAGTGGCCACCCTAGGAAGCAAGGAAAAACAAGGAGATGCAATGAAAAGACAGATTTATTTATATGCATGAGAAAATAATACACAGCTAGCTTAGATTAGATTTTGTTTTCAACAATGGTACAAATAATGCTGACAGTCTTCCTTTAAATTAGTTTTATGACATTCTTTCAAATTATATTCCCTATAAATTCCATATAAATTAGTCAAACTGTCCTCCTGGCTGAGCAAGTCCCAGGAATGTTGCTGTTTACTCTGATACAGTAACACAAAGCTCTGAGAGTTAACTATGCTAAGTAAAATAAGAGGGAGGTTTTCTCGAGTAAATATAAAACCATCTTTATGCCTTTTTCACGAAGTAATTCTGGGTATGGCACTTTGGTTGGTTGCTGAGGACAAATCTGAAGGTTTTAATATATCATGAGACACTATGGTTCGACAAAATGGAGGACCTAGGACGGCTAGAAGAACTGGCATTCATGGCCCAAGGACGCGCCCAATCTTACGCAGACATCTGGACTCACTGGCTGGTGGTCGCATATCACGCTGACTTTCGAGCCTTGCTGGCATATGGGGCGACTAGCCTGGTGGGATGGGGGGGGGGTCTCGGGCTGCGGGCCGTGTGCACTCTCCGTTTGAGAGTAAACGGAGGAGATCTTCCTGACCCAACATTCCAACACTCACCTTTGAGGGACACCCAAACATGGGGAGCCAGGCCCGGACTGGCCATCGGGCAAACCGGGCAAATGCCCTGTGGGCCGCGATGGCCACGGGCAGAGGCTGGGGAGATCCAGCCGGTCTATGCAGGGCCGGCGCTATCCGAGCGCCGGCCCCGCTGTGTTGCATGAAGGGCCGGTGGGGAGATCGAAGATCTCCCTCACCGGCCCACATGCTCTCAAATGCGGCCGCCGGCTGGGAGAGAGAGAGGGAGGGAGCCAGCCTGGAGAGGCGGACCCGGCGGAGCTCTAACTTGCAGCTCCGCCGGGTTTCTCTCGCGAGATCCGGGTCGTTGCCATGGCAACCGGCCCGGTCTCGCGAGAGTGAACTCTAGCCCGAAGGCTAGAGGTCACTTACCACGAGGACCACCAGGGATGGATGTCAGCGCCCCCCCCCTTCCAGGCTACAGGTAAGAAGGTAAGGGGGGGGGGGGATATAATGTATTTATTTTAAATAATTAAAGAAAAGCAACAACTCAATATTGGAATTTACCTGCCTCCCCCCAATACACAATCCTTGCAAACACATACATCACCCTCACCCAGCACCCTAACACTCACACAGCACCCTTACATTCACCCAGCACCCTAATATACTCACCCAGCACCCTAACATACTCACATTGCACCCATCACCCTAACATACTCACCCAGCACCCTAACATACACACCCAGCACCCAGCACCCTAACATACTCACATAGCACCCAGCACCCTAACATACTCACATAGCACCCTAACACTCACACAGCACCCTGACATACTCACACAGCACCCTGACATACTCACACAGCACCCTGACATACTCACCCAGCACCCTAACGTACTCACCCAGCACCCTAACATACTCACCCAGCACCCTAACGTACTCACCCAGCACCCTAGCTCAAACGGAACCCTAGCTCAAACGGAACCCTAGCTCAAACAGCACCCTAGCTCTCACACAGCACCCTAACACACACAGCACCCTAACACACACAGCACCCTAACACACACACATCACCTTCGCACAGCACCCTAACACATAGCACCCACACACAGCGCCCACACACACAGCGCCCTCCCACACACACACACAGCACCTTCCCACACACACACAGCACCTTCCCACACACACTATACTCCTCACAAATGCACACTACACTCCTCACACACACAGCAGCCCCCAAACAGGCTGCACCACTCACACACACACACACTCACTAGATCTCCTATATGCACTCCTTCACACACACTCGATCCCCTACACACAGACGCTGCACCACCTACACACACACTACATTTGACATACACACTCTGGATGCCCTATGCACACACTAGATTCCATTTAAGCAAACACATAGTGTCTCCATAAATGGGATACCGTGAGTATCCCAATTATGGAAACCCCTGAGACAAGTTTCAAGCAAACACAACGCAAGCATGTTATTAAATTTGCTTGCGCTGTGCAGAACAAATACAGGGCCCTTTTCTCATGCCCTGGAAGAGCATTGAACCAACATGCTCACTTTGAGATGGGGCGTGCTTGTCATTGGGGGTGACAAAACACACCCAATCTGGCCCCGCCCCCTTTTCAGTGGGCCGCTGTGAATAAAAAATGCCCGGGCTGAATTTTTTCCCCAGTCCGGCCCTGTGGGGAGCAGTAAGGGACACTCCTAATACAGGTTACTCACACAGTTAGGGAAACAACCAGGCAGATGCCTGGACATAGGCATTTTGTTGCACCTCTGCAAGTTAGGTTCACTGCAACATGGCACCACTTTAGTTCATATAAGAGCGCTACACATGTATGTCATGCTATGTAACAGGATTGCGGACTTTGAGTCCCTATTTACCAACATGTTATTTGTTTCACTCTTTGTATGTCATATTCTGGAAAAAAACGGTTTACCTGTGTACTTACGTTCACTCAGTACTTGTTTTGATACAACCACAGTGACCAATAAAAATCTTATTCACAATATATATATATATATATATGTATATAACAATGATATAAAAGCTCACTACTAAAGGAACACTATAGCGTTAGGAATACAAAACTGTGTTACTACGCTATAGTGTGCCTCTGCACCCAAATTAACGGGTAAAAAAACTGTTAAACACTTACCTGATTCAAGAGCTGAGGTCAATTGGTGCTGGTTTTGTCTCTGCCTCCCCTGATGTCAGCAATGAGGGGGGCGTAAAATGCATGTATGGCGACCACAGCACGCACATTAGGCCTTGCCCACAGGAAAGCATTAAATCAGTGCTTTCCTATGGGGCATTTGAAGATGCTGGACATTTTCATGCAAAGCGTGAGAATGTCCAGTATTGTTTCACGGAGTTAAACTCTGTGAAGATGCAGGATGGTAGTATGGCTAAATGGTTCATCCATTTTCCCAACATGGCCTCAAGGAAATAAAGAGAGCCTTAATTAGATAATCCAGATTAATACACAAAAACATATGATACCGCACTCTAGTATATTTGATACAAATCTATTATACTGAGCAAATGCTTAAAAAAAATACTAATTTTTATTCAATATATCATGTCTCAAGATGAATAATCTCTTAAAACAATGTAATTCCTACAATAAATCATATACATCCCATTCCACCATAACCACCGTAGTTATTATAAATACACTAAACATGAAATAAATATACCCCAATATAGTCCCACAATGTCAGTAGTACTAGTGCTTATTGGCACTGTTTAGTAGAGGACCCTCTATTCACTCCAAAAATATTATCACTGGTAATGGGAACAAACATAAGTCCATCCATCATCATTTTTGCAACATTTCTCTTTCTCATTTCTCTTCGGTCCCCCCCTTATTTTACTGTAGGGCCCCCACCCACCGCTCAGGGGTGGGGGCCAGGGGGGAGGACATTAGGTCCTCCCCCCCTTATTAGTATGTAGGGCCCCCACCCACCACTCAGGGGTGGGGGCTAGGGGGGAGGACATTAGGTCCCCCCCTTATTATAATTTAGGGCCCCCACCCACCGCTCAGGGGTGGGGGCCAGGGGGGAGGACATTAGGTCCGCCCCTTATACTGATTTAGGGCCCCCACCCACCGCTCAGGGGTGGGGGCCCGGGGGGAGGACAATAGGTCCCCCCATTATTTTACATTAGGGCCCCCACCCACCGCTCAGTGGTGGGAGCCAGGGGGAGGATGTTAGGTCCCCCCCTTATTCTGATTTAGGGCCCCCACCCGCCACTCAGGGGTGGGGGCCCAGGGGGAGGACAATAGGTCCCCCCATTTTTTTTACATTAGGGCCCCCACCCGTCGCTCAGGGGTGGGGGCCGAGGGGGGCAATAGGTACTTATTTTTTTACAGTGAGCAGCCACTGGCTGCTCACTGTTTTATAGACATGCCCCTACTCGCGGTATAGCGAGTAGGGGCATAATTTACTAATACTAAGTAATCTTTACTTAGTATTAGTAAATTTGTCTGAAATACCAATTTAGGTCTTTCAGCCTTTTAGTAGATAACTCCCTAATTCCCATGGCATTAGGGAGCTATCTACTTATTCATTCCTGTCATTACACTCACTGGCCAAGTAACTTACATTTTATATGAATGTATGTTACTTGATTGTTGTAAGTGTTGCAAATGCTTACAGCTGAATCCTGGCTATGTTTGTATACTTTTTATTTAAAATTGTATACAATGTAACATTCTTCTTCTTTCACTGGGTAAGTATATTAGTACTTAGGCAATACTGTGCTTCGGAACTTCGGCACTTCAACACTTAGGAACTTCGGCACTTCGACACTTCGGAAATTCGGTAATTTAGGAACTTCGGGACCTCGGCTATTCGTGACTTCGGCAATTCGGACATTGAGAAGTACCCGAATGTCCGAATTGTCCGAAATTCGTCCGAATTCCTATTCGGACCGAAACAAATTGCACATGTCTAATTTGTATATAATCCAAATTAATGTCCACTGCTACTTTTCAATAACTAAAAATCATAAATCAGGTCTGCATATCACATAAATAACTAAGTTACACAGGCTTGCACACATCAGATAACTGTCTCTACTGCAGGGTGCTCAGGGAACAAGTCTGAACCATTGATTCAAAATTGTATTCCAATTAGGGTTATTATTAAATAAACCAATGTGGACGTTGTTTTGGGAAGAATTTTATGGGTAAATCTCAACCATAAAAAGGTAAGCTTTACATTTTTTTTTATGTAAGGTCAACCTTAGCACCATCATCATTATGTACCACTCTGCTAAGAGTGGTTTATACTTTTTCTGTAAAAGAAATGCTGCATCTATAGGCTAGCTCTCACTGGCTCTGCAGGACCTTTGGAGGTAAGCATATTTTTTTTAATAAAAAAAAGTTACAAGTACACTGAGAATGGGCTTATATTTCAATTAGTCCTTGCTCAGGTCTCAGACTATTTCGGCTAACATGTGCCATTACAAAGAGAACTATACTAGCAAGGTGTTTACATTATTACCCTTTAACCTTAGGGAGGCCGTGAGCAAACATGTCATAAAAATCAGAACTTATGAAAACAATGAGATGAGAATTTTTTATTTTATGTTTCTGTATACATTTCAAATGCATTATCTATAAAAAGTATCAAAAATAATATTTGTGTTCTTGCCTATTGTGTCCCTTTTACAGCACAAGACAAATGTCAATGCTTAAAGGACCGCTATAGGCACCGAGATCCCTTCAGGTCAATAAAGTGGTCTGGGTGCCAGGTCCCCCTATTTTTAACACTGCAGCTGTAGGTCCCCCTATTTTTAACCCTGCAGAGAAAATGCTATGTTTACATTGAGGGTTAATCCAGCCTCTAGTGGCTGCCACCTTGACAGCCACTAGAAGCCGCTTCTGCAATTCTCACTGTGAAAATCACACTGAGATGATGCTGGACGTCCATAGGAAAGCATTGAGAAAGGCTTTCCTATGGGCGGTTTGAATGCGCACGCGACTCTTGCCACACATGCACTTTCGGAGCTGACGTTGGCAGGAGGAGGAGAGGTCACCAGCGCCGAGGGAGTCCGGTACTGGAGAAAGGTAAGTGGCTGAAGGTAAGTGGCTCTATAAGGCTCCTTTAATTATCATGCATTTGCCAAAACAGTTAAACAGCCCTTCGAAAAGCACATATTTCTAAATAAGTGGTGTGTTGTGGTAAAAAAAAAACAAATGTAGATGTCCAGTAAGATATGTCCAGGGCAATTTCTTTATATTTCACAACTTTACACAAGCTCAAATCAGCATACAGATAAAATGGCATCATAAAATAATGTCATATGCCTGGGTATATTCCCACCAAACATGCCAAAGTTAGACTGTAACTAAGGCAA
Organism: Pelobates fuscus; assembly: GCF_036172605.1. NCBI lineage: Eukaryota > Metazoa > Chordata > Amphibia > Anura > Pelobatidae > Pelobates > Pelobates fuscus. Next base: position 42,281,704 of record NC_086319.1, on the reverse strand, counting down.
GCAGCATCTCAACTAGAACATGTCATAAGATGTCAGTCTCACATTGTGTAGGTTAATATTTGTACAACATATGATGTATAGGCTCCATGTCCTCGAAATAACCTCTGAAGGAAAAATAAACGGCATAAGCAATGATAATTCTTTCTCTGCAAGCTCGCAAAATGCTGCACGCTGATTTCAATAATTGGAGATGAAACAAAATGTGAGCAAGTGTGGGAGATGGTGGCCACCATAATCAAGGTTGCATACAGAGGCAAACTCACAAGAGACAATATGAAGAAACCCAAGGAATCTGCTTAACAGAAATAATTCAGTCATATTGTAATTCCCATCAGACAAGTACAGAGTAGAGGAAGCTACTGACGATATACAGGGTTTTTATTCAACAAATATCCACTACGTTCTCCTAATGCCTTCAATGTGAGACTTCTGCTTGAATAATAAAATGTCTATATGGACTGAAGATGTCCTCCGTTTGCACTCTCATACCTTACTCTAGCTTGGCACACTTCTGTCGGGAATCCTCTTCTTCTTCTTCTTTTATTATTTATAAAGTGACAGCATATTCCGTAGTGCTGTAAGAATAATCTTTCCCATAGCCTTCTGTCATTTCTAAAATCCAGAGTAGAACACTAAATTACCAATTAGCCAGCTACTTTGTCTTGTCACATTTCACAATATATTTTGCATTCTAACTGTCTTACCTCCATTTACTCTTAATTGACTCACATAGTCCATGTATATTGCGTATATTGTTAGTACACTTAGCAATCAGTTTTGCCTCTGGATATATTGCACTTTAACCTTTAGCTTTTTTGTAATTATACCCTTGCTTCTTAAATCTGTAACTTCGTCTCAGCTTGGCCCTCATCACCTTTTGTTCCTGTGAAAATTTTTGGGAGGCGATTATTTGTATGTTTTGTTTACAAATTGTTCAGCACTGCGATATATGATGGAACATAATAAATAATAAAAAATACACTAAACGTCCCTCGAAATAATAACAAAGAATGTCCATGTACATGTGATTCCTTTACACTGTGCAACTTTAGTATAACTATAATATTTGCAATATATGTATGGGGTTATACTTTATCCTTCTATCTTTATATTTATATTACCATTGTCATACCATTATTGGACTACACATCTGGACTCCTTTGTTTGTGATGTTGCCTATCTGGCTTTGAAGCTGCACACACAATACGAAGCTCAGCCTCTGTACACAGTACAGGCTGAATACTGTGAAACCATAATTGAACAAAAAGACACCTTGATACAATTTGGCCGCCCCTGCAGTGTCAGCAGCTTGTTTCATAATAAATACATTTAAAAAAAAAAAAAGAAGAAGAAAACATCAAATTGTGGCAGTTTGTGCCTAATTCAAAGCATGAACATGAATTTGCTGCTCCCATAGCTTGTGTGTTAATCTGGCCTTGCTTGCTACAGCGATGAAAGAATTTCAAGGTACCAGTTATGCTAGATAGAATGTTTTCTCTTTTTAAAGATTATAACATTCTATCATTACAGTGTGCTAGGAGATTTGTTAACACATGCACATATTGGGAGAAAAAAAAAACTATATCAATATAGGTCTTTCTACTACCTATCAATACAATTCTTCAATGTAGATTCATTTGTCGAAGAATGGAGTGGCAATGCAGTAGAGACCTCCCATAGGGAGGTAATTTTCCGCTCTCCACAAGCGCATGTGCTATGTTTGCTATGGTGACTCCCTATCTGACGCTGTTAGTGCTTACAAAGTCCAAAGCATGAAGAATGAAAGAAGACAACATGAGGAACCCGAGTGGACCTATGGTGGGTTTTGTATGTGAAGACACGCCGGTTCAGGATTGGATGTAAGGTTAGTTTATATTTGGCAATTTTACTTTGAATACATCATGTATCTCTCTGACATCTGATGCAGACTGTAACCATTTGGACTTCACAACAGCACTAGGCAGGGTTGCCCTTTCTCACTTCTCATATTTGTGTTATATTTAGAACCTCTTCTACACTAGATCAGGAAACAACTGAAAATTAAAGGGATAAAGGTAGGGCCCAACACATGCAAACTATCGCATATGCCGACGATTAACTACTCATTATAACAGGCCCGACACTTCTACACTGTGCCTTTTACACGCTAGCGAAGCATTTGGAGAGCAGGCAGGTTACAAAATCAATTTTGACAAATCAAGTGCCATGCTTCTGAACCTGTCAACTGCTGATGTCCAGAACATTCAGGAAAACCTATGCCCTACCGATACAAGGAATAAGCTTCAAATACTTAGGTATCAACCTTACCTCGGACCCAACAACCCTATTTCAGGCCCTTCATAAGAAAACTATTTCATGACTGGGTAGAACACACACAGTCAAAAGGAATATACTAGGCTTCTCTTCTTATTTCAGGCCTTTCCAGTCATAGTCTCTAAATGAGATTGCCTGCAAATGAGTATGGAGCAGTTAATATGGAATAACAAAAGACATTGGATAACCAGGAAACTACTGTAAAGACATAAACAGAACTGACCATGTATGTACTATCATGCTGCTCAGTTAGCTCATGTTATATTGTGGCATGCCCCTCCTGGGTTGCAGAAATAGGTGGACCTTGAATCCTCTCTGATAGGATCTGACCTCATACAGTTCTTTATATGGTTGGAGAGCTCTTTAAGAGCAATATTGGGCTCATGAGGTCCACTAAGCATGCAGGTAGTTGGGAAGTTATCTAATATCTCTTTAACAAAGAAACAGTAACTGATGATGGCTCATATTAGTGCAAACCATATATTACCGGTGGGAGCCTGCAAACTAAACAAAATAAATATGCACTGAACTAACTAGTTTATGATATGCTTGTGTTTTGGCTAATGAATTAATGGTTTTATTCAACGTAACCATTGTCTTCAATAAGACCGTCATGATGGTCTAGAGTAGCCTTGAAATGGTAAGAACATCCAAGAAAGACTGAAAGCCAGTCAGGTCATACCTTGACGTATGCTCCTTTTCTGTTTGATAAAAGTATTCTGTGTGATGGCTGTTTGTTTGCAGAACGATAGGAACATGCCAGTTATAAAAGAGGTTGAGTAGATGAGCTAGTATTTATCTTAGGATAACAAAGAGAGTAGGGTGTAGGGTGTAGGTATCACAGAACAGGGTCAAGTGGGAAGGTTAAGAGTTTAGAAGAAGGAAGGCATACATTGACTTCACCTTCTATGCCTTGTTTAAAGCATTGCTCTGGGTGTGGGGAGGATTTCAAGAACATCTTTAAGTATATTCCTCGGAACACCAGTGTTGAATTATTTTAGACTTAATGTTACAACCCACTGAATGTAATATTGGGCTATAAAGATGGTAGTGGGGAAGGTTGAGGTCAGGTTTTGTCAGGTATTTTAAAGTGGAAAATAGGCTTTTAAAATTTTGAGATTAAGAGATGAAAATATTATTATTATTATTATTTTATTATTTATATAGCGCCAACAAATTCCGTAGCGCTGTACAATGGGTGGACTAATAGACACATAATTGAGATCAGACCACTGGACGTACAGGAACAGAGGGGTTGAGGGCCTTGCTCAATGAGCTTACATGCTAGAGGGAGTGGGGTATAGTGACACAAAGGGTTAAAGTAGGGGAATTAGAGAAGGGTTTATTGAGTGCTTGGTAGGTAATTTTTTATTTTTTTTGAAATTCTTTATTTTTGTTGTGCAATATAGTATCACAATCCAACATATGAAAAAGCACATTTTAGGTGGTTCAGTACAGCACCGGGATATCCCCGTGGTAGCGTAGTACACGTTTACAACAAAAAAAGTAGCTGTGCTAACAACAACATTTGGACATGAACCTATGTGTCACAATCTCTTGTTTAAACATTCTGATTAAATCATAGAATATGCTACCTTCTGTCGCAAATACAAGGTTCGCTGTGCTTTGAGAAGTATCAGCCCCACTCCTTATAGGAGAAGGTTCGTGGTGCCAATAGGAGAATAGTGTATACGGAAAGAACAGAGAAGAAAAGTGTAAAGAAGAGGCAAGATGGGGCATGGAAGCGCGAGGGAGGCAGCCGCGGAGAAGGGGGAGGAGGAGGAAAGGGAGGGGAGGAGGGAGGGAGGGAAGAGGAGCCCGGGCCCCCGGGCCGGCCCCCAGAACCGCCCAGGTCTCGTCCCGCATTTATGTGCTCAATGGGCTTTCGTCCCATGGCTCCCACAACTTACCGAACGTTCCCAGGGACCCTCTGATCCTAGCTGTCATCCATAAGGCGCACTTCTTTAATTCGCGCAATAACACTTGCTATATGGGGCATATCTGGTTTCAGCCATGTATAGGCGATCGCTCGCCTTGCGGCCAGTGTAATTTTGTGGATCAATTTTTGCTCCCTTCTCGTCCACCCCTCGATAGACCTATTCAGAAGATACACCCACGGGTCTAAGTCTGGGGCTCTGGATAAGATCTGCATTAAAAGGTCCCGCATGGCCCCCCAGAATCCAGTGGCCCTCGGGCACCCCCACCACATATGTAGGTAGGTCCCCTTCTCCCCGCACCCCCTCCAGCAGTCATCCGTGGTGGTTTTGCGCATCTTAAATAATTTTACTGGGGTCGTATACCAACGGAACATTGTTTTTAGGGACTGTTCCTGCAACGTCACACATATTGATGTCGTCCTACTTGCCTCCCATATTTCTTGCCACTCTACTCCTTCAAGCTCCTCTACCAGGTCCCGTTCCCATTGTGCTATGTATGTCAGTTCCCCCCATTCCCGGGATTCGGAGCATAAGTGTGCGTATAGTCGTGTTATCAGTCCCCCTGGTAGGCTCCCCGAGTCACACATGGATTCGAAGAAAGTTAGTGTTTTTTGTGCTATTGTTTTTATGTGGGGTTGGCTAGCATAGTCTTTCAGATGCAGATATCGAAAGAAGTCTGCAGGTGTTAGGTGTCGTCCCTGGTTAAGTTGGTCAAAAGTAATTATGTCAGAGCCCTGGTATAGGTGATGCAGTCTCTGCAGGCCCGCGTGCTCTAGATTTCTAAAGTTCCTTGCCTCCATACCCAGGATAAACTCCCTGTTGCGCAATATTGGCATGAGGGGTGAGGGAGATGATGCTAACCCATATCTCCGTCTGCAGGCATCCCACAGCCGAAGGGAGTTCAGGATTGCTGGGCATGTGACCCGTAGCAGTGGCCCATGTTCCCTGGGGACCCACATTGTAAACTGGGGCAGATCCAGTCCCATCATGTGTGACTATTTCAACCCATTTTCTTTCATCGGGGGGTGAATGCCACAACGCGACCTGCGCTAGTTGAGCCGCCACATAATAGTGATACAGGTTCGGGAGACCAAGCCCCCCCCTCGTTTTAGGTCGATACATGATGCGTCTAGAAACGCGATGTCTTTTATTATGCCACACAAAATCGCTAATCACTCTTTGGAGTGGGGTAAGTTGTGCTTTGGTCAGGGGTATCGGAAGGGCCTGGAATAGAAAGAGAGCCCTCGGGAGCAGGTTCATCTTTACCGAGTGGATCCTCCCCACCCAGGAGATTGGCTTGTCGGTCCACCTGTCTATGTCTCTTGTCAATGTGCACCATAAGGGCGTGTAGTTGTGGGAGTAAAGGTCATCTGGATTGGCCCGTTAACTGAATTCCAAGGTATTTGAGGGAGTGTGTTTCCATCCTGATATGATGTGCCCTGCGTATCTGATCTATTTCTGTCGCTTGCATATTTATGGGGAGTGCGCTCGATTTTGTCATATTGGCTTTGAAGCCTGAGATTTCCCCGTACGTGGCTAGTACCCCATTCAGCGCCCTCATAGAGTCCATAGGTCTCGTGAGCGTAAGAAGTATGTCGTCAGCGTAAGCTGCAGCCACAAATTCCCGGCCCCCCACCCTCACCCCCTGTATCTCCGGGTGTTTTCGGAGTGCCTGTAGAAAGGGTTCTAGCGAAATAACAAAAAGCAGCGGGGAGAGTGGGCACCCCTGCCTGGTGCCATTATAGAGCGGGAAGGGAGAGGGGGACGCGCCCGAGATCCGGACCTGTGCTCTAAGATTGCTGTACATAGCCTTTACAACTGTAATGTATTCTAAAGGGAAACCTAAATGTTGCAATACTGTAAACATATAATGCCAATTGACGCGGTCAAAAGCTTTTTCAGCGTCGATCGAAACCGCTAGGTTGGTAGGTAATTTTTGACAGTTGCAGGAAAGGAGTCATGGGGTGGGGGATGAGAAGCCTGCTGACAGTTTAATTGATACGCTTTAATGAAGAAGTGAGTTTTCAAAGATTTTTTGAAGGAGTGGAGGCTGGGTGAAAGTCTGATTGAGGAGGGAAGGGAGTTCCACAGAATAGGTGCAGCCCTAGAGAAGTCTTGAAGGCGAGCGTCAGAGGTGGGGATCCGGGCAGAGGATAGGCGTAGGTCTTGGGATGAGCGCAGGGGTCTCGACGGGACATACTTGTGTATGAGGGAGGATAGGTATGTTGGAGCAGCATTATGTAAGGATTTGTAAGCAAGCGCCAGAATTTTGAATTGGGCCTTATATCTAACTGAAAGCCAATGCAGGGACTGACAGAGCGTGGAGGCGTGGGAGGTGCGACCGGACAGGAAAATAAGCCTTGCAGTCGCATTCATTATAGATTGCAGCGGTGCAAGCTGAGAACATGTAAGACCGGTTAGAAGGGGATTGCAGTAGTCGAGGCGAGAGAGAACAACAGCATGAACCAGTATCTTAGCCACGTCTGGCGTTAGATATGGGCGGATGCGTGCTATGTTCTTGAGTTGGAAGCGACAGGATTTGACTATCTCTTGGACATGGGGAGTAAAAGAGAGGTCAGAATCGAAAAGAACCCTTAGGCAGCGAGCCTACGAGGTAGAGGTGATAGTAGCGCAGTTGACTTGGATGGAGACAGACACAGGAGTAGCAGCACTTGAGGGAGGAAAAACAAGAAGTTCTGTTTTGGACAGGATGAGTTTAAGGAAGTGAGCAGCCATCCAGTTGGAAATAGCAGAGAGGCAGTCAGAAACACGAGTCAAAGTGGGCAGAGAGAGATCAGGGGAGGACAGGTAGATTTGCGTGTCATCTGCATATAAATTATATTGGAAACCAAAGGAGCTGATGAGTTTACCAAGGGAGGCAGTATAGATAGAGAACAATAGGGGGCAGAGGACAGAACCTTGGGGGATGCCGACAGAGAGGGGTTGGGGAGAAGAGGCAGAACCAGAGAAAGAAACACTGAAAGAGCGCTGGGAGAGGTAGGAGGAGCACCAGGAGAGAGCAGTATCCCGTAGACCAAAGTTACGAAGAATGTGAAGAAGCTGTTGATGATCAACAGTGTCAAATGCGGCAGAAAGATCAAGGAGGATTAGGATAGAGTATTGGCCGTGAGATTTAGCAGCAATTAAATCGTTGGATACTTTGGTCACAGCAGTTTCGACAGAGTGACCAGCGTGGAATCCAGACTGAAGGGGGTCAAGCAGAGAGTTGGATTCGAGAAAGTCTGTCAATCTGGCGTACACAACTCTCTCGAGGATCTTAGAGGCAAATGGCAGTAGCGAGATAGGGCGGTAGTTGGATGGGGAGTTGGGATCAAGGTTGGGCTTTTTCAGAATCGGGGTTACGGTTGCATGTTTGAAGGGTGAGGGAAATGTGCCAGAGGAAAGGGAGAGATTGAAAATGCTAGTGAGAGGAAGAGCAAGAGCAAGAGAGGGAGACAAAGTGCAGATGAGATGCGAGAGAATAGGATCAAGGGAGCAGGTGGTGGGGCGGGAGGACAGGAGCAGAGCAGAAACCTCTTGTGCTGTAGCAGGTGCAAATGTGCATAGGATGGCAGGGGGAGTGGGGTTGGGTGATGTAATGATAGGGGTAGGAGAGAGATTAGAGATCTCTTTCCTGATTGTAGAGATCTTCTCAGTGAAATGAGATGAAAAGTTTGTGGCGGACAAGGTGGTGGAAGGGGTGGTGGAAGGAGGGGGAGTCACAGGGCGAAGAAGAGCATCAAAAGTGTGAAACAGGTGTTTGGGTTGATGGGACAGTGTGCTTTTGAGGGTTTTGAAGTAGTTTACTTTTGCAGAGGAAAGAGCCATGCTGTAGGAGCGCAGCATAAATTTATAGTGGACAAAGTCAGATGCAAAGTGAGACTTTCTCCAGCAGCGTTCAGCAGTTCTGGAACATTTTTGGAGGTAACGGGTCAGCTTAGTGTGCCAAGGTTGTAGTTGGGGGCGCTTGCTGCGTTTAACTGTAGGAGGTGCCATGATGTCAAGTTGAGAGGAGAGAGTGGAGTTGTAGAGTGAGGTTGCAGAGTTATGGCAGTTGAGATTTGAGATGGGTAAAAGGAGTGTTTGGAGTGTGGTGGAGAAGTGCTGGAGATCGAGGGAGTTGAGGTTTCTGCGAGGTTGGAGAGTTGATGGTGGTGAAATTTTGGTATGGGGTATGCAGATGTTAAATGTTAGCAGATGGTGGTCAGACAAAGGAAATGGAACAGTGGAGAGATCAGAGGTGGTACAGAAATTGGTGAAGATGAGGTCAAGAGTGGTTCCTGCAGTGTGAGTTGCTGAGGAAGAAATCTGTGTGAGTCCAAAGGAGGAGGTTACAGAGAGCAGACGAGAGGCATCAGGGCAGATAAGCTTGTTGGTAAGGATATTGAAGTCCCCAAGTATGAGAGAGGGAGTGCTAGAGGAAAGAAAGTGGGGTAACTAGGAGGAAAAGTGTTCAATAAATATTTTAGGGTGACGGGGGGAGGGGGGTAGGGAGGGGGGATAGATGATGGCAATTCTTAAAGGAGTGGGCTTAAAAAGGTGTACAGTGTGAATTTCAAGGGAAGTAAAGGATAGGGCAGGGGCAGGGAGGATAGGTTAAAAGGTACATTGAGGGGAGAGAAGGATGCCTACACCACCTCCTATACAGTCGAGTCTAGGAGTATGGGAGAACTGTAGACCACCGAAACAAGAAGAAGCAGGAGTAGCGGTATCGGATGGGGACAACCAGGTCTCAGTGAGCGCCAGTATTGTGAGTGAGTTAGAGATGATGAGGTCATGTATAGCTGTAGATTTGATGTTACTACAAATGGAGCGAGCGTTCCAAAATGCACACTGAATTTTGGTAGAGGAGGATAAACTGCAGGGTAATATGAGAATAACAAAAGCATGACCAAAGTAAAAACACAAACAAAAAAAAACAAATACATTTTTTATATATATTCTGCTGATGTTATACTTTAATCATCTGCTTGAGAGCTTGACTTCCTTCAGAGCATCTCAGCACTTTGTCAGGAAATAAGCTTGAATTATTTATTGAATATATACGTATTGATAAACAGGTATATTTAGTGGATCATAATCATCAATAACCACTGTCACTTTTTAAATAAAGAAAACAAAATTTACTCAGGACAAGATGACACAGTATAGAAACAAAGATCAAATAATCATTCACTAAATGTTATATTATATTACGTGAATAATAATTCATTATTGCTTATCAACTAGAAAATCACTTCACAATTTAGGAATTGGATACACCAATATTTATAGAACCAGGACAGTTACAAGACATGCCATTTAACGTAGATTAGTTTATTGCAGAACTAAAGCAATACTGATTAGTTATGGATTATGCAAGTTCTGCAAAAATAATAATTAAAAAAATGATTAACTAAACATGACTCATCTAGTAACTAAAATGTTACTGGAAACAATATAAATATCATTACAATGTGCAACTTGTAACTAATATAGTAAAATAATATAGAATAGTTTAGAGCAGGGGTTTCCAACCCAGTCCTCGAGTACCCCCTACCAGTCCAGGATTTAGGGATTACCCTGTTGTGTCTAAAGTGTTTTTAATTTTTCTAACAACACCATAGACACAAGTAGGTAATCCATAAATCCTGGACTGTTAGGGGTTTTTGAGGACCAGGTTGGGAACCACTGATTTAGAGAATAAATGAACGCTATACAGTATTAGTCATGATAGATAGAGACTTGTTATTAAAGTACTATTTTCAGAAGATAATGGATGCTACATCTTTATATGCTTTATATCTTTAGATTTCTGAGTTTGATTAAATTTCATTATTTTATCATAACCATCAGCATAATAGGGCTGCCATATGGTGTAAAAATTTAAAGTGAAGGAGACAGCCCTCACTAGCACTAATGGCGTAATACCATGATCATTTGAATGATGATGTTACGAACTGTTGTGAAGTTACAGGGTCTATATTCCGTTTTTTTTCATTGGGTTTGAAGACGTAGTTTATACAGAAAAGTTGTGGGGACAAAATGTTAGGATGTTTTTTTCAGAAATAAATAAATATTTATTCTAAAACTGGTAGAATATATAGAGCTAGGAGATAACAGAATCCAAGGAATGATCGCAATATGTAGGCATTGTCCACTATATAAGTAAGAAGTTAGAGGTAAAAAGTGATATTCTAAGGATATTCTAAGGTGGTAGAGCTTATGTATCGTCTATAGAATTGTTCCGTTCTCCAAATATAGATCCAAAAAGTGGGGGGTTGCGAATAGGGGGAAATATGATGCCAACAGATAAAAAGAATGGAGATACAGATTGATACTGAGAGAATGTACACTGTGTAGCTACTAAAAAGAAAATGAAATGAGAAGAGGTTGCCAGCTCCATATCCTATCACAAGATCTAAGAGCATCTGATGAACAAGCTGCTAAATGAGAGCTGTGGGGGAGTCAGTGTTTGGTGATGCTAGTCAGGGAGCAGTATGATGCAGGGGGTTGGATAAGAAATGATCATGATCAAATTCGACACAGAGTATGTAACAGGTTAATGGTTATTGTGGAAATGTGCGGTGTTGGGTTTCTTGATGTGAACTATGAGGTTATCCAAGTTGGGAGGAGGTATAAATAAAAAGGTTAGGAATAAGAGAAGTGGTACCAGGATTCAGAAGTACTAGACTGCAAATCTAGATGGAATAGTTTTTTTTTGTTGTTAATGTTTCTATTTCTTTATATTGTAAAGTGGATGATGTTTAGCTTTTAGTAAGGAGATCAGTTACTCTGAGGAGATGCAGAAATAAGTTATAGTGAAATATAGATTACAGCAGGGATATTTAAATAGTATGAAATACATTTTAAACCTATAGATTCCATGATCCTTTGCTATTCCAAAGGCAGTCAAGCCATCACAGGAGTTATAGGTCCAAAGCAATAGCAGTGAAGTGAGCTCCTGGTGCTTCAGCTGGAGAGGAAACCCACCCAAAGAAGATGGCAGCGCCCGCAATGGACAGGTTCAGGTAAGCAGAACTCACCTTTGCCTGCAACCCTAGCCACAAGATCATCAGTGGCGATATCACCGTCGGCGGTCTTTGCAAATTCTGCAAAGTCCCCAGATGGTGACAGTGCCACCTTAAAGGAAGCATATTAAGAGAAAAAAAAGTGGTCCTTAGCCTTTTATACAAGGACCCAAATCATGACATTATCTTGTTGACTCATTGTTCGGTTGAAAAAATCTCATTGCCCTATTCTTCCACTGCAATGTACTATGTAATACAATACATTCAGCAAAACAAGTTTAAACAAGGATAGACTCCCCACAGTGTGTAAAGGATCTTTGTTGTGCCCCGGAAGATAGCAACATGCAGAAAACTATGTATTGTGGAAGATGCCAGAACACTGATGAATATACCTTTGCTATCCATTTAGAAACCAATGAAAAGACATGGAGACTTAGTTTTGTGCAAAAAAAGAAAGAAAGAGATAAGTTAACCTCTGATTAATAGGTTACTTTTATTTACTGATTTTGCAAGCACCCCTTTTCTTTTTTTAAATTTTTCATTTATATCTTCCTACATTTCAACTCATAGACAGATAGCATGTAGTCATAATGTAAACAGTCATAAAAATACATAAAGGATAATCTGTGTGTGAAGTTGGCGCTTAAAAAAGGCAGTAGGTAAGTATTTCTAGTAATAGCTGCTACAACACTGGTGGATCTCTCCAATCCAAAATTCATAGTACAAGATTGATAAAGAGGTGTTTAAAGGGGCAAGTCAGAAAGGGAAACCCACTGAAAACACCCTTTAAAGTGGTGCGCTAAAGGGTACTTACCCCTAATTTAGGGGTGTTATGTACTTCCAGTAAGATGGTATATATGGAAAGAAGGAAAAAAATACCCAATAGTGAAGTATATCACATATAATACAAAAAGTATGTAAGTGGTAGCAATTTAAACTCACAAATAAAGAGACAAATATGGGACTGGCTCAGATCTCATTAGTTGTGGTGTATATAAGGAAACACCTTCCTTCTTTGTTTTTCTTTCTTGACAGCTCAAAAATAAAGCTCATAGAAAGGAATATCTTCCTGGTGAAGTATATATAGGCAAAGATCAAGCATATAGATGTATCAATTGATATCTTGCTCACCTGTTTCAGAGCCTAATGGACTTGGCTCTGGGTAAAACAGCTTATTACCCACTAGAGGTTGATGGAGGCAGCAGCAAGGTGTATTAAAAGATCCAAATGATCTATTTATTGGTATAAAAGGTATATAAAGTAGCAATAAATAAATTAGAAAACAATAAAATTCCTCGCACTTGCAGACCTCTTCGAGACGCGTTTCGCCCTTTCTTTGGGCTTTTTCAATCAAAGTTAATCCATCCTTGTATCCTCCTTGTATTTACATCCCCAGACGTCGCTTCATTAGTCCGTTTGAATTTCCGTTGTCCAATCCGTTCCCTCGTGCTGTCTAGTCTTCTATCGCTGGCTGATTGCAGTTACCGGGTTACCGGAAGTGACATTCCGGTCTTAGGTCGCTTCCGGTTTCCATGTCGCCATGTTGTTTCCTGGCGTCTCTGCGGTGCATTGATAGGATCTTATATCCATATTTAAGGGCATAATAGCCCATAAGAATGAACAGTCCTCAAATATATGGGAAAATAATAACATAAACAGTAGAGAATTAATTCAAACATACATAGAGCGATCTTAAGATAATAAAAACATAAATATGTACAGAAATAGACCCAGAATAAATATGTATAATAATAGAAAAGAGGGGTGAAAAATTAGCAGATCTGAATGGGTAAAATGACTATTATTTTCTACCTATTTAATTTTTAGGAATGAGTTTATATTGAGTGTACAGCTTACAGCTTGCTATACTATCTGTATGTATTTTACCCATTCAGATCTGCTAATTTTTCACCTACTGGGGGGAGCATTCGCTATCTAAGAGCCAAGGGGGAGAGTTCGTCGGTGTTTGTGCAGGAACCCCCAAACCAAGACCAGCCCTGGATTCTCTAGAACTCTTTTGGGGCGTCACCTCGTGGCCGGCCGGTGAAATCTTCTCTCAAATAGCGATCTTGTTCCACCGAACCAATCTGAGCACTTTTCGGATATATTGTTTGCTCAGGGCATATAAGAATTGTGGGGTTCCTGTACAGTTTTATTATGTTTTAGGGGTGTTTTATAAAAGTGATGTATTTCATGTAACTGAGAGATAATTGAGTTATTTAAAATTGACAGTAGGTCCCCCCCCCTCATTATCTTTATGGCCCCCACCCACCGCTCAGGGGTGGGGGCCGGGGGGGGGGGGACAATAGGTCTCCCTCCCTTATTTTACTTTACGGCCCCCACCCGTCATTTAGGGGTGGGGGCAATATTTTTTTTTTTTTCTACAGTGAGCAGCCACAGGCTGCTCACTGCTTACTAGACATGCCCCTACTCGCGGTATAGCGAGTAGGGGCATATTATTTACTAATACCAAGTCATTTTTACTTGGTGTTAGTAAATTTGGCTGAAAGACCAATTTAGGTCTTTCAGCCTTTTAGTAGATAGCTCCCTGATACCGTGGGAATTAGGGAGTTATCTACTAAGCGGCTGCAAGATGCAGCCACAGCAATGAATAGGATCGGGGTTTCATTCATTAGAATGAAATTCCGATCCGAACAAAGTACCGAATTGCATCCTAACACCAATGGAGAAACAGTGCTCATTCTGTTAGGATGCAATTCGGCAGTTTTGCCGGCGTTCTGTCTAAGTGACAGGACGTTCGGCAATACTGACAAGAAGCATTGTGGGAACAGGGAGGAAAGCTAGGGATCATGGGGAAATTGCTCTGACCAGCGGAAATGAAGCACACTTTGCTCCTCCGCTGGTCAGAGCTGGTCAAGCGGAGGAATCCTCCATAAGACAGAGTCCCTACTTTGTCTTATGATTTTAAAGAAAACTAAAGAAGACAGGAAGAAAAGAATAACAGATCCCGAGAGAGGGGGAGGAGAGGAAGAGATTGAGGAAAGGTAAGTTCGGCATGACAGTGCCGCTTTAAAAGCAACAAGAGCTTCCTCAGACCAGAACTTAGTATCAGCCCCTTGTTTGGTCATATTGGTAATAGGCGCAATGATAGAGGAGTAACCCTTAATGAAGCGCCTATAGTAGTTGGAAAAACCAATAAACCTTTGGATAGCCTTGAGTCCTTTGGGCAAAGGCCAGTCTAAAATAGATTGGAGTTTACCAGGATCCATTTTAAAACCTTCCCCAGAAATCACGTACCCAAGAAAGTCTACCTGAGACTGATCAAAACTGCACTTCTCCAATTTGCAGTATAGACCATGTTGCAGAAGTTTGTGTAACACCTTTCTGACCTGTCTATGGTGAGTCTCAATCTCCTTAGAGTGTATTAGTATGTCGTCCAGGTAAACAATAACACAATCATGCTGAAACTCCCTAAGTACCTCATTAATCAACTCTTGAAATACTGCAGGAGCATTGCATAGTCCAAATGGCATAACAGTGTATTCGTAATGGCCATACCGGGTATTGAATGCCGTCATCCACTCGTGACCTTGCTGGATTCTCACCAAATTGTAAGCCCCTCTGAGATCTAACTTGGTGAAGATTTTGGAGCCCTTAAGACGATCAAATAACTCAGTAATCAGTGGGATAGGATAGGCATTTCTGACAGTTATTTTATTCAAGCCTCGGTAATCGATACACGGTCTCAGCGTACCATCCTTCTTCTTAATGAAAAAGAACCCCCGGCCGGAGAAGAAGACCTCCTGATGAATCCCTTTTCTAAATTCTCCTGAATATACTCCTCTAGAACCGAGTTTTCCTGAACAGACAAAGGATATACATGGCCCCTCGGAGGCATAGTCCCGGGTAGAAGCTTAATTTTACAGTCAAATGACCTGTGTGGCGGCAAAGAATCGGCATTCTTCTTGTCAAACACTGCCCTTAAGTCTAGGTAAAGGTCTGGTATTTGTCTTTCTGTGGCCTGAGTAGGGTTCTCCTGTATGTTAATATTAGCTAATGGAGAAACCTTGCAGAAACACCGATCCTGGCAGCCCTGGCCCCACGAGAGTATCTCCCCTAGTTCCCAATCAATAATAGGGTTATGTTCTTTCAACCATGGGTACCCCAGAACTATGGGAACGGAAGGAGATGAAATGAGCAGAAGAGATAAATTCTCCACGTGTAGGATACCAACATTTAACTCAATGGGTATGGTCTCACGAAAGATAACAGGGTCTAGTAGTGGTCTACCATCTATGGCCTCAACGGCCAAGGGTGTCTCCCTTAGCTGGGATGGGAAATTGTTTTTACTAGCAAAGGCTTGGTCGATAAAATTCTCAGCAGCACCAGAATCTATCAAAGCCATAGCCCTTACTACTTCCCCCCCGCAAGTTAAGGAAACTGGTAGCAGAAGCCTGTGATCTTTATAATTAGGAGTAGAGGACAAAATAGAAACACCCAAGGCCTGTCCTCTAGAGAGACTTAGGTGCGAGCATTTCCCGGGGGGTTAGAACAGTTCGAGAGTAAATGACCCTTAGCTCCACAATACATACACAATCCCTCTCTTCTCCTGTACTGTTTCTCCTCCTCAGAGAGGCGGGTATACCCTATCTGCATAGGTTCAGGAAGCAAAGATACCGTGGAGTCAGGACTTGGAAAAGCGGGAGCTAACCTAAAAGAAGGTCTCCGGTTCCTCTCTCGAGTGTTCTGTCTCTCTCTTAAACGTTCATCTATACGAGAGATGAACAAAATTAAATCCTCTAAATTCTCAGGGAGTTCTCTGGTAGCAACCTCATCAAGGATTACTTCAGATAAGCCATTCAAAAATACATCCATATACGCCTGCTCATTCCACTTGACCTCTGACGCCAGAGACCTGAACTCTAGTGCATAATCCACCAGTGTTTGGTTCTCCTGTCTCAGACGCAACAGTAATCTGGCTGCATTAACCTTTCTACCTGGAGGGTAAAATGTTCTTCAAAAAGCAGCTACAAAGGCGTTATAGTTATAAACT
Source organism: Pelobates fuscus (assembly GCF_036172605.1). Classification (NCBI taxonomy): domain Eukaryota; kingdom Metazoa; phylum Chordata; class Amphibia; order Anura; family Pelobatidae; genus Pelobates; species Pelobates fuscus. The sequence goes on along the minus strand of NC_086319.1, from coordinate 42,265,430 downwards.
AATGGGTTATCGTTCTCCCATAATGGGTTGGCCCATCTCAGAGCTTTCTCAATAAGTAGGGTGATAATAAATCCTACCTTTGCCCTATCTGTAGGATAAGAGCGAGGTTGCAATTCAAAGTGGATACTAATTTGGTTTAAGAAACCACGACACTTCTCAGGAGACCCACCATAGCGTACTGGGGGGGTAATGCGAGAAGAAGCACCCACTGTGGCTACCTCTAGACCTGAACCGACAGGAGAAACAGGGGTATTACGTATCTCCTCTGGTGGGTTATTGGCACGAGATAATAGAGCCTGTAGCGCAAGCGCCATCTGATCCATTCTGTGATCCATGGCTTCAAACCTAGGATCAGGAGAAGCCAGCTGACTGTTTGTACTTGCAGGATCCATTGGCCCTGTCGTAATGTCAGGATCGGGACAGGGATCCAACACGCAGAGTACAAACAGTAGCCAGATACGTATACCGGACCTTAGAATGGCCGGACTAACGTAAGTAGTACAGTATAGAATGGTCAAAGACAAGCCGAGGTCGAGGGTAACAGAAGACAGGTAAGCGAGAGACAAGCCGAATCAAGGGTAACAGAGATAAGCAGAGTAAGGTAAACAAGCCGGGTCAAAACCAAAAGGGATAATAGAATACACAAGCACTGAGTGACTAGAACAAGCTAGAACCACGACAGGGCAATGAGCTAATGAAAGAAGCTCTGTTAAATACCCTGTTCAGAGCAGTAACCACGCCTCCAAGGCGTCCTGATTGGTCCTGCAGCAACTGAGTGACAGGTCGTTCTGGAGGAGTGTCCTGATAACAACTTCCTGCCTAGATGCTGTAAAAGGCAGTCACTCCCTCGCGGCCGGCCTTGCATGACCGGATAGACCGTGGGGAAGGGAGCCATCAGGCCGTCTGGATGGAGGAACAGCTAAGTCTCTACCTCTTTCGGAGGTAGAGACCACAGGTACCCTGACAGAAACAGAATGTTTTATCTTTGTGATCCATTCATACGAGGTCAGTGACTCACTCTTCAAGTATAATATAACAGACATTAAAATAAAAATTGCAAAATACATCAAGCAGACGTTTCATCATATCACAGGGGTTGTTCTTCCACTGGGGAAAGCAATACTGGTTCGGTAAACAATTTATAGCTGGCATTTAATGTGTCCTGGTGAATATGATTAAACTATCAATTCATTTGAAAGGGTAAACAACTATGAGGGTGTCCTCTCTGAAAGTGTGTTATAATCTCAGTGTAAGAAATGCTTATACCAACTGAGGGCCTTGGGATTTGCATTCATGTGTGACCAGTGTGCTAGAGTCATTTATTATATGTTGCCTATTAACTCAATGACAAACAGAGACTGTTTTACTGCAGTTTAAAATTGGTAGCCAGAGAAATTGCCTATATCATACCTTTAAATCTAATGTCCCTGTTGTTGTGCTCATACCTACCTGCTCTGTTTTGTTCCAATCAGTTGTGATATCAGGCTAATATCAGAATAGCGAGCACCCATTATCCTTTCATTGATCTTCACTCAACCTGTGATATGAGTAAGCTTACTGCAAGATTTCACTTTTGTGAAGAAAGTGAAATTGTCATCTATTATTCAGATTCCCCTATTTGTTCAGGTACCAACAGTTGCAATTTTGTCACAGCAGTACTGTATTTTTGGGTCCTGTCCCAAAATTGGCCCAGGGGTTCTGTCCATCAGATATCAGGATGCAGGATGGGCCAGGGCACTAGGACCATGTACCGAGAGTTTCAGAAGAACATTATCTGCCTGCAGGGCACCTATCAGATACCCTGGTCACCCACCTTAATGTGGTCTCTCCTACTTTATGGGAAGACCCACATCCTTCACAGGCAGTCCCACACCATTTATGGACTGGTTCTCCACTTTGGGCATCCTGTATACTTCATTGTACATGCACCTCAGAGATTCACATATTCTGCTACTACTGAACTTACTCCCCTTGCAGTGTGGAAAAAACAAACGAACATTGAAAAGAACAACTAGAGTTTGTAAGTAAAGAAAACTCAAGGAGTGTTTTTTTTTTAAAGAAATAAAGTAATGAGAAGCATCAGACATGGAAGGAACTGAACGTAACCTCAGCCAAATGTATTGGATGAAAAAAGGGGTTACAAAGCCAATATGTCTGTAAGAGTGTTGTAAATCATGGGTGGGCAAACATACTGCTCATATGGTGCTTTGCCTAATCATTGCGTTTAGTTCTAACACTAAGTACAGGGGCGGACTGACCACTCGGGCAGATCGGTCATGGACCGAGGGCCCGAGGCAGTCAGGAGCCCGCCTGCCTGAACAGTCATACTCTCTCTGGCTGGGGAGTTCAGAGATTTCCCCAGCCAGAGAGGCACAATTTAACATGATATGTTGCCCCTGAAGTGCCTCCCTCACCTACTGAGACCTGGCAGCAATCCTGCTCTTGCCAGGTCTCCTCCATCCTCTCTTCCCGGGGGAGGGGAAGTGACATCACTTCCTGTCCCTTACTCTCCTCTCCTCCTGCAAAATCTACAGAGTGAGCAGCCTGGTAGAGTCAGCAGGTATGTAAATCTCCCATGCTCCACCTCAGCACACATCTCCCCTTCACTCACCTCAGCCCCCATCTCATCCAACATAAACACTTCATCTCCCATGCCCCTTCCACCTCAGCACTCATCTCCCCATTCACTCACCTCAGCCCCCACTTTATCTCCCATGCCCCCCTCCACCTCAGCCCCCCTCCACCCATCTCAGCTCCCACTTCATCTCCCATGCCCCCATCCACTTCAGCACCCACTTCAGCCCTATGACCCTCCCCAACTCAGCACCAATCTCCCTTAGCAACCACCTTAGCCCCATGCCCCCTCCACCCACTTCAGCACCCATCTCCCGCTTCTCTCACGTCAGCCCCGATCAACCTTAGCACCCATCTCCCCCTTCACTCACCTCAGCCCCTCTCCCCCAGCACCCACTACATCTCCCATGCGCCCCTCCACCTCAGCACCCATCCTCCTCCACCTCAGCACCCACCTCAGCCCCATGTCCCGCTCCACCTAAGCACCCATCTCCCTTAGCACCCACCTGGGCCCCATGCCCACATCAGCACCCATCTTCCCCATTACTCACCTCAGTCCCAATCTCCCCCAGCACCAACCTCAGCCCCAATGCCCCATTCACCCACCTCAGCCCCTATCCATCCCTACACCCATCACAGCCCTCACTGGACCCACTACAGCCCTAAACCTTCCTGCACCCAGTATACCACCTATTACTCTTGAATCCTCTACAGCCACTATCTCCCCATGCACCTACTACAGTCCCCATTCCCCCCATGGACATACTACAGCCCATATTCCCACATGCACACACTGCAGCTACTATACACACACACAAGACAAACTGCAGCCTTAATATCTATTATCCATACAAACACACACTACAGCCCTAGTAACCCCCAGATGCCTACTACAGCCCCTATCCCACACACTTACAACAGCCCCTAGCACACACACTGCAACACAACCAGCCGTCTCAACCCACATACTACACTGCAAGCAGACTCATTCACACACTCAAATCCACCAAAAGCCTCACTGTATGCACACAATCCCACAAGCAGCATCCCCACATTTGGAGGCTACTTGTATGGACTTGTATGATTGAAAACAAATGTGGGGGATGCTGTTTGTGATGTCACCAGCAAACACAGGGGAAAGAAACGTTGCACCAGAAGGGGGCCCTTGGTCTCCTATTGCCCGAGGGCCCTGTGAGTTGTCAGTCCGCCCCTGACTGGGTATACACCTTTTAGCCATCCCTGTCTTGAACAATAGTGAATGTAATCATGTTTTTTTTTTTCAATTACAGATATTAAGTGATTTTATTAATATAATAATGATGGGCACAGGCAGGTTTCAAATTAATGTTTAAAACGAGAAGGAAATATGATGCTTTTTAAGGATAGTATGTGAGCGACTTGGCCTGAATGCTTCATTTCTTTGTTTAATTGCTGCATATTTTCCCACGTATGTGACATCTGGCACAAAGAACAATTTGTTCTGTATTATTCATGTTTTGTTTAAAGAGACGATTTTGATAATAACTTTGAGCCATAACTGTGCTGTAAGGGTGATTAAAAGAAAATCCTTAAATGTATATTTTTTAAAACATGGTCAACATATGGTACATAGGTTAAATTTTGCAAGCATTATTTACCATTATTATACTATATACTAATTATTATTAAGACTTTATATTTTTGCACTATCAGTGTAAATTTTGTCCAACCTGGAGAGCAGCGATTGGCTGGAATGCTGGACTAACCAACCCTTTAATAAAATATATGAAAAATTGCTGATGTGACTATGAATGTGGGCTGTGTATGCGGGCTTCTTGTGGAATTGTGTGTGTGGATGGAAGTGTCACATAGTGTGTTTGGTGGTGTGTGTATGTGTGGGGCTGTTTGGGGTATTGTATGTGAGAAGCTGCATGTGGGGTTGTGTGCATGTATGTGGGTTGTCAGTGGTGTTGAGTTTGTGGTGATTGTGTGTATGTTTGTGTGTGGGCTGTTCGTATTATTTGTATGAGGGGAGGGTTATTCTGCATTTCTGTGTATATCAAGCAGTGTGGGTGGCTTCTCTGGAGTCCAGTGGGGTCCAGGCTGGCCAGGTACAGGACAAGGACAGGAGCTGCAACAGCTGCTATGGGCTGTTCTACTACAGTGTGGATTCCCTTTCACAAGTGCGGAGATCACTTCTGTAGCAGAGCCCTAGTCCTAACAGGGACTTTCCTCTGCTGGATCACCTAGAGTAGAATCAGGAACAAGAAAATGACAAGTAAATAACCCACCTCCTCCCCAGCAACTGGAAGATTTAAAGTTCCGGGTGTACAACTGACTTTATTTTGCCACACACGGCTTTTATGCACTGGCCCCTATAATGGGGTTTCCAAGTCAAAAACACAAGGGTTTCTTTCCTAAGAGCCTTTGTGTTTGAGAGATAATTGAGCTTTAAATTAGGATAACTCAATTATCTCTAAAATACAGAAACTTACATAAAATTTTAACATATCAAAAAAATACATGTAAACAGTACAGGAACCCTGGATATCCCCGATCTGAGCGCACAACATATCCAAAAAGCGCTCAGCTCGGTTCGGTAAAACAAAAGTTACGTTTGAAGTTTTGACCGACCAGCCACAAGGTGATAGCCCAAAACAGCTCCAGAGAATTGGGAAGGATGGCCGGTCAGCTTTCGTGCTTTTCTGTGCGCATTCCGACAAACGCTCCCCTTGGCTGCTATGGAGTGAGTACTCCCCCTGTTCCATAGATTATATTTCCCAAACGTTGTTCATCTAGATCAGGCTTTCCCAAACTTTGGCCCTCCAGATGTTGCTGAACTACAACTGACATGATCCTCAGCCTATCTATTTCATTCATAGAATCATGGGAGTTGTAGTTCAGCAACATCTGGAGAGCTGGAGTTTGGGGAAGCCTGGTCTAGATGGTCGGGAAATTGAATGGACAGTGGTACCATCTTTGCCCGGGTTCGCAGAGACACAGGGCCGAAAACAGTTCCAGGCGTTCAACCACCAAGTACCGCTGCCTGCGTTCGGGAGACAAAATGGCGGCCACCCAGGGAAAGCACTCAAGCGACAGTGTTAAGTCATTTATTTGTGGTTAAGGGGAGGTCGATGTACACTGGGGCATAACAAGGGACCACACACCAGTCATTCGGGAGACGAAACAAGGGGGTACGGACAACCGAACATAGGGAAATGGAGTCTGGTACAACTTCCTCTTCGTGCTGCAATGCATAAATTGAGGATTGTCCTTTGCTGCCTTTTGGTATTAGCAGATATCTGAAGTTTCACTGGGACTCCTGATAGGCCAGAGCCTGTTTGGCTCTAGCAGCCTTGAGTGCCGTGCATGGCACACGTGCCATAGGTTGCCATACAAGTCTATCCAACAGGCGCTAAATTGTATTCCCTGAAGTTTAACCCTGAACATTGTTTCCTAGCCTTCAACACCACTTCCCCCACATATTCTCCTAGCCGTTACTGTATGAGAAAGAAATGAATGTTGGCTGACCCAATTTACCAGTTGTCTGGCAAATGTTCCTCATTGTTTGCTGACTGTGCCTATAGGGGTATCAGCTACACCTTGATGATGAGGCCCAAAGAAGGTTGAAATTATCTTCTGGGCTTGCTGTATCTCTCATGCAGTGAGAACTTGCCAGCATTTTGGTTCTGGACCCCCTTTATGGGTGGGATCAGTCTGATAAGCAAATGGTATAGGTTTTCTTTGTAATGGCACAAATGAGCGAAAATATATTTAAGACTTTGGCGGGAACTAAATGAAAGGTAAGATACTTTTGTTCTTAAATTCTCTGTTTTTGTTGCAATGCATTGGGCTCTTACTAAGCTTAAAGGGTGATTCAGATGTGGACCCCATGCTCACTGTGCCTAGAGGGGTATCAGTTACACCTTGCTGATGAATCCCAAAGAAGAGTGTGATGATCATCTGCACCTGCTCTATCTCTCGATACAGAGATGGTGGGATTAGTCTGATATGCAAATGGTATAGGTTCTTTCTTTAATGGCATAAATGAGCAAAAACATTTTTGAGACTTGAGCGGGGAGTACCGAGGTTGGAGTGTTCCTTTAACACCTTAGTCTATCACACACACGTCTACAGAATACGTTGCTGGATCTGACCGGATTAGTATGGGGTGCTGGAAAAATTAAATAATCAAGGAGCTGGGAATGGAAATGTCCACTAAGCAGATCCTTTTATTTCATATATATGCTTAGTATTCAGGTATACAAGCCGTGCTGTAATGCTCGTAAGATGTTCATTAGGCTGCAGGAAGTGCAAGTTCTTGACATTCTGACACTGTTACTGACCAATATAAACATTACCTACACGCTTACATATCTGTAGTAAAAATGTGGTCTGACAGGTTTCTTTCGAAGAATCAGGGCATGTAGTTTTTCTTCTATGGCAAAAGGATATAGTTTGCCTCTGACTAGTATTTGACTTGTTCTATTACAGGGAAACAGAAACAATATTGAGGTATGTACTTTACACAAAAAAGGAATGACAAATATCCAAAGAAGGCAAAGTTTACAGAGCAAAGGGGTATGTAGAGACAACACAACAGCAGAATGAATAAAACAAAAACAAAACAAACTCGTTAGGAACCTGTAAGTGTGGTTTTTCCATATACATTTTTTTTTTACACCAGCGTACATGTATTTGCATCGTGACATACCTCCCAATGTTTCAGAAGGCCAGATAGGGACAAAGATTTGCAAAATCAGCCATAATACTTCTTTAATTGCATGTAATGACATGAACTATTGCCTGATTAATTGTACTCTGCAAACAATAAAATGTAGTCGAAAACCACTCTAAAAGAGTGTAGATACCAGGAACTGGCTCAGTGACTAATAGCTAAAGCACTAATGAATGTAGGAATAAAGCTGATGCTATACCTTTAAATCTTCAATGAGTGTGATGTCCCTTTAAATGTGGGATAAATGTTAAAAGTGCAAATAAATGCTACATGGAGAATAAATAGACTTAAATAAAAACTCTGACCCAAGACAAAAATAAAATAAAAGAGTGGTGAAAAAAAGATAAATAAATGAAAAATATAAATAAAAAGTAAAAATGTAAAAAATGGATGGATATAGAAACCAGATTCCCAACTGGATGTGCAGGAAATATGTATGAAACAAGTATCTAGATCCACAATAGAATGTGGGGTAAACGATGTTTGTTCCAAATAACATACTTTGTATAATCAAAGATAAAAGTTGCTAAATAGTAAGCAATACAGTATGAGGAACTGTTAGCTTAGGCAATGAATACAATGTATCGCTGGTAAACTGAAGCACAAAACTGGATCACTTCATTCAAAAAAATGCCAGTTTATTTCATACTTTAAAATAACTTAAAATAATTAAATGTGAGCCAGCTCCTGGTATCTACACTCTTTCAGAGTGGTTTTCTACTCACGTTCTTCATAGGTTTTTAGTGAATCCCTATTAGTTCCAGTTTTTGAGCAGCTTAGTGCTAGCCCGTCTCCCTCTCCCCTGTGTGATACATTAGGTACACCAGAATTGTTCTCAATAAAATGTAGTCGTTTAATAGCTGTTTCTTGTTGGTCTAGTAAAGAACGACTATGGGCACATTACTTCAACTTAACTTTCCTGGGTTATCTCTGAAACTGTCACCTTAAATGCCCCACTTAATTTCATAATTGGACTTAATTCAGACATAATTGGATACATCTTCATACATACCCAATTAATCTCGTCTTGGCATCCTTATGTGATGCTTTTTATTTATTTTTTCTGAAAATTTGTTTTTTTATTAGATTTTTTCGGGAGGCGGAATTTTAGCCATATGATAGTTTGGGTCAGCAGAATTATCAGTAACTAATAGTGATGTCCCGAACAGTTCGCTGGCGAATAGTTCCTGGCGAACATAGCTTGTTCGCGTTCGCCACGGATGGCGAAAATATGCGATGTTCGGTTCAACCCCTATTTGTCATCATTGAGTAAACTTTGACCCTGTACCTCACAGTCAGCAGACACATTCCAGCCAATCAGCAGCAGACCCTCCCTCCCAGACCCTACCACCTCATAGACAGCATACAATTTAGATTAATTCTGAAGCTGCATTCTTTTTTTTTGTATTATTTTTTTTTTTAGACAGAAGTGTGTTATATTTGAGCATGCTAGGCTGAACGTGCGTTTTTCATGGCTAGTTGCACTGAGGGTATGAGTATATAGCAGTACATTGTTGTGAAAGATGGCTGTCATGTTTAGGGTGTAGCTTGCACGTTATCAACTGTGTATTTATATCAGTAGCTCCACCACTAGTTATGAATCAAGTGTGAGTCGCCCCATGAGATGAGACTAGTGAATAACATAATACATGAACGGTTAAGGTAAAGGCATGTAAGGAACTACGACAATAAACTCTTTAGGAGGTGAAATAATGACATGTTTAAACGCTTGCTACTTTATGATTAGTTAATGTGCAGAGAGCAGTTCATGTGATCAAAGGCAGGGTGTGGAGGATCGGCTATAGTGGGACATGCTTGGCAGGCTGCTGTTTACTGTTTGTGCTCATCCGATCCCTTCTGGGCGCCAGGTGCAGACCCTGGGAGTCCCTGATACCTGGAACAACAAAGGCAAGTCTCTGGACGGTTCGCGGCTTGAGATGGTGGAAGCTTGTTTTGTCGGATCTGTCCCGGTGGTGCTTCACGTCCGGTGCGGGATTGTGGTGGCTTAAGGTGGAGGCGAGTGCTTGACGTGGGGCAGGCTCTGCATTTCTGTTTGTGCCTCCGGTCCCGTCTTCGACGCCTTTTGCGTTGGTGGATTTTAATGGGGACTGCTTCGCTTAGCTGTGGTGGAGCTTGTTGGGGCTGTGGTGGAGCTTTTTGGTCCGAGGGGGGTGGGGTAACGGAGCTCCTGCCGGGAAGTAGCTGGGCAGATCAGCCGCCTCTCCCACCCGGTGAGCACCAGGCCACAGGCCACACTTGCCACGCGGAGGTAAGTAAGACTGTCGAGTTGCTGACCGCTATTAAGCATGTCGGGTCGGTCAGGTAGGAGCAACATTGCTGGGTCATCCCATTCTGGGGTGAATTTTGCTTGTTGATAGCTGCTTAAAGTGAGATATTGAGGGAGCTCACACGAAGTGCGTCTTTCCTCCATGACAGCTAGGCCCCGCCCCCCAGAAGCTGCATTCTTAGTGAGAGGAGGGACAGTGTAGCTGCTGCTGATTTAATAGGGAAAGCGATAGCTAGGCTAGTGAATTCAGTGTCCACTACAGTCCTGAAGGACTCATCTGATCTCTGCTGTAAGGACAGCACCCCAAAAAGCCCTTTTTAGGGCTAGAACATCAGCCTGCTTTTTTTTTTTTTAAATTTCCTGTGTAATCTAATTGCAGTTGCCTGCCTGCCAGCGTGTGTGTCAGCCTCACAGCGTATACTGTGCCCACTTGCCCAGTGCCACCACTCATATCTGGTGTTGCAATAGCTTGCATTTAAAAAAAAACAAAAACTTTTTTGACTGTAATATAATAGCAGTCAGTTTCCTTCACACGTGTGCGTTTCAGGGCCTGCCAGGGCACAGTGTCACACCAGTGCAACTTATATCTGGTGTAACAGTAGTGTACATAAAAAAAACCTAGAAATTTGACTGTGAAATAATAGCAGTCAGTTTCCTTCACACGTGTGCGTTTCAGGGCCTGCCAGGGCACAGTGTCACACCAGTGCAACTCATATCTGGTGTAACAGTAGTGTACATTTAAAAAAAAAAAAATACAGGGGGCTTGTTGTCACCTTTCGGGGACCCTTGGTGTTGTATGTGGCTGGGTGGAGGAAGAGACTTTCAATGACATCAGTGAGGACAAGGAACGGGACATCCAACCTTGTGCAAATGGGGAGTTTGCGGTTGTGCAAATGGACTGTTTGCGGTTGTTTGCGGTGCGGTCAACGGGGAGTTTGGTCTGTCACTGTGAAGCAGGTGTAACCCTTACACTACCTGATCAATACAACATCATACCTGATGTTTTAACCCCTTAAGGACCAAACTTCTGGAATAAAAGGGAATCATGACATGTCAGACATGTCATGTGTCCTTAAGGGGTTAAAGCACGTTATTCCAAACAATTTAGGAATGTTAGGGGATTTATGCCCTTTATGGTTTAAAACCAGACTCTGCATCAACTATGTAATTTTCCATGGGAGTTTTGCCATGGATCCCCCTCCGGCATGCCACAGTCCAGGTGTTAGTCCCCTTGAAACAACTTTTCCATTACTATTGTGGCCAGAAAGAGTCCCTGTGGGTTTTAAAATTCGCCTGCCCATTGAAGTCTATGGCGGTTCGCCCGTTCGCCCGTTCGCGAACATTTGCGGAAGTTCGCATTCGCCGTTCGTGAACGGAAAATTTTGTGTTTGCGACATCACTAGTAACTAACATCTATTTTGTAAAAAGAAACTGACAAACTAAAACGTAGAGAAAAATGGGCCAATCAGTGGACTACAAAATATATACACAATGTAAATATTATGTTTATATTTTTCAGTAGACTGATAGGAGCATTTTTCTGTCATTTAGTTGACAGATAAGTGAGAAAAAGTAACCAATTATAGAAAAATCAAGAGGAGCAGTAAAAATTCTATATTTATATATTGTATATTTCTCAAATATATAATTTCGAAATAAATCTAATATAAACATTTTTTTTAACTGCTCCTTTTTTCCCCTGCTATTGCTAACGTCTTTGTTGATCTGTGAATAAAATGAACATTCAGTGACTGCCCCCTAGCTTTGTCATCTTTCTTCACATCAATCAACTCTTTTTGCAGTGCCACGGACAGAATTCTGAATCGTGTATCAAGACTAACATGCTCGTTCATTGCGTGTTTCGTTTTGTTAGTGATTTGGCTACATTTTGGCTCGCCGTTCGGCAATTCGAATGATCACTGATCAACTCAAAATTCTGATGAAAAAAAGATGCCATAGGCATTAAGCACTGTGGCTTATATGTATGGTGGCAATAGAGGGTTAAGTTGTCCTGTTGGTACAGTTAGGGAAAGTTTAGTGTAAGTTCATGACCCCTGGTTAGGTTGTTGGGCAGAGTGCAACAAGTAGCTGGGCAGATTTGCTGAGAGCCAGCAAAGCGCGGGAAGCCAGGTATGCATAAAAGGTGGCAGTGCGAGCGCAATCCCTGTCAGCTGTTTGCAGCACGGGAGAAGCATGGACGGACCCCCCAGCATCTCACCTGTTCCAGCCGTAACATGTCCTCTGAAGACCTGATGTCCCGTCTGAAAGAAATCCTGTGATCGCCTGGAGGGGAATCCTGGTCGGGGGCTTCTAACGTTGACAGGGAGCCTCCGGTAGCAGCATCCTACTCTGCAGAATGTTCCCGACGTTTGACGAAGGTTCCGGCCGGCGGCACAACGTACACAGCCGGAAAGAGGTGCGCTCATGCGTGGTACAACCGAGGAAGAGTGCCACCTGCTGGAAAAAGGTGAAGAAATTGAAATGAAGAAAAGTAGGTGTAAGGCAAAGCTGGTACTTCAGGCGGTGAGTATGAACAAAACTCTGCTGAACTGGCTAAGATTAGTGAGGCGTTAGCAGCGGGAGCTGGAATTATAAAGGTTTTTACAGAAAAAAGTCCAGCTCAGGCTTGGGGTAGTGGGAGTAGTAGTTAAAAAAAGAAGGATTTATTAACAAATATTGTAAGAAAGAAGCTCTGCCATGTGAAAGTTCACCGGTTTTAAAGTTTGGAAAGGGGAATGTATTGATTTGCTGTCACTTTTGCGTTCAGCAAAAGATTGTCACAGAGCAGAGAGTGACAAGGATAAAGAAAAGCATAGATTGATCCCACGTAATTTTAATAACTGGCTGTAAGCATTTTGCATTTTCTCATCCGTACTGGGAGAGAAGAAGACAAAATTATGTAGCAGGCTTTTCCAACATGTGGAAGTTATATTAGAGGCTTTGAAGAATTTTGGTGGATTGGTTTGGTTTACCTATGATGAACTTTTCAGACAAAAAATGGCTGTCCACTCTTCCCTGAAATGGGGAATGAAGGATGTTGGTCTTTGGCTGAATCTGATGCTGCCTCAAAGATTGTCGGTTAAACCAGCGACTAATGTTGGCACTTCTAGCACAAAAGGCCTATGTTGGACATTTAATGAAGGGCATTGTAAATGGCCCAATACGTGCAGGTTTAAGCAAGAGTGCTAATACTGTAGCAGAAATCATTCAGCCTTTGGTTGCTTTAAAAGAATTGCAGCAGGATCCAGTCAGGGAAAAGAATATTTTTCAAAAAGGCATGGATGCCAGTGCAGATGGAAAGGCTGCGTCCTTATCTTCAGGCGTACCCAAACAGGGAGAGAGCTAAGTTATTGCTTCAAGGTTTTGCTGAAGGTTTTAAGATTCCAATGTCTTCCGGTTCAGGTTGTTCAGTTGTTAATAATTTAAAATCCGTTTTGCAGGATGCTGAATCTGTCAGCAAGAAATTGCAAAAGGAGTCGAAATTAGGTAGAAAAAGGTCCTTTTGACCGCCCTCCTTTTGCTAATTTTCGCCTTTCTCCTTTAGGTTTAATTCCTAAAAAAGAGCCGGGGTCGTTCAGGCTAATTCACTATTTATCTTACCCTTCTGATGCGTCATTAAATGACGAATTTGACAGGATACGTGCTCAGTGTCCTATGCATATTTTGATGATGCACTCAGATGGGTACGTGAATTTGGACCAGGTGCACTGATGGCTAAGGTGGACATCGAGTAAGCCTTTAGGCTATTGCCAGCGCATCCGGAAGGTTTCAACTCGTTGAGTTTTATTTGGATAAATGTTTACCAATGGGTTGCTCCATTTCCTGTTTTTATTTTGAAGCCTTTTCTTCATTCTTGGAGAGGGTTGTTAATGTTGAGACCGGTTTATATTCTATTGTACATTATCTGGATGATTTTTTGTTCATTGATCCTAGTTCCAGTTCAGAATGTGTTATGTTGTTAGAGTTTTTCTGTAGTCTGGCTGAATGGTTTGGTATTCCGTTAGCAGTGGAGAAGACAGTGGGGCCAGTGACGTGTCTTCAATTCTTAGGGATAACAATTGATTTGATTGCCTTTGAATGTAAACTGCTGACAGAAAAGATTTCTAAGCTCAAAGAAAAAATTGGTTTCTTTTTAGCAAGCAAAAAAGCAACAGTAAAGCAGTTTCAGTCGTTATTAGGCCTATTAGCATTTGCAGGTCGTATTATGCCTATAGGAAGAATTTTTGTTAGGCAAATGGCTTTGGCTTGTGTAAAAAAGAAATCGGTTCACTGGATTTCTGCAGAACTAAAGAAAGATTTGAAAGTGTGGGATCAATTCCTGCAATACAATTGCTGTTCATTATTGCAAATGGAATTACAGGATAATGAAGCTTTAGAATTATTTGTGGATGCTGCAGGTTCAGTTGGTTTCGGCATATTCTGGAACAAGAAATGGGCCTTTACGCAGTCGCCAGATGAAAGGGTGGAGCAAGGGTTAACCATGAATGTAACTCTGCTGGAATTGTTACCAGTTGTACTAGCAATTGTGGTACAGGGTGAAGAACTGCAGAATAAACAAATTTTGATCCACTGTGACAATAAGTCGGTGGTACAGGTAATTAATTTTGTACATTCTAAATGTTGCTTTGTTATTAATTTGTTGCGAAATCTAGTATTGTTATTTTTAAACCAATACAACAAAGAAATGCACCTTATACACACACTTATATACAATGATACTTATCAGTGGTAGGTGAAATACAGCCTCCCTCAGATCGCTCCCAGCTAGCAATCAACTTCAATACAAATATATACAAAACACAACGAGGGAACCGGCTAGTAGCCTAAATAGAGATGAATACAAAAGGAATATAGTGTAATAAAGTTTTACAAAAATGACATTGCGCAATATGAAATGCACTCACAGGATCTTGGACTGTTTCAGGCATATATGGTGCCTCCCCTGATGGTATGGGGGGCTGGGGGAGTTCCCCTGGACACTTCCCTGGATATTTCCACCAAAAAGCAGGACTCCGGGTGAAGGTATGAAAAAGCGGCTTTAATTTTCAATAAAATATATAAAATAAATACAATAAAGGTCCTACGCGTTTCGTCCCTTCTATAACGTATGGGACTTCCTCAGGGACCAACAATTTTAAAAATTACAATTAATGCAGTACAAAAAGCAGCCTAACCACCCTCCACCCACAAGTCCTTTAAATAGGGCTAATCCCTAAAGTTAATTAGTCACATGTGCCTCTCTGTCCTTCCTCATTGGTCCTGTGTAGATGAGTATCATCTGTTGGAAATCACATTCTCCAATATTCACAGCTGATCTTCATTGTTGTTTTGCGGTTGATTTCGGTGTTTTCGTGCATTCCGGAAACCGGAAGTGCTATGCGTTCCAACTGAGTTCACAAACCTGGAAGTTCTGTATAACCGGAAGTAGCTTGCGTTCCACCTTCGTTTTTTGTTTTTTTTTGCGTTCCACCTATATTGGAGGAAATCTAGCCATAAAAAATACACATAAAAGGTCTGTAATTTGACCCAAATAGTATATCACCATATAATATATATTTATTAACCTTAAATCATCTGTACAGTGTTCAGTGTTACAATAAATGTTCCCATTATATTTATACCAATAATTAGTGAAGTGTATCTAATCTGAACTAATTTCTTATCTTATAATTTTATGATATTCATTTATATATCTACCATTACTTCTAATATCCTATTTTTGTGATATTATTTACATATCTAATAATACCTCTAATATGTGATTTATCATTTGTTTTCTCCTTCTTCTGATCAAAAAAAGATATTTTTTAATTGTTTTGTGTTATTATTGATAAACCTAATTTATCCTATGGCAATCAGTGCTTGATTTTAATCCCATCCCCATTTCATATATTCTATGGTGACTATAACTAATAGTGATATGTTTTTATAAAAAACACACTAGATCCACATCCACGTTTAAACCACCAGGCTCCAGTGTTTGTAGCCTGTGGATCCAGTAGGTCTCTCTCTGGGATAACTTTTTTACTCTATCCCCCCCTCTCCAATCAACACATACCTTTTCAATGCCTATACATTTCAAACCCGTGAAAGAAAATTGGGAACAGTGATTACAGTGTACTGGGATAGAATGTGTGGCCAAGTTCTTTTTTATATTATTTATATGCTCCAAAAGTCGCACTTTTAGGGGCCTCTTGGTTCTGCCCACATATTGCCTGCCGCACGGACACTGCAGTAGATAAACTACATAGTCCGTGCGGCAACCAATTTCTGTCTTTATCTGAAATACTTCCCCAGTAATGAAACTAGAAAAAAACTCTATCTTTTGGAGATTTACAGTCTGGCAGGCTTTACAAACTCCACACCCTCTAGAGAAACCATTGGCAACTGGTTTCTGACTATCTTCATGATTTTTTATTGCATAGCTGGGTGCCAGAGTGTTCTTAAAATTCAGATTTTTCTTAAAAATAAGTTTGGGCTGTTCCGGTAAGAAAGTATTAAGTATAGGATCCTGTTGGAGAATCGACCAGTGTTTCTGCAAACTCCTCCTAATCCCAGCATGGTTTGTGCAATACTGTGTTCTAAAGGCAGCTACATTATCCTGATAGGGTTTGGCACGAGGTCTGTCCATTAGATAATTTCCTCTATCGGTTTGCAAAGCTAGTCGGGTTTCTTTGTCAATGGTGTTTTTCTTATAACCTCTCTCTACCAATTTGTTCTTAATATGGTTAGATTGTATTATAAAATCTTGAACTTGCGAGCAGTTCCTTCTCACCCTAGCAAATTGTCCCTTGGCTATCCCTCTAAGCCAGGGACGATGATGGCAACTTTGCCTGTGAACATATCCATTGCCGTCACTCGGTTTAAAGAAACACTTTGTTTTGATCACTTATCAGTGACAAATCCCAAAAATTTATTTCTTTTTGATTCCATACTGAAGTAAATTTTAGATTATATTTATTTTGATTCAAGTAATTTTCAAATGATTGAAATAATAAAAAAGGCCCCTTCCAAATTATAATAACGTCATCAATATATCTTGTTATTTTAAAACATAATATTTGGGTGAAGGCTATGCATATTCCAGGTATTGAGAATAAGATAGCTGATGCTATTTCTCGTCTTCAGCTCAACGCTTTCAGGAGTTTAGTGCCGGACGCAGAGGAAAAGAGCGTGGAATTGCCAAAATGCCTTTGGCAATTAATCTGGGAAGAGCCGGGCAATTTCTCATGAAAGCACTTGCACAGGGCACGTGGAGTGCATATGTGTCAGCATGGAATGAATGGTATAAATTCCATGAACTCATCCGAGTTGATCCAGTAGGTGGTAATATAGAAGCTGCCTTCTCTTTTATGGTTCAATGTATTAACAATGGTATATCTAAAAATGCCATCTCCGGGCGCTTAGCAGGTGTAACATATTTTTTGCGGCTTTTAGGTAAGCCAGTAGTAGTGAGTGTATTTGTGATTAAACAGTTGTTAAGAGGTTATTTTAAAAGGGTTTGAGTTGCTGACGTTAGACGGCCCATAACATATTCAGTGTTAGGAGATTTGCTTGATGTTTTAACCCCTTAAGGACTGGACTTTTTTTGCGATGTTGTACATTTGCGACCAGGCATCTTTTTGACACTTTTGTGGTGTTTGTGTTTAGCTGTAATTTTCCGCTCTCTCATTTACTATTCCCATACAAATTATATATTGTTTTTTTCAGGACAAAAGGGGCTTTCTTTACATACCATTATTTATATAATCTCATCTAATTTAATTTAAAAAAAATGAAAAAATATGATGAAAAATTGAAAAAAATACACGTTTTTTGAATTTTATGTGAAAAATCTTTTACTCATCTACAAAAGCGAATGAAAAAAACTGCTAAATAGATTCAAAATGTTGTCCTGAGTTCAAAAATACCCAGTGTTTACATGCTTTTTGCTTTTTTTTTGCATGTTATAGGGCTATAAGTACAAGTAGGATATTGCGGTTTCAAAACATACATTTTTAAAATGTATCAATAGTGACATTGTAACACTGTTATCTGTCATAAATTGCTAAATAACACCCCACATGTACATATTTTTTTAAAAGTAGACAACCCAGGGTATTCAATATGGGGTATGTCCAGACTTTTTTAGTAGCCACTTAGTCGCAAACACTGGCCAAAGTTAGCGTTCATATTTGTTTGTGTGTGAAAAAAGTAAAAAACTAAATTGAACGCTAATTTTGGCTAGTGTTTGTGACTAAGTGGTTACTAAAAACGACTGGACTTACCCCATTTGCAATACCTTGGGTTGTCTTCTTTTGCAAATGGTATGCCATCATGGGGGTAATTCTCATTCCTGGGCTACCATATGCTCTCAAAGGCAACGTAACCAACCTGGCCATTTTCAATGTAAAAATATTTGACCTATATATTTGACCCTGTAACTTTCAAAAACGCTATAAAACCTGTACATGGGGGGTCCTGTTCTACTCAGGAGACTTTGCTGAACACAAATATTAGTGTTTCAAAACTGGAAAATGTATCACAACAATTATATCATCAGTAAAAGTGCTGTTTGTGTGTGAAAAATGCAAAAAAAGTCACTTTCACTGACAATATCATCGCTGTGATATGTTTTACTGTTTTGAATCACTAATATTTGTGTTCAGCGAAGTCTCCCGAGTAAAACAGTACCCCCCATGTACATGTTTTAGGGTGTCGTAGAACGTTACAGGGTAAAATACAGTGATAGCAAATTAAATTCTCTGGTCTTTCGGCCTGGGTTGGCAGGCAGGTCCCTTAAATTGCAATCAATAAAATAACTTAATTATGTCAAAATATTACCTAAATACGCACGTAGAATTTAAATATATATGCATATTTATATATTTGAAGTCTACGTGTATATTTATATAATTATTTATGTAATTTTGTATATCGACATATGAATAGTTCGCATTCTTTTTATTTATTTAAATATACATAGATATATATACAATTTCATTCTAAGTGTATTTTGATATAAATATATATATATTAATATCAAAATACAGTTAGAATAAAATTTCGTATAGATATATAATTTTTTTTCAATTTTTTATTATTATTTTTAATTTTTTTAATTTAATTTAAATTATTTATTATTCGTATTTTAACATAATATATATATACAATATATATAGTTATTATATATATTATATATATACGTGTGCAAATTAATTATAAGTGTATTTTTATATTAATATATGTACATATTAATATAAAAATACACTTAGCATGACATTATATATATGATATATAGACATATATTATAGGTATAGGTATAATATATGTCTATATATCATATATATACACATATATAATAATATATATTTTTTTTATTAACTATAACTTTAATTTTTTTTATGATTTTACACATGCAGGGAGACTGCCTGTCAGCACAGACAGTCCCCCTGCAGGCAGAGTCTAGGACACCTATTGTGACCATGTGGTCGCCCTGTTGGGCGATCACATGGCCCCAGGGGTCCTAAACCGCCATGGGGAGACTGTCTGGGCTGCAGGCAGTCTCCCCACACCGGGAGCACCGCCGATCGCCGCCGGGGGAACGACGGCGATCGGGTAAGTAAATTTTAAATTTAGGACGGTTCAGGACCGTCGTCGGTCGGCAACGCAAAAATGCCGATGACGGTCCTGAACCGTCCTGCGTCCTCAAGGGGTTAAACATGGTTTCTTATTCGCAATCAAAGTATATTTGTTTTCAACAGCCTTTTCTTTAGCCTTTTTTTGCAGCATATAGGATCAGTGAGTTGGTTTCTTTCAGTAGATTCAGACTGTCATGTTTACAGTTTAAAGGACCACTATAGTGCCAGGAAAACACTCATTTTCCTGGCACTACAGGGTCTCTAGGTCCCCCCCACCCTTAGGGCCCCCTTCCCGCCAGGCTCTAGGGTGAGGAAGGGGTTAAACGCTTACCTTTCTCCACCGCCGGGCTCCCTCGGCGGTGGGGACTCTCTTGCCGCGCGCGCATTCAGCCAGTCTCATAAGAAAGTATTCTCAATGAAAATCACAGTGAGAAGTGTGGAAGCGCCTCTAGCGGCTGTCAATGAGACAGCCACTAGAGGCTGGATTAACCCTAAATTAACATAGCAGTTTCTCTGAAACTGCTATGTTTACAGCAGAAAGGGTTAATCCTAGATGGACCTGGCACCCAGACCACTTCATTAAGCTGAAGTGGTCTGGGTGCCTAAAGTGGTCCTTTAAGAATATGTTTGTAAGGCATTCAAAGGTAGATATTTGGTTGAAATCCTCAAAAAAACGAAATAGATGGGTAAAGGCAGATGGATCCATTTTTCAAGTATCAATGAAGGTAGAGTTTGCCCAGTGGAGACATTGCGTGCTTATTTAGCTGTCCGCCCTGTGGTACATGGTCCGCTGCTGGTGCATATCTCAGGCTCTCCTCTAACACGTTTTCAATTTCAGAGGGTTTTGCAGTTATGTTTTGAAAGACTTGGTTATAAAGGCAAATTTACTACTCATTCCTTCAGAATTAGGGAAGCAACTGAAGCAGCAAACCTAGGTTTTGGAGCAGATGCTATAAAATAAATTGGGAGTTGGGAGTCAAACTGTTTTAAGTTATACGTGCGAAATGACATTATGTGATGTTTGTTTTTTCCTCCTTTCACTCTGTTATTATTTTCCTCAGGTATCGTAACAAATGTTTGGGTTATAGGTCATTCCTTTGTAAAACGGGCCATGCTAAGGCAGGAGCAAGGATATATGGATTGAATTTGGACTTCAATCGTGATGACGTCGCAATATATTGGAAAGGTGTAGGTGGTCTGCAAATTCACCAATTAATGGAGCTCATATTAGAGTGTGCAGCGACTTGGCCTGCTCCACATATTATAATAACTCATATGGGGGGTAATGTTATAGGTGTCATTAAATCCGTGCAGTTATTACGTAATGTTAAAAATGTTTGTTTGGGATTGAAAACATTATTTCCTTACACCATTCTAGTTTGGTCAGAGATGGCCCAGCTCTGGCGATGGTTAGTGAACCGAGAGTTAAAAGCGCTGGAGAGAGTGAGTAGAAAGTTGAATTTGGCAATGTCAAGATTTTTGCCATGGTTGGGCGGGTTTTCATACAGGCATTTAGAAGTAGATCAGAAGGAACAGGGCCTGTTTAATAGAGACCAGGTTCATTTGTCAAATATCGGTTTGGATATTTTTAATCTGGATCTGCAAAACATGATAGAAAGGGGCTTGGCTGTGGGGGCCTCAGCTGGGATAGTTCTACCCCAGCTGAGGCGGTGGGGCAAAGTCATCTTCAGGTTCAAGTTCTGAGGAAGGATATGTGTTAAATGGTTGTATATAAAAGGCTGAGGTTAGCTATGACTGACTGGCAATTAAGTGATGGTGAAAGTGAAAAGTTTTGGAAGTAAAGTGAAAAGTTTATGTGAATATTTTACCGTTATCAAGTTATGGTGGTATGCCCCCCTTTTAATCTTTAATAAACACCACGGCCTAGCCCATTGAAATAAAAATAAACTCTGTCTGTGGTTATTTATGCGAAATATTGCCTACCAAACATATCTTAAAGTCTAATTGTTTCTGCATTTGTGTAGTGTGTTGTAACACTGTGACTCAGCTTGTTTCTCTTTATTTAAACATCCAGTTTTTTTGACTTGTATTATTTTATGATGTCTTCTGTTTCCATGACAATGACTTGTTATTTGTTTACATTTGACTGTGTACTGCATATGTGTTTTTTTTTTTTTTAACATTTTAATTTTATTGAAAATTATATAATTAGGGAGAAGGTACAAAAGAAAAAAATAAGAGAAAGGGTGGGGTAAAAATGACAGCTGCCCGAGCACTGATCAATTCAATGTTTCTGCTACAACTACTGGGAACCCAATGAAATAGCATGAGGACCAATTTTGAGCTGACAACCAGGAGTTATGGACCATATTCCCCTATATCTTATTGTTTAGAATTGGGTTAATTGAAACTGGGAGAGGGACCACTCCGGATCTGCCGGCATTTGTAACTTGAACTGTATATTTCGACATTATTAATGCCATTTTCGTTCAACCTGGATAATGATACGCTGAGAATGTTGGGGTCTGGTTATTTCAGCAATCTCAGCCAATCAGTCTCATCCAGGAAGGACAATAATAACATTCGTAATACAGTAGTGGTAATGCCTCGTTATCAATACAGCCAAGTCAGTGATGGGGGCATTGGTCTCTCTGCACCAAAAAGAGCCCCAGTTTATATCAAACCATTCAACAATTTTATATTGATGGAATCATGAAAATCCTTGGGTTATATCAAACCATTCTCAAGCATCTTGATATGAAACTAGGGGACTGTACCAGGGAACTGTCATGGTACCTGCCACTGATACCTATCTCTCCCCCAGCAATATCGGCATGTTTAACGCTGGCCGCAATAACCCCGCCCCCTTTTATGACGCGGCGCAATCCCGCCGACGTCACGACGTCGATAACATCACAACCCGCCGGAATATTCTGACCAGAATGTTTTGGGGGCATGGGTATCAATTAAAGAGAGAAGGTATAAAAGGCAATCCCTTCCAGTGACTCATTGCCCTGTCGTGGTTTCAGCTTGCCTGTTCCCTCAGTGCGTTCTTTTTGTTTGGTATTTTGGTTATTGACTTGGCGTATTCTCTGACTTTGCTTATCTCTCCTTCCCTTGACCCTCGGCTTGGATCTCGCTTACCTGTCTTCTCCTTCCCTCGACCTCGGCTCGCCCCTGACTATTCTCTGTTTATGTGACGTTAGTCCGGCCACTCTAAGGTCCGGTATACATCTATCTATTCTAGTACTCTGTGTGTTGGATCCCTGTCTGGATCCTGACAGGAACTCAGCAATCTGTAGTGGTTAGGTGACTTTCAACACCTGTTTAAATGTGCCTTTAATTATCATAAATGATGAATACAATCCCAGCTGACTTATTTAACCCCTTCAGGACCGCTGACGGTTCAGGACCGTCAGCGGTAAAACGTGCGTTTGGACCGCTGACGGTCCTGAACCGTCATAACGGTTTTGGGCTACTTACCTGATCGCCGTCGGTCCCACGGCGGCGATCAGCTCTCCTCCCGGTCCAGGGGGACTGCCTGTCTGCCCGGGCAGTCCCCCCTCGGCAGATCAGGACCCCACGGCCATGTGATCACTCGATCACATGACCGCAATAGGGGTCTTTGTATCTGCCTGCAGGGGGACTGTCTGTGCTGACAGGCAGTCTCCCTGCAAGTGAAAAATCAGAAATAAAGTTAAAAAAAAAAACAATCAGTGTAAAAAAAATTATAATATGTGTATACATATATGATATATATACATGTATTATATCTATATATATAATATATGTATATGTATCATATATATAATGTCACACTAAGTGTATTTTTATATTTATATATACGTATATTAATATAAAAATACACTTATATTTAAATTACACACGAATATATACAATATATATAATAACTATATATATGGTATATATATATTATTATAAAATACAAATAATATGTTAATAAAAATAAATAACAAAAAATAAAAATAATTTTTAATAATTAAAAAAAATTATATATATATATTCAATTTTATTCTAACAGTATTTTGATATTGATATATATATATTTATATCAAAATACACTTAGAATGTAATGATATATATATCTATGTATAAATAAATAAATAAAAATAATACGAAATATACATATGTCCACATACAAAATTACATTAATAATTTCATAAATATACACGTAGACGTCAAATATATAAATATGTATATATATTAAAATTCTACGTGCATATTTATGTAATATTTTTACCTAATTAAGTAATTTTAATGATTGCAATTTGAGGGACCTGCCTGCCAACCCAGGCCAAAAGTCCAGATAATTTAATTTGCTAGCACTGTGCTTAACCCTGTAACTTTCTATGACACCCTAAATCCTGTACATGGGGGTACTGTTTTACTCGGGAGACTTCGCTGAACACAAATATTAGTGTTTCAAAACAGTAAAACATATCACAGCGATGATATTGTCAGTGAAAGTGAAGTTTTTTGCATTTTTCACACACAAACAGCTCTTTCACTGAGGATATTATTGCTGTGATATATTTTACTGTTCTGATACACTAATATTTGTGTTCAGCGAAGTCTCCTGAGTATAACAGTACCCCACATGTAGAGGTTTTATAGTGTTTGTGAAAGTTACAGGGTCAAATATAAGGCTTGATTTTTTTTATTGAAATTTGTCAGATTGGTTAGGTTGCCTTTGACAGCGTATGGTAGCCAAGGAATGAGAATTAGCCCCATGATGGCATACCATTTACAAAAGAAGACAACCCAAGGTATTGCAAATGGGGTATGTTCAGCCTTTTTTAGTAGCCACTTAGTCACAAACACCGGCCAAAGTTAGCGGTTTTTGCATTTTTAACACACAAACAAATATAAATGCTAACTTTGGCCAGTGTTTGTGACTAGGTGGCTACTAAAAAAGACTGGACATACCCCATTTTAAATACCCTGGGTTGTCTACTTTAAAAAATATGTACATGTTAGGTGTGTTTCGGGGATTTATGACAGATAACGGTGTAACAATGTCACTATTGATACATTTAAAATATATATATATTGAAACAGCAATTTCCTACTTGTATTTATAGGCCTATAACTTGCAAAAAAAAGCAATAAAGCATGTAAACACTGGGTGTTTTTAAACTCGGGACAAAATTTTGAATCTATTTAGCAGTTTTTTTCATTAGCTTTTGTAGATAAGTAAAAGATTTTTCAAGTAAAAGTCCAAAAACATGTTTTTTTTTTTTTTTTTCACCATATTTCATTATTTTTTTTAAATACAATATATGACATAATATAAATACTGGTATGTAAAGAAAGCCCTTCTTGTCTTGAAAAAAACAATATATAACTTGTATGGGAACCGTAAATGAGAGAGCGGAAAATTACAGCTAAACACAAACACCACAAAAGTGTTAAAACTGCTCTGGTCCTTAACGTACAAACATCGCAAAAACAGGCCGGTCCTGAAGGGGTTAAAACCATGCGAAGGAATTGTTTATGCACTCTAATAGCATGGTTGTCCGCAATGAATATGATAAGAAACAGGGAAGATGTTACGCACATGTGTGCTCATTTATATACCAACATGTCTTGTCTGTGTGACGTTTGCTTCAGGACATATCCGTATGACGCTTTAGAGTTATGGAATTCAGACAATTTGCAATTCATTAGCAAAACTGAAATTGAGTTTCAATTTGAAACTGAATGCACAAGTCTAGTTGGCACCCTGCATTAACCTATTATGCAACAAGGTCTAAAGTATAAGAAGGCAGACCGATGAGATGGAAGTTCCAGTAACATAGAAACATAGAAACATAGAAACATAGAATGTGACAGCAGATAAGAACCATTCGGCCCATCTAGTCTGCCCAATTTTCTAAATAATTCCATTAGTCCCTGGCATTATCTTATAGCTAGGATAGCCTTATGCCTATCCCACACAGGATTAAACTCATTTCATGTGTTAACCTCTACCACTTCAGCTGGAGGCTATTACAAACATCCACTACAATCTCAGTAAAGTAATACTTCCTGATATTATTTTTAAACCTTTGCCCCTCTAATTTAAGACTATATCCTCTTGTTGTGGTAGTTTTTCTTCTTTTAAATATAGTCTCCTCCTTTACTGTGTTGATTCCCTTTATGTATTTAAATGTTTCTATCATATCCCGCCCCCCCCGCCCCCCAGAAGAGAAAGTCTTTCTAACTGACAAGCAGTTATTTATTTTAGCACCCCAACATCATGCACATTTTCATACATTTTTTTGTGCCTTGGGAATCACCCAGATGCAGCTGACTTTACAAAGAAACATTGGAAAGAGCATTCAATAAACCCCTTGGTAGGAGCTAAGTTAAGCTGATGTGTAGAGCTGGCTGAACTTATTTTCAGGTGAAAAGCTTTCAGATTTATATCAGAAATATAAAAAAAGAATGATAATTAAATAAAAGCAACTTAGGCAATGTAGACATATTTTAAAGTATTCAGAGAAAAAACATTTTACCTTTGGTCAAATCCTAGGTATTTGGAAATCCAATTATTTTTACCTTTTTTAATAAAGTCATGTTATAAATATAATAATATAGTCTACTCTTTTTATGTCACAAAAGTAGTCACTACTATTTTAGTGGCTTTTTTTTTCTTTCTAGGAATGAGGACTAGGGATGTGCATGGACAAAAAAATTTGGTTCGGTTTGGCACTTCGGCAATTCGGGACATCTGCAATTTGGCACTTCAGTTTGGCATTTCCGAAATTCGGGGCTTCGGCAATTTGGCACTTCAGCAATTCGGCACTGTGGTTCAGTTCAGCATTTCCAAAATTCTGGACTTCAGCAATTTGACACTTCAGCAATTCGGCACTTTGGTTCAGTTTGGCATTTCCGAAATTCTGGACTTCAGCAATTTGGGACTTCAGCAATTTGGCAATTCGGCACTTTGGAAATTCCCTAACCCTACCCCTAACCCTACCCCTAACCCTACCCATAACACTACCCCATACCTAATCACTAACCCCAACCCTAACCCTACCCGTACTCCTAACCCTAACTCTAACCCAACCCCAACCCTAACCCTACACCTTACCTTAACCCAACCCCTAGTAGTGTTAGGGGTAGGGTTAGGGGTAGAGTTAGGGGTAGGATTAGAGGTAGGGATAGGGGCAGGGTTAGGCGTAAGGTTAGGGTTAGGGATGGATTTAGAGTTAGGGGTAGGCGTAGGGGTAGGGTTGGGGTTAGGGGTAGGGTTAGGGAATTGCCAAAGTCCCGAATTCTCGAAGTCCCAAAGTGCCGACTTGGCCCTAGATTCCTGTCATCATTCCCTTAACTTTCCCTCCCTCTCCAGTTTTGCCACTGAAATCTGAAGCACTTCGGCACTTCCGAAATTCGGCACTTAGGCAATTCGGTTCGGCACTTACAAAATTCGGCACTTCGGCAATTCAGGACTTCTGCATGTTGGCAGCTCGGTTCGGTTCGGTTCGCCACTTCCGAAATTCTGCACTTTGCATTTCGGGAATTCGCCAATTCTGACATTCGGAAGCATCCAAATGTCCGAATTGCCGAAATTCGTCTGAATTTAAATTCAGACCGAAACTAATTGCACGTGTCTAATGAGGACATCAGCTTCAGAGGAACATCACAGGACTTGGCAGAACTTGATACTACCCAAGTTCAAATGAACAGAGTAGACTATCGTAAAAATAACCCTGAATTCTTCAGAGCTGAGTTTGTTGAGTCTTGAAAACTTGGGGGATTGTTTATTGGGAACACTAGATTTAAAAAAAAAAATATTCCAAGGATTATTAACCCTGGAGTAAACAGAGTTTAGTGAATATTTGTATTAACCCAGTGGTGCAATCACAAATCTGATAAGTAAGTCATAGGGGCATGGATTCTTCAAGGAATGATTTCTGAATGAGAATCCATGAATGGCATGTATAGGCATGACCATAGATATATTTGTTTGAAACTCATGATGTCATTGCTCATTGCATTGAGCCAGGGTGGAAGGCACTTTCAAGGTAGTGATTTGTGTGTAATTAGTTTGCTCCAAAGGATTAAAATGCTGGGATCAAAGGCGGACTGCAGAAGTACGTTCAAGAATTGACAGTATCTGGCGATGGAAACAGGATTTCAACTAAGTGGTGCTTAGTAAACGAGAGGTCTGAGGGGGTAAATTTAACAGTAACAACAGGATCTGTAGCAATGTGTGTGATGTATCATTGTAGAACGTAAATCCCTACATCAGACAGACAGACAGACACCCACCCACCCACCCAAGCAACCAAGTCCTGCAGAATCTTCTGAGCAGAGACTGGGCCCCTTAAAACAGCATTAACACCCAGCACTCCCAAGCAACCAAGTCCTGCAGAATCTTCTGAGCAGAGACTGGGCCCCTTAAAACAGCATTAACACCCAGCACTCCCAAGCAACCAAGTCCTGCAGAATCTTCTGAGCAGAGACTGGGCCCCTTAAAACAGCATTAACACCCAGCACTCCCAAGCAACCAAGTCCTGCAGAATCTTCTGAGCAGAGACTGGGCCCCTTAAAACAGCATTAACACCCAGCACTCCCAAGCAACCAAGTCCTGCAGAATCTTCTGAGCAGAGACTGGGTCCCTTAAACAGCATTAACACCCAGCACTCCCAAGCAACCAAGTCCTGCAGAATCTTCTGAGCAGAGGTATCATCTCTGGAAGATTGCCCACCCTACCCTCCACACACCATCCCACCCCATGGTCAACAACTTACTTATAGATAGTGCACATCAGCTGGTTTCCTTAACACACCAATCAAGTCACTAAACCTCTCCTCACCTGAATTCATTTAACACACTGCATCCTTACATTGGTTTAAACACTCATTGATATTTGTGTGTGTTTGTATATATGATCTACATATCTATATAATACACATTTTCTCTAATGTTCTCCCTTCTGTTTTTTCACTTTAACACTAACTTCTCTGATCACTAGAATATCCCTATCCTTTCACTCACCTGTCCCTGGCAACACAATCATCATTACTTCCACCTTACTCCCCTCCCCTCTCTATTCATCCCATGCACCTTTCCAGCCTATCTCCACCCACTCCTCCCAAATCCTCTACATACATACCCTCCTACAAAACCTTCAAATCCTACTCCCACCTTCACTTCCTTTCTATCCTTCTGCTCCTAGCAGCTGGTGATGTCTCTCCAAACCCCGGTCCCCTCTCAACAAACACAGCACATACTAACCCAAGGACCCACACTAATCTCATACCCATCTCATGTTCCTCTAGATCCTCCTTCAATACTGCACTCTGGAACGCACGCTCTGTTTGCAATATAACTAAATCCACTGCTGTCCATGACTTCTTCATCTCTCGTTCAATAGATTTACTAGCCTTAACAGAAACCTGGCTCTCCCCCTCTGACACTGCCACCCCTGCATCTTTGTCCTTCGGTGGTCTCCAACTTACCCACAACCCAAGAAACTCTGAATGTAAAGGTGGTGGTGTTGGGTTTCTCCTCTCCCCTCACTGCTCTTTTAAACCTCTTCCCACCCCCCCTTCCCTCTCTTTCCCATCATTTGAAATACACTCAATTCGCCTTTTCAAACCCTTCTCTGCTAACATTGCTGTTATTTACCGTCCCCCTGGTTCCCCTCTTCTCTTCCTTGACCACTTTGCTGCCTGGCTACCTTATTTCCTCTCTTCTAACATTCCATTACTAATTCTCGGGGACTTCAATATTCCCATAAACCCACCTTTGACCTCTGCAGCCACTAAACTACTTTCAGTGACTTCCTCCCTCGGGCTATCGCAGTGGGCAAATTCTCCCACCCATGTAGCTGGCAATACCCTTGACCTAATCTTCACTTATGCATGTACAGTAACTAATATCTGCAACACTCCATATCCACTCTCTGATCACCACCTCTTATCATTTGCTCTTGCGTACCCCCTCACGCAACAACCTCAGCCTAACCCCCCTCAACTCAGGAGGGACCTTAATTCTCTTGATCTCCAACAGTTGTCAGCTGACATTGATTCACAACTGCTGTCCATCCCTTCCCTCTCCTGTCCTTCACTGGCCATCTCCATATATAACTCTACTCTTACATCTGCCTTGAACACTGCAGCGCCACTCCAAACAAGCACCTCGAGGAGGACCCGCCCCCAACCATGGCATACTAAATCAACGCGCTACCTGCAAAGATGCTCCCGTTGTGCTGAACGCTCCTGGAGGAAGTCTCGTACCCAATCAGACTTTCTCCATTATAGATTCATATTGTGTTCATACAGTACAGCCCTTGCCCTTGCCAAACAGTCCTATTTTTCCTCTCTCATTAGTTCATGCTCCCGCAACCCCAGGCGTCTCTTTGACACCTTCAATTCTCTTCTTCATCCTGCTGTGGCCGCCCCCAAAACTAACCTTACTTCTGATAACTTTGCATGTTACTTCACTGACAAGATTGAACAGCTAAGGAAAGAATTCTCCCCTCCTTGCCTTTCTGTTTCTCAATCACACATAGATCATGCCTTTCCTACCCTTCAGACATTCTCCCCAGCTACTGGCCAAGAGGTGGCTGCTCTTCTTTGCTCCTCTCGCCCCACCACTTGCCCGCTCCATCCGGTCCCATCTCACCTTATCAGATCTCTCTCCACTTGTCTCGTGCCTTCTCTAACACACATCTTCAACTGCTCGCTCTCTTCTGGCATCGTCCCTGCTGACCTTAAACATGCCACTGTAGTACCTATACTAAAAAAAACATCCCTCGACCCATCCACTCTCTCTAACTACCGTCCCATATCCCTGCTCCCTTTTTCCTCAAAGCTTCTGGAAAGACTTGTCTTTACCCGTGTGTCTCATTTCCTCAATTCCAACTCTCTCCTTGACCCCCTTCAATCTGGCTTCCGCCCTCTCCACTCTACAGAGACTGCCCTTATCAAAGTCACTAACGACCTAATCGCAGCTAAATCCAAAGGCCACTACTCCATACTAATTCTTCTTGACCTCTCAGCGGCCTTTGACACCGTTGATCATGCTCTCCTTCTTCAAACTCTTCAATCGCTTGGTCTCTGTGACTCTGTCCTCTCGTGGTTTTCCTCTTATCTCTCCCAACGCTCATTCAGTGTCTCCTTTTCTAATGATACCTCCTCCCCTCGCCCTGTCTCGGTTGGAGTCCCCCAAGGCTCCGTCCTTGGTCCCCTTCTATTTTCTCTTTATACTGCTTCTCTTGGTAAACTCATTACCTCTTTTGGATTCCACTACCACCTGTACGCTGATGACACCCAGCTATATCTCTCCTCCCCGGACCTCTCCCCTGCCGTCCTGCAACGTGTCACTGCTTGCCTTTCTTCCATCTCTGACTGGATGTCCTCCCGCTTTCTGAAACTCAATCTCTCAAAAACTGAGCTCCTTGTCTTTCCTCCTCCTAATACTGATCCTCCTCTTTCGCTCTCCCTTCAAGTTTGTGGTACCAACATCAGTCCATCCTTGCAAGCGCGCTGTCTTGGCGTCATACTTGACTCTGGTCTCACCTTTGAGCCTCACATCCAGCATGTTGCCAAATCCTGTAGATTCCATCTTAAAAACATAGCCCGCATCCGCCCCTTTCTTGCACCAGATACTACCAAGGAGCTTGTCCATGCTCTAGTAATTTCCCGCATGGATTACTGTAACCCTCTCCTGATTGGTCTTCCCAAAAGCCATACTGCACCCCTACAGTCCGTAATGAATGCTGCTGCTAGACTGATTTTCCTCTCTAGTCGTTTCTCTCACACCTCACCCCTCTGCCAGTCCTTACATTGGCTTCCTGTGTGCTATAGGAGTCAATTCAAGGTACTAACTCACACCTATAAAGCACTGAACAACTCTAGCCCCTCTTATATCTCCTCACAGATCCATAGGTATGTCCCTTCTCGGTCTCTCCGCTCTGCCCGTGACCACCTCCTGTCCGTTGTCCGCACTCGTACGGCCAACTCGCGCTTGCAGGACTTCTCGCGGGCGGCTCCCTTCCTATGGAATAGCCTGCCTACCGCCATCAGACTCTCCCCTAGTCTTGCATCTTTTAAGAAGTGCCTTAAAACCCATCTCTTTAGGAAAGCTTATGGCCTCCAAGACTAACCAATACCTCACATACCTGTCTCCTGCCCTCTCCTAAAGGGCAGTCCACCTTATTTGATTGCAAATTCCTGTCCTAATGTGTTTTACACCCCACCTCCTATAGAATGTAAGCTCGAGCAGGGTCCTCTTCAACCTATTGTTCCTGTAAGTTTATTTGTAATTGTCCTATTTATAGTTAAATCCCCTCTCATAATACTGTAAAGCGCTACGGAATCTGTTGGCGCTATATAAATTGCAATAATAATAATAATAATGGATAGATAGATGGATGGATAGATAGATAGATAGATGGATAGTTAGATGGATGGATAGATAGATAGATAGATGGATAGATAGATGGATAGATAGATAGACAGATAGACAGATAGATAGATGGATGGATAGATAGACAGACAGACAGATAGATAGATAGATAGATAGATAGATAGACAGACAGACAGACAGACAGACAGATAGATAGATAGATAGACAGACAGACAGACAGACAGATAGATAGACAGACAGACAGATAGATAGATAGATAGATAGATAGATAGAAGACAGCATGCACTCAATAAATATTGTTTATTAAAGTCTAACAGCAAGTTAATTCCAAACCATTTCTGCATTTATTTTTATAGCTTTATTTTTGTCAATTTGGTTTGGAAATGAGTTAACACTAAGATTTTTTTTCTTAAATATAATGTAAAATATTTGGACCCGCATGATTGCATGCATGCCTTTTTGTTACACTTTTTAATATGAAATCATGTTTCTGTACGTTTAAATTCTAAAATAGCTACACCTCTCTTGCAAGAATTTGGGAGGTACTTTTTCCAAACGTCGCTTTAAAGATAACTAAACTTAACTCAACATTATCATTTTATTGCCAATTTAGAAAACATCGCAAAAGTCACAGAATTCTGCACCGCTGTTACATTATGCGTATGATGTATGATGTATGTATTATGGACATCACATGCTATTTAGGTTTGCAAGTCAGTTTGCAAAAAAAAAAAACAACTAAACAAAAACAAATCAATAAACCTAAATCTCATGTTTTGCACACAAAAAAAACACATCCAACTTTTGTATCTTTTGTTGTTGTTTTTTTGTGCCATGGTTTATATCCAACTGTTAGTATTTAGCTTTTTCTTTCTTGTCCTGTGACAATAATCAAAACCTTCCTTTTAGTTTTTTGAACTGTTCTGTCTCAGGCTGATTTGCGGATGTGACATGCATATTAAACAAAGACTTAGTAGGTACTTCCATAAAATTTGGAACAGCTGCATGTGGTGTTAATGGGGGGAAACATGCACATTACAGGCAGTACCCAAAATGCACATCTTAAATGTTACAGTACTGGCTGGCTATTAGACTTCAGACAGCCCATTCTATAATGAAGACCAGAGTCTACGTCGTACCAGAAATTGAAAATCCCATTGCGACTCCAAAGGATTAATTATGAGAAGTGTACCAAATTTATGTGACAGGCTTTTTATCACCCTTTTTGAAGTGTTGATGTAAAATTGGGCCCAGATCAGAGATATGTAGATTTATTACAATGATTAGTCATGGCGGTGGGGAAAAATATTGTTACAGCATGATTATAATCAAACCACCCCTGTATCCAAAATATCACACAGTGCTCTGTTTTATCATTGGCAATAGCTGCACTGCTCATTAACCTTTTTAATACCCAACATTTCCCACACAGAAAAAAAAACCAGAACCCGTGTTCTAAAGGAAATAATGCATAATTAATTTTAAACACCACGGGGACAATTAATAAAATGCAATTATGGGGAAAGGGTCTATAACTGCAGCAACCTCTATAAAAACAAAAAGTATAATTCCAATGATTGTCCATTTAAAAAAAAAATAGATTTGTCCCAGAATTTCATGCATCAATCTCCTCCACTGTGGAAGTTGGAAACATAAAATACAAATTTTGGGCATAACCTGATGTCCTTTTTATCAGCATCACAAAAAAAAAAAATATTCAAAAGTTTATTGTACAATCATTTACCCTTTTAATATCAGTTCATTGCAGAAGATACTTTTTTTCTGTAGGAACATACTGTAGTGTGGTTTTAAAAATGTAAAATCAATATAATTGCTTAATTGTTCTTTGCATACATGTTGTTTTGATAATAAATCTGCATCTATATTTGGGAATATAGATTTCAAAGCTGCCTACCAGCAAATTAGTCTGAATATGGTCACAAGACTGAATAGAATATATAAAGTTGTCGGGAAACCACCCCCCATCAGATAATTTAAAAGGATAGGATAAGCCCCAAAGCACCATCGACTTAAAGGACCACTATAGGCACCCAGTCTGCTTCAGCTCAATAAAGTGGTCTGGGTGCCAGGTCCATCTAGGGTTAACCCTGCCTTCTGTAAACATAGCAGTTTCAGAGAAACTGCTATGTTTCACTGAGGGTTAATCCAGCCTCTAGTAGCTGTCTCATTGACAGCCGCTAGAGGCGCTTTCGGGCTTCTCACTGTGAAAATCACAGTGAGAAGATGCTGACGTCCATAGGAAAGCATTGAGAATGCTTTCCTATGGACTGATTGAATGCGCGCGCGGCTCTTGTCGCGTATGCGCATTCAGTGCTGACGTCGGAAGAGGGAGGAGAGTCCCAGCGCCGAGGGAGCCCGGCGCTGGATAAAGTTAAGTGATTAACACCTTCCTCCCCCTTCAGCCCGGCGGGAGGGGGACCCTGAGGTTGGGGGGGACCTAAAGAAATTATAGTGCCAGGAAAACGAGTTTGTTTTCCTGGCACTATAGTGGTCCTTTAATTAAGCAGTTTTGGTGTATAGATTATGCCCCTGTAGTCTTCCTGCTCAATTCTCTTCCATTTAGGAATTAAATCCCTCTTATTGCAGCCCTAGCCACACCTCCCCTGGCTGTGACTATCCTGATTTTATTTTCAATCAGATGTGACAGCATAATGTTTTTACTGTAGATGTTATCTTCTGCTTCTTAACTTTAGTCACACACAGGAGGCTCCTGCAGGCTCTAGAATGTCATTACCAGAGCAGGAGATACAAAATTCTAAGTTGAATATACTGTGCAACAATGGAAGTTTATACATTAGATCCCCTTTTACAGGAAATGTGTAAGTCACATGCAGGGAGGTGTGGCTAGTGCTGCATAAACAAAGTGATTTAACTCCTAAATGGAAGATAATCGAGCAGCTAGACAGCAGGGGCATGATCTATACACCAAAACTGCTTCATTAAGTTAATGTTGTTTTAGTGATAAAAGTAGAATTTTAATATAAACGTGCTGTGTGGTAAACATTGCTTTCTTTTATTCCATCCCATTGTCACTTGGTTGTTTACGCTTCTTACCAAATATGTGTTTGTGAGGTTTGAAATATAAAATTAAATGTAGGAAATCACACTTTTGTACTCATCTCTTTCCTGGAACGTAGTGACTCTGTATTAATCACTGTTTTGATCTCTGGCAAAGAGGAGAACGAGAAACAATGAGAATGATTTATTAAAATGTTCTGCAAAAATCCAAAAGGGGCAGGTGGAAATTACATCCCGGTTTTCCTGGGTTAGTCCCAATTTTTGTTGAAGTGTCCCAGAGTACCAAGAAACCTTCTTGGGATGCATATATGTCCTGATATTTGGCGTATAGACAGGGCAGCTTTAGGGCACACTGACCCGGGGGTGCAGGATCCAGGTGACCAGGCAGGAGTGGAGCGCACAGCAAAGTGTCACCCCATGTAGTATGGGCGAGCTGCGCACTGGAGTATGTTTGATGTAGTACACCCATATTTATTATTTCGTCTGTTATATTACTTTAATACATATACGGGGCAGGTATATTTCTAGTTTGCTGCTTATCTATGATTTGGTGCTTTCATACCTTTTGTTTCTATAATTAAACTAAAGTAAATATGTTTAAAAAGTTGTCAAACTAAGTGCTTTTAATCTATTTTTGAAATTCCTTTTTAATTACATAATTGGATATCAGTGGGCCATGAGATCGCTTGAAATATGCTTCTATAGAATTTGCCTACATAATAGTACATTAATTAAAGTGCAGTGTCATTAAAAAGTTCTCCCTTCTATAACTTTTTCTTACTGTTTTAACTTTAGGCTCCGATTACATAGGGCATAAACCATACTCTACTTAAGATACCTGTTGATGTCACCTCCCCTTTTTTGTTCTCCGTAGATTTGTACTATATGTTACTCACGGAATGGACTTGTGGGGGGTGCCCTATTACTGTTTCCAGTGTTGGTTTACTATTACATTAAGTGTACAGACACTCCTCACTTACCGACCGAGTTCTGTTCCTACGACCTGGTCGTAGAACGAATTGGTCGGAAAGTGAGGAATTAAGGGATTCCCTGCTCTGGTGCGTTCGTCTATGTTCGGGAAAACAGCAGAGCAGAGAATCCCCCTAATTTATGTCAGTGGAAATTTCTCATAGACATTTTCTATCATAGTTCGTCTATGTTTCCCCGAACATAGACGATCGCACCAGAGCAGGGAATCCCCACGACGACTCGCACTTACCCCTGGTCGTAAAACAGGTAGGTAACAAAACGAGGACCACCTGTATTTCAATGTTGTGTTTATATACACTGTTTAAAACAAATGAAACATTTTCAAGCTTTTCCTAAGTCTGCCATTTTACATTATGCTGCTAACATTAGTGATGTTGGGGTAACTGGGGGGCAAAAGAGACAGACAGGGGTAGGGGGAGACAAAAGAGGCTGACTGGGGTTTGGGGACACACAAGTAGATACAGATGGCCTGGGAAGGGGAGAAAGAGACACACAAAAGGGGCTGAGGGGACAATGAGAATCAAAGAGGCCGGAAAAGGGGCAAAAGAAACAAACATGGGCTTGGGCGAGATACCCAGAAAGGCTGTAAACACACACACAAAGAGACACTGAGAGGCTGGGGGAGGGGGTGCGCAAAGAGACACAGAGGGGCATGAAATACATGGTTCTGAGAAGTACAAAACCAAATCTTAATTGAAAACAATTAAATGTTCTCATAGTTTAAAATTTATAGTTACAGCTGCCAATATTCTACCCTTGCACATCACGATTATTGTCTCGCTAATGGGTGTTCATGTTTGTATTCCAAAATCTGGTCACCCTGGAAAGGGATTGAGTTACCAATGGAACGTGCCTGTTGGTTCTACTGGTTTCCATGGTAATTGCTCCACTTTTAGCACATTAGAATACTTTTTAGGACATAACACTTTGATAAATTCCCCCCCAACGTTCCTGTTGCTCCTCCAGTGTAATGTGTTCCCCGGCTGTGCACTTTTTCACTTTGTTTGTGTTTTACTGATTATACATAACTGGATATGTATCCATGTAGGAGATCACAAGAAAATCCAATAAGTCCTTTAAAAGATTATACACACTATACGTGGGTACACACACTGAAAGAGAGGCAGGGAAATAAGATTGAACAAGCACATGGTAAAATGTGCAAAATGTACACAAGTACTGTCTCCTTAAGGGGTTAAAGAAGGTAAGCAGTTAGTAATTTTTTTCTAAACATATCTAAACATTGTTAGAGGTGACAATGATTGGGATTGATAATGTATGTAACTTAAAGAGATTCTATAATGTAGGTTTATTTTTGTAGATTATTCTTATCACACAGAAGCTACTTTGAAGATAATTCTATTTGTATAAGAAAGGAAAAATGCCTTACCTGGCATACCATAAATCAAGATGGGATTAAATCCATGGTATGCTTAGTGCTGTTAGTATTACATTAAATCCCCGGTGTCTTTACCTGATGTATTGCTGTTGTATTGTTGATTCTTGGCTATTTGTGCCCTGATCCCTCGCTGACATTAATTCCTATTTTTTTGTATTTTTGTTGCGTATTTCAATAAAACATATTCAAACAAGAAAAGTCATACAGAACAAATATTTGGTCAGAATATCAAACAAGAACGAGTCCAAGTATATTTGATAACATCTCCCTCACCCTTTTTTAATCATTAGTCAGAATGGGTAGCGAAGAAGAATTTGTATGTTTCATATTATATATTTGAGTGACACAGGCTGTGCAGGATATATATTTGAAGAAGTTCTATCTTTGGCTGCATTGTAAGAGTGAGGCCCACCGTGAATCTACTTGAATCTGGATTCTCTGGCTAAGGCTTTGACTTTATAGCTGATACCTAGCTTGCTTCCTTAGGCTTGTTTGACTCTAAGGTCTTTGCTAGTGGTTTATGTCAACAGAGAGAATGACAAGGACTTGGCCAGGCAGGACAGTAGTACCATCAGGACTATATGAAGAAGGAGGATCTATAAGAATAATACCTGCTATCAGTTTAGGTAGCAGTTCCTTTGATCGTATCTGCTAAATTGAAATGCTGCAAAGTGCTAAACTACATATCCCACAAACTTCTGATGGACAATGTTTTAAAGAAGATGACCATCTCTTGTAGAAAATAATAGGAATCCTAAGCTTGGCTAATAGGTGTCATCTACTCCTTTCATACCCTGGCAAATACAGGAACTCATAAGGTGTCTGCACCCACCCTCCTCAGAGTGTAACAATGCAGCCTCAGCTGCCTAAGGCGGGCTCAGTGAGAGAAGAAAATTGCCTGCCGACATTGGATGTGTCAGGGGGAGCTGGAGGTGCGCATTCCACCATAGGGACAGGTAAGGTGTACCTGCAACTCTACTTCTTCCAGAATGCTCTAAACATTTCTTCTAAGCCATGGAGCGTATAGGATGTCTGTCTGTGGAAATCCAGGGTACATGCAGAAGCTGCCATTTTAGATGCCCCTTTGTTGGTGTTGTTATCTGCATAATCACCACATATTCCGAATGGAGAGGGGGAGCCAACAGGGTGGGGACTGGGATCACCCCTGCCGGTCCAAGGAATGGGGAGCAAATGGGGTGCCAGAGTTCTGCATTGGGAGCAGCCACATCTTCCTTGCACAGTGCCTGCTAGGCCACACGAGTCTCGGTAGAGAACAGCTTCTGGATAGTCATATAAAACCACAGGAAACACTTCCTGCTCAGTCAGAAGATTAGGTTGACAGAGAGTATGATACCAGTGTATAGAGCAGAGCTAAAACAAGCAATAATTGAGAATTATTTTGAGTTTCATGAGGAGCTTTCTGGAAACACGTCCAGTAGCCATTACGGTCAGGAACCATCCCCATTTTTATTATTTTAATGCTTACCAATTAAATGAAATATTAAAAAGGTCACGATAGCCTGGAGTGTTCATTTAAGCACCATAGTAAATGCCATGCATATATTCATGTACAATTTTTAGACCTGAATTTATTTTTTTAAGTCCTGGGGCATTGACCCCTATTGTCATGTTTTAGACAGCTATGATTGGCACATACATGTACACTTGGCTATGTATGTAAGAACAGATTTAAATAACGCTATGACAGCAGTAACATTGTTATACCTACAGTAAGAAAGAAATGCAGTAAACGGCATGACGCTGGTGATATATTGACGTTAGTTCTGTTACATTATGATAACATTTAGAATAAGTTCTCTAAATATATCTATATTTATATGACGTTGGAGACATTCATCATTTACGCTTTATAACAGTGAACTACTGTGTGTATTTATGTGAATATATACAATATAATGTATCCCCACAGTGTGCTTTTGTGAATATACACTATAAAGTGCATCATTCACTGCAAGATACCCTGAAAACAACTGTATCATAAACACAAACAACCACCAAATCTGTAAATCAAAAATAAGAAAATATGCCAACAGAACATTAATAAAAAAAAAAATGTACAAAATATGCATTTAGTTCAGCAGGAGTCACACAGTTTTTTATATATAGAATTGAGCATTTGTTTGCTGTTTAAGAAACTCTATATACTACTGTCTGAAACCAGCTAAAGAACAAGTTAAAAAAAAACATGATTAATTCTTCTAGACTTTCTTCCCAACCTCATGAATGCAGGAGCTGAAATATGTTTTGCAATACATGGAATTTAGCTCATAAAGTCCCACTTAAAGAGACACTATAGGCACCCAGACCACTTCATCTCATTGCCACCTACCCTCTCTGTACTGTTTACTATAGTAAGGGACGTTGTTGCCTATTCAGCTTTTAGGGATTTGTGAGGCAAGTGAGGCATGCCGTACCCATATATATATAGTACAGAATCCTTTGAATAGCTAAGCAATTGTACTTGATGTAGGTATGCTTTGTTACATAAAATAGGCATGACAAAATTATATAAAAACAGTGGAGTATTTTTTTGTTATTATTATGAGTATTTTGAAAGTGGGCATAATTCCAAAATGCATTAAGTACAGTTTCCTGACTAAAACCAACAAGATGTTGAATCTTGAACATAACTATACCGTTAGTTCAGGGCCCTCTCTAATCTAACTGCTTCTCATCACCCTCTGTAGTTTCCAGTAGAATATACGTAGGGTAGGGTTTTTTTTTACAGCCCCTGTACCTGATTAAAAAAAATCTAATTTGATTAAAAGGGAATATTTGGTTAATATTTGCAAATGATCTAAGACAACTCATGAGTGGTCACAGATCGTCTATCTGGGCTGCTATCAGACAGGTACAACCAATATACCAGTGGCATGCCACATATTAGAAGTTGATCATCCAC
Source organism: Pelobates fuscus (assembly GCF_036172605.1). Lineage (NCBI taxonomy): Eukaryota > Metazoa > Chordata > Amphibia > Anura > Pelobatidae > Pelobates > Pelobates fuscus. The sequence continues at coordinate 42,225,536 of NC_086319.1, read as the reverse complement.
TTCCTGACCTTAGGTTCCTGGTCATAGACCATGTACCTATACCACATTAAGGTGGTGACCGTGAAATCCAACTCCTTAAGTGAGAAGCCTTTTGGATATATACCCTCGACACTATGCCCCTTAATGAATGAGAAAACCCTCTACTTTGTTTTCTGCAATGTTTCAACTTACTACGAGGTCTTTATCAAGCACTATGTCGAAACATTGCTGGTCTGTCAATAAATCTGTCTATGGTTTGAACACCTTGAGTGTCTGTGTTCCTCCTTTCATTTTGATAACACACACCACTTTCCTGACACACACAGTACTTCCCTGAAACACACACCGTCGCTGAAACAGACAACATATCGCTGACACACAGTACATATCTGACACACACAAAACATCCCTGACACACACATTACACACATGACATACACAGTACATGCCATAGACACACTATAGATTCTTTACGCACACACTAGATCCCCTACAGACATACACTGTACACACACAGTATATCCCTGACCATCACAGTATATCCCTAATACACACAGTATATCCCAGACACACAGAGTACATCCCATATACACACTATCGATCCCTAAGGAACACACTAGAAGCCCTACAGACACACACTGCACCACCTACACGCACACATACACACACATAGAACATACCTGAAACCACACAAAACCACAACTAGCCACCAAACGCATGAATCATCAATACTCTGTCCTGGCCTTTGTGTATTCTGGTATCCCACTTCTGGAGACATCAGAGACAAGTCACACGCAAACATAGCACTGCGCATTACACAGGGCCTTTTCCCCATGCACAAGCTCTTTAACAAGGCTTTTAGCTTGAGCTGCCCTTAAAAGGCACTGAACTAACATACTGTCAGGATTACTGTTTGATCCAGCACGTAGAACTGTATAGCACGGATGACAAATAAGTAATGTATTACCGGTCCTTATAATCAGGGCCGGACTGGGAATTAAAAGCAGCCCTGGAAAAAAAATTATTTACCAGCCCCATAATGCGTCGCACCAGCATAGTGTGCAGATACAGAGTTAGAAAAGATAACTTAAAATTAAAATTATTACTCCAACGTGAAAAAAAGCACTCATAGGCTTAAAAAAAAAGAGTGCAGATTTATTTTAAGCAGACGTGCCTTTGCATATAACCAATGTTTCAGTCCAACTACCATGACATATTAAGGAAAGCTTGGTAATGGGACTGAAATGGTGAATGTATGTAGGGCACAACTGTAAAAAATTACGTTATCTTGTTTATTTTGAGGTCCTGTGGGTGCACTCTTCACTTTAAATATGATATTGTGCTGGAGTATGTACCTAGCAACAAGACTGGGCCAATATTTGCTTATTACATATTGTACATATCAATGACATTTCTCAGTGTATTATGCATATATAAATGTACATTAATATATGTGTAAATAATATAGGCATAATTTTATATATATATATATATATATATATATATATATATATATATATATATATATATATATATATATATAAAATCAGTGGTGGATCCAGAGCCTGATCTCAGGAGGAGGAACCAATAGATTATTTAAAGAAATAATCTGTGCACAATAACCACTACTGCTCTGTGTAGTGGGTATGGTGCCAGTTGTGCCGGGACCCGCTCCCAGAGTAAATAGTCAAACCGTTTAAGTACAGTTTGACAACTTACCTGGGGTCTGCTGGGATATGGGGCTGTAGTAGGGTATAGGAGCAGTGGTGCAATGTGTGAGGGGTGCAATGTGTGTGAAAGGTTCAGTGTGTAGGGTGCGTGGGGCAATGTGTGTATGGGTGGCTGTGTGTGTAGGGCAATGTGTGTATGGGGGTCTGTGTGTGTGTATGGGGGGGGCAGTGTGTGAATGTGTATGGTGTGTGTGTGGGCAGTGTTTGTATGGGGCCAGGAATCCCTGGTGGTCGCAGTGGTGAGAGTGAACTCTAGCCTGTAGCTCCAGGGCTAGAGTTTCCCTGTGGCACTCTCCCCCCCTCCTCTGTCTCTCTCTATTCACCCCTCTTTCTCCCCTTGTGTCTCACTCTCCCCCCTTTCCCTGTGGCACTCTCCCTCCCCCTCTGTCTCTCTCTATTCGCCTCTCTTTCTCCCCTTGTGTCTCACTCTCCCCCCTCTGTCTCTTTCTCCCTCCTTTTCCTGTGGCACTCTCCCTCCCCCTCTGTCTCTCTCTATGCACCTCTCTTTCTCCCCTTGTGTCTCACTCTCCCCCCTCTCCCTGTGGCACTCCCCCCCTCTGTCTCTCTCTCTATTCACCCCCCATTCCCTCTGTCTCTCTCTCTATTCACCCCCCCATTCCCTCTGTATCTCTCTCTATTCACCCCCCCATTCCCTCTGTCTCTCTCTATTCACCACCCCTATCCCCTCTGTCTCTCTCTATTCACCGCCCCTATCCCCTCTGTCTCTCTTTCTATTCACCCCCCATCCCCTCTGTCTCTCTCTCTATTCACCCCCCATCCCCTCTGTCTCTCTCTCTATTCACCCCCATCCCCTCTGTCTCTCTCTCTATTCACCCCCCCACCCCCTCTGTCACTCTCTCTATTCACCCCCCCCACCCCCTCTGTCACTCTCTCTATTCACCCCCCCACCCCCTCTGTCACTCTCTCTATTCACCCCCCCACCCCCTCTGTCACTCTCTCTATTCACCCCCCACCCCCTCTGTCACTCTCTCTATTCACCCCCCACCCCCTCTGTCTCTCTCCCAATTCACCCCCCACCCCCTCTGTCTCTCTCTCTATCTATTCACCCCCCATCCCCTCTGTCTCTCTTTCTCTATTCACCCCCCCACCCCCTCTGTCTCTCTCTCTCTCTATTCACCCCCCCACCCCCTCTGTCTCTCTCTCTATTCACCCCCCCCATCCCCTCTGTGTCTCTCTCTCTATTCCCTCTGTCTCTCTCTCTATTCCCTCTGTCTCTCTCTCTATTCCCTCTGTCTCTCTCTCTGTTCCCTCTGTCACTCTCTCTCTCTGTTCCCTCTGTCTCTCTCTCTCTCTCTCTATTCCCTCTGTCTCTCTCTCTCTCTCTCTATTCCCTCTGTCTCTCTCTCTCTCTATTCCCTCTGCCTCTCTCTCTATTCCCTCTGTCTCTCTCTCTATTCACACCCACACCCCCCCCCACCTTAGAGGAGTCAGGGTGCCGGCAGAGGAGTCAGGGTGCCGGCAGAGGAGTCAGGGTGCCGGCAGAGGAGTCAGAGGGCCGGCAGAGGAGTCAGGGGCCGGCGGCCGCGTTCCACACTGCAGCCTCGCCGGCCCGGCTGCACTCCTACTGCTGATGGCTGAAGGGGGAGGGAGCATATCTCTACCATGCTCCCTCGCGGTTCCCACAATCCCCAGCAGCATCCGTGCTGTGAATTGTGGGAACCGCGAGGGAGCATGGTAGAGATATGCTCCCTTCCCCTTCAGCCCTCAGCAGTAGGAGTGCAGCCGGGCCGGCGAGGCTGCAGTGTGGAACGCGGCCGCCGGCCCCCCTCTGAGTGTGCCACCGGACCGGCCACCCGGTGGCACATACTTGCGCAGCCCCCAGATGCCGCGGCCCACCGGGAAATTTCCCGGTATCCCGGTGGGCCAGTCCGGCCCTGCTTATAATGGCCGGATTTAACGTACAAAGAATAGTCAAAAATACTAGCCGAGGTCAGGGAACACAGAAAGGGACACAGCGATGAGGAAAGCCAGGAGTCAGGATACCAGAATATAGAGAAGTCAAAAAACAAAGCCAAAGTAAAAAAACAGGTAGAAAACTATAAAGAGGAACGCACTCTCGGACAACCACAAGGGAAACCACGACAGGGCACTGAGCAGGATGAGAACTGGGCCTAAATACCCCTCCTCTAGATCTGATAGGCTGTAACCGGCCTTTGACCCCAAATTCAGTTACCAGGTTTCATTTGCATAATTGCTGCTCAGCACAACCCTTCTGTGGATTAGGTTGCTGCTCGGCACAACTTTTCCTGTGTGGACAGTAAATGTCATTAACCACGTTTTTATATGCGGATGAATACGTGACACATACTCACTTTGGGGAGGATGTGCTTGTCATTGGTGAAGACACAACACACACCGTCTCTGGCTCCACCTCCTACCATTGGGCCTCTTTGACTAGAAAATGCACTGATCAAATTTTTTTTTACCAGTCCGGCCATATATATATATATATATATATATATATATATATATATAAATAGAATGTAAACCTTGGCACTCACCCCTTTTGTAACTTTAAATAAAATTGCATCGGTGCTCCCTTTGCATAATATATAATCCAAATAGAAAATAGGTGCACTCACAGGTCTTTCTTTCTTCAAACTTTTACTTTATTTCAAATCACATACGTTTGTCCCGATCAACGTTTCAAACCATACAAGGGTCCCAGAGTCCAGACCAAAAGCCACATCTTCCTTCCACGGGAATGAGAAGATAGTTTTTATTTATTTATTTATTATTGCCATTTATATAGCGCCAACAGATTCCGTAGCGCTTAGTTCTTCCTGCCTTATATGCAACCCAATAATATACAGAAGATCCGACTGACCTATCAGTCCTAGACGTCATCAAATGCCTCAGGATTTATGTGGACAGATCAAATCAAATTTTGTTATTCTGATTGGAGCAAGAAATGGACTACAAGCATCCAAAGACACGTTAAGCAGATGGATTGTTTCAGCAATCATTCAGATCTACAACACTGCACAGGTTCAAATTCCCGATAGACTTAAAGCCCACTTAACCAGATTCCTTTCTTACTCCTGGATAGTGGCAGCTAAAGTTTCTCCTGATATTATCTGTAAGGTCCTCCATCAATACATTTATCAGAGATTACCAACTGGATGTTAAAGCTGCTCAGCTTGATAAGTTTGGAAAAAGTATTCTCTCTGTTTCAAATGTCCAATTTTGTTTATGGTTTGATATTCAAAACACATTGTTTGCCATTTATTTTGACATTGTGTATGTCTTTCCCTCCCTTAGTCTTGGCATGGGTATTTCCCATTCCTGTGCTACCATAGATATGGAAAAGGGAAAATGTATTCATACTTACTGTAATTTTTTTTCCTGGTCATAGACAATGGCAGCACAAGGCTCCCTTCCTTGAAGTTTCGCTTGAAACAGAGATTGAGGGCTGGGGGGCAGGAGGGCGTACTTATACACTTATTTTCAATTGGTTCCTGTCCATAAGGGGATGGAAGAAGCTAACCCATTGTTGTGCTGACCTGGCCTATGACCAGGAAAGGAAAATTGCTGTAAGTATGAATAAATTTTCATCTTTGTAAAATAATACAATGTGAGCAAGATATTACTTTGCTGCAGAAGGATTTAGATAGACTGGAGGACTGGGCACTCAAATGGCAGATGAAATTTAATGTTGAAAAATGCAAAGTTATGCACTTCGGCGTAAAGAATACACAAGCAACGTATACCCTTAATGGAAGTGAATTAGGGATAACAACACATGAAAAGGACTTGGGAATTGTTATAGACAACAAACTATGCAACAATGTGCAATGTCAATCAGCAGTGGCCAAGGCCAGTAAGGTATTGTCATGCATGAAAAAGGGCATTCATTCTTGGGACGAGAATATCATTTTGCCTCTCTATAAATCACTGGTAAGACCACATATTGAATATGCTGTGCAATTTTGGGCACCTGTTCTAAAGAAGGATATCATGGCACTAGAAAAAGTGCAGAGGCGGGCTACAAAATTAATAAAAGGAATGGAACATATCAGCTATGAAGAAAGGTTAACAAATTTAAACCTATTTAGTTTAGAAAAACGTCGCCTGAGAGGGGATATGATAACATTATACAAATATATTCGGGGCCAATACAAACCATTGTGTGGAAATCTATTCACAAACCGGACTTTACATAGGACACGAGGCCATGCGTTTAGACTGGAAGAAAGAAGATTTCGTCTAAGGCAAAGGAAAGGTTTTTTTACTGTAAGAACAATCAGGATGTGGAATTCTCTGCCTGAAGAAGTGGTTTTATCAGAGTCCATACAGATGTTCAAACAGCTACTAGATGCATACTTGCAAAGACAGAATATTCAAGGATATAATCTTTCAATGTAGGGTAATAACTGCTTGATTCAAGGATAAATCTGACTGCCATTCTGGGGTCAAGAAGGAATTTTTTGTCCTAGCTTGTTGCAAAATTGTGCTTCAAACTGGGGTTTTTTTTTTTTTTTTGCCTTTTGGATCAACAGCAAAAAACAGGTGTGAGGAAGGCTGAACTTGATGGACGCAAGTCTCTTTTCAGCTATCTAACTATGTAACTATGTAACTATATATATATTATATATATACACACACACACACACACAAAGTCTATGTGTATATTTATGTAATCTTTTTACATAATTAAGTAATTTTATTAATTACAATTTGAGGGACCTGTCTGACAACCCAGGCGGACATTCCCCAAAAGTTTATTTGCAAGCCCTATAACTTTCCAAATCATTCTGTACATGGGGGGTACTGTTCTACTCGGTAGACTTTGATGAACAAATCACAACAATTATATCATCAGTGAAAGTTTGCAAAAAATGCGAAAAACAAATATGAACGCTAACTTTAGCCAGGGTTTGTGACTAAGGGGCTACTAAAAAACTAGACATACCCCATTTTGAATACCTTTGGTTGTCCACTTTTGTAAAATGTATGTCATGATGAGAGTAATTCTCATTCATGGACTGCTACGTGGTCTCAAAGTCAACATAACCAATCTGGCAAAAATCAATGTGTAAAAACTGAAATGGGCAAGCATTATATTTGACCCTGTAAGTTTCCAAAAGTAAAACATGGGCATGGGGGTACTGTTGTATTCGTGAGATCGCTGAACACATCCGAGTGTTTTAGAGCAGTAAAACATATAATGCTGATGATATATGTGAAAGGGCAGTTTCTTTTTGTGAAATGTCCAAAAAACAAATATGAATGCAAACTTTGGCCAGGGTTTGTGACTAAGTGGCTACTAAAAAAGACTGCACATACCCAATTTTCCAAATGGTATGCCTCGATCTGCCAATCTGGCAAATTTTAATGTGTAAAAACTGAAAAGGTGCGAGTCCTATTTTTGACCCTGTAAGTTTCCAAAACCACATAAAACGTACATGGGAGTGCTTTTATACTGAGATGTACATGAGACATCACTGAACACAAATATGTGTATTTTATTGCAGTAAAAACTAACAGTATTATGACATCCAGTTAAAATGCCACACAGAACTAATAAAATAACATTTCTTCATTTTTCACACTTTTTAAAGATTTTATTCACAATATATTGTGAATTGATGTGAAATTAAAGCCATGTTAACCCTTAAGGGGTTAATATAGGCAGAAATTGAAGATTATGCTAGCGCTAGTGTACTTATAATCTTAATTTTAATAATGACATATATAGGATTGTTCACCAAGTGCAGAATTGATAAGGAAATTGCCTTTTAAAAGAAATAATACCCTACTTGGAAAACCCATCTGTTTTTCTACTTTGGCTATTTTGGTACGAAATACATTGCCAATTCTCCCTGGGGGCCCAATTTACTGAGTACGCCACATAAGAGTTTGATTAGCTGAAAGGATTATTATTATATAATTATCTCTCTTTTAGCAAATGGCAAATAATTACAATTTTACCACATGACAGGAGGCGAGTATTTTGCATCAACTCTCTTTACTAACTCCACATAGCAGTAAAGAAAAAAGTGAAAACATTAACCAATCAAAAAATAGTAGGAGGTATAGTATTCACAGTGATGAGGCTCCTCCCCCTCTTTCAAAGCGACATCAAATACACATAAAATATTTTAAAGAAACGGAAAAAGTCTTGAAACATGCACCAACGGGTGACTTTCCAAAGTGCGAAGTCCTAGAAGTTAGAGGATGGTCCAAACATGCACCAACGGGTGACTTTCCCAAGTACGAAGTCCTGGCAGCTGAAGGAAGGCCCAAACATGTCCATCCTGAGCGCAAGCTGTAACGTCTTGAAGTTATGCTGGAAAAGAGCGTGAAAAAGGTTAGGAACCGGTCTGGCAACTGGTTGCAGTGATGTAATAAACCCAACACAGATTCCACTAAAAAGTTAAACTAGTCTAAGTATGACGGTGATTAGTAAACAAGGCTGTATCTAAACAAGGTACAAGTCCGATAAAATTAACAGGAGACAGAGAAAGAGGAAGGAATATACAGAGTATAGGTATACTTACATGAGATCTCATCCTTCAGAGTATAGATATACTTACATAGGATCTCCTTCCTCGAGGGTGTGGAGGGTGGGAAAATACTCGCCTCCTGTCATTATTAAAATTAAGATTATAAGTACACTAGCGCTAGCATAATCTTCAATTTTACCACATGACAGGAGGCTTCATATTTTGCATTTTTAACGCTGAAACAGGAGAGACGTGGCTGCCCCCGGGTTCGGGCGGAAGTAGAAGGTCCGAAAGGTTGATTCTCGTGACCAATCTGCGGCTCGTAGGATGTCTGCCAGGGACGCGCCTGCGGCGAAAGCTGATGAGGCCGCCGCACCCCGGATGGAGTGGGCTCCGAAGGTCTCCTCTACGCCCGCCAGAGATAGAATCCATCTTACCCACCTGGCCAGGGTGGTGGTAGAGACTGGTACATGTGGTCTAACGTAGGACACCAAGAGTTGGCCCGAAGGTGAGACCCGCAATCGAGATGTGACTTCTACGTACCGATGCAGGGTGGACACCACGCAGAGAAGTGGTTCTGTAGGGAAAAAGGGGTAGAAAACTGATGTGGAATCGGATTTCGTACGGCGTGAAATTTGGAAGGTAACTCCCTCCGGGGAGACCGAGAAGGCATCGATGTCGAATGCTCGTACGTCCGCGACTCTGCGGAACGAGACCAAACAAAGTAGAAGTGTCAGTTTAGCTGATAGTTGTCGGAGCGAGAGTCTGTTGTTGTCCGGCCAGTCCCTAATGAATTGTAGAACGATCTCGACGTCCCATAGTCGGGAATATTTAGGTCTTGGAGGTCTCTGTAGTCTGATGCCTCTGAGAAGGCGGCATACCAGTGGGTCTTTTCCAATGGGGATCCCCTGGGTCGGGACGTGGGCTGCCGAAATTGCGGAGCGTATGACGTTGAGGGATCGATAAGATCGGCCCTTGGAAAAAAGGTAAGAGAGGAAATTCAAGATGGCTGTTATAGGTGCCTTAACCCCTTAAGGACACATGACGTGTGTGACACGTCATGATTCCCTTTTATTCCAGAAGTTTGGTCCTTAAGGGGTTAAAGGGATCGAAATTCCGTTCACTGCACCAAGTAGACCAGGAGTTCCATGCTGATAAATAACATCGTCTGGTTCCTGGTGCCCATGAGTCCCATAGGAGATCTCGAGACGTTTGCGATAAGTCTTCGGTTTGCCAGGCTCCCCTGAAAGTGTCCAAGCCATCAGTGTGAGACGGTCTTCCAGGATGAGCGGGTGTTGGTTCCCTTTTGGATCCGTAAGGAGTGTCGGGTAGGACGGTATGAGGAGAGGATCCTGGTAGGATGCTGCTAGAAGATCCGGAAACCATGGTTGACCCGGCCATAAAGGTGAGATGAGGAGCAGGGATCCGCGTTGGGTCTTCAGGTATTGCATCGTCCTTGCCACCATGGGTGGCCAAGGTTGGAGAAACGCATCTACTGCCTTGCTCCCTGGATCTCGGAGCCAGCTGAAGTACTCGTCTGTCTGCCTGTTGTTGCGTGAAGCAAAGAGGTCTAGGTGGAGGGCCGAAAGACGTTGGAAGATCGTTGGGTCCAGTCTCCAGTCGCTGCTGTCCCGCCAGTGGCGTGAGAACCAGTCCGCCGTCAGGTTCGTGTCTCCCGGGAGGTATTCTGCCATTTCCGGAGATTCTCCGGGGTAGACAAAATTCGAAGATGTCCTTCGTGATTTTTGACAGAAGCCTGGATCGTGCTCCTCCCAGGCGATTGATGTAGCGGACCGCTGAGACGTTGTCCATCCGGAGGAGGATGCAGCAGTCCGTGCGGTCTCTCGCCAAGCTGCGGATCGCAAACGACCCCGCCAGGAGTTCTAAGCAGTTTATGTGGAGGTTGGTTTCTTGTGAAGTCCAAGTACCTCCTGTCGATCCGCCCTCGCCTGTGGCGCCCCAGCCCCAAAGGCTGGCGTCTGATTCCAGAATGATGTCGGGAGTATTCCCGAAGATGGCTCGGCCGTTCCAAGCCTCCATGCTGTCCAACCACCATCCGAGTTCTTCCTTGATTTCTTCCGTTACCGGAATGTTCTGGTCGTGGAAGGGTTCTGGCGGAGGAAGGAGGCCTTGAGATGTTGCATCGCCCTGTAGTGTAGTGGGCCTGGGAAGATTGCCTGAATCGATCCGAGCTAGGTTGCGGAGGGGAATGGTGTGGCAGCGGATGACCCTGCGTAGTTCCTTCTTGATGGCTGTGATCTTCGAGATCGGGAGTCGTAAGGTGCTGGTCCTGGAGTCTATCTCGAAGCCCAGTAATTGTATCATCTGGGTTGGGGATAGTTCCGATTTTTGGTAATTTACCACGAAGCCTAGGGACGTCAGGAGTTGAATGGTATATCGTGTGTGTTGTGTTAGACTGTTCCTGTCTGAGGAGAACAGAAGCAGGTCGTCCAGGTAGATAATGCACCGAATTCCTTGAGTTCGTAGACGTGATACAACTGGTTTGAGAAGTTTGGTGAAGCACCACGGTGCTGAGCTGAGGCCGAAAGGGAGGCATGTGAACTGCCAGGGTTGGTTTTGCCATAGGAATCTGAGGAATTGACGGCAAGATGCGTGGACGGGGACCGACAGGTAAGCGTCCTTGAGGTCTAGCCTCGTAAACCAGTCCCTGTCTTGTAGAAGATCTCTCAGAAGATGGATGCCCTCCATCTTGAAGTGCCTGTATGTTACAAAAGCGTTGAGTCCCTTCAAATTTATAACCGGACGAAACTCTCCAGATTTCTTCTTTACTAGGAAAATGTTGCTGAAGAAACCCTGTCCGTCGTGAGCCGGTTCTATCGCCCCTTTCATTTGGAGCTCTCGTAGTTCGCCGTCGATCAGGCGGCGGTCCTCCTGGGAGCATTGAATGGGATGCGGAGGAATGAGCTGGTAAGGGGGTTCTATGAAGTCGATGACGTAGCCCCGAACTGTCTGGAGGATCCATGCGTCAGTGGAGATGGTTATCCATTTCTGAAAAGACAGAGCAATACGGCCTGCGGTATAAGGAGAAAGTGAAACGAGAGGTATGATGTTGCTTACCTGTGGGGAAGCGTGCTCTGCCACGGTTACGAGGTCCTCTGCCTCGGTCTGCTCCTCGGGTATAGGAGAAGGGTTGTCTGAAGCCCACTTCTGGGTAGAAGGGTTGTGGTCTGTGTGACCGGGGGCCAGAAGGCCAGAATTGGCTGGCTGCGCGGCCCCTGTAGCGGTAACCCCGACTGGGGTGACCTCTGAAGACTCGCTTCATGGATGTCTGAGCCTTATTCAGGGACGTAAAAATATTGACATGCTTGTTCAGCTCTTTTAAGAAGTGTTCCCCAAATAGTTTGCCCTGTGCCAACGGTCCCAGTTCCTTGGTGCCCAACTCCACCAGTTTTCCGTCAATACGGAGTAAAGCTGCCTTGCGCCTCTCAGAGGAGAGGGCTACGTTGGTATTGCCAATGAAACAGAAGCACCTTTGTGCCCATTCTCTGATGTCGTGTGCCCATTCCTTGACCATGCTAGAGTCAAATTGATCGGCTCTAGTGAAAGCATCATCTGCCAGGTATAATATGCGGGAGAGCGGACCGATGGCGTCCAGCAGCTTGTCTTGGACCCCGTGGAATCCCTTCTCCACGCCCCGTCGAGGGTCGCGGCCACCCCGGGACATAAAGGTGTTCATCACCTGGTCAAACTCCGGGGTTTGAGTTACATGGTCGGGAAGCGAGGGACGTGGGCATTCCGAGCGTAGACGGTTGCGCACCGTTTTATCAAGTGGTTTGCGAAGCCAGCGGTGCATAAATTGGGAGAGGTGGTCGGGGGTGTCCAGTCCCCGGAGCGTGGGTGGCGGATATTGCGAGGGTCAAAAAGACGTTGCCCTGTGGGGTCTAGGATGGCATCGTCTTCCTGGGTAGGTGCGAGGTCGTCTGGTAACTGACTGTGATCCATGAAGGTGCCTCGTAAGGGGCTCGTATGGGAGCCGGAGTCCGAGTCCTAATTGTCATCTTGCGGATCAGAGTCCGCGGCTTGCCACTCGTCCAACACGGCCATAGAGTGCGTGTGTTCTTCCCCCTCATCCGAGGAGTAGTGGGCAGGTGTGGGTGGGGCTGGTCTATGGCGTTTGGGTGCCTTACCCTTGGCTGGTGTATCGCCCGCTTTCTCACCTTTCCAGTGACGTTTGGCGGGACGTGGGTCCGCCAGTACGTGTGACTCTGAGGCCTCAGAGTCCTCGTCTTGAGGTTGTGTGAGCGTGGCTTTTTGGGGTTTGTCGGTAGATGCCGACATAACTCTTGACAGCACTTTCTCCATAGAGGCGGAGATGGCTTCTGCAATCATAGACTGGAAGTCCGCAGAAGTTTGGGATGCTTCCATAGTGGTTATGGTGTTGGCACAGGGTAGATGGGCTAGGGGTTAGTTGATTATAATATGCACTCAATAGTAATAATAAAATCGGTAATAACAACACCCCAGCAGGGTGTGAGGTAGTGCAGGTACAAGTAATAGTACCAGAAACCCCAGCAGGGTAAATTGGGTTTTTCTTGCTGGGCCGCACCCAGAAATATATGTATGTATATCTGTGAGGATGGCACAAAATCCACCTTAATGTGATATCAATATGGGGTTGGAATGCCCCTTTAACATATACATATATATAGGTGGCACGAAATCCACCTGATGGCAGCAGTGCATTAAGGGCTTCACCCTGTTGGAATAGAAGGTGGCACAAAATCCACCCAGTAAGTAAGTAGGAATAGTAATAATAACAGTGGACTCACCACTGAGAAAAAGGCCAGCAGCCTCTTTATCCTTACAGGAAAAACGCCTGTGACCCCTGCCTGAGCAACAAATAGAAGCAGCTGAAAAGATATCGACGACTGGAATGTGTGATCTGCAGGCCGGCACTGCGGAGATCGTGGGACTCCCAAAATGGCGGCCGCAAATCTCGCGAGATGCGAGACGCGAGATCCAAGATGGCCACCGGGGAACCGGGAAAAAAAGGTTTCCCAGCGTGTCGGCAAAACAGAATGCGGCTGGTGAGCCGCAAGGGAGTATTAGGGACAGGGTGAGCGTTACCCTGAGGGGAAAGCAAGCTGGGAAGCCAGCGAAAACGAAAGGGAATAAAAACGGAGGGACCCTGAGGGGAAATAAAGGGAAATACCCCCAAGCAAGTCTGACATAAGACACATATGAAAATAAACATAAAATAAACGTAAAATGAAAGGGGGTAACCCCCAAGGATAGGAGGGAGAGATTCCCAGAAGAAAATAGAATAAGGAAATAGAAAAATAGCATATAAAATAGAAAATACAATATAAATAAAGGGAAGAGCTTGAAACTCTGACCTGTCTGCTGATGGAGCAGTAAAGAAAGAGGGGGAGGAGCCTCATCACTGTGAATACTATACCTCCTACTATTTTTTGATTGGTTAATGTTTTCACTTTTTTCTTTACTGCTATGTGGAGTTAGTAAAGAGAGTTGATGCAAAATATGAAGCCTCCTGTCATGTGGTAAAATTGTAATTATTTGCCATTTGCTAAAAGAGAGATAATTCTATAATAATAATCCTTTCAGCTAATCAAACTCTTATGTGGCGTACTCAGTAAATTGGGCCCCCAGGGAGAATTGGCAATGTATTTCGTACCAAAATAGCCAAAGTAGAAAAACAGATGGGTTTTCCAAGTAGGGTATTATTTCTTTTAAAAGGCAATTTCCTTATCAATTCTGCACTTGGTGAACAATCCTATATATGTAATAGCTCGCTAAGAAGTAGTTGGATGGAGATCTGCTGGGCACCAGATACAGTGTTACGTGTAAAAGTAACACAATATTTTAGACTGTAGATGTTTGGAGTCAGTTGGTATTCTTTGCCCATGGACTGTAAAGGGCTAAATGCCTAGTTATTGCTTTGGATTATTATTATTACTGGTATTTATATAGCGCCAGCATATTCCATAGCGCTTTACAATATTATCAAAGGGGGAGATTGAACAATAAATGAGACAATTACAAAAACTTACAGGAACGATAGGTTGAAGAGGACCCTGCTCAAACGAGCTTACAGTCTATAGGAGGTGGGGTGTAAAACACAATAGGACAGGAAATATCAATCAAACAAGGTGGAGTGAAGCACAGCTGGAGGAGAGAGAAAAGTGCTGCCCTTTAGGAGAGAGCAAGAGGTAGAGGTTACTCTGGAAGGGCCATACGCTTTCCTAAAGAGATGGGTTTTAAGGCACTTCTTAAACGATTGAAGGGGAGAGTCTGATGGCGGTAGGCAGGCTATTCCACAGGTAGGCAGTTGCCCGTAAAAAGTCCTGCAAGCGTTAGTTGGCCATACGGGTGCGAGCAGCAGACAGGAGAAGGTCATGGGCAGAGAGGAGAGACCGAGAAGGGGCATGCCTGTGGATCAGGGAAGAAATATAGGAGGGGCTAGAATTGGTCAGTGTTTTATAGGTGTGGATTAGTACCTTGAATTGACTCCTATAGAATACAGGAAGTCAATGTAAGGACTGACAGAGGGATGAGGTGTGAGAGTACCGATTAGAGAGGAAAATCAGTCTGGCGGCAGCATTCATTACAGACTGTAGTGGGGCAATACGACTTGTAGGAGCGAGGTACAATAATCCATGCAAGAGATTACTAGAGGATGGACAAGCTCCTTGAATTGGAATTGAGGAAACAAGTCACACGGGTAAAGACCAGTCTTTCCAGAAGCTTTGAGGAAAAAGGGAGCAGGGAAATGGGATGATAGTTAGAAGGGGAGGTCAAGAGATGTTTTTTTTTAAGATGGGTACTACAGTAGCATGTTTAAGGGCAGCAGGGACAACACCAGAATAGAGAGAGCAGTTGAAGATGTGTGTTAAGGAAGGCACATGACAAGAGGAGAGAGATCTGATAAGGTGAGACGGGACAGGATCAAGAGGGCAAGTGGTGGGGTGAGAGGAAAGGAGAAGCGCAGCCACCCTTTTGTTCAGTAGCCTGGGAGAAAGTCTGATCCAGGTGTGGTTGAGAAATAGAGGGGCAAGGAGGTGAGAATTATTTCCTTAGCTGTTCAATCTTGTCGGTAGCTCATGCCAGACTAATCTAATTTTTTTTTGATTGGGTAACTAAAATTATAGATCAGGGTGGTGCAGTAGACATTGCTTACCTAGATTTCAGTAAGGCTTTTGACACTGTTGCACATAGAAGGCTTATCAATAAACTGCAATCTTTAAGTTTGGATTCCAATATTGTTAAATGGGTAAGGCAGTGCCTGAGTGACCGGCAACAGAGGGTTGTAGTCAATGGAGTATATTCGAAGCTTGGGCTTGTCACCAGTGGGGTACCTCAGGGGTCTGTGCTTGGACCCATTCTCTTTAATATTTTTATTAGTGATATTGCAGAAGGTCTTGATGGTAAGGTATGTCTTTTTACTGATGATACTAAGATATGTAACAGGGCTGATGTTCCAGGAGGGATAAGCCAAATGGCTAATGATTTAGGTAAACTAGAAAAATGGTCAGAGTTGTGGCAATTGACATTTAATGTGGATAAGTGCAAGATAATGCATCTTGGACACAGGGCCGGTGCAAGGATTTTTGCCGCCCTAGGCAAAAGTAAAGTTTGCCGCCCTCCCCCCACCCCCATGACATCACAATGCCCCACCCATATGACCTGCCATGCAGTGCCGCCGTGTTTACATTCAAAGGCCTGCAGGGACAGGCTATAGACACCAGAAGCACTACATTAAGCTGCAGTGGTTCTGGGGACTATAGTGTTTCTTTAATGTGAGGTAAATTAGAGATTAGTGCCGCAAATAATATACTAGATTGCCTACTTACAACCAGATGAGGATGATGATGGGCTCTAGCTGCAGTCTGGCTCCACTGGTCTGGTGTAGAACAGGATCTATGGAGGCTGTTTGTAACTGTGGTCACAAAAATCAATGTTCTGGGAGAACGGGAAGCAGCTCCATTTTTTTGGTGCCCTTTACACAGCTCAAGGTCTGGGTCCCAGGGTCCACCAATGAGTTTGTTCACATGGGGTGGAGTGTGTAGGGGATGTCCTGATTTGTGTGTAAGGAATGCATTGTGTGAATTTGTGTTTGTATGTGTAAGGGCTGCAAGGTGTGTTTCTGTGTATGTAAGGGATGAAGTGTGTGAGTCTGTAAGGGGTGCTGTGTGTGTAAGGGGTGCATTGAGTGTGTGTAAGGAATGCATTGTGTGTTTCTGTGTGTGTAAGGGATGCATTGTGTGTAAGGGTTGCATTGCGTGTGTGTGTGTGTGTAATGCATTGTGTGTTTTTCTGTGTGCAAGGGGTGCATTGTCTTTGTGTGTAAGGGGTGCATTGTGTGTGGTTGTGTGTGTGATGAATGTCAATCTCTCCCCCCTCCCTTGTTACTCTCTTCTCCCCCCTCCCTTGTTACTCTCATTCCCCCTCCCTCCCTGTCAATTTCTCTCTCCCCGTCAATTCCCCTCCCTGTCAATGTCTTCCCCCCCTCCCTGTCAGTATCTTTCTTCCCCCCTCCCCCTGTCAGTTTCTTTCTTCCCACTCTCTCCCTGTTTCTTTCTTTCCCCTCCTTCCCTCCCTCCCTGTTTCTTTCTTTCCCCTCCCTCCCTGTTTCTTTCTTTCCCCTCCCTCCCTCCCTGTTTCTTTCTTTCCCCTCCCTCCCTCCCTCCCTGTTTCTTTCTTTCCCCTCCCTCCCTGTTTCTTTCTTTCCCCTCCCTCCCTGTTTCTTTCTACCCCCCCTCCTTATTTTTCCCCTCCCTCCCTCCCCCCTGTTTGTTTCTTTCTCCCCCCTCCCTCCCTGTTTGTTTCTTTCTCCCCCTCCCTCCCTGTTTGTTTCTTTCTCCCTCCCTGTTTGTTTCTTTCTCCCTCCCTCCCTCCCTGTTTGTTTCTTTCTCCCTCCCTCCCTGTTTGTTTCTTTCTCCCCCCTGTTTGTTTTTTCTCCCTCCCTCCCTGTTTGTTTCTTTCTCCCCCCTGTTTGTTTTTTCTCCCTCCCTCCCTGTTTGTTTCTTTCTCCCCCCCTCCCTGTTTGTTTCTTTCTCCCCCTCCTGTTTGTTTCATTATCCCCCCATCCCTGTTTCTTTCTCCCCTCTCCCTCCCTGTTTCTTTCTCCCCCCCTCCCTCCCTGTTTCTTTCTCCCCCTCCCTCCCTGTTTCTTTCTCCCCCCTCCCTCCCTGTTTCTTTCTCCCCCCTCCCTCCCTGTTTCTTTCTCCCCCCCTCCCTCCCTGTTTCTTTCCCCCCCTCCCTCCCTGTTTCTTTCTCCCCCCCTCCCTGTTTCTTTATCTCCCTCCCTCCCTCCCTGTTTCTTTCTCCCCCCCACCCTCCCTCCCTGTTTCTTTCTCCCCCCCACCCTCCCTCCCTGTTTCTTTCTCCCCCCCCTCCCCTACCTATGATGTAGCGTGGCCGAGCTCTGTATGGTCTGCGGGTACAGGGAGCTTTTGTTTCCTGTACCCGGCCGGACTAAAAGGAAGTGAACACTCAGTGTGCACTTCCTGTTAGTCCGGCCGGGTACAGGAGACAGATGCTCCCTGTACCCGTCCGGACCATACAGAGCTCGGACACGCTACAGTGAGGGAGTGACAGGAGGGAGTGCTGAGCGCTTCCCTCCTGTCAGCCCCTCTCCTCATGCTGCGCCCGGGCGGTGCGCCCTCATGGACGCACCAGCCCGGGCAAAGCTGCAGCCGCCTGAGGCTCTCTGCAGAGGGCTCGGGCGGCTGCAGCATTAGGGGGGCCGGCGCTCCTGGCGGCGCCCCTTCCCAAGGGGCGCCCTAGGTGGCTGCCTAGTCCGTCTAACAGGTAGCGCCGGCCCTGCTTGGACGTAAAAACCCAAGGGCAGAGTACAGAATATTTGATAGAGTCCTAACCTCAACATCTGAGTAAAGGGATTTAGGGGTGATTATTTCTGATGACTTAAAGGTAGGCAGACAATGTTTAGAGCAGCAGGAAATGCTAGCAGAATGCTTGGTTGTATAGAGAGCGGTATTAGCAGTAGAAAGAGGGAAGTGCTCATGCCATTGTACAGAACACTGGTGAGACCTCACTTGGAGTATTTTACGCAGTACTGGAGACCATATCTTCAGAAGGATATTGATACCTTAGAGAGAGTTCAGAGAAGGGCTACTAAACTGGTTCATGGATTGCAGGATAAAACTTACCAGGAAAGGTTAAAGGATCTTAACATGTATAGCTTGGAGGAAAGACGAGACAGGGGGGATATGATAGAAACATTGAAATACATAAAGGGAATCAACACAGTAAAGGAGGAGACTATATTTAAAAGAAGAAAAACTACCACAACAAGAGGACATAGTCTTAAATTAGAGGGACAAAAGTTTAAAAATAATATCCGGAAGCATTACTTTACTGAGAGGGTAGTGGATGCATGCAATAACCTTCCAGCTGAAGCGGTAGAGGTTAACACAGTAAGGCATAAGGCTATCCTAACTATAAGATAAGGCCAGAGACTAATGAAAGTATTTAGAAAGTTGGGCAGACTAGATGGGCCGAATGGTTCGTATCTGCCGTCACATTCTATGTTTCTAAGCATGCAAAGCTATCCGCTGTAAGGTTAGTTTGGGGGGTGGCCACAGAAGGGCAAAGAAGGGAATTAAAGGTATTAAAAATACGCCTGAGATTGCGGAAGCATGAGCTAATGAGGGAGGAAAAGTATGACTGTTTGAAAAGGGCAAGGGCTGTGCTGTATGAATGGAACATGAATTTGTAGTGGAGGGAGTCCGACTGGGTGCGTGACTTCCTCCAGCAGTGTTCAGCAGAATGGGAGCATCTATGCAGGTAGCGTGTTGATTTAGTATGCCACGGTTCGGGGCGTGTCCTCCTCGAGGTGCGTGTTTGGAGCGGGGCTGCAGCGTCCAGGGCAGAAGTAGATTTCTTCATGGTTGAGGGGGGGTTAGGTTGAGGATGATGGAGTAGAGGGATATTGAGAGCAAATGAGAGAGGAAATGGAGTGTTGCAGAGATAATATATATATATATATTACCAGTAAAACAAACATTTTCCTGCCATCAGCTATAACAGCATTGCGTAATGCTTCATGCGTAATGCTTCATGCTGTTAGAATGGCTAGTTATATGAATACAGATACGGCCAGATATTACAATATGAATATTGCTGGATGCTTATACTGCAGACTGATTTTATAAGAACTCTAATAGCTAAAGTCTTCTTGATCTCCTACTCAGGTTTCATACCAGGTTTAGCTACATGTGCTATTACAGAGAGAATAAACTATTTGCATATCAGACTGATCCCACCCGCAAGGGCAGTCCAGAACCAAAATGTCCCTGTGCACAAGAGATAACGCAACTACTCTCTCTGCCTCATTATTGAGGTGTAGCTGATACCCTGCTAAACCACTGGGAATAAAGATATTTAGATTCTACAAACAGCTAAATAGCCAATGGCTCCTGACTCTTAGTTTACCATATTGTGAAGATTTGGAAAAGAACCGAGCTCCTTTCTGTTGTGGCTCCTATAGATTATGCAAATCCCATGATCTCCTCATTCACCATCCGTCCATATTCTAAAGCTATACAATGCTGCCACCCAGTGGGGAATTTCAGAATTGCAGATGTAATTTAAAATCATCTGATGTGCTTCACAGACAATATTTTTCTGTCTTCCAATAAGAAACAGTATCTTCATTGCTACAACTTTTCTTCAAGCACCTAAACAGGGTTACATTGGATTATAGCAACTGATGTATAGTCCAGGGCCAGCTAGCCATGGTGATTGAAACCTCCACCTTGGAGAGTTGAAATCCAGCCGTGGTAAGTATGGCATGGAGTGGCGATTAGCACTTACGAGTTAAGGAGGAGATTTTAAAACCTGGCCTATAAATAGAGAATATAGGAGGAGGTGACCAACACATGCATGAAAGAGGCGTTGTAATTTCTGAGTTATTGTAACATATAGGATGTTTAAATTAACACATTTTTTTTCTGAAATTCCAGAGCGATTCAATATATAACAGAATTTCAGCTTTGTGTAGCTTGAAATTAGCGTATTCTTATGAGATGTGCCTCTGGAATCTTGTTACTCTGCTGAGAATACTGTGATCTCTTCCGCAGATCTCCATTTTGTACTCTTACTGCATGTTTCGGTGTACATATACAATATGGTTTTGATTGAACAGGAACTAAAAGATAGACAAGGATATGACGGAGGAGAAAGAGCTTCAGGTAACTATATATCTCTGTTCCTTCTGCCGTCAGATGCAACATGAAGAGACCTCACAAGTAACAGTGCAACATAAATCATAAAAAACATGTTATTCAAGGAAAATACAGACACTTAGCATTACTTATATGTGTCATGTGAGCAGTAAATCTAAACCAAATTACAGCCTCTTTTCCTTTAAACTTTTTTATTTCTCAATATTGCACTGAATTCTGATAATCTGCATACCCTTTGCACAATAGAAAATAAGCCTTATTGTACCTGTAGCAGGAAGGTATCCCTTTGCAACACTGAGACTGTTTTATTCGTTAAAGGGAGAATTCAAAGTGAATTCCAAATTTAAGGTTAAAATAGCTTAAAGGGACACTATAGCCACCAGAACAACTACAGCTTATTGTATTTGGTCTGATGAGTATAATTATTCCCTTCAGGCTTTTTGCAGTAAACACTGTCTTTTCTGAAAAAAAAAATGCAGTGCTTATATTACAGTCTAGTGATAACTCCACTGGACACTCCGCAGTTTGTCTACTACAGGTGCTTCCTGGGGCAGTGCTGCACACTGTCAGTACTGCCATTCAATGTCTCCACTCACTGCATGCAGACACTGAACTTTCCTCATAGAGATGGATTGATTCAATGCATTTATATGGGGAGTTGCTGATTGGCCAGAGCTGTGTTTGACTTGTGCTGGCTCTGCCCCGATCTGCTTCCTTGACAGTCTTAGCCAGTCCTATGGGAAAGCATTGTGATTGGCTCAGAGAATCACTTCTGATGATGTCAGTCAAGCAGACAGATCGGGGGCAGAGCCAGCAGCTGCAGACTTAAACAAAAGTAAGCTTTTACTAGATTTAGGGAGGGCAAGAGGGTGCCAGGGCGTCTAGATGGTGGTTTTAAAACTATAAGGTTAGGAATACATTTGTGTTTATGTATTGTTCCTTTAACTAGAAACATTCTCTAGCTATTTAAGCCTGCAACACTGGCCTTAAATGTGAAATTCACTTCTAATTCTCACTTTCGTTAGTAACCTTGAATGGGTATCTGAAACTCATTTATAAAGTTGCACCTTGAGCCTGGACATTGCTCTACAACACGTGAAAAAACGGTTATTCTTAGTATATGTTTACACACAGTACAAGATTTATTTATTATATCATTACAATTTATACCCAGTTACCATGTTTTTAGCCAGTGAATTATTTATAACTATTATAGGTAAATTCCCAAAAAGCAGTGTCAAATATTTGCTCAGGGCACTTTTGTTTTTATTCAGACAGTCAAAGCATGTCTATTGTCACAATAACGATTTTATTGAACGGGATACATAACGTTTTAAAATGAATTCAAGGACCAGGATATATGCAGGAACTATATTTTAGGTGAATAATGCAGCGAGTTCAGTGTTTATATAATACTCAGCCAACGTTAACAGGAGAGTAGAGATGTCATCAGAAACCACTCAAGTACATTAAACAAATGATCAAAGTACAGGAAGATGGTAAGGGAAGTGTTAGAATAAAGAGTTGTAGAACTGGAAATCCGTAAATGACTTGCTTACTTCACTGTTGTTATTGCTAGGAGTCCAATGCGGAGATTACACGAATAGTTCCACTAATGGAAGCATTATCCAGGGTGCTACCTCTCTAATCAAAACACATTAACAAGGAGGTGCTCACATGTTAATTAATGCATAACAGGATATAGGCTGCACCCAATGTCTTCCTTTAACTCTCTAAGTGCAAGAATGCTGCGCACTGCATTAAGGCCTGTTACAAAGATCTCCAGTGTCAGAATAAGAAGTGTGACAAGAATGTGAAGACATTTGTATAACAGAAACAAAATTAAATTGACAAAACTACAGCAGAGCTCTAGCAAAATTCAGGGGGCTTATTTCCTATAAAGTGAACTAATCATTGAGCTAATGGTTGAATCTCAAACTTTAGGCAAACTAATCTGAATCAGATAGTATGGCCAGACATATTGAAATGGCATTTTCCCAAAGCGACTGCTGGAGTGTGTGACAAGTGAAAGATGCGGGGAATAATAAGTATGCCAGGCTTGTATCACCTGCCATCAAGTCTAAATCAATGCTAAGCTGGCCTTGTATGGTAACTGTCAAGATGATTGCGGTCAATATTACTGATTAACTTGTGACTTCGGTAGAGTAGTTCATGTTAGCATTATATTTGAAGAATTATTAGAAAATAGACAGAGGTTTGTGTTAGGAAATGAAAAAGGAGAGGCGTTAAGGAAAAAAAAAAAAAAAAACACAACAAGAAAGTGGGCTTCCATGACCTTAGATGCTCTAATTATAATTTTAATCCACTGTATGTTTGGATATATACGTGACGTACTCTGGTGCGTGTGGATTTCTTTACTCCTCATTCAACAATAATGGTATTAGGCCGGCGCAACTTGAGTCCTATGTTTTGTGGCAAATGGCTGGCAAGAATTTTTTAGCCACCTTATTTGCAAGGCACATGGGCAAACATCATGGAATGGGCACTGTCATATTGTTCACTAAAGTGAGTTGTACAAAATTGCCAATTGTAGGCCAGACACATTAAAAATAAAAATCTTTAACTCATCTACTTTTTCATCTTAGCCTCATATATGCAAACACTATTCGTGGTTTAGTGAATAAGACCTGTGTGCCACTGGGAAACACTACTTGGTCAAACTTAGCATTTTATAGAATCTCTTTGTGTGTCTACAGATTATAAAAGTAATGGAGTATACACATTAGGTGTAAATTTAACTGTAAATTAGATGTAGTGCAAACTAATTTAAGAATGAGCTTATGATTAAGGTTACAGGACCATGAGGGAGGAGGGGTGGTAAACCCTAATTACAATGTTAAACAAGGAGAGTTGTCCTGAAACTATTAGGTTACTGAAAAGTTGTTGTTAATAATAATAATAATAAAACTTCACATTTATTCGATTTCAATTTAAAAACAAATGTAGTGACAATAAATGAAAATGGGCACATAATGAACAAAGAAACAAACAATATATACAAATCGTATCAGCTACAAAGTGCAGTCCAAGCTGATTGAATAGATATATTAATAATGGAGTGCCTCAATATATATCTACTTGCTAGCAGCTATGTTACAAAACCACAAATCTAATAGAGAATATATGGATTACAGTAAACCCCTCAAAATTAACAAAATATGATACATAGAATTATAAATACAATTGTTCCTAAATGAAAGTCCTACAGCGGGGGAACAAATGCTAATGCCGGTCATTGATTATGGGGATGTAGTGTATGCACCCACACCGCAAACCCACCTTAATAAACTTAATACGTTATATAATTCATTCTGCTGCTTTGTACTAGAATGTAATTACTTTACCCACCACTGTGACATGCTAAAAGAGCTAAACTGGCTGTCGCTGGAATCCCGACGCACCCTTCATCTTTCCAGCCTTGTGCATTTTTGGGAAGCTCTCACTGTACCGGAGTAGAATTCTCTCCCCAACTGTTCCCGCCTCCTATACAGTACAAGCACGATATTTAGCATACCGCACTACAAAAATAAAGTGTCTCGATCCTCCTTTTCATACAGAGCACCGCAATTATGAAATAACCTCAGGGACACAGTCAAATCTTCATTCTACCTAACATCCTTTAAGAGATCTATGGCAAAATACCTCAATACAGAGGTATATATACAGAATGCACCAGTCATGGTTGACTATATATATTAACTATGTGTTTAATTTATATAATGTGTGTATATTGTATTATTTTATTAGATTTTTTTTTTTTAAAAAGTGTAATATTATATTGTACCTTTTTGTAACAATTAAATGTTTGTGGGCCCAGGACATACTTGAAAACTTGAGAAATCTCAATCTATCCATCCTGGTAAAATGTTTTAAAAATAAAATAAATAAATGGTACATAATCTAAACACTGAGCCATCAAGGACACCTGTACTGGAGGTAAAGAGATGCTAAACTATCTAGCTGTTAAGGTTATAACCATTATCACCAGGCTACCATATCTAATTTGGTCATCAGATCGCTAAATATCATAAAAGCCATTATTGCTGCATATTAATTTAGCCCAAATAGTATATCACCGTCGAAACGCACATCAGGGGTTCTGCTCCATGTACTATTAGGGCTAGCAAGTAGATATATATTGAGGTGCTCAATTATTAATATATCTATTCAATCAGCTTGGTAATGCTCTTTCGAGCTTACACTATTTGTATATATTGTTTGTTGCTTTGTACCTTATGTGTCCATTTTGATTTTTTTGCCAGTATGTTTGGTTTTTAAATTGAAATAGAATTAAAGTGAAGTTTTAATTAATTTTAGGTGACCTTTTTTTTTTTTTCAGGACCACCTTCTTCGTTTGTTAAGCTGTAGCGCACATCAGAGTAGGTTTACTACAAATTCAACTATTCAGTTAGCAGAGAGACAGGTTAGGAGCCATTCAAAGCTATCTTTTCAAATTCTTCCCTGGACATGCACAATAAGTCTCTTTAATTTTTGACAAATTGGCAACCTACAGCAGGTTCAAAGTAAATTTAGTAATGTAGAACTCCCCAAAAACTGATCCATTTTAATGAGTGAGCCTTTTATTTGAGAATGTGAAACAGAGAAGTAAATCTCCCTTTATTTGAGGTGGACACTCTGGACACCTAAAGCACTTTATCTTGCTGAAATGCTTTATGCCTCAAGAGTGTGTCCTCTTTTTTTCATTTTGCAAAAAGTACAAGATTTCAACAGAAACCAGCATGTTTATAAATTAACCTGGTTACACCCCCCTGAATTCAAGCAGACCACCGCTCCTGTTACTTTCTGGTTTGTTAAGCTCAGTGGAGCTAAACCCAAGAGGCAGACAATTGCTCAGAGCACCTGCCTTGCAAAGACTTCTCACTGAGCTGCACTGGGAAGTCTGTGATTGGACAGAAACAGAAAATCTGGGCTGGGTAGAAGGAGGAAGCTTGCAAAGGCTCTATAATATAGAGATCTGATGCTTTTGCAAGTTGTTTTGAAATACACCCCCAATGAAAAAAGGCACATTTAATGCATGCATGTTTTCATTTGTGATATATCTAATAAATAGTAAATGTTAAATAGTTTTTATATCTGGGCAATGGAGTGTCCCTTTAAAGATAAAATTACACATGAAAAAAATACTTATTCTGTACATAGTAGTTATTTTGTCAGACATAAACATGGGAACACTAACCTGAACATGCAAATATTAGCTGGGTGGTGCAAAAATGACCAAAAAAGAATATTCATAAGAAAGTTAGTAGCTGGCAGAAGATTACATGGCTGCAGTGTGTGATGGAAACCTCTTATCTTCACTCGGAGATCATGCCTTTTATATTTCATTAAAATATACAAAAACTTGGGAGAAAGTAGCAGTCTTTGTGGTTTTCGAAAGGAATTTGAAAAAAAATAAAAATTACAAAACTAGTTAAGGCCTTCAACAACTTTATTGAAATTTATATAAATAAATAATCATGCACAATTTAAATGTAAACCAAGTGAACTTAAAGTGCAGACAAACCTGTTACCTCCATCATGCAGAAGGTTAACATCTCACATAAAACCAAAAAAAAAAAAAACAAAAAAACAAAAAAAACAAAGAAGCTTTAAAATACCAGGATAGATTTCATTAGCTTTTTATACTGAGCTAGATAGCAAAGCCATTTGTCTTGGCCAAATGCATTTAATTGTATTTTTAATGCTAATGTATAAATAAAATAATTTACCAAAATGTGCACTCACAGAGTGAACTTTTATTTACAATACACAATTTAAAACCTATTGTATTTAATTACATTAGTTCAAGTGAAGAATATCATAATTCTTTCTTTATAGAGCAGGACAGTAAAACTCTTCAGGTAGTAAGATATGTAAAGCATCTCCCAACACTCATGAAGCTCCTGTCTTAGGCAGTATACAAAACAATGATACATTCTTCAAACAAGATCACAGGTAAAGCAGCAAATTAACAAGTTGTTTTACAAAATGTTCCATGTTTTGAGTTTTTGGCATCCTGGACCCTTGTATGCAGATAGCCAACATAAATTCAAGGCTTGTACGCAATATACACAAGTACAGGTTCTGTTAATTGAACATGCAAAAATGCCGGTTGTCCTATTTTATAACAATTCTTTGAGATGAGTTGTAAGGCCATGGTGATTTATAAAGGGAGCACACAATGAAAATTCACCAGAATTACCCTTTCAAAAGGCAAATCAAAGAAAAATAATGCATTTGAGATTAGTCCACAGTCATTGTCACCGGCACTGTGTGCCTTTATATAAACTTTACATTTACAGTGTCTGGAGAACGCAGATTTCTCCTACTAAAGTAATCTCCTTGGGGAAAAACTTACAACACAAAAATGTAACAATCGACTTACAGGAGATCATAAACTATGCACCCATTTTAAACAATGTAACAGGAATTCAACACGTGACAAAGGAAACGTACATTCAGCTGCAATTTGTTTTGACAAAGCATGAGATTCCAAATCCATTACACAGCATTACATAATATTAAAAAAAACAACAACAACAAAAAAAACCAAAACCACAAAACAATATAAAAAGGCTAAAACACCTTTGCTATTTCACAATATTGTTATTATTCAGATGTCAAGCAGCTTGCACTGATTCCAGAGAAGTAGTTTTATATAAATATGTATAAGGGTCCTTGAGCTGTTTTGCTTTTTTGTAGGTATGCAAAATAAGAGCAAAAGGAACCACGCATGTTACATAGCAAACAAACAAACAAAAAAATATCCTAACAAATAGTTCCTAAATTAATCTAACTTTACTTATCTTTCAGGCTAAACAAACAGAAAAAAAAAATTGTCATTGCAAGAATTTTGCATCGAGCTGCAAGATTGCCTGTCGGTTGTGTCTTAAAAGTAAAACCATTAAACTCTGCTTGAAATTCTTGGCAATTTAATTACAATGAATTTTCCACAACGAGTCTAAAATGCCCTGTAGAGAGAGGTGACATGAAGGCTCCTAAACCTCTAAGTATTTAAATATTAACAGCATACAATAACTCAACATTATAAATTCCAATTATTTAAAACAAAAGCAAAATAAAAAAATAATAAAAAAATCTTTGTAGGTTTCAGTTTCAGCTTGTAAATACAAGATCAAAATGAGCAGAGCCTATTTTGTTCACAGTTTCCATTATACTACCCCTTTATGGAACTTGGCAACAAAACTATTCAAAAATACATGTTTACATTCTGTTAGCTGAAATTCTCCATTTTGGACAATATATGAAAACAATTTAAAAAAAAAAAAAAAAAAGATTTTTGGCGGACATTACATCTTAATAGTATTATTTATTTTATACTACATATGGCTTCACTAGCCTTTTTTGTAACTAGTTGGTGTACATACAATTTTCATTCTCTATATCATTTTCATTGTCATTTGATTCTTCGTCACTTTCCAGCGGTACACCAATGGCAGCTGAAGCACTTTGTTTAGGTTCTCGGTCTAGTGGAAAGAAGCCAGTTCCGCTCATCGTATCTTGTCTCTGATAGAAAAGCACATAAGCTGCTTTGGACTGTAAAATAAAAAAAACATATCTATTATTTTTACTGGAAAAATATTGTCAAAAGGCAATAATGTGGTTAATAGATGGCTACTTTTTCAAGACTCGTGGATTAACAATTACATTTTTAATAGAAAACCCATTATAATAAATTAAAAGAAATGAAAACAACCAGCATATTGTACACGGACAATACGTGTTCAATATAATAATATAATAATGAACAATACTCAAGGGACACTATAGTCACCTGAACAACTTTAGCTTAATGAAGCAGTTTTGGTGTATAGAACATGCCCCTGCAGCCTACCTGCTCAATCCTCTGCCATTTAGGAGTTAAATCCCTTTGTTTATGAACCCTAGTCACACCTCCCTTGCATGTGACTTGCACAGCCTTCCATAAACACTTCCTGTAAAGAGAGCCCTATTTAGGCTTTCCTTATTGCAAGTTCATATCCCCTGCTATGTTAATAGATTGCTAGACCTCCGTTATGTGATTAAAGTTCAATTTAGAGATTGAGATACAATTATTTAAAGTAAATTACATCTGCTTGAAAGTGAAACCAGTTTTTTTTTCATGCAGGCTCTGTCAATCATAGCCAGGGAGGTGTGGCTAGGGCTGCACAAACAGAAACAAAGTGATTTAACTCCTAAATGACAGTGAATTGAGCAGTGAAATTGCAGGGGAATGATCTATACACTAAAACTGCTTTATTTAGCTAAAGTAATTTAGGTGACTATAGTGTTCTTTTAAAGTGCACCTTAAATACAAAGAATACTCCTACAAAGACAGTTTTACACTGTACTCAACTGCATTTGCCAGAAATTATAACGGTTTCAGGTCAACATGTAGATATAGATTGCCAACATAAAAAGTCTGTTTTCATTCCTTCCCCCTTTCTTTTGTTTTAAATGGTAAAATGAGGCTTTTGTAGTATTTTTGTCCATGGGCCTTGTGATCTTGTTTAAGGTAGATTCCAAACATAAAGCAGCACCGTCACGTAGAACTTACCTTGTTTCCTTTTCTCTTCCTTTATCAGAATCTGTTGTTCTTCTCTTTATTTCTGATCTAGTTTTATTTGAAACATAAGATAAAGTAGGAACTACTTTGTCTTATGTATTTTTCCTACGCTTGACTTTCTTTGACCAAAGGAGGAGCTTAAGTCAGTTCCATTTCCTGTGTCAAGGAGAAGGGTGAGTACTTTCTTTGTCTTCTGTATATTTCCAGTGTCAAAGTAGTCCCTACTTGCTGCTTCAAGCCAGATGAATACAAATGCTTTTAAGCATCCCTGACAGCTCAGTCACTATATGACTAGTGTAGGGCTAGAACACATTCTTCAGGAACAAAAATGGTCCAGAGCCACCCTTTGTAAGTGTGAGACAGACAGACACACACACACCCCGTCCTGGGAGTGACAGGTATATTTCTTATTATATATATTTGTGTATATACAAAAAGGTGCTACGACATGTGATCAATATTTCAACAAAAATGTTGATCATGTTGTAGCACCTTCATGTTACAGTAAAAACTTAAATGTAACAATCAAGAGTCATGTGAGTTCAATTTTTGTTATGCTTTATATGAATACGCGATTGCACCAAGACAAAAGTATAATATTGAGGTTGAGTGTTTAAATTATTCCGTTATCGGTCTGTCTACTTCAAAAATAATTTTTCATTTCATCAAAAATAAAATACTTGCCACTATTTGGTCCTCAGATGCAGGTGACACACTGCTGTCATCAAAATAGTACCATTTCCCGTCATCTTTATTTTTAGCAAAAGCGGTATCTAATGAAGAAAAAAAAAAAAAAAAAAACACAATAGCTAAAATACCGATCTTTTCATTTCAGACTGCTGCAGGTGGTTAAAATATATTATATTCTTGGGCCTCAATTTAATATTGTTGGATAAACTTTCCAAATGATTTAATATTCCAGATAAACTTTCCAAATGATTTAATATTTTGGATAAACTTTTAAAATTACGTTTTTCAACATATTAAAAGATAAAAAATATAGCATATATATATATATATATATATATATATATATATATATATATATATATAAAAAAAAACTATCTATATATATAAAATTTAAATAGGAAAGTAGTGTAAAAATGTATTTTCAATAATGTATTTTTAAGTCATTTGGAAAGTTTAACATAATTTATTGTTTGTAATTTTTTTTTTTTTTTTACCCATTTGGTCATTTTTGGAAAGCTTGTGGGTTGGGGGTGTATTCAAAAATTACCAATTTTATGCAAGACTTCCAATAAACATCTTCGTACACAAGGACAATTTTTTTTTTTAATAACATCTAAGATGTGTAAAGCTGAAACAATGTAACTAAAATACCCTGCAAATTGGCATTTACCACACATTATCTGGTATTATTGGAGGAGCTATTTTTTATAATCATTATATGACAGCATATTAAAATGGTGACTATGTTGGTGCAAAGCCCATATACAACTGTCTGGACATAACCACCAGGCACTTGTATTTTCAAGGGGCATCTACAGCCTGCTTATATACCCTGAGCCTCTATAACCATCCATTAGATCTGGTTGTCATACATCAGTACTGTACAGATTGAGTCTTAAAGTCTCCCATACAGTGTGAATGGGAAGGGGGTAACACCATTGATACACCCACTACATTTTGAAAGCCAGGAGACATTTCAAACTGATTATGCAATGTTTAGAATGCCACAGCTTATTTGCTGTACATTAAGCTAAAAAACTAAAGACAGTGAGATCTAAAATGGCATTGTCACTTTTTGGATCTTTTTCA
The DNA here is from genome assembly GCF_036172605.1 of Pelobates fuscus. Classification (NCBI taxonomy): domain Eukaryota; kingdom Metazoa; phylum Chordata; class Amphibia; order Anura; family Pelobatidae; genus Pelobates; species Pelobates fuscus. The sequence goes on along the minus strand of NC_086319.1, from coordinate 42,194,806 downwards.
AAGACCCTCCAAGGTGACCAATCTGCTTGTGTGTTGGTGGCTGGGGGATGAGCAGCTAGGGATAGAAACGTGGAAACATAGGATGTGACAGCAGATAAGAACCATTCGGCCCATCTAGTCTGCCCAAATTGCAGATATAAACTTTCCTTAAATTCTGCCTCCTTTATGCCACTATCTTCCCAATGCCATGCTTGCTCAACTCCTGAGGACGTCACCAGGAACCGTTATCACCACCGCACTTTCCCACACGTGAAAAATGGTGGGACGAGGCCGAGGAAACTCCACCGATTGCTAAAGATCGTCTGTCTCAATTTTGCCTCATGTATATCTTTGACAATATTGCGATTCCCTGGCATAGGATACATTATATATAAATTTCAAAATCAGTAACTTACAATGTCCTCCTCCCATTCCTCCGTAGTGGTTAGATACAGCAATTAAATTGTAGCAACAAGGACCAGCATTTGGATTAATGAGGAATTTTGACATGTCTAAGTCACTGTTGGAAGAAACAAAAAAAAAAAAAAAAAACTTAAAATTGCTTCATTTTGAAGGTTAATCTTAATGTGTGTGTAAACAGGAAGTCTGCTCCTCATTAACAATAAATAAACAACTACAGAAAATATTAAATTACCTTCACAAAATACACCTTCATTCATTTTTGTTGGACTCATAAAGTTAGAGAGAAGAGGTACTACCATTTATTCGGTAACCTGTCCTACAGTGTAGGAATCCAAGGTTACATAGTTTACCTACAACTCAATTTGTTATGGAGCTAATAATACTTAGAAGAATTACACCATTGAATGAACATATTCCATGTTCTTTTCTTTTAAGTCCCATGTGGTTGAAAAGATTTCAAAATCCTCAGCACTCGTCTGGTTAGGAACCATAAGTATAGTAGGTTTACCAAGAATCAATGTGCTAAGCTACGAATCCATATTGATTTAATGGTCAATGTGATAGCTGATGTTTAGATAATCTGACTGCCTCTTCCTTTGTTTATAGTTTAGTTAAGAAATTATTAAGAAATTACCCCACAATTAAGTTTTCCTAATTTGAGTAATTTCGGTTTCACTGAAATTCAGTTTCAATTGGTTCTTTTTTTGGTTTAGTTTTTTCCCCAATATGGATGACAGTAGCAAAGAAAATCATATGGTTTATAGTAAAAATTCTAGATAATCCTCTGTAGTAAATAAACTATAAATCTTACAGGAACTGCATATTTACACAATGTAAAAATATGTTACGGAAGTAGACATTTTAAAGGAAAAAAAAAAACTTGTTATGGTAATAGACATTTTACAGGAAAAAAAATATTATGGTAATGGACATTTACAGGAAACAAAGTGACATTTTGCATGCTAATTGCAGATGTGATGAACTGTTAAATTAACCAATAAACTCTTATCGATTAATTATTTAATAATAAAATGATGTAGGTTATTTTACCTTACAGGAAAATCAACTAGGGTATCCAACTTATCTCTCATATATCTACTGTAGGAAAACCGCTTTAGGTGGACAACAAGGACTGGAGGTAAAGACCAAAGGTCTAATTTTTTGGTTGCTTGTTGATGCTCCTTACAGTTTGGGCAGTACCTAAGATAACAAATTAAATTTTTTTATATGATTAAAAGTTTTTTTTTTAACAGTCTTATTTTTCATTTTCGATAGTACAAGAAAGGAATTACATGAAATCACGTAATAACAACCATAACACAAAAATTATACAAAAGGTATATCCTGTTGTATTTCACCTTTTAACATAAGAAGTCATTCAATCGTGCTCAGAATAATTTACTCTATCCCGTTATGCTAAATGGAAACTGTAAGAAAAATGTTAAATTTCATTCATAGATGAATTGGGAAAAATATACGTTATATTACCATGAATCACATGAATCTATTTTGTGTCACATTTTGGAGTGGCTCGGTCACCAAAAATGTGTTTGTACTTCATAAAACTAGAATCGTTATGACATTTGCGTACTGACTGCTTTGACATTTTATTCATATTATTAAGCTTCTGCAAATTTAAAACACATTTACCTGTAGTCTCTTCAACATGCCAGCCTATCCTACCTATCCTCTAGCTTCCTCACTCCACAGCCCTTACCCCAACCACATGTTTATAGTTGAGTTTACAAATAAGAGCTTGCTGAAGAAGGAGATAGAAGAAGGATTTTTCCCCTTTTTATATTACAATTGCTACAAATTGGATTCCATCTTCTACCTTGAAAGGTTGATCAATGAACCCGAATCTTTTTTTAACCTAGATAGCCATGTAAAAATGTTTCACTCATAGTTCTTTACTACTGGAATGAGCTCCTTTGTCACATCCAATCAGCAACCTCTCTCTCATCTGTTCACAAACTCCTGAAGATATGCATTTTAACAAGGGCCTTCCTTTACACTACATAAAATAAATCCCCTTATTGGTCCCTCACATCCGACCATAATCCCTTCCCATTATTTTCAGCTCTTTCCAATCAAATATCACCCAGACCTTTCCTTCCTACTTATGTTGCAATACCACCAGGGTCATATTTACCCTTGCAGCCCCAAGGCTTCCCAAATTTCCTCATTGCGTCCAAATCTATCCATCCATCCATCATGCAGGTTGTTGGATAATATGTGAGCCAGGGCTGGGAGAGTGTGTGTGTGTATGGAGGCTGCTTGTGGTCTTGTATGTTTGTGGGGATGCATGTGTGGGGGGTGGCTGTTTGTTGTATCATATTTTGAGGGTACGCTGTTTATGGTGTTGCTTGTTGCTAAAATGCTCTATTCCTTTTATTAATTTTGTAGCCCTAATCTGCAAATGTTTCTAGTACCATAATATCCTTCTTTAGAACATCTGCCCAAAATTGCACAGCATATTAAAGGTGTGGTCTTACCAGTGATTTATAAAAAAGGCAATATTTTATTCTCATCCCTAGAATTAATGCCCCTAAGTAAACATTGCAGTTTCTTAAAAAACATTGAGATGAAGTGACCTGGGTGATCTATTATGCAGGCAGTAAGTAAGGGGACCCCCAGGTAAACAATTTGACTATTTACATTGTGTGGGTGATAGAGCACTCCTGGGACACTGAAGAGTGATCTGGGGGTTATGGTACTTGGACTGTTACCTGATATATAGACTCACTTAATAAATTGCTCTTATTCACACATAACATGTTTACAACCCATTCTTTGTCTATTGAAAGTGACAATTCTAACAAATATCACAGAGAATATATTTTTTGAAATCTAAGCAAGATCATCTTAATATTGTTTTTTTGAGTTATTTCACTTACCATGGATCTTCAGCACCTAATTTTTCCTTGGTAGTAAAAAGCTCAATGCAATCTTTTAATTTCATAAAAGCCTTTTTCTGGGGAGTAAAATCCACACTTTCATGTTTTTCAAAATCCTAAAATGTTAATACAAATAATATTTAGCTAGAACAAACACAAAAAGGTGCACTATAAACGTGTTGCTTTAAAAAAAAACAAAAAATTAAAAACAAAAACGTAAAAACAAACCATTGAGGTTCTTTGCTAAAATGAGAAATGTGAAAAAAAGGAATGCATATCTTAGCCCAAACCATTAAAACTGGAAAAACAGAAATAGTTCAGCTGGTATCGTTTCGCAGTTTGGATTACTGGCTTACAATACGTGGGTTCCCTTAATAGTTCTTCCAAATCCTCAGGGAATAAATACAATTGTATATGGAATACAAATAGTTTTATAATATAAGAATCAGCTGAATTTCTCCAGCAGCTATTTTGGTCCAAACTTGTAATTCTTTTGTCAAGTGAGTTCTCTTCAAAGTCAGGTTTAGTAAATACCAAACAGAATTTCTAAACAGTGTGGTTACATTATCAGGACCAGTAATTATATATTTCTGTCTGAACTGGTCTACATATTCCTTCTATGTGTTTTATAAACTGCAGGTTAGTTAAAGGCTGGATGATTTGCTCCTTATTGGTGTACATTTAATGCTGTTATTTCTACAAAAATAACAGTTCTCCTATAAAGTCCTAACATATTTTGCAATACAATACACCAAGAAACAAAATGAAGAAATACATTGTGAAAAATGAATTCAGGCAGATGAGGTCCCTGGACGCATGATCCTACAGACTAACTTGCATACTGAATCTGCCAAAGTTTATTTCTACTCTAATATACACATCAGGAATATCAATTGGGGAACAAACTATTGAGGATTGTGTTGAGAGAGTTTAGTTTAACTGGTTAGTCAGCCAACTGTAGACTTGTCCAATAAATAGGAGGTTGAAGGTTTGGATCAGGTGAACCTTTCATTAGTCACTTTTTGTTTGCTTTTTGTGTTTATATTGACAAGTTTTAAGTACAGTCTATAACTGTTATATGCAATAAAACAATTTGGTAAATAAACATTCTCTTAATTGGATGTTTTCCCTTTATAAATACATTACTGTTAGATTACAGCCATGTAAAACAAAGGTTACTGACAGCAGTTTTTAGAGCTTCTTTTACTATTTTTTTCTTCTTCTTTGCATTTAATACACTAAACCAGGGGTCGGCAACAATAGCATTTTGTATTGTTTTGCATGGCACACAAATCTGCCAACCAAAATGGGTCAGATGAGGAGGTCAGAAGACCTTCCCATCAAGCCTGGACTGCAAGTAAACCTGTGGTCTCAGCCTCAGAGGGTGCTCTTAGTAGTGAGTCAAATGTTGCCGTTGGTTACCAAGACCATACTTGACTCATTTTACACTGGATTGAAGTAAGAGCCACAAGTGGTATGCAACCATGGAAGGAGCACTGCAGAATACAATACCTCAGCCCCACCAGGTATTAGTAAGGATTACTGCCCTCCTCTCGTGGCAAGAGAAGCGAAGGCAAAACATATGTTTATGGCGAATTTATTTTAGTAAAGAGCAACTCCACAACACCCCTGGAAACACTCATCACACACAATAAACACATAATACTATAGAGAGCACCCACACAAAATCCCCAAAACAGCACCCCCCACACATTACACCATAGACATTCCACATATACACACACATAACAAACAGCCCCTATCACTGTAAGCAACTCACATAACACAGCACACACGCAAAACCACACGCAGCTCACACAAATAAATATTACAACAGGCAGGTGATATACACAAACATCACAGACAGTCCCCACTACACACATATACTGCAAGCAACTCACATACACATAAGAGGCAGCACACATACAAAACACATACTTCACACCTCAGGCAGAACACACAAAACACATGCAAAAAGGGCACACACATGCATAAGGCAACAAGCAGCCTACACAATACTACAAATAATCTATACATACACCCCTTCACAAACAGCTTCTACCACATACACACATTAACACAAACTACTCACTTTCACGCTACAAACCAACCCGACCACACACAGAATCAAAAATAACAATGCCCTACACAACACTAGACACAGCCCACATATACACTCACATAACTTCCCAGACATCCCACACACATACGTAACAAGCACAGTATATAGGGACCATACATACACACACTTTTAAAAACCTCACTAAGGGTCTATTACACCCATACAGAACAGCTACATTCCTCAACATAAATACTAATAAAGGTTACTTAAAAAAAAAAACAAAAAAAACGTTTCCGATCCCTGCGCTAAACATTAGCAATACATGTGTTAAATGAAGATACTCTCCTATGAATTCTTGTGATACTTTCATTAGAAAGCTAATGAAAGAATTGGAAAGGTGTTGATGTACTCCCATAGAGAAGTAACCTCAAAATACGGCCCTGATTTTTGAAGAATCCAACTTTGTCAGTAAATACTTGGGAACTTACCTCTGCAGCATTTTCATCAAAATATTTTTTCTTTATTTTTGGATCCCAATCTAAGGCGAGGTATGATCTTTCTGAGATGAAAATCAATAGACTGTAATTAGACATTTTTGTTTTAACAAAAATAAAACCTCAAGTAACAAGCACACATTTTCAATGACAACATAAAAAAAAGAAAGAAAATAGGACAGAATATCTCAATGAAACAATTTGGGATTTGAACTATCACAATAGAACGCTAGAAATATTTCAATATTAAACACAGAATAGGTGATCTGGAAAATCTGAATACATTCATTCAATTAGTTGTTTACATACTAGGAAGCAGCAGTTAGAGTACAAGCTGAAAATAAAATGTATCTCACCATCCAGCCGGAGTTGCCGATCATCAAATCTAATGTATCTGGTATCATCCTTGATGTAGCTGATATCGGCGTTGCCCAGAGTGGTAAAATGGAATGTAAACAATCGTTTTTTTTGTCCTGTTAGTGATTGTCCTTTGCATGTTTCTTCAGTGCTAAGTCCGTTTTCGGAGTCATTATCTCCTCCAGCAGAGTCTTCTGATTGGCTATTTTCATTCTCTGAAGGAAGCTCTTGATCCTGGCTAGACTCGTCATCTGGCTCATCTGTTTCCATTTCACCTGGGGAAACATTAACAGTATTACCACCAGGTGGTTTATTTAGATGCCATCTCAGAGTAGGTTTAGGTCTCCACTGCCATATTCACTAGAATAACAAAATAAAGGAATCTTTTTATAAATACCATTATCATTTACGTTAACCACTGTATGGCAAAGTACAACAAAAGAGGCCAATGTCACATTTACATCTGACTCTTGGTAATTAAATCAGTCACATATCTGGATTAGAAACAAGACGTCTCAAGCTAACTGCATTGTGGAAATTATATAAATAGCTTAAGAGACATACTTACATACATATGTTAAACCAATTCAGCATGATTTTGGTGGATGTAAAATGCATTTGCATTTCAGACTAATCCCATACTTGTATGTTTAAAGGGACACTCTAAGTACCAAAACAACATTTGCCTAATGACGTGGTTTTGGTGTACAGATCATGCCCCTGTAGTGTCACTACTCAATTCTCTGCCATCTAGGAGTTAAAGCACTTTGTTTATGCAGCCCTAGTCACACCTCCCCCCTGGTTCTGACTCACACAGGAACCCTACACAATTCCTGACAAATAGTGTAAAATTGTTTAGCCTACCTTATTACACAGTATGTTTCATTTCGAATTTTGTATCCCTTTTATTAATAAGCCTGCAAAGTTCAATTAACATAGCAGGCAATAATAACTTAAGTAAACACACTGTACAAATGTACGTTTTATTCATGGACGCTGTACGAGCCTCAGCCAGGAGAGGTGTGACTAGGGCTACCATAATTTAACATCTAAATGGCAGATAATTGAGCAGTTAAGACTGCTGGGACATGATCTATAAACCAAAACTGCTTCATTAAGCTAAACTTCTTTTGGTGCTGAGAGTGTCCCATGAAACACTCTGCAAATATCAATTTTCTATATACATTACTTTGTTATATTAGTAACCTTCAGTGTATTTGGACAATTTACATCTGTTTATTTTTAAGGTGCATCACACATTAACCCCTTAAGGACACATGACATGTGTGACCTGTCATGATTCCCTTTTATTCCAGAAGTTTGGTCCTTAAGGGGTTAAACAGTTATTGCGCCATTCTTTTATTCTTGGAGAAGTCTCAAGCACAATCCTTAAATGGTTAAAACATATCTATTGCCCAGTATGCATAATGCAGCAAAAAATAAATAAATAAATAGAAAATGTGTACAAAATTCATAGATTTTTTTTTTTTAATGCAAAGTCTACTGGACATATCTCTCTATCTTCTAATATAAGGTATATAAATATAGTTTATACCGGAACACCAGCTTCATGCAGTTTATTGGGTCAACATTTCAGTAAGACAAGACAAACTTTCGCCAGCACCCTTTTCCTAGTATATAGAATATCATTGCACCAGGCACCAACAAAGGAAGTCCATGAGAGCATACATACATGGTACTGGTGTACTGCAAGCTACAACTTAACATTGTGCTCAGACTATCCTTAGATGTTTATGGAGACTGCTAAGGAGATCTATTTAGTAATATTACAACTCGGTCATTAACTATATAAATTACAGGAATGTCAAGTGTTAATGATACTGCTAATGCTATGAATGCCATGCTAAAGAATTTTAAGTTCAACTTCAGCTGTTAGGTTAAAGATAGAGCGACATCTAGTGGTTATTTTAGTTAGGACAGACAGCCTAGAGGTAGCATGTTATTTTAATGATGCATAAAAACCAGTCAAAACAATTTGGTTACTAGTTGCAGCTACAGGATATCTTGCTTGACACATCTTTGTTCCTGGAATTATTAATTAGAAAGCATTGATCTCACAAATTGGCCATCAAATTGCAATTACAGGGCATATTTAAAAAAAAAATACAAAAAAAAAATACCCCTACATGAGAATAAATGTGTCAATCTATATGAATGAAAGACTAATTTCTTTATTTGTGAATAAAACTTATTTTGAGAATAGCACTCAAGAAATTTTAAAGGAACACTATAGGGTCAGGAACACAAACATGTATTCCTGACCCTATAGTGTTAAAAACGCCCTCTAAATATACTAAAATCTTATTTATATTCTAGTCTGCTGCTGTTGGCTCTGCCGCTGACCTGCCTGCCAATAGGAAAGCATTGGATTGTCTGAGACTGTCAAGGAGGTAGACCCAGCACAAGCCAAACAAAGGCCAATCAGCATCTCCTCTTAGAGATGCACTGAATCAATGCATCTCTATGAGGAAAGTTCAGTGGCTCCATGCAGAGGGTGGATACACTGAATGGCAGTGCTGCACCCTGTGCATCACTTCCCCAGGAAGCACCTCTAGTGGCCATCTGAAAAGTGGCCAGTGGAGGCATCCCAAGGCTGTAATGTAAACACTGCACTTTCTCTGAAAAGACAGTGCTTACTGAAAAAAGGGAATTATTACACTCACAAGAATGAATACAATAAGCTGTAGTTGTTCTGGTGACGATAGTGTCCCTTTAATGCTTGCCATACACATTGTTGGGAACAATGAACCAATTGAATCTGCAGTCATAAATTTGTCACATCTATACAGGAATGATACAAACAATCTCTTACTTGGAGATCCTTCTTCGTGGATGCCATTTGGACCATTCCCGTTGACAGTATGTTCTTTATTGCAGTGTACAGGCCCTTCATTTTCTTCAATGTCACATGTTGATTTAACATAACGGCTGACATGGAAAACAAACAAAAACAAAAACAAACAAACTGTAATGACAGTTATGATATGAGTTCACAATTATGTAAAGTTGCTTTCACTAATGGCACAAAATATACTTAAATTGGAATTTGCCTAAAAAGTTGAATATATTAAAACAGATACTATTCTTGTCTAGCAGTCATGTATTGGCTGTTACAGTGAAATACCAGCAAACAAATATAGGTTTAGGATATTTATAGGTATTTTCAGACATGTATAAACAACAATTCAGTAGATAAGCATCAGTGGTTCCCTATCATAGGTTCAGGTTCCCACTGTTTAGCAACAGTCAATTGCATTTAATTGTTTACAGCACTGCCTATGTGCTCTACCTCTTAAATACAACAGGAATCTATTTTATTTTGAGTAGAGTCTAGTAAAAGTTCTATTACAAATGAAGTACCGTATATACTCGAGTATAAGCAGAGTTTTTCAGGACATTTTGTGTGATGAAAAAGCCCAACTCGGCTTATACTCGAGTCAGTGTCTGTATTATGGCAACTTACATTGCCATAATACAGACCAGGACCGTCGGGCTCATTACAAGACTGACGGTCCTGTTGGAGGCCGGAGCAAGCTGTTACTTACCTTTACAGCAGCTCCAGTCAGCTCCGTGCAGGTCTCGCGAGACCTGTGGCCGTCAGAGCGTTGCCATGGCAACGCTCCGCGCGGCACGCTAACTGCAAGACTTACACTGTAAAGGTACAAAGGTAAGTAACAGCTCGCTCCCACCCACCCTCCCCCCACCACATAGTACACACCACTGGACCACCAGGGATTTACATGCCCTCCCCCACCCAGTTTATGTATATCACACACTACACAAACACACACACACACACTGCATTCATACAAACACACTCTGCATTATATATACACACTGCATTCATACAAACACACTCTGCATTATATACACACACTGCATTCATTATATACACACACATTCTGCATTCATTATATACACACACTACACATATACACACACACACACTGCATTCATTATGTACACACACTGTAAATAAATATTCAATTAATGTAATTTTATTGTGATCTAATTTTATTTAGAAATTTACCAGTAGCTGCTGCATTTCCCACCCTAGGCTTATACTCGAGTCAATAAGTTTTCCCATTTTTTTGTGGTAAAATTAGGTGCCTCGACTTATATTCGGGTCAACTTTTCATATGAATAATAGATTCCCCCAAAAATGTATTGTACTTAATTTATGTCCTTGTTGAAAACGTTGCAAGCACCAATACACTATAAAGGTCCCAGTAAAAACGTTAACAGAAGAGACGTTCATTTCTCCGATATGTCAGTTTGAGCTTGACACGTGAGACTCGCAGGTCCCTTAAACATGTTAAAATAAGTAAACCATAAGAATTAGTCATGCCTTATAGTAGTCTATGGAGCTGTACCATATTTTAATAATGCGTTGATATGTAGCAGTATTGGGGACTGGTGGGAGGGATAAGGTATTTGGTACAGTGGGAAAGGTGACGGGGATGGGCAGCGTCTTGGCGAGGTGTGAGTACAGGTGTGGGTTCCTTAGTTGTGGGACGGTACGGTAAGGGGTTTCGTCTACTACCATGAGTTCAGGCACATAAGAGTTAAGGGTCTCGGGTAATGTGAGTGGAGACCACGCACGTGTCTCGCAAGATTTTATCGTACTGCATTCTATGTTTGTGTGGGACGTGCTGGTCCCTCAGGGTATGGGACTTATTTGAGCCCTGACTGGTAATCGCGTACTTTTGTGGCATACAAGCAGTCGCCCGAGTTTCATTCAGTGATCTGTCTGCCCAGGATCAGGGATAGTAAAGATAGATGAGGCCCCAGAGGGGAGGAGGGGAAGGTGGTGTGGATATCCCAAGTCGGGGCATGCCTAGGGTACGGGTGCCGACCCTTTGAGTGTGAGGTGGCTTGGTAGAGTCAGTGTCTTAGTAGTGGAGTTTGTCTGCAAACCAGTCACCTGTTGTGGTCAGTAACCAGTGTGCCCATATATCTAAGTAGTGTTGTGTCTTGTCGGAGGATTTCACACAATAAAATATTTTAATCAATAGTCTAAGGGACTAAAATATTCATTATTTGATTGGTTTATGAAACACGAGTTTATATTTAAAGGAAAAACAGAATCAACGTTGTAAATTTGGGACAACTGGCCAATAGAGAACTGCTCAGGTTTGATTTTTATAAATAAGTCACAATATGTAATCCTAAGAATATGCAACATTGCACCTTGGTTACTTCTATTAGAAACATAGAATGTGACGGCAGATAAGAACCATTCGGCCCATCTAGTCTGCCCAATATTCTAAATACTTTCATTAGTCCCTGGCCTTATCTTATAGTTAGGATAGCCTTATGCCTATCCCACGCATGCTTAAACTCCCTCACTGTGTTAACCTCTACCACTTCAGCTGGAAGGCTATTCCATGCATCCACTGCCCTCTCAGTAAAGTAATACTTCCTGATATTATTTTTAAACCTTTGTCCCTCTAATTTAAGACTATGTCCTCTTGTTGTGGTAGGTTTTCTTCTTTTAAATATAGTCTCCTCCTTTACTGTGTTGATTCCCTTTATGTATTTAAATGTTTCTATCATATCCCCCCTGTCTCGTCTTTCCTCCAAGCTATACATGTTAAGATCCTTTAACCTTTCCTTGTAAGTTTTATCCTGCAATCCATGAACCAGTTTAGTAGCCCTTCTCTGAACTCTCTCTAAGGTATCAATATCCTTCTGAAGATACGGTCTCCAGTACTGCGTACAATACTCCAAGTGAGGTCTCACCAGTGTTCTGTACAATGGCATGAGCACTTCCCTCTTTCTACTGCTAATGCCTCTCCCTATACAACCAAGCATTCTGCTAGCATGTCCAGCTGCTCTATTACATTGTCTGCCTACCTTTAAGTCATCAGAAATAATCACCCCTAAATCCCTTTCCTCAGATGTTGATTATTATTATTGTTGTTTAAAGTTTTAATGTTTAAAATTATAATGTTTTTCTTGAGATGAGCCCCCAAGTGGAACAAGGAAACTTTATTTAAAATAATGTTTGTTTGTTTGGTCTTTAAAGTACATACCACATTCTAACTAAAAGTAGGTTGTACAGCTTGTCTTCTGAAATATTTCTAGGCACAGTCAGTAGAAAGGGTTGGCCAAAAAGAGTAGAACTGTGGTGATGACTGTAACTGGTATGGCGGAACTTCTCTCGTAAATAAACAGGGATTATGACTTGTTCTGTCTCTTCTGTTCGATTGATAGATGTTTCAAACCTAATGTTGAAAAATAAATCTGTGAAAAACTAAACAAAGCTACTAGGTTTTAGAACGATAATAATGAAAACAGGTAGCCACAAAAGAGAAAACTAAGAGCTCTCTTTTTTAATGAATAAAGCATTACAGATATGTTTTTAAAAAGTACAGACATTTGGTAAATATGTATAACAGAAGAGAAGCAAAAAAAAAAAAAAACGAAAGAAAAAAATTTGCATAGAATCTGCCACATTTCATCAAATTAATAATAATAATAATAATAATATCATATATACTTACTGACAATGGAATTAAAGGTTAATGGTGATAGAAAACTTACACATAAATGTCATCTCGTTCCATAATGCTACTTAAATTCTCATCCATGGCAAATATTCTGTGAAATCTATGGTTGTAAATATCAGTAACAACCATCTAAATAATAAGGAAATAAAATAAACAGATTAATAACAATAATATATAAATAATATATAAATAAAAATAAATACATGCATACATTTGAAAAATAAATCTATAATAATCACCTTTTCTGGAGGAATATCAGACAACGAAGAAAGGGCAGTGCAAAGGTCCATCATATTTCCAATCTTTGGAACAATTACTTTATACTAAGATAAAATAAATACAATGAATTAGAAGAAAAAAGGTATTTATCCAAGAATCTCACACCAGAATCCATACTAAAACGCACATAGACTTTTCATTAGAATCAATGTGACTTTTGTTTGTTGCCTTATTAGATGTAAACAATGCTGGGGGATTAAATACAAGACAAATTGCAATAACTTGCTTGGGGCTGCATTTAATATTAAAAATGTGGTGACAACAATCCAGATTGCACACAGATTTAAGCAAAGTAGTTTAGCTTTATTTAAGCTCCTGTAGTTAACATTACAGTGTTCAAAGGTAGATCTAAATAAAGCAGCTGGCTAAGACATTTTACCTTGAAAAAAACCAAACAAGTAGAGGTGCATGAAAGGCAAAGCTATGCTTCACCTTAACGCAATAAAGATACTGCTTTCTAATAAGTGGTTTCATACTATAAACTGTTATTTTTTGTTATATATGTTTATTGTATATGTTATGTTTTAAAAAGGATCCCTGCCATATATGATTAATATTATTCTAATAACCAATTGGAAAGTGAGCAATGATAATTATTTTCCTGAAAAGTAAGCCCATGGAAATTCAAATTGGCCGGTCAACATTTTCAAACACACACTTAAAGGGACACTACAGGCAGCCAGACAACTTCAGCCCATCAAAGTGGCATTGGCGCAGTGTCCCTGCCCCCCTTAGTCCTGTAATGTAAATCATTGCAGTTTCAGAGAAATTGCAATAATTACATTGCAGGACTAAGACTGCCTCGAATAGTTGACAATCAGACAGCCACTAGAGACACTTCATGGTGAATAACCGAGTTTTGGTTGTCTGATGCTAAAAGTCCTCATGCTCTGCATGAGGACAACCAGAGTCTGTAAAATCCCCATAGGAAAGCATTGGAGCAGGGAGATTGTCGCTGACATCGGGTAAGTATTAAAAGGTGTTTTTTTTTTTTATCCCTTTACATGCCGGGGAGTGGGGGCTGGGCCAGAGGGCTCTATAATGTGAGGAATATAACTTTTTATTCTATATTATATTTTATATATATAAAATCCTTTTAAACCATTGCCATGGAGTTACAGCTTCTACAACTGTAATCGAAAATAAGTGCTATTCTATGGAAAATTGCTCAATAACGACCATTAGCTATGATGATCAACAGAAGCTTCCAATATTTAGCACCTTGAATGAGACTGGTTTTGCCTTGCTTAAATGTCCCCCAATTTGGAATTATATATTAGACGACTGCTTACAACATTATTGACTGATTGTGAATCGATATCACTATAAGTATCCTCATTACAAACATAATAAAAAACGGTATATGTTTGTACCCTTAAACAACCTCACACATAGTGAAGACACCATTGGTACCAAAATAATATATAACTGGTCAGGTGACATCAATAAATGTCCCGTATGGTTTATATCAAGAAACCAGGAACAAATAAATACAAAATATGAATATTTGGGAGTTTCAGATCTTACATAGTTACATAGTTAGATAGCTGAAAAGAGACTTGCGTCCATCAAGTTCAGCCTTCCTCACACCTGTTTTTTGCTGTTGATCCAAAAGAAAAAAAACAAAAAAAAAAAAACCCCAGTTTGAAGCACAATTTTGCAACAAGCTAGGACAAAAAATTCATTCTTGACCCCAGAATGGCAGTCAGATTTATCCTTGAATCAAGCAGTTATTACCCTACATTGAAAGATTATATCCTTGAATATTCTGTCTTTGCAAGTATGCATCTAGTAGCTGTTTGAACATCTGTATGGACTCTGATAAAACCACTTCTTCAGGCAGAGAATTCCACATCCTGATTGTTTCAATAGTAAAGCATTGCTCAAAATGGAATTACATTGAAATGAAAACTATATTAAAACCGTAGGCGTCAAACCAAAAATAGAATAAGACAAGAATAGTGAGTGGGCTATGCTTACCTGCATAGGTTTGGAAAGTGGATCCATTCTAACTAAATATACTTCCAGACTGCGCTCCTTCTTCATCGGTAGAGGAAGAGTTAAGTAACAAAACGGATCAAATGTGACAGATATTTTAGCACATTCCGGACATACGAGCGTAGATTTAAACAACCCATGAAATATATCAACAATGATAGAGTCGTTTCTTTTTATATGGTTCTCCCACGCTTCTTCAGCAACTACCTAAAATGTAATAAAGAACAAAACAAATATATAAAGGAAAAATCTTTTAATTTTAACAAAACACACTTGAAATGTTTGATGCTGAGAGTGCATTCTTCCCGAACGAGCTCTCACAGTCGATAAATAAAGGTATACCGATAATGTGCGCAGTGGGACTTCAACATGCTGCATAGAGAGACATAAAAAATTGGCAAATATATAATAAAATGGCAAGACTGGCCCAAGTAAAGTAAGGATATGTTTGTTCTAGCTCACCATTTCTACGTAAACCCTATATTTGTGATATGCTTTTCTTTTTCTTGGCTACACCCAGAGTTTTAGGTTATAATTAAAAGAGGACAATTAGTTGTCAAAGTCTAAAAGAGACAAACTTGCCATAAGTACATTTCACACACTCCCCTGACATCCATCCATTAGTTTTACACATTTTTATCATCTTGGATTGGTATCAACTAATAAATACAACGACAAAAAAGATAGCACTGTGTTCACCACCACAATATATGGGAGTCTTTATATTTTGGTAGTATTTTAATGGTATCTGTAATTGTATATCTGCAATATTTTTTTTAAAGCAGTAGTATGAGATCTACCTTGTCTGGTCTGCCATCTGCATCTTTCAATTGGATATAAGGCTTCTTTCGAATTCGGTTTAAATCTTCGTGTAAGCCATCTAACAGGAAAGCAAGCAATTCTTGACAATCTTGCTGCTGATAACCCGAAAACTGAGGTGCAAATCTCCCAACTTGTGTCTTGAAAAAGGAACATACAAAAAGAGTTTTGTTTTTAATAAACCTTATTACTAAAATTAGAATTATAATTAATTGCTGTACACATTCACAGAAAACAAGGGTTTTAAAAATATATTATGGGAAAGATCAATAATATTGATAATACATGTTTAAATTCATGTTAAAAATAAGTTTAGCTATATTGCTCCATTTACTCAAAAGGTCTTAAAAATGCACACTGTAAAAATGCTGTACATATACAATAACATTCAAACGTTAAAGGACCACTATAGTCACTCAGACAACTTCAGCTCAATGAAGTGGTCTGGGTGCCAGGTCCCCCAGGTTTTAACCCTTCAGCTGAGAAACTGCTATGTTTACATAGCAGGGCTAATCCAGCCTTTAGTGGCTGTCTTCCTGACAGCTGCTAGAGGCACTTCTGTGACACTCAATGCAAAAATCGCATTGAGCACGCAGAACATCCATAGGAAAACATTGAGCGGGAGGGGGGGTCACGAGGGACATAAGGATTATATAGTGCCAGGAAAACTATTTTGTTTTCCTGACACTATAGTGGTCCTTTAACATATTATAACAATGCTGAAATACAAGTACTACCCACCTTAAATGCTCGCGGGGTTACATAGCTGTATTTCCCTGACCACATTTGTTTGATGAGGTCTGCATAAGACTTGGCTATTTCTCCTCGCATCCCTAAAGGGTTATCCAAATTCAGCTCTTCCTGATATTTGTCATTGAGAAAGTATTCAGTCAGTGGTGGGGTATTGCTCAAACACTAGAAGAAAAGAAAATACTTCAACATTTTAATCCGATGAAGTTTTTTTTATATGGGTAACAGACTGGCAAAATGAATGTATTAATCTACATGCATTTAAAGACATGTATATCATGTGTGTCACAGAATACTTTAACAAGATTCTGCTGCTTCCAAAACCCACTGTAACACATAACACATTTCAGCATTGTATTTGTAAGCTTTCAATTGTGCAAAGAACCGATGCAACTTTACTCACTGCCCAATTTAAACAAAAAAAATAGCTTGGCAAAAAAATATGAAACAGCAGAATATTAACTTTTCTTATGCAATTTCTTTTCACATGACCACACAAAATACTAAACATCGGCAAAGAGGACCTATTTTCTTCATTCTAGCTATATAATTACTGCTTACAGTAAAGTGAGATGGACAGCATGCATATCAAGAGAGCTCCAAAGCACAAGGAGGCTCTCTTTTTTTTTTTTAGGAAAAAGAAAATAGTTAGATTAAAGGGTTCTCCAAGCATCATAACCACTAGAGTCCTCTATAGAGTAAATGATGCTGGGAGTACCCTGGAGCCGTTCTCCGGCAATGGGGTAAATTGTGCAATGGTTTGTGCTCTAACCTGTCTCCTGCTGGATGTTGAGCCTCCTATGAGTTGTGGCAGAGCTAGAGAAGCTGGATGCCAGTGCCACCGATCATTCATTGGCTGACAAAACTCACCAATGAATGAGCCTCTGTGCAATGAAATATGAACAGAATTGAAATGAGCTAACCTAGAACTCTTGTTCTGGGCTGGCTAATGATGTACTAATGATGCTGCCGGAGGTGGAGTTACACTGACAACAGCAATAGAAAATGTGTCTATATGTGCAGTGTTTCATACTGCATGCTGCAGATACAAACTCCAAGCTCCATTTCACTGAAGTATTTGTGGTGCTTGGAGTAACCCTTTAAACACTCATGCTTTGAAGTCTGTGCAGTCAGTACAATGAAACATTTACAGGTTTACAAAAGGAATAACGTGCCTTCAGATATGAAAAGAGGCAGATAGAGAACAGTTTAGGATTAACATGTCTGATTTATAATATACTAGCAGACAGATAGGAGTGAATGTTATGTTTATAATAGAGTGATCAGTGTGACCATGTATAGAGTTTCAGTTTACAT
Source organism: Pelobates fuscus (assembly GCF_036172605.1). Lineage (NCBI taxonomy): Eukaryota > Metazoa > Chordata > Amphibia > Anura > Pelobatidae > Pelobates > Pelobates fuscus. The sequence goes on along the minus strand of NC_086319.1, from coordinate 42,176,898 downwards.
GTTCCAAATCTATGGTAATTATCAGGAAAACATAATAGGAAAACTTCTGTTTACTGTATTTGGAAATTAAGCAAAGGCTCCAAGTGCAAAACCCACGTAAGAGACATTGTAGCAGTTAAAGGGACACTGTAGGCACCCAGACCACTTCAGCTAATTGAAGTAGTCTGGGTGCTGTGACCCTTTTGCACTTAGTGCTGCAATGTTAAACATTGCATTTTCAGAGAACTGCAATGTTTACATTGCAGCTCTAAGTCTGCCCTCTGTGTCTGTCTAACAGACAGCCACTAGAGGGCTTTCGGAATTCAAATGGACTTTTGGTCCATTATCTGACACTGGAAGTCCTCACGGACCTCCAGCGTCAGATTTTCCCCACTGGAAAGCATTGAATAATGCTTTCCTATAGGGAGGTCTAAAGTGCACGCAGCCATTGCCACACATGCGCATTAGGTCTCCCCCGCCGGGTGATGTCGGCAGGAGAGGAGCGTGGGCAGAGCCTGACCCAGCGCCGAGGGACATCGGCGCTGGATTCAGGTAAATGGCTGAAGGGGTTTTAATCCCTTCAACCCCACGGGAGAGGACCCCTGAGAAAGGGGGGGACCTATAAACTCTATAGTGCCAGGAAAACAACTTTTTTTCCTGGCACTATAGGATCCCTTTAACCCCTTAAGGACCAAACTTCTGGAATAAAAGGGAATCATGACATGTCAGACATGTCATGTGTCCTTAAGGGGATAATGCCTTTGTATGTATATTTTTCTTTTAGCTTACTCTTAAGTAATTTGCAGTTTCAAAAACGAAAAGGAAGAATGTCATGTGTCCTTAGTTTGAGCTAACTATGAGGACAATAATGAAAGCAAAACATGCCTACACAAAGAAGCACGTGTTTGAACACGTGTTTACATTGCAGGGTTAATCCAACCTCTAGTGGCTGTCTTCCTGACAGCCACTAGAGGTGCTTCCCCGATGCTGGATGCGAAATTTGTATGCGAAAATTGAGAAATGCTGTTTGAATGCACGCAGCTCTTGCCGCGCATGCGCAATCCGCTCCACTCGGGAGCTGACGTCCGCGAGGGAGGAGAGGTCACCAGTGCCGAGGGAGCCTGGCGCTGGATTAAGGTAAGGTTTTAGCCCCTTCAGCACCAAGGGAGAGGGACCCTGAGGGTGGGGGGTCCTAAGGATGTTATAGTGTCAGGAAAACGAGTTTGTTTTCCTGACACTATAGTGATCCTCTAAGATGAACAACTGGCAAACACACAACTAATCATTATCATCACACATTTAGTGGAAGCAAAAGGCTTTAGGATAAAAATGCTTAATCAAACTCGATTAAAAACAAAACACAAAACAAAACAGACCCTTTCCCCCACCTCCCAAAATAATAAAAACACTTTAGTAACATTATAGTTTGCAATCTTCAACTTTATAAAGTAGTAAATCCCTGATTTTAGCACTAACCAAAAGCTAACAGACAGATACCCATGGGTTGTGCTATTTACTTTTTTTTTATATATATACAGAAAATTTCCCCAATAATGCAGTGAGGAAGCATGCATATGTTTGGGGCCATGTACAGCTTGTACCTGCACTCGTTCGGCATTTTCCAAGCAGATGCCTGAGTGAGGGTTCCTGCAGAGCATTATAGAAAAGCTGGAAAGGTAAGTGTGTTTTATACTTACCTCTGCTCCACTCCTTGTCCCAATATAAGATTAAAGTGTTTATCAGAGTGAAAGATTGATCAAATATAGAAACCAACACTAATAATAAAAAAAAACTTGACCAATAGATGAGAAAACTTTAACATAATAAAAAAAATTATAGTAAAAAAAAACCTTACTTTAATCTCACAAATATTAACTATATAGGCACATAATATAAATTAAAATATAAAAATGTATTCATATAAACATCAGGTCAAATTGATAAATAATTCTTTATTAAATAAAACATATTGCTTAATTTGTTACCTGAATTGCAGAATTCATAAAACACGTATTCCCCAGATTACTGAGCCCACACAGTCCTGGCTGTTCGTTGTGTCTTCCTGGCTCTGAGTATTCATAGTTCTTGTAAGCAGCATATGAAGGAAGGCAGTAGTTTGAGTTTTTCACACTGAAAGTGAAACATAAAAACATGGTCAGTCTTCTAGCAATCAATATAAGCATTGCCATCAGGCATTTCCAAGCCTGTTTTCATTATTACACTACCAGTACCTTCGTACCATGGGCTCAGATGGATAGGCACATAGGGCACACTGTTTTCCATTGAGATCTCAAATGTGAATGATTCAGTCTTAAAACACCAACACCAGCAAAAAATCATTTAACATGTTAAAACAGTGCAAGAAACAGCAAGTTCTGTTACAGGTAAGAATGCTAAATTCCCAAGGACATAGATACATTGCAAATCCAATGCAATAAAGAAAAAAAATCAAGTACAAAAAAAACTATTTATAGTTATTTAACAAGGACAGTATGATTGTACATTCAAAAGCTGAAAACAAAGCATAGAAGGGCAAATAAATAAATAAATAAAGTCTTCCATTTTGGTATGCTGCTACGTCAATAGAAATGCACTTTTGAATATTTAGAATTAAGTGTTTGTCGAATAGACGTGTTGGTCATCCTTGACTAAGAATAATGTGTAGGCTAATGCATGTTATTAAAAGTAATTTAGGTTCTGGTAACACTGAACGTACAGTTTAATAAATCTATTAAAACAAGACACAAAATTACCAAACGAGTTAGTGATAAATTAGATGTAAAAATTGCATAATTTCAGACAATCTATTATAAACATAGCCCCCATATTCTCTTTTTTGACAATCTTTATTTTATATTATGTCAGTATTCAACAGGTTACAACTTTCATTTCCATTTTCTTACAGTTCGTATAGAAAGGCAGTAAATATCATAAAATGTAGGGCATCAGAGGATCACAAAATGCGGACAAAGCATAGTAAACGAGTATTTTTATATTACATCTTTAGAGGAAGCCTATACCTTCCCTTCTCTTTTTCTGTTTCCCCTTCTCTTTCCCATTTACTGTCTCTTTCATATGTTCCCCCATTCCCTCCGTCATCGCTCTTCATTTAAAGTTTTGTAAACTTGGGCAGTGATATAATGTCGTTTTTTGGGGGAGATATTGTGGTGGTCCCCTGTCCTGTCTGTAAGCGGCCATTGGTTAGTGCTATTGACTGATTCATAAATGCATTCATGAGACTAGGTTACAGTGTGGTCGTTGGTGCCGATTAATAGGGTCTACGGTATCTTGTTTTATCAGTTCGATGATTATATGTGTATTTAAGTAGGGTGAAGTGGTGGAAGAAAGTAGGAGTATGAGGGTGAGAGAGAGGAAGGGAGAGAGGGAGAATAATAAAAAAAAAAAAACGTTACTATTCTATTTATATATATATCGTAGATCATGAGGTTCCAGTAATTGCCTAGATATGTTCTTGTCTAACTGTTGCTAGGGTGTATAGGCCCTGGAGCAGTCGCAGTAGCTCCGAAATGAAGGTGAGCCAGGGTGTCCAGGTCCAGACACATTTCTCAATGCGGCCCCACAGGGAAGCTGTCAGTGTTTCCATTGAGTGTATATCCTCTACCTTTGCTATTCACTGCTGGAGGGTAGGCACGCGTGCCTGTTTCCAGAGAGTCGGAAACAGGGACTTGGCTGCAGTTAGCAAATGGAGTGTTGGCGACTTTTTGTATGTTTGAAGTGGTAGTGTGGTGTGATGTAAGAACATGGTCAGGGGTTGAAATGGTATTGTGGTGTCTGTGATGTGCTGAATGCTGGTGTGGATCATCTTCCAAAAAGGCACTATCTCGGCGCATGACCACCATATGTGTAATGCGGTACCTTCTCCTGTCCTGCAACGCCAGCACTCTTTAGGCATTTCTGTGTGCATGAGGTGCAGGACATCTGGTGTCCAATACCAATGCGTCAGCAGTTTGTAACTCAGCTCCTGGAACTTCGAGCTAATGGAGCATTTGTGTGTGAGGGTGAAAATGTATTCCCATTCGTGATCCATGAGTGTACTTCCTGTTTCCCTTTCCCATCTACTCGTGAATCCGAGAGGTATCAACTGCACTCTGCTGCAGCATCGTGTATAGAGTAGATATACCCTGTGTGACGTGTTTCTGTGTAGTGCATAGGTGCTCAAATTGAGTTAGGTTCTGTGAATCTGTCCCCTACCTTGGAAGGATGAGTAAAATGTTTTGATTTGATGGTAATGGAACCATTCCAGAGGGGTGGGCTGTCTTTCGGGAAAAAAAAAGTTTTGCTATGGGCTTAAGTCCCTTGTACTTGGGCCTCCAGCTAGGTCTGGGTTGTTTGTAATTTGGGCAAGCGGGTTAGGCGAGGTTGTCCGTTGTCTTTGATATCGGAGACCGCACCATACTTTAATTGTAGCGTCTATCATCGCGTTATTGGTACGCAAGGCGTCCACTGATATAGTCCCCCACCACAGCATGGAGGGGATTTTACTCTCTGCTGGTAGGGTCTCCATTTCCACCCACTGCTTCTCGGAAGGGTTAGTGTGCCAATCTACATATGTGTGCAGGTGCGCAGCCTGGTAATAAGTCACTACGGGGAATGACATTGGTTCCATTTGAATCTCCGGATTGCTGATGTAATGGAGCTAAACAAAGCTCTGGGGATTATCGGTATGGTCTGGAATAGATATAACAAGCGCGGCATGATGTTTATCTTGACCGCATTAATGTAAGTAGTGGGAGAAAATTAATTTGGTACAGTAGGGAGAGGTCTCATGGTCACCAGATGCCTAAGTATCTAAGTTTACTTTCGCACCATGCGAAGGGGAAGTGTGAGCACAGACGGGCGGTGGAGTCGGGGTTAAGTGAGAGATGGAGCGCATGATTTGTCCATATGAAGTTTTACATTAGATATCAGTCCAAACCGCTTAAAGGCTGCCAAAAGATTGGGCAGGGATATTGCTGGCTGTTCTAAAAAAAAAAGAGCATGTTGTCTGCGACCCACTGTTCCCTTCGTCCCAAAGTGAACCCTGTGATACCTCCATCCCGTCTGATCGCCGCTAGAAACGGCTGGAGATAGGGCAAACAGGAGGGGGTACAGAGGACAGCCTTGGCGTATTCATTTCTAGATTGGAAATGGGGGCGTAAACGCAACATTGACGTGGATTCAGGCTGTAGGAGTGGTATACAGGGATTGTATCCTCGAGAGCATGCGCGGGCCAAACTCCATGTGTTGGAGTGTGGACGTGAGGTAGAGCCAGTCTACCCGGTCAACCGCTTTTTTGGCGTCAGTGGAGAGAAGTACCCCCTCTCTCCCGGTTGTCTGGGCAGCGTGGATGATGTTAAGGGCTCTAATGGTGTTGTCCCGTCCCTCCCGACCTGGGATAAATCCCACCTGGTCGGAGTGGATCAGACCTTGGAGGACTCACAAGATTTGTAGGGCCATGGCTTTTGCAAACGGTTTTAAGTTCGCATTCAGGAGTGAGATAGGGCACAGCTTGCTGGGTCCTTGCCTTCTTTGAGTATAACTGTCACAAATTCGGCGAGGGAGTCCATCAGAAATAGTCTGTCTGAGTGGATAGAGTTAAGTCCCTGGAGGGGTTTAGGTAGCAAGACCTCCCGGAAGGTGTGCAGCTAAGTTAACGGTAGACTGTCAGGGCCCCGGGCGGCTTAGAAAGTTTTAAAGCTTCTGTCAGTTTTTCTATAGTTAGTGGCGACTCTAGTTCCTCTAAAGCTTCGGGTGTTAGCTTCTTGAAATTGACATTCGCCTAGCTTGGTCCTTTTTGCGATGGTTGCATATTTTGATGTAATATCCTCTAATAACGCATTTGTGCGCTTCCCATATTGTCAGGGGTGGTGTGTCAGGTGAATCGTTAATCTCAAAATAGTGAATTAGTTCATGTCGAGTCTGTTTCAATATCTGCCATCTCATTTAATTTCCACTGGCGTTCCCTTGGTTTGTGTAGGGAGGAGCGCAGTAATATCAGGGTCGTTGAGTGCCCATGATTCCTATTTCCACGTGTAATAGGAGGGGCAGAAATTCCTGCGCTAGGAAGATGTAATTTATGTGGCTGTAATGGTTATGAATCGCAGAGTAAAATGTGTAGTCCCTATCTTCTGGATGCACCACCCTCCAGCAGTCGACCAATCCCGTCCGCCGGAAAGACTTTGATTTATAGGGTAGGAAGAGAGCGTTATAGGATTGCTGGACTGTTTTAAATCACCTTCCCCTTTTTTTCTTTCTGTACCCCTTTCCTCTTACCAGTTGATGAAAACTTCAATAAAAACTTATAAATCCTAAAAAAAAAAAAAAGCATATCAGACGGATTCCACCCGTAAGAGCAGTCCAGAACTGAAATGCTGGAAAATTCTCTCTGCACGAGAGATACAGCTACACTTCACTGACGAGGCGCAACAAGACCAAGACGTTTATCTGGGGTTGCTGTATCTCTTGTGCATTTTGGTTCAGGACTGCCCTTATGAGTGGGATCAGTCTGATATGCTTTGGAACTGATTCTCTCAGTAATTGCACAAGTGAGCAAAAAACTATTTTGAGACCTGAGCGGGGATTTACCAAAGTGCATGTTACTGAGTTCCTTTAACCCCTTAAGGACACATGACATGTGTGACATGTCATGATTCACTTTTATTCCAGAAGTTTGGTCCTTAAGGGGTTAAGCTTTTGTCCGTTCTCAGATTTCTCATATTCTCTGTTTCGGTTAAAAGATATATAGTCAACTTTTACTAATATGCATTACTAGGTTTTTATAAGTGTTATTTGTGGCGGACCGCATGGCACCCCGCTTGGGTGCCTCCACCAATCGCTGCTTCCTAGTGCTTACCGAGTACCACAAGCACCGCACCAGACACAATCCGCACTTGGTCGGGGTCTCGCTGTCCTCCACCCACCCTGGACCCAAGACCAGTATCCAGCTTTCAGTGGGTAAACCTCCAAGAGAGTGCAGCAATATGCTCTTAAAAGAGCAAGTGATTATAATCCCAGGGGAGTATAGTGATATAGCAATCCCCAGAGTAGATACAGCTGTCACCTCCACACATGAGACAAGGCTCTATGTGGAGGGTGAAAAGGAACTTTAATGGGTATACGAACACAAACTCCTAATCTGTTTGGTAAGCTCCGTATACCGAACCATATAAGTCTAAAAGGCACGAACAGTGCCTTTAACCATGATTTATCACAGAGGCCATAGTGCTGGGGCAGGAGGCTGGCAAGCAGGCTCCTCCAAAAGCATGTGGCGAGGTTCTGTTTGCCACATTATTTTTTTCCTTTGTTTTTTTTAACTATACATTAATCAAGATCAGTTGCATACCATTGTGAAAGTAATGTTAGCAACCTATATACTACTAGTATTGTATGAGGTTTACAAAAGGTTGCCTTATAATGTATTACTAGATGTATTGTACAGGATACATGGTGGTTTGTAAGTATTGGACAACAGTGATATAGATTATATCAAGAGACACAATACTATTCGAATTTACAAGGCTGTAGAAATATACTTGCATTTAAAAAAAAATATTTTACCGCAATATAAGAGCTTCAAAAAAGTGAGAACCTTAGTTTCTAGTGAGGACAAATTGTTGCTACTTTGGAGTTTACTGTAAAAACAAAGACACACCCCCTAAAAAAACAAACAAAAACAAATGCCTAAAACCTTTCCAGGAACTATAAATGTGCGGAATAGCAGAAACTCACTGAGAGTCTTTCCATAATTAAAGGGATTCTCAAGTGCCAGGAAAACATATCAGTTTTCCTGGCACTGCAGGTTCCTGGAGTGCCCCTCTCCCTCCCACCCTGCCGAAAGGGGGGAAACAGTGCGCATGCGCAGCAATTATTCAATGCTTTCCTATGGGGATTCTGGCAACGCTGGAGGTCCTCATGCATAGCATGAGGACGTCCAGCGTCTTTTTTTTTTTTTCAATTTGTAGTTTTTTATTGATTTATCACAGGAAAGGGGTACAGAAAGGAAGAAATAAAAAAGGGAGGGGGTTGACATTCACAATACGTGTTCAGTACATTAAGTTCGTCATTACATGGTTAATAAGCCAATTATTCTCTTCAAATCCAACAGTTCAGACTAGCTAACACACATTAATCTGTTCTCGGTTTTCCCTTGCATATCATCACTGGCTAACACAAGGATCTTGTGCTAATGTTGTTCAGGTATGTGCATTATCTGACACAGTGGTACTATGTGTACGAGAGAGTGCCCCCCACAGGTTAATTGCTCTGTCGATGGGGAGCAGCTGTATCGTGGTCACAGAAGCATAAACCTTTATGCGCGCCCGTGTCCTAACGGCCACTCTGTAAGCATTGATCCACGCAACTCCACTACCTGGCTGTTATAGCCTTGTGAGAACCTTGGGGGAGACCTACAGAACTTGTCCAGAATGCAATAGGTTAGCCCAGTTGGCTATCTCTATTAGGGTATTTAGGCTGTGCTAATATTTGTATATGACCTGTCTTTCAATGGACTCTAGTCCCAATTGGACACTTAAGTGTGATACTCAATGTACCACCGTACTGTTACTGGGGGAGGAGGAGGGAAAAAGGGGGAAATATTCAAGGGGAGCACACAGCTGCCTGTCTGCCCTGAAGCACCATTCTGCGATGCATAAGTGTCCTGTAAGGATTCCCCGATTATGCTTAGAGCCTCTATACCCCTATGGCCGCTCCCGGCCTAACATCTTTGTTATAATCTATAGGTGTGCTCCATTGGGCTCCAACATGCATCATAATCCTGTACATTGGCTCCCCTCTATTCAGATTAGTAAAACTATAAACTTTACAACTATGTACATGTGGGTTACTTCATTCAATGGTCCACTACGCCCACGTGGGCGGCACCCTTGTCTTATGATATGTGACATTATCCTTCCTCGCCCACTCTTATCACCCACTGATTATGGGCCAAGGTGGCGAATTTGTTCGAGAGACTATGTCGGTTCAATCCCTTTTCGTATGTCAGATTCATGTTAATTTGCCGAAGTAGGGCCTCCTTGGTGGGTGCTAGATCCTGTTTCCATGCCCTAGCTATTAGTGTGTTTGCTGATATAAGGATATGAAATAATAAACGGGAATCCGTGTTATTGAACTCCTCTAGTCCCATAAATAGGAGTCCGCACTCCGGAGTAATTGTGAGTTCCCTACCCAGGGCCAGGCCCGCTATCTCCTCCACCGCCCTCCAGTAATTTGTCAATTGCGGACATGTCCACCATATATGATACATTGTTCCCCTATCTCCCTGGCATCTCCAGCATGTCCTAGAGGTGTTTGGGTAGATTCTCCCCAATCGGTCCGGTACCATGTACCAGCGGTATTGGATTTTGCGCATTTGTTCCAAATGAGAGGCACAATTCGTCCTCTTTTTATGTGCTACAAAAGCTTTCCTCCATTGCAGCTCAGTGAAGGTCTTTCCCATATCTTCCTGCCAAGCTACTTTAAACTTGTCTGGGGGATCTGTATGCGGTTGGATCAACATGTTATAAAGGGTGGATATCAGCTTTGTGGGCTGTTTTGTGGCTGTGCACATCTGTTCAATGTGTTTTGTGTTGGCCGTGTCAGTAGTGCTATTGGCTCCCTGAAGCATAGACTTTAGCTGTAGGTATTGGAATATTGTGTTGTGTGGTAGCCCATAGTTTCGTTGTAAGTCTGGGAAGTCAAGCAGTTTGTCGTTGTCGTATAGGTGGCCGACCCTAAGACACCCCCTGTTAATCCAGGGGCGATAATCAAAGGCTGGGTTTGCCAGGTGAAGACTGTACAAGGGGGACGCCTGCGCCCACCCCTTGCCTTGTCCCCATTGGTTCATGGAGGTGTCCCATGTTTTCAATAAGAGTCGTGTTGTGGGTGGCACGTCGTGGGGAATTATCCTGTGTCTGTGAGGCACCCAAAACAAATATCTCAATCCTTTGGGGCATGCCCAGTATGTCTCCATTTCTACCCACTGTGGTACTGCCTCACTGGCGTGTGTTTGTATAGCAGTGGCCAGTACAGCCGCTTTGTAATATTGTCTGACGTCCGGCATCCCTAGTCCCCCATGCTCTTGTGGTCTACACAGCACTTTCGCCGCCACTCTTACTTTTCGATGGGCCCATATGAAGCTCATAAAGAGCTTTTGCAGATTATCTAGGTATCGTTTTGGTACTTGGATTTGTAACGTTCTTATTAGATATTGGAATTTTGGCAATATTATCATTTTAACCGCGGCCATCCTACCCAGCCAGGACAGGAACTTGCCCTCCCACCCCTTCAATGTGTTTGTTATAGACTTCAGCAAGGAATCATAGTTCGCTGCTATGAGGTTTGATGGGTTTTTTGTGATGTTGATTCCTAAAAAAGTTAAATGGTCCTGCCTCCAATCTAGTGTGAATGAGCTCCTCAGCAGGTCCAGTGTGCCCGACGGGACTCCCACCCCCATGGCCTGTGTTTTTGTGATGTTAAGTTTGTAATAAGAGTGGGTGCCGTATGCGGTTATTTCCTGTAATAGGTTGGGGAGAGAAATCTGGGGTTGGGTAAGCGTCAATAGGACGTCATCTGCGAATAGGTTGGTGGTATATTCCCGTCCATTGATCCTGACGCCATGTATGTTCGGGCTATTCCTTATTCTCTCCGCTAAAGGTTCTAAGGCCAGAACGTACAACAGAGGCGACAACGGGCACCCCTGTCTGGTGCCATTTGTTAATTTTAGGGGTTCCGAGAGGAACCCTGCGTTGAGCACCTGGGCCCTGGGAGAGCTGTATAGGGCTTCCACCACCGAAACAAACCCCTCTGGGATATCAAACTTATTCATTACCGCTCGCAGGAACTGCCAATTTAAGCGGTCAAAGGCCTTCTCCGCGTCCAGGGAGACCAAGAGCCCTCCTTGTTTCTGTTTACGGAGATAATGTAGAATATTCAGTACTTTCCTAGTATTATCTGACCCTTGCCTCCCCTTTACGAATCCAACATGGTCACTGTGTATAATTGTCGGCAGGATTGAACCCAGCCGAAGTGCGTATGTTTTGGCCAGGATTTTAGCGTCCGTGTTTAGTAGGGATATAGGCCTGAAGTTCTGCGGGATCGTGGGTGACTTCCCTGGTTTGGGCAATGTGACAATGTGCACAGTTAACATCTCAGGGGGTAGTGTTTTTTGAGTAGTAGCCTGTGTGTATGCTTTGACCAAATATGGCGCCAGGGTAGCGCCAAATTTTTTATAGTAAGTGTTATCCAGGCCATCAGGTCCCGGGGCTTTGCCCGATGGAAGGGTCCTAATCACACTTCGTATTTCCTCTTCACAAAGTGGTTTTGTGAGTTCCAGTCTTTGTTGGACAGTCAATCGGGGTAAGTGCGTGTCTTTCAGATATGTCTGTATGTCCCTCTCTATTGGTTGTGTGGTTGTGGGGTCCTGACTCAAATTATACAATGTGGCATAGTAGCGCGCAAACTCGTCACTTATGGCTTTCGGGGTGGTAAGTTTCAGGCCCATGTGTGAGGTCAGGTATGCGATCTTTTGCGAGGCCTGTCGTGTTTTAAGTCTGTGCGCTAAAAGTTTGCTAGCTTTGTTGCCCTGGGCATAGTGATGTGTTTTCAAGCGTTTCAAGTTGTGTTCTGTGCGTTCTAGGGCTTGTGTGTGCAAACTCCTGGTGAGTTGGATTATGCGCCGTCGTTTGTCATCCGTGGGGGAGAGCTGATTCTCCAGTGTTATGTCATAGAGTTCCCTTTGTAGTTCAAGTGTTAGTTTTTGTGACTGTTTTCGGAGATGTGAGGCCCGACGAATCAGTAGCCCCCGGACCACTGGCTTATGGGCCATCCAGACCGTTGTGGATGCGACATCCGGTGTCTCATTTTCCACGAAATACTGTTTCATTTGCGTGGTCAGGTCCGCCACGAATTGTGGATTGAGAAGTAGAGAATCATTGATTCTCCACGGGCTACGGTGTTTGAAGTCATATAGGTCTTTCATTTCCAGTAGTACTGGCGCATGATCTGACCATGTAATATGTTCTATGTTGCAGGTTAGGATCTGGTTGAGGTGGGAACCCTGGAGAAGAAATCCGTCTATCCTAGAGTATGAGTTGTGGACGGGTGAGAAATGAGTGTATGCTTTCTCCGAGGGATGTGTAATCCTCCACGTATCGTAATAGTGGTTCGTGTGTAGTAGGGTCTGGAGTGCCCTACTCTGCCGTCTGAGGGTTTTGTACCTACCGCTAAATCGACTCAGGGTCGTGTCCATGGTCGGGTCAAAGATGTGGTTGAAATCCCCACAAATGAGTGTAATTCCCTGTTGTATCGGCGCCAGAAGGTGAAATATTTTGTGTAGGAAGTTTCTTTGGTTTTGATTGGGCGCATAGATACTTGCAATGGTGTACTCTATGTCATTGATCGTTCCCACTATCACTACGTATCTGCCCAACGCATCTATATGTTGTGATTTTAGGGAGAAAGAGACATGCTTACTTATTAGGATAGAGGTACCCCTGGCTTTGGACGGGGAGGTGGAGTGGAACTGGTGCGGATAGTCAAGCTCCATAATTTTGGGATGGTCATTGGTGCGGAAATGGGTCTCCTGCAGGCACACCACGTCTGCGCTATGCTGTTTGAGCTCTCTGTGTAATAGGTGTCTCTTTGTCGGGATATTCAATCCCCTCACATTATGTGAGTATACTTTCATGGGGGGTCAAACAGGAAGGGTAGTGCTTTGCAATGAGAGTGTATGTTTGTGACAGGATGACCCGCTCCTCCCAGTGCCATCAAGCAGAGCGGACCTATCCCTGGGATCTGTGGCGATTGTCTACAAACGCCCCGGTAGCTCGTGGTGCGTAGTATCGCGCCTCTGTAAATGAGGACGCATGCTCTTTTATGATCGTTAGAACCGGGACCACCCACTCGGTCCCAATCCCAGTTTCCAGCGGAGTGGGCAACCGGCCCCCTCACACTGAATATCGCAACCTTAAAACATAACCAAACATTAAAGAAAGTATGTACATAATAGAACCATGCCCTATTTAAGGCTCGGCACTTCATCCAAGCGCCTTGGGGGTAGAAGTTTATCACTTCCAATGCCTGGGGGGGAGATGCGCTACGCGCCGGCCTATTTGACTATGGCAGTATGCGTATCTAAGTAAATCAACCTTTGTGTTATTATATATATATTTTTTTTTTTTTTTTTTTTTTATATATATATTTTTTTTTTTTTTTTTTTTTGTGTAAACATTTAAGATAACCTCAGTTGACCATTGGATAATATGTCAGGGTTTCTATGGTCACCACTCATGGGCCCCAGTTGCGTCCCTACTCAGGGTTAACCCTAACATCCCTGCCCAACATGCCTGTTCATTGGTGCTCTACCCGCCCTACATACTATACATTCCACAAGAGAATTAATTAGGTACGGGCACATCCTTGGGTAACCAGTATTACAGTGTCATCAACAATAATTTAGCAATGATACTTGCGGCTCAACATAGTCTGTGGTATTAGGCCCTCTCAGGCACCATGGGTATACAGTCTATGTGCGCTTTGCACGTTTCCAGTCCGGTGTCAACCTTCTCTGCTCAGTTGGCCGGTTATTCTGTAGCCCTCTTTCAATGCCCCATTCACGCAGTACGTCGGCACCTTCCTCTGGGGACGTTATCACCTTGGTCTTTCCTGCTTTCTGCACCAACAGCTTAACTGGGTATCCCCAGCGGTATAATATGTGGTGTTCCCGTAGCGCTGCCGTTATGTCTTGGAATTCTCTTCTTTTTTGAAGGGTATATGCGGATACATCCGCGAACAGCATAATATTGCGGTGCTGTTCTGGTAAGTCCTTACGTGTTCTGCTGCTCTTCAGAATAGCTTCCTTGGAGTGGTAATAGTGCATACGCACCAATATGTCCCTGGGAGCATCTTGGGGCAGGAACTTGGGTCTTGCCGTCCTGTGGATGCGGTCAAAGAGGAGCATGTCTTGTGGGATGTCAGGCACGAGTGCTTTGAAGTAGGCCGTGACATGTGCAGCCAGGTCTTGAATGCCCACAGATTCTGCCACCCCCCTTAGCCGCAAATTGTTCCGGCGGCTTCGGTCTTCCAGATCAGCCTGTTTTATCTCCTGCGTCGTGAGGCGCTCTGTCAGCTGCTGCAATCTCTCTGCCAGTTCATTATGCGCTTCCTCAGCGTCGGCCATTTTCTCCTCAATTCTAGAGGTTCTGGAACCGAGATCCAAAAGGTCTTTGCGTAGATCACCGATGGAGGTTTGTACACTCTTCATTATCCTGTTTGATACTCCATCCAGCATGCTTTGCATTATTGCCTGGGTCAGAGGCCCCTGATCGCTGGACGCTCTAGGAGCAGCATCAGTGATATCGTCGGCGCCATCTTGAGTGCCCGCCGGCTGAGAGGATTCTCGCGGCGCGGTTTGCTTTGGGGCGAAAAACTGCGCCTTGTCCGTCTTTTCCGTTTGTCTCTTGGACTTGGCGTGAGACATTGTGGGTATGGGGTTTGTTTTCTGCCGGTCCGTTGTGTGGCAATTACTCAAATTAGGCCTGTTGGCGCGGAGCTGCGTTCACATGCGACTGCTCCCGACGGTATCCAGGCCACGCCCCCCGTCCAGCGTCTTTTAAAACACGTTTCCGTGTTTTAAGAGAACGGAAGTCACTCGTCTAGTGGCTGTATGATAGACAGCCACTAAAGGAGGACTTAACCCTGCAAGGTAATTATTGTAGTTTATAAAAACTGCAATAATTACACTTGCAGGGTTAAGGGTGATGGGAGTTGGCACCCAGACCACTCTATTGGGCAGAAGAGGTCTGGGTGCCTGGAGTGTCCCTTTAACACACATATAGTCATTTTAACCATGCCTATGAGCCAGTGACCTCATCATCACAGAATAACACAACTTTGAAAGAGAAAAAAGGTGAAAAAAAAAGAATCAACATTTCTGCCTACTAACTAAACTCTGTACAGGGCTATTCACTACAGGGTGAATTCAGAGTGAATTTAAAATCGAAGGTCAAAATTACCAAACTGGAAAATGCTTTCAGTCCATCTGCTCTGGCCTTAAATTTTAAATTCAATTTGAATTCACCTTGAATTCTCACTTTAGTGAATAACCCTGTTAATGTTAGATTTACTAAGCCACTAATTTGTCAGGCAAAAGCAGTTAGGCTACAGATATTTATGACTACACAACTTTAGGTGTTATTCCAGATAGGATACAAAAAAGGAGTCGTAAATGCGAAAACTCTCGAAATTTTAAGCCATGAGTATTAAGTGTAAAAACAAATCATACTGCGGTTTGCTTAAGAACGCTGTGTTAATGTACACACACGTGCACACACTGCAGGACAGAGTGCTTACTTTCTGTTGTTGAAGCGGCTATAATTATTTGACAGAGGTGAAGTAGAAATCTTTGGTAAAGTTGCAATATGTGGTGCCCCTGGGGACCTTCAAAATATGAAAATGATACATTAGAGATAATGCTGAATTTACAAAACAGAATGAATGAAATTTAAACAAAAAAGATGAAGTTATATAAAAAAACAAAACACAACTGACAACTCTATCTGTATCTGAACACACACACGTAAATAAATGTAATTGTTGATGGTAAGAGGTATTTTCATGATTTAAAGAAGTGAATGATCCACATGAAACTAGGAGCAGACTTGCTCTGTATTACAGGCCCACCTATATTAAAAGGGTGAAAACTTTTTAACAGTTACTTCAGTTGCGTTATCACTACTACTAGGCATTAGGTATTACTAATACCATCATTAGATTTTTAACTGGTAAATAGCAAATCCCATGCCATGTTTCTGATGTCTGTACAATATTTAGGTAAACACTAGCAAGACACTCCCCCTGCCACCAAATAAATCCACAACATTGGACTGCCATATTACGTATTCATGTATACATTCGATAGAAGCGTATACAAATGTATGCACAATATATTTACTATAAGCACAAAAAATACTGTAGCATAATGAAGCTGTTTCGGTGCCCAATTCTCTGCCAAATAGGAGTTAAATCACTTTTGTTTCTGTTTAGGCAGATCTAGCACACCTCTCCTGGCAAAGATTTAGACAGCCTTCCTACACACATCTGAAAACGAGCTTAATTCATCTAGCTTCCCTTATTGCACTATGTGTTTAATTTAGAATTTATTTCCTGCTCTGCTAATACCCTGCAGATGTCTCATGTGTGCTTAAAGTTCAATTAATGGAGCAGGAGATAACCTCTAAAATAAACACAATGTGCTGTAAGACTTGTTTGAAAAATATAATTTTTTTGTTCATGGCTTTTGAGAGTCAAAGCCAGAGGAGGAGTGGCTAGGGTTGTATAAACACAAACAAAAGTGATTTAACTCCTGAATGGCAGATAATTGAGTAGTGAGACAAAAGGAGCATGATCTGCACGACCAAACTATTTCCTTAAGGTAATGTTATTTTGGTTTGTAGAGTGACCCTTGAAGAATTGATTTTTGAAGGATTTCACACACAGCATGCAGAACATGGACAGAGATCATCATGTGCTGGATTGCAGGTGAGTTTTCAAGCTTTTTTTTGTTAAAATACAGGGGAGGGTCATTAATTTAAACAGAGAAAATGAACATTAACATTAAAAATAAATCCATGGTTGCACAGGAAACAGTTTGTCTAATTTGTGGATAGAGCTACATCCAATGGATAATGATGGTGAAACAAAGATATGGGTGGTTTGACTTAAAGGAACACTATAGTCACCCTGACAACTTCATCTTAATGAAGTGGCCTGGTTGCACTGTCTGTGTCATCTTAACCCATTAATGTAAAACATTGTAATTTTTGCTTACATTCCAGGGTTAAATCCACCACAAGTAGCTGTCAGTATGATAGTCACAAGACGCGCTTTCATTTCACTGACCGAGCAAACTCAATCTCGTGACATGGAAGCCCCATTAGAAAGGCCACGAGTCAACGATTTCTTATGGGGAATTTTGAAAGTGCATGCCCCACATGTGCATTAGGTCTCCAATGCTCCTCTTAGAGGAGCATTAGATTATACATCGGCAAAGGAGGAGGAGGTATTCCTAATTATATAGTGTTCTTTTAAGGTTATGGCAGATGTCAGATAAGCTTGGCATTATCAACTGTTCTGCATGGACTCCCCATTTAGTTGTCTTTAATTGTTACAATGGTCACAAAGAAGAAAAATGTATCAAAGAAGAAAAATGAATAACCTCATCTGGATGTAGGCCCTTAACAGTGATGCTGTTCTAGACCAGCACAACAAGGAATTCAATGGAAGCAAGCACCCTATACACATATCTGCCTCTTTGGAGATGTTCATTTAGGGTATTCTCATAAACAAGACAAGGCAGAAGTCATTTATATAACCATGGCTGCTGTCAGCTTGAGTAGCAGTTTCATTCCTGTATTGTACTCAGTGAAACAGCTGCCGGTACAGAAGTACATATCCGATTAACCCTGCTGGATGGGTGATGAAATATACCTAGATCACCCATTGAACCTGACAGGAATATCAGAAATGTAAGATTACTGTACAAAGGAACAGTTGCAAAAAAATAAAAAAAATACAAGGAAAGTTGCAAAAAAAAAATACTAGATTAAAATTGCTAAACTTCTGGAATCACAGAACGTCATCAGATAAATGTTTATCTATAGTGCAACCACAGGCTTGGGAAAACTGAAAATATTAGGAATAATTAAGTATACAAGAATCACAGATGAGAAAAGCTCTGTTTAAACAAATAAAAAATAAGGAGGTCACTAAACATTTATTGAAATCATCCCACAATGTGCTTGCTGAGAAAAAAGAAAAGAAAGACATTTTATACAAAGCCCACCTTACTGGCTGTACCTGCTGTATCAGTTTATTTAATTTAATCAAACCTTACAAAATAACACAATATAAAGGATGCTTTGGTGAATACGTGTAAAAACAGGTATAATGTTAACAGAATGACATACTGTATGTAGCTGAGTAATGGGTCTTTCACTCACTAAAAGTACAGGTCTGGAGCAAGTGTGTATAAATATAATATGTATATATAATAAAAAATATATATATTCAAAATGTTCATCTATTGATCTATTGATCTATGTGTATTTTATACATGGAGTGTTTTATTTATGAGTGCTCTCATAATTTCAATGGACTATATCCAGCGCTGAGAAGCATCTTGATTTGTACGGATTTATATTTATCTTTTATCAGGCAGGAGTCCCAGACTCATCATTTGTTTATATACAGTCATGGGGGGAAAAAATACACCCTCTTTGAATTATATGGTTTTACATATCAGAACATTAGACCAAACATCTGTTTCTTAACAAGTATTTAAATGAGGTAACTACAATCTCAGATGAAAAACACAACATATTATACCGTGTCATATAGAAATTGTTGCTGCCCATCAAACTGGGAAGGGTTATACGGCCATTTCCAAGCAGTTTAATCCCTGAAGGACCAAACTTCTGGAATAAAAGGGAATCATGACATGTCACGTGTCCTTAAGGGGTTAAAGTCCATCATTCTACAGTGAGAAATATTATTCAAAAGTGAAAACCATTCAAGACAGTTGGCAATTTTCCCAGGAGTGGACATCCCAGCAAATTTACCCCAGGCTCAAACCGTGCTCAGAAAAATTGCAAAAAAATAAATAAGTTAAAGATCATGACAATACAATTAGAAAAAGACTAAATAGGTATGCTTTTCTTTGAAGGGTTTCTAGTCTCTCTAAAAAGAACAAGACAACACAGCTTTGGTTTGCATCTGAACAAACCACAAAACTTCTAGAACAATGTCGTTTGGACAGATAAGACCAGAGTCGAGATGTTTGACAATAATACACAGCACCATGTTCGGCAAAAACCAATAACAGAATATAAGCACAAACAACTCATACAAACTGTCAAGCACGGTGGTGGAAGAGGTAATGATTTGGGCTTGTTTTGCAGTCCTAGGACCTGGGAACGTTGCAGTTATTGAGTTGACCATGAACTCCTCTGTATAGCAAAGTATTATAGCGTCACGTGTGAGGCCTTTTGTCTGACCACTAAAGCCCGACTGAAATTGGGTCATGCAACAGGACAAACACACCAACAAATCTACAACAGGATCGCAGAAAAAAAAAAAAAAGAAAAGAATCAAGATGTTGCAATGGTCCAGTCAAAGTCCAAACCACAATCCGATTGAAATGCTGTGATGGGACTTTAGGAGAGCTGTTCATAAACAAAAACTAGCAAACCTCAATCAACTGAAGCAACATTGTAAAGACGAATGGGCCAAAATTCCTCCACAATTATGTGAGAGACGGATAAATTAATACAAAAAATGATTACTTCAAGTTATTGATGCTAAAGTAGTTCTACAAGCTCCTGAATCATAAGATATACTTAGTTTTTCACCCATAGCTTATCCCTTTTGGGCTTTCATTTTTTAAATAAATCATGACACAATGTAATTTAACATTATTATTATTATTATTGGTATTTATATAGCGCCAGCTTATTTCGCATCACTTTACAATTAAAGGGGAATTTACCAAATGAGACAATAACAAAAAATGCAACAGGACAGGACGCAACGTGCACAGTACAACTCTGGAGGGCTTGTCGAGCCACATAAAGAATAATGGTAAATCCAAACCCACCTCAAGGTCGAGCCATTGGTGATCTCCAGTGGGAGCATGCCACATAACTATTTGGAACAAATATGCTGAATAATAATATATAAGAGACAGAGTCTGAAATAAGAACAAAGATCTGGGCAGTACATTTATTTTAATACAGTGGATTCTGCTAATCCAAGAGATGGGCTTGTCCTGCCAGGACTCCAATCCCTCTTTCAAGGTGTCAACCAAGGGTGTTTAATTATCGGAAGTAGTTAATTTTATAGCGTGAAAATACTCCAAAATGATCGAATAGGCAAAAAAACGGTATTGAACTGGGTTGATAATAGAAAGTAAAACATTATCAGCATAAGTCGCGACCTTATAAGTCTCCGGACCGATCGTCATATCCTGAATAGATCTATCCTCCCTGGCACGATGCAGAAGAGGCTCCAACAAGAGGGCGAACAGAATTGGAGATGGAGGCAACCCTGTCGAGTGCCATCATGAATCCCGTAGGAAATCCCATGGGAACCCACAAGTTTTCAATTAAGTATTAACACAGAAGCAAATCCAGTATGTGTGTATGTGTAAATATATATCTACACGAGTGTCACTTGTGGTCACGTACAACCCAGCTCTTGAGGAAATACGGAAAATCATCAAAGACCTACAACCAATATTAACAGAAGATGAGACTCTGAAAAACCCATTTTGGCCTTCAGACAACCTCCAAACCTCCAACAAAAATTAATCAACAGGAAGCTGCCCACTGATGGTAAGAATGAAGAAAATGGGACCAGTCAATGCAAAAAACCTCGCTGCAAACTGTGTCAGCACATATGCAGAGACAACACAGCCACACACAACAATACAACCTACAGCATTAAATGTTCATACTCCTGCACATCCAGCAATGTGGTATACATGATTCAATGCACCAAATACCACCCAGGATGCTACGTTGGGGAAACCACCCAGCCATTAAATGGAAGAATGAATATGCACAGACACTCCATTAAACACCACAAAGAAGAATCCTACTGCAATCCTGTGGGATACCAATTTACCCAGCCTGGCCACTTAATGAAGGACCTAAAAATCAAAGTACTGAAAGGGGGTTTTAAAAATACCCAGGAAAGAAAAACGTTTGAAGCCAGAATGATTAAATGGTTTAACAGCAAGAATAAAGGACTAAATATTGATTTGGGTTTCGTGTCCCACTACCAACACTTTACACGAACACTCTCCCAGCATTATCTTACTGTTCTGTCATATGTATCAACACTTTAAATGCATTCCTATATGTTTATTCTATCTATATACAAAGTACTGTGTAGAACTATGCTTTCTCATACTCGTATGCATGTATGCTTATATATATGACTGTGCATTTATATTTGTGTAAATGAGTTCATGTGCATGTATGCATATGTACATGTGTTTATGCGTTCACATATACATATTTATGTGTGTGTGCATGTATAAAGTGTACCATCCTCTGCACTGTCTGCTTGTTTGTTTTTCTTCTCCCTCTCTCCCCCCTTACTCTGCTCTTCAGAAAGATATTTATGACCCTCTGCAAACCTGTGTCTTATCTACACTCATGTCGCTTTAACCCCTGTATCACAACTCAACTTTGAATTCTATGTGTCGTCTTGCTCAGAAATGCTTCAGACTTGAGAAAGGGAGGTTCTCCCGAGAGCTTGTCATTAAAAAATTCTGTTAGTCCAATAACAAGATACAAATTTTATCTGTTTTATCTGTTTTTTACACACATATATATATATATATATATATATAACCACACACACACACACACACACACACTCTCTCTCTCTCTGTTTGTTTTTCTGCTAGTAAGAATATTGCAGAAGGATATCACTGCAAATAGTCACTATCAATAACCTCTCTAAGGATCTCTCCTCTGATCTTAGCATTTTTGTGTTTACGGAGTTATAGTTTTAGGTTTATGTTCATTCTGTTGATACAGTACTGTTTCATTACCAAGACTAATGAAAGTGAAGTTCTAATTAATGTTACCAGCTCTTCCTACCCAAGCTTTATTAGAGTATGTTCATAAAGTTCTCTAGCTGGCTACTGGAAAAGAATCTGTTCAGTAGTTTTCATATAAGCTTTGTTTGGCTTCACTGCTTAGGAGGACTATACTTTTGTTTCTGCCTGCATTCAGGTTATATTATTCCCAGGCCTATTCTTTAATCAGTTTATGTATGTTTTCCTAGATCTCTAACCCCTGCTAGCTTGCCTGCCTCCTTACTGTCTTTTAATTAAAGAGACAGCACAGTCACCAGAACAAATACAGATTACTGTAGTTGTTCTGGTAAACATAGTCAGTCCCTGCAGGCTTTTTGCTATAAACACTGCCTTTTCAGAGAAAAGGTAGTGTTTACACTACAGCCTAGGGACACCTCCATTTGTTACTTCACAGATGTCTACTAGAGATGTGGAACTTTCCCCATAGATTCAATGTATCTCTACGAGGAGATACTGATTGACCAGGGTGGCGATTGGATCCTCCCCCCTTTACTGAGATCATCAGAATTGACTATCTCAGTCAATCCTATGTGATAGCATTGTGATCAATCTAAACATTGTTATCAATCCTGATGATGTCAGCCAAGGAGGCCGATCAGGGGCCATTGGGTCCAATACTGTGCTTAAAATAAGGTGATTTTTCTAGTTATTCAAGGAGAGCAAGGGGCACTAGCCTGTTTAACACTATAGGGTCAGGAATACACGTTTGTGTTCCTGACTCTATAGAGTTCCTTTAAGGATGCTGCCACCTTTCACTTAGTTAGGGATGTCTTTGTATTTGTTTTACCCTGTGCATCTACTAAATCTGTTCTCCAATAAAAAGTATACTGTATTGATTACACAACCAATAATAAAGACTGGAGACCATACAGATCAAAGAGCAAATGATTGAGATTATGATATTCTTATTGTAGTCTTTGCTTGACTGAATTTCTTTTCCCAGCACCAGAACTCATTCTCCATTTTCATCCATTCACATGCACTGTTATAAAATCCAAAATTAAAAGTTACCATGAATCCCATTCATTAAAGCTACAAGTGAAACTCGCAATAAAATAATACAAAACCAAATATGTTTTAAGGTTCTATTTTATAATTACATATTTTTGGTTGAATTATAATTAAACATGTATGGAAATTGAAAGATCTATTACAGGTCATTCATTTTAATATTATATGACATACAAAAATACAGACATTGCCTTAAAGGGAGCCATGATCACCCTTTCATAATACTCAAACAATGGTTTAATTTTACAGTCATATCGTGTTATATCACGAGTATCTTCTCTGAATGTCTTATGCTGTTGTACATATTATTATTGCAATTCCAGATGCTTCACATTCTGTCATGAAGTTTTGCCTTCCAATTTCCAATAACGGATTGTGAAAGTGTTCCACTTCACTTAGTTTCCTTCTTTTGAGTTCCAACGAGATAATGCCTTGATTCTAAATGGTTACCTACATCCATTAACTTTTCAATACATTAATGCCTCTGTTTTCTTCTCTCTAAAAATCTGCCAATCTATTCTGTTGTTCTGTGAGGTTATTCAAAGGACCAACATCTTTCATGATTCCAGACAATCTTGTCGTAGGGCATAGGGCAAATGTTTTGACAATTCACAGTATCTGGATCTAAACACGTAAGCAGTGATTTTCTTGATTGATAGGTCTCAGTAACTATAAATAAAGCAGAAAAAAAGAGACTATTAACCACACCAAGAAATAATCATAATCAACAAAAAACACTACACAGTGCATTCCTATTTTAACAGTAACATTTGTTTTGTTTCTGTGCTTCAACACAGTGCACATTACAAACTAACAGGATAAATGTATACTGACAGTTATAGTTTCCTGGTAATTACATAACAAGTCAACAAGTTATGGAGGTAAATATCTTTTTTTTATTTTATTTATTTATTTTATTCGCAGTCACTTAATTTAATGGGAGGTTGGACAAGTAACTTAACAGTCTGATGCTCAGATGTCTCATAACCAAATTGTGTTGATACATGGGTCGGATCAGGGCTTACCATTTAAAATCCTTAGATACTAGTTAGGACCTAAAAGTTACTCATACACTGCAAGCCTGGATAAACCACGGCATACACACCAGGGTTGAATTTCTACATGCCAGTGCCTAATTTTCACTCACCAATAGCTAGTAGCAATGCGTACCCTGGTTAAAGCATGTACAAAAAGGACTACCATCATGGTTAACATTTTGTGACCGCAAGTATCCTCAAAATAGACGTTGTGTGCTTTATCCCCTTAGTCATTGTTTCATTTCAAGTTTCATGTGCTGAGCTCAGAGACAAAATAAGAAAACTTGAGTCACTTTTGAAATAATTATTGACTGCACTGTTGTTTTTAGATGTCAATAAATTTGAGAAAAGGAATCACTAGACAACACATCTGTTAAAGGAACACTTCAGACCCCTAAAGTATTTTAGCTTGCTGAAAATCTTTGTGTGTGTCCAATTTTTTTTCATTTTTAAACTGAGCAGATTTTAGTAGAAAGTGACTCATTTTTAAATTATACAGGTTACACCCTCCGGGCTTTTAAAGCAGACATCAGGTCCTGTTACTCCCTTGTTTGGTTAGCTTAGTTGTACTGAACTAAAGAGGCAGCAATTGCTCAGAGCACCTGCTTTGCCAATACTTCTCATTTAGCTGCAATTGGAGATCTGGTATTGGGCCGTCAAAGCCTGGTCGGTTTTACAAGAGGAGGGCTTGCAAAGGCTGCAGACAGGAGATCTGCAGCCTTTGCAATGTGTTGTTAGATATAACTCCAATGAAAAAATGTACAATTAAATGCATGCAAGTTTTCATTTGGGGTTTATCAACTAAACAGTGATTTTTATTTATTTTCTATATGGGCAGTAGAGTGTCCCTTTAATGTTCAAAAATGGAATGCAAATTTATATGTATGCACATAGAATGGTCTGATGTTGATACAAATATGCATTCTTACTATATCTGTCAAACAAGTGTATAATTAATGCTTGATATGCACATCAATAACCTGTATATATGAACAAGGAAAAAAAAAAACACATTAAGTTAGAAGTAACACAAGTATAATCACCTTTCGCAAGGATTTAACTGTATTTCCATCAGATGATCTTGACAGGTGTCAGGTCATCAGGCTCTGGTTTTCTATCTTCTGCAGACTTTGCAGCAAACTTGGACAACTTGCTTTTCAAAGGCTTCTTCAAATAAAACATATTGAAATGTTAAATGGATGTCTGTCTCCCTCAATTGATTGTGCGTACAGACTAGGTGAATAAACTACAAGTACGTTTACCTCTTTTTAATGGCCTCTTCTGCTTTCTTCCACAAAATTTCTCCAGTGCATCAATTATCCTGTCAAAAGTTTTTCCTTCTTGCTTGTGCGTCGTTATAAGAGGACCTCAAAAGTACAACTAAATACTATTTTTGAACTTCTACCCTATAGCTTTGGTTTTATTTTCCCTTTATTCCACACAATCTCAGAAGCAGGCTCCCACATGATTCACATGGCTCTCTTACTGCCTATCTTTGTACACACCAACACCCCTCTCCGTATGTCTAAAATTGTAGCATTGCAATAGTCTGCCAACTTCTCACTGTTAAATGTTCACCAAATGGTTGAGAAGTTGACAGCTAGATGAAGTTCAATGAATGGCAGTTCTATTTTTTTTTTTGAATACATCACAGTCTGCATATAACAATATATAAAAATAATTTCCACTAAAATATCGAAGAAAATAAGAACTCAGAAGCAGATTACAGTAAAGATGTAGCATCAACTAGGTCTAAGCCAATATGGTTCATTCGTAGCAAAGTTTTTGCTGGAGCTTTCTTTCAGGAATAGGGTGGAATACATCAGTGGGGGCCATCACCTTAGTGGAAAATAATGTAAACAGGTTGACTCTTTGAAATTTGGCAGCCACTAGGACTCAGCTGATGGTCAATGCACTCTCAACAAATGGTAGGGCCAGATTGGGTACTGGTCGCAAGGCAGGTGCTGCAGGCTGAAGATAGGACGTTCAGACAAGTAGTGAGGCCACGTCAGTAAAGGAGTTCGACAGACAGACAGAAAGAGGCCGGTGGCATACTGGTCAACAGACTGTGCTAATAGGATCGATCTCATCAGGTTTCAGGTGAATACCATAGTCAGGAAGAAGACACATCAGCAACAAGAAAAAGGATCAGAACAGGAATGCAGATTGATGGGTTCCTAAAGTTGAGAAACTATACTTCAAAGATAATTTCCTTAATGTTGGCGTGATTTTCCAAATTGACTATTTGGCTTAAAAAGTGCAATAAGTTATCATTCCTCTACAATTTGAACAAAAAAACTTCTAAATGAAATCAGCAAGAACTGTATTCTCCTTAGTTAAGGCATAGCTTGTCAGATTATTGATGTAGAGGTTACCTTACAGAAACAGGGTCATGAGACCTCTTATTTGAAAAATAAAGTGAAATTTTTCGAAATAAAAAAATGGCCACAATGGGGTTTCAATTGCACAGTTCCCCTTGTCAACAAAGCAGCTAGTGGAACATGGAGACCCCCTTTGCCATGACATTTTTAAGAATCATAAGGGAAATAATATCACCATGTCAAATGACCTATAAAATTAATAGATCATTCATTTAAAAAGTCAGATGGCCTTGTATGTTTATTATGCCAAATTAGCAAAGAAAATAATTCCTTATGAGCACTTCTCTCCCAAAACACCATAATAAACAGGTGTCGTGATTACCATTACATTTTATATGGATTAAGTCTTTACTTATCTATGAATTAGATGGGGACACATTGCAGTCCCATTCCCAGATTATGGTGAGGTGTAGGATTGCGGCCTTTGTGGCGGTAACATTAATACTTACAGTTATATAGGATCTGGCATATCTAGCAATGTTTTACAGACTTTAACCCCTTATTTATTAATAACAGCTAAAGACAGGATGGTTTGTGATTTGATATACTGGTATGTAAGGAATAGAAAATGGTGCCTATGAGTGCATGGTCTACGATTTGTAGCAACTTTATAAATTAGCATAGTCCCTAAGTATACATTCTAAAAGGGAAGATTGAGTTGACACAAAAATGATGATATTGATGGTAAGAGAACACATAGAATGTCATATTTTGTGCTATTTAGAATACAATGTTAGTGCGCATGTTAGGAGGTAATTAGAGATGCATTCACACATTGAGCATTATATAACTGAAATAACTTATAAAATTACTTTACTACTTGCTAGTTTAGACTATTATTGTAGGAATATAAAAGTAAATATCCTATTATGCTATTAATAACCTTAAATACTGAACGCAAATTCAGAGTACACACTCCTTGCTTTTGGCAAATGTAACAATATTTATTAAAGAGAGGCTAAAAAACAAACAATAAAAATACAATTGATATAAGTCAGTATATGTGGTTAAACTATTTATTGATTGAATGGAAATAAGTGAACGAACAGTGCAAAAGGTGTGATACAAGCTAATACCCCTTTGTTCTGCTAATCACGTGTTCCTACAAGCAGACACAGAGAGTGTGTGTATATTGTGCCAAGAGGGAAGTACAAAAATAGAAAGGAAGTGGTATAACAGGACAACCCCCCTTTCCCCCTCCTCCTTCGGCAGTGCCAATCGCTAGTAGTATTCAATAGAGACCAGAGTGAGTTTTGGGGAAAGGGAACTGCACTGGCAGAGAAGGGGGGGGGGGAGTTTACCAACAGTCTTAATGGGTTTTACCTGGATTTGGTCATGTGCTCTCAGAGGACTCTATCATTGTCTAAGGGTAGAAATACTTCCCTAAATTAGGCTTGATTCCCTTCATCATTAGAACACTTGACTTCGTTGACACACAGTTGGTTGTAATTCTTTCCCCCCCTTATCACAATAACCAAAAATGAAGCATATGCTAATTTCCAATCCATTGCACATGGTAAAAGTATGTCAAATCACCCTAATTTCACATTGTAAAAGACAAACCACTTATGCTTCATGAACTAATAGTAAATGCAATAAACTGCGCCACACTAAATAATAAAAAAAAACAGAACGATCTGTTAGGTGTTTGCATTGGGAGTAAACCACAAAATGAAAATGCAACAAAGATACAGCACTTCCTTCATCAAATAAAGTGCCATTAAAGCTTAAAAGAGCAATCTGACATTAGTACTTCATCGATCAACTAACACCGTTTAGCAAAAGAAAAGAACATGAAAGAAGGCTTTAGTACAAGCAGAAAGAAACCAAAGCATCATTTTGCAACATTACTGTAGATATCGGACATGTGGCTGTTTTTTGCCTTGCCAGAAATCTGGATTAAAGAAAACATTATTCAAAGCATAGTTCTGAAGATAACAAAATCAGTTCGTTCTGGTACTATGTAAAGAAGTGCCAAAACTCACTGTCGTTGGCTGCAGCCTGCCATGTCTTTGTTTTGCTACAACCTGGAACATCTGTAAAATTTTGGCATTTCTCCTGTATGGTTTGTCTACGGGAAGTATACTGGATTGTGTATGAAGAATATATAGCAAAAAAATCATAACTAAGCATATTTGAGTTAAGACTTTGTTTTATTACTGTAAAAGAGGTTACATTTGATAAAGATACTCATTCTACCTCTATGGGAAGCTATTTTCTTATGTTGTCTTGTATAGCAAATGTTTCTTTTTTTTATCAAGTTGTTTATGTATATAACATATATTTTTATTTATTTTTAAATAATAGACTATTAATTAAAAATAATAATGCCCAATACAATGTAAATATGTAGTATAAATTACACATCAGTATTAAAGCGACACGGTTACTGCCCCTTCCCCGAAAAATGAGTATGTCATAAAGATAGAGTTTAGGAGTTAATTCCCCCAGTCTTCACCAGTGACAGCTGCAGGGAATAGGCTGTGTCTTTGGAGGATCCCACGCTCTCACGGGATACTCCACAGACTTCATTGCTGTACTCACGTGCATTCGAAATAGTGCAGCGCGTTTACCTGCCACCAGCGGCAATGTCACCGTTGGGGTCTTTGAGATAAATGTAAAAAAGTTCAGGCACTCCAGAATTCAAAAAAGGCAATTTATTGAACCCACAGCCAAAGCAACATTTCAAAACTGGTCTTTGTCAAAGACCAGTTTTGTTCGAAACGTTACTTTGGCTGTGGGTTCAATAAATTGCCTTTTTTTTATTCTGGAGTGCCTGAACTTTTCTACATTTATCTCATTGTGCAACTTGGTTTCTTGGTACTGGGACCGATCCTGTTGCACCCAGATTCATATTGTTTAGGGGATTGAGTGCAGTCCCACACCCTTCATTCTTTGGAAAAAAACATTGGGGTCTTTGTGAATTCAGCAACGTGCCCAAATGGTGACAGTACCACCTTAATGTATATAAACACAGCGTACATGTGTTACTAGTCATTAGCTCATAATAATGAGACGGATCAAATTAAGTTAACCTGCCAGTAATGTCATTGCACATATCTGCAATTGAAATAATACATTTCACCAATCTGGATGCTCCCCATTTTTTATACACTTGCACTGTTATATGTATATTTCTTAATATTCAATAACATTTAAAATATTGGACATGCTACACAGTGATTAATATTTTATCAACTTAATAACATTTTGTACGTGTGCATAATTCACATATGGCAGTTTTCTTGAAATTGTCATGAAATCTTTTTAAATTGGACATGAACATATAATGATATATATATATAGTTTCATAAGGATCCACAAATAAAAGGTATAAAAACTTACTTGGGTGTAGAACCTCTTGGCCACTGTCCCTCTTGAGTTTTCTGTTCTATTACTAGCATCTGCATAAAACAGAAACCTTAACATCAAATACTGATATAAAAATGGTAGCATTTTAATCCCTTAATGACACATGACGGAATTATTCCGTCATGATTCCCTTTTATTTCTGAAGTTGTGTCCTTAAGGGGTTAAGTGGGTTTTTTAAAAGACAATATTTTTTGATGTTTACCTTCATTGTTCTGATAACAATCTAAATAAAATGGGAAATTTGACAGGCCTTCAAAATTCCCCTAGCACTAAGGAGTCAGACAAATGTGTCACTAATAAGCACCACAATAAATTATGAAGCCACACACACACTTTGCTAGCCATGCTTACTCACACATACCTAATTAAACGAGCAATAAGTTAATAAGTCTAAATAGCTGTTCAGTCCCTCCACCCTTTACCTCCAGTTTAAAAGTTGTTTTACTCACCCTCTTCCAGCGCTGTGCGGGTGTGATCACGGCTGGCCCAGCTCACACTCCACCCCCTTGGCTGAGATCATCAAACTTGATGATCTTAGCCAATCCAAAGCATTCCCATAGGAAATCGCTGTGAACACTATGGATAAATGTATGCACTTTTAGAAATTAAACTTTATCAAGTATGGTACACATACATGATATACAGTACTGCACATTATAATACATATTAAATATCAGCTTGGAACAATAAGAAATGCGATACTGTGAGAGTTGATAAAACTGCACAAGAACTCGTCATGTGCAGTCCCAGAACAGTGCGCAACCGCTGTAATCACTGTACATAGATCTGAAACAAACAGCTGTAGGCAATACTTGCCTAGCATCATTGTCAGACAACTGCTTTTGTGTTTACAAGCACACAAATGTCTACTTAAAGCGGCACTGTCATGCCGAACTTACCTTTCCTCAATCTCTTCCTCTTCTCCCCCTCTCTCAGGATCTGTTATTCTTTTCTTCCTGTCTTCTTTAGTTTTCTTTAAAATCATAAGACAAAGTAGGGACTCTGTCTTATGGAGGATTCCTCCGCTTGACCAGCTCTGACCAGCGGAGGAGCAAAGTGTGCTTCATTTCCGCTGGTCAGAGCAATTTTCCCATGATCCCTAGCTTTCCTCCCAGTTCCCACAATGCTTCCTGTCAGTATTGCCGAACGTCCTGTCACTTAGACAGAACGCCGGCAAAACTGCCGAATTGCATCCTAACAGAATGAGCACTGTTTCTCCATTGGTGTTAGGATGCAATTCGGTACTTTGTTCGGATCGGAATTTCATTCTAATGAATGAAACCCCGATCCTATTCATTGCTGTGGCTGCATCTTGCAGCCGCTTAGTAGATAACTCCCTAATTCCCACGGTATCAGGGAGCTATCTACTAAAAGGCTGAAAGACCTAAACTGGTCTTTCAGCCAACTTTACTAATACTAAGTAAAAATGACTTGGTATTAGTAAATAATATGCCCCTACTCGCTATACCGCGAGTAGGGGCATGTCTAGTAAGCAGTGAGCAGCCTGTGGCTGCTCACTGTAAAAAAATAAAATAAAAAAAATATTGCCCCCCACCCCTAAACGACGGGTGGGGGCTGTAAAGTAAAATAAGGGAGGGAGACCTATTGTCCCCCCCCCCGGCCCCCACCCCTGGGCGGCGGGTGGGGGCCATAATAGTAGTAGGGGGGGGGACCTACTGTCCTCCCCCCCTGGCCGGCGGGTGGGGGCCATAATGGTAATAAGAGGGGGGGACCTACTGTCCTCCCCCCCCGGCCCCCACCCCTGGGCGGCGGGTGGGGGCCATAATAGTAGTAGGGGGGGGGGGGGGACCTACTGTCCTCCCCCCCGGCCCCCACCCCTGGCCGGCGGGTGGGGGCCATAATGGTAATAAGAGGGGGGGGGACCTACTGTCCTCCCCCACCCCCCGGCCCCCACCCCTGGGGGGCGGGTGGGGGCCATAATAGTAGTAGGGGGGGGGACCTACTGTCCTCCCCCCCCGGCCCCCACCCCTGGGCGGCGGGTGGGGGCCATAATAGTAGTAGGGGGGGGGGACCTACTGTCCTCCCCCCCGGCCCCCACCCCTGGGCGGCGGGTGGGGGCACTAAGTAAATTCCCCCCCCCCATCAAGGTGACTAGGGGTGCCCAAGCCCCTAGTCACCCACCCCCCACCCAAATAAAAAATGCCCCTACCTACCCCCCTCACCCTAAAAAATAGTGAGGGGGGAATAAAATTGCTAACCTGTAAAGTAAAATTAAACTTACCATTCGACGTCTTCTTTTTTCTAAAATCTTCATTTTTCAGCCCCAAAAAAGGCCAAATAAAAAACCATCATAGCCGTCGAACTAAAAATAAAATAAAAAACCCGAGCGCAAAAAAAAAAAAACCCGACGAAAAAGAAAAAACCCGAGCGCACATAAAAATAATCCATCTTCACCCATGGAGGGCTCCGCGCAGACTGAGCTCCGCAGGGCGGGGCAAGGCTTATAAAGCCTTGCCCCGCCCTGCAATTAGCCTAAGAACACTCTGATTGGTGGGTTTAAGCCAATCAGAGTGCTCTTTGTCATTTTACAAGCGTGGGAAAGTTCTTTGGAATTTTCCCACGCTTGTAAAATGACACAGAGCACTGTGATTGGATGGATTTCAAGCCATCCAATCACAGTGCTCTGTGTCATTTTACAAGCGTGGGAAAGTTCTTTGGAATTTTCCCACGCTTGTAAAATGACACAGAGCACTGTGATTGGATGGCTTGAAATCCATCCAATCACAGTGCTCTGTGTCATTTTACAAGCGTGGGAAAATTCCAAAGAACTTTCCCACGCTTGTAAAATGACAAAGAGCACTCTGATTGGCTTAAACCCACCAATCAGAGTGTTCTTAGGCTAATTGCAGGGCGGGGAAAGGCTTTATAAGCCTTGCCCCGCCCTGCGGAGCTCAGTCTGCGCGGAGCCCTCCATGGGTGAAGATGGATTATTTTTATGTGCGCTCGGGTTTTTTCTTTTTCGTCGGGTTTTTTTTTTTTTGCGCTCGGGTTTTTTATTTTATTTTTAGTTCGACGGCTATGATGGTTTTTTATTTGGCCTTTTTTGGGGCTGAAAAATGAAGATTTTAGAAAAAAGAAGACGTCGAATGGTAAGTTTAATTTTACTTTACAGGTTAGCAATTTTATTCCCCCCTCACTATTTTTTAGGGTGAGGGGGGTAGGTAGGGGCATTTTTTATTTGGGTGGGGGGTGGGTGACTAGGGGCTTGGGCACCCCTAGTCACCTTGATGGGGGGGGGAATTTACTTAGTGCCCCCACCCGCCGCCCAGGGGTGGGGGCGGGGGGAGGACAGTAGGTCCCCCCCATTATCGTTATGGCCCCCACCCGCCGCCCAGGGGTGGGGGCCGGGGGGGAGGACAGTAGGTCCCCCCCCCTTTTACCATTAGGGCCCCCACCCGCCACCCAGGGGTGGGGGCCGGAGGACAGTAGGTCCCCCCCCCCTTATTACTATAATGGCCCCCACCCGCCGCCCAGGGGTGGGGGCCGGGGGGGGAGGACAGTAGGTCCCCCCCCCCTACTACTATTATGGCCCCCACCCGCCGCCCAGGGGTGGGGGCCGGGGGGGGGAGGACAGTAGGTCCCCCCCCCCCCCTTATTACTATTATGGCCCCCACCCTCCGCCCAGGGGTGGGGGCCGGGGGGG
Source organism: Pelobates fuscus (assembly GCF_036172605.1). Lineage (NCBI taxonomy): Eukaryota > Metazoa > Chordata > Amphibia > Anura > Pelobatidae > Pelobates > Pelobates fuscus. Next base: position 42,143,796 of record NC_086319.1, on the reverse strand, counting down.
GGAGGACAGTAGGTCCCCCCCCCACCTATTAATATTATGGCCCCCACCCGCCGCCCAGGGGTGGGGGCCGGGGGGTGGAGGACAGTAGGTCCCCCCCCCCCTTATTACTATTATGGCCCCCACCCGCCGCCCAGGGGTGGGGGCCTGAGGGGAGGACAGTAGGTCCCCCCTCATTCCCATTATGGCCCCCACCCGCCGTCCAGGGGTGGGGGCCGGCGGGGGAGGACAGTAGGTCCCCCGTCCCCCCCTTATTACCTTTTTTTTTTTTTTTACAGTGAGCAGCCACAGGCTGCTCACTGTTTAGTGGACATGCCCCTACTCGCGGTATAGCGAGTAGGGGCATTGGGGAGATTTTAATCTCCCTTGTGCTATTATGGGGGTCATATTGACCCCCATAGAGTGAGGAGGGGACCTGGGGGGCTTATGAAGTGGTGGGGAGCACTGCTCCCTGCCGCTTCTGTCTTTACATATTGCAAGGAGGGAGCTGCACGCCGGTAGCTCCCTCCTTGTAATAAACCGAACAAACAAACGAACACTGATACACAGTGTTAGTTTGTTCGTCTGATTTTTTCTATTCATTCATTCGTCTGTCTGATGAATGAATGAATAGGTGAAATTCCCGTTCGCATGTCCAGGTGTTTCACTGGGCATGTGCGGGAATCTCAGGGCTATCTAGTGTGGGTAGATGACGTGTCCCACAGGGACTTCACCTACCCACACAAAGATGGCGGCGCCCTGAATATAGATCGGGGCAGAAAATAAAGAATAAAAAATAGGTAATGTGGGGGGCTTAGGGGCATTTGGGGGTGACTAGGGGGTCGATTGGATGTAGTTGAGGCGGGAGGGGGGTTAAAAAAAAAAACGGAATTCGGCATGACAGTGCCGCTTTAATGTTAAAGCCATAGAGTGGTCGCATGGCAGAACTAATACAGAGATGAAGAAAAACACTTTAAATGTCTATAATACATAAACAGATTTTTTATTTTTTTTAAAGTATAAAAAATACAAAGAAATATAGGCATAAAATGTGTGTCATACCTGTCCCTGATACAAGCCAGCATCTTGTATGGTACTTTCAGGTTTGGTCAGAGGCTCAAATGTATTGCTCATATATTTGTTCCACAGTCTGGTCTCTTTTTCTTCGGGAATATTGAAGATCTTTATCATTTCCTTTTCAATCATATCTAAATGTTAAAACAAAATCATATGTATGTATACAAATATAAGTATTATTGCAAACCTACAATATCTAAAACAGAATAAGATAAACCTGATTAATGAAAAAGTAACCCATCCCACCTCATTTTATGGAGAAATAAGGGTATCTGTAAAAGGGCACCGTGCACAAAATCTAAAGACCATTTTTAGATTACACACATGTCCATACTCTGGCAAATCAAACTTTACTGCTTGCATTCCATGATAGAACAGGTATCAGCAGTGAGGTGGATGTGTCCTCATAAAGCTGGCAATGTAAAAAAAAAATTGATTTCTGCTTGCTGAAAATTCAGGAACTGTTTTCCTAATGTGTGACACTAGAAAACCACATGGCTTGAAAATAATTTAGAGACGGAGGATAGGTAGGGCTTATACTTGTGTTTATTTCTGAATAGTTTAACAATTATAGTAGTGACACTAAAATTATAGCACTAGGAATACGTTTGTATTTCTAACTATATAGTGTTCCTTTAAGGGACTCAGCACAGTTTGTGCAGTAAGCAGATTTAAACATAAATAAATAAAATTGCAGAGTACCGTATATACTCGAGTATAAGCCGACCCGAATATAAGCCGAGGCCCCTAATTTTACCCCCCAAAAATGGGAAAACTTATTGACTCGAGTATAAGACTAGGGTGAGAAATGCAGCAGTTACTGGTAAATTTCTAAATAAAATTAGATCCTAAAAAAATATATTAATTGAATATTTATTTACAGTGTGTGTATAATGAATGCAGTGTGTGTGTGTATGAATGCAGTGTGTGTGTATGAATGCAGTGTGAGTGTATGAATGCAGTGTGTGTGTATGAATGCAGTGTGTGTATGAATGCAGTGTGTGTGTATGAGTGCAGCGTGTGTATGAATGCAGCGTGTGTATGAATGCAGCGTGTGTATGAATGCAGCGTGTGTATGAATGCAGTGTGAGTGTATGAATGCAGTGTGAGTGTATGAATGCAGCGTGTGTATAAATGCAGTGTGAGTGTATGAGTGCAGCGTGTGTATGAGTGCAGCGTGTGTATGAGTGCAGCGTGTGTATGAGTGCAGCGTGTGTATGAGTGCAGCGTGTGTATGAGTGCAGCGTGTGTGTATGAGTGCAGCGTGTGTGTATGAGTGCAGCGTGTGTGTATGAGTGCAGCGTGTGTGTATGAGTGCAGCGTGTGTGTATGAGTGCAGCGTGTGTATGAATGCAGTGTGTGTGTATGAGTGGTGTGTGTGTGTGTTGCAGAGCCTTGGTGGGGGTGGGCAATTCTTTTTTTTTTATTATTTTAATTTTTTTTTATTATTATTTATTATTATTTTTATTTATTTAATTTAATTATTATTTTTATTATTATTTAATTTTTTTATTTTTATTATTACTATCTTTTTTTTTTCGTCCCCCCTCCCTGCTTGATACATAGCAGGAAGGGGGGCTCTCCTTCCCTGCTGGTCCAGCATTGGTAGTTCAGTGGGGGGGAGGAAGGGGGCTGTCAGAGCTGTTACTTACCTGTCCTGCAGCTCCTGTCAGCTCTCTCCTCCTCCGCGCCGTCCGTTCAGCTCCCTCTGTCAGCTCCCAGTGTAAGTCTCGCGAGAGCCGCGGCTCTCGCGAGATTTACACTGGGAGCTGACCGAGGTGCTGAACGGACGGCGCGGAGGAGGAGAGAGCTGACAGGAGCTGCAGGAGAGGTAAGTAAGATCTCTGCAGCCCCCACAGCCCCATTGTCTGTATTATGGCAATGCAAATTGCCATAATACAGACTATTGACTCGAGTATAAGCCGAGTTGGGGTTTTTTAGCACAGAAAATGTGCTAAAAAACTCGACTTATACTCGAGTATATACGGTAATTGTTGCAGTCTACATTTAGCTTCTTTTACCCTGGATTAGAAATACAAAGTTTTTTTCCATTTTCTTTGTTTTTTTTTGTATGGGACACTTATTTCCTTTTGTAATAAGGAATCGATCAGGAAATTCAAAAGCATTTTAATATTATGTTTTTATTTCTGCCAGAGTTATTTAACAGCCTCCAAATTTAAGCAAATTGAAATTTGTATTCAAAAGGCCAAAATAGCAAGCTGTGACTACAGTGCAGTTGAAGCATTTTTCTAAATCAGCTGTTTTTAATGTAGTGATTTCACTGTATCATTACAGTTATGCTTTGGGATATGTTTACTTTTAAATACAAACATCATTAAAGACATTTAGGTTATTTCAAGTCATTTGTATGTTGACTTTTGTCACAGTGGAATACACATCGCAACAACAATTTTCTATCCAAACTGCATCGAACACGTATCCCAAAATTTTTAACTATTTTTCAAGATTGGGAAAAGCCCCAGTGGATTAAAGGTTTAGACGAAAATTTTAAAAAGAAATAAAGATTACTTAATAACAAGACAAAAAAATGGTGGGAAATAGCTTTCCTAGAAGAGGGTCTTATTACACAAGGCCTATGTGTTGAAAAGATTCCTGCTGGAATCCAGCCGCACCCTTCATCTTTCCAGCCTTGTGTTTAAGAGTTTTTCTGGGAAGCTCCCACCCTACCTGAGCAAAATGCTCTCCTCGGCTGTTCCCACCTCCTATGACCTCCGATCCAGTACCAGCACTTTATTCAGTCTACCTCAATACAAAAAGAAAGCTGCCCGATCCTCCTCCTCCTACAGAGCGCCGCAATTGTGGAACGACCTTCCGCACACTTTAAAATATTCCCCAAGCCTCAACTCCTTTAAGAGATCCCTCTCTACATACCTCAAAACAGAATGCACGTGTTATGGTTGATTATATATTTCCTACCTATTCTAAGGTAAATTTTGTATATATTGTGTATTAATATTGTTTTTGTATTTTATTGTACCATAATGTATCAATGCAATGTGTTGTGGACCCAGGACATACTTGAAAACGAGAGAAATCTCAATGTATCTTTCCTGGTAAAATTATTTTATAAATAAATAAATAAATTTGGGATTGATGATTAATTATTTCTGAGAGGGAGGACATTTTAGACAATTGCTCGTTCCAGCTAATCCATTTATTATTAAACATTCAAGGGAAATGAAGGACAAACTGGAACAGGAATTGAAGGAATTAGAATCCAATCCCCCAATCGATATAGAGAATATTGAATTTAAAGAAAGAGAGGAAATCTTGCAAAAAAAACCTAAATTTAGATGAAAGGATAGCAGAAACAAAGATTAAAAAGTATAGACGAGATAAATGTCACGTCCTGTTCCATTCTGCGGATATTTCTGGCCTTGGCTTCTGATATCCAGAATTATTTTTAAAATTCTTGTTTAGTTTTTCTGGTTTTCTATTCTATGTCTTGTTTTCTTTATGCTGGGTTTTCAGGGTTCATTCTTTTATTCCGTTCCTGGAATTCCCAGTCTCCTGAGTTCCTTTAAAAGTTTGTTTTTTGTTGCCACACCCGTTCCTTTGCCATTTTTGTTTCAGCTAGCAGTCGTCTCATTTCTTCTGCTCCGTTCTTTGCAGGAAAGTACTGTGTGTGTTTTATTGTTGTTTATTTAGTCATGCATATCTAGGCAGTTAGGACCCAACGTAATTGAAGTACTTTAACGCAGTGGTGGGCTGCATACATTTTGGCCATTTATGTTTGTCTAAATCTCCAGTAGTTATGTCTCCTCTTGTTTTACCTTCTATCTCTTGTCTCGTTTTATTTGTCTTGTATTCCCATTTCATGTACAGTCCTGTCCTGTCCATGTTCTGTTCAATTTTCCCTCATGTATTGTGTACATGTTCTGGGGTCTGCTTTCTGTCCTGCTCCGGTTCTGGGTTCTCTTGTCTTATCTTGTGTGGTGCCTGTTCTAGTCTTACTTAGATTCTAGTACTGAATACATATCAGCATATCATCTAGCTCCTGGCTTCTGTTTAAGCTGCATCAGGGACCTGGTAGGTGGCCGCGCAAACTCTGGTGCTCAACAGCCCATTTCCAAGCTGAGACTCCTATCATCTTCATCAGGCACACAGCGGCCCCAGTCTTCGGACCGCCACCCGTGACAATAAAGAGGATAAAATCCAAGACACCGTTTCTACATGTTAGAAAATCCTATAAGGGAGAAAAAAAGTCAAGCTATACTTTTAAGAAAAAGAACTCCCAAACCCCAGGAGAAATTCATTCTCAGAAAGTCCTAAAAAAAGTTCCAAACAAAGCTTGAGAAGGATACCTCCATCTCAATACACTAATTTCAAAACACGGAATTATATTTCCAATAAAGAAAGAGAACGTCCCTGTTTTTTCCGACAGAATGTCCCCAGAGGAAGAAAGAGAGAACAGGTCCTATGCCCAGGTAGCAAGAAATAATCCAGAAACAAATAGGAGGAACATTCATTTTAGTGATAGAGAGGAAAAGTTTCAAGGGAGAACCATAGCACCAAAAGAGAAGACAATAACAAATTATTTCAAATCCAGGGAGGAGACATGGGAACATCACAATCATTTTTCTCCACTTCGTGTAGATATCCCACAAAAAAGAATCAGGTTGGAAGATTAGAAAACAACTTACAATCTCAAACCAATTTAGGCAATAGAGGTTTTTAAAAAGGAATCTTTAATATATCAGGGATTCCACTTTTTGAAAATGAGATCAGACTATTGGAAAAAGGCATGAAATTTGCCCCAAAAAAACATGTAAATGACTTTAATCTTTATATTGATTTAAAGAAGTAGATTAGATCTATGACTATTAAGAGACACTCCCTTTATGTATCCCACATCTCCTAATTAAGGGGTAGTGGAATACCAGGATTCAAAACGCAAACAAATCCAATTTTTTTCCCATCCAGAGTAGAGGCCCGTATTTGGAAATTTTTGATCCAATAGTAGATCAAGAATTCAGGTCCCTATACAGAAAAAATAAGTATGGAAAAAATCTTAAGAGTAACCTAACTAAGAAAGAGCAATCCTGTTTTAAAAATTTGATGAAAAGAGAGCATATAGTCATCAAGGAGGCAGATAAGAGGGAGTGCATATTGATTATATCCACTGAGTACTACCTGCAACAATCTGTAAATATTTTAGGAGATACAAAAAACATACAAAGTATTAAAAAAAGGGATCCTACAAAGACTTTCAATGCTGAATTGAAAGTTCGATTGGAAGGAGCAAAAATAGGAAACATAATTACACAACAACATTTTGATTATCTATTCCAAAAAAAAAACTACCATTCCTATTTTTTATTTTCTACCCAAGACACATAGAAACTTAACACAACCCCCTAGATGTCCTATAATTAGCGGGATAGATTGCTTACCGCTAATTTATCGGCAAATATATGCACAGACAGCTTTATCATACATTAAAGACACAAAGTTATTTCTACAAGAAATGGAAAGTCTCGAGTGGAGTCCAGATTATAGCTGGGCAACACTCGATGTTACATCATTACACACGATCAGTTAGCATAACCTGGGACTGGAAGCCATTAATCATTTCATGATCCTGTATTCAAATATATCATAAAAGTATAGAGATTTAGTTTCATCTTTAGTTAAATTTATTTTAGACCACAATTTTTTTCTTCAATGGAGATTTTTATTTATAAGTCACGGGGACCACCTTGGGCCCCAGGTTCGCCCCCAGCGATGCCAACACCTATATGAGAAGATGGGAATATCTTTTTGTTTAGTCTGGTCATGGTTGGGGAGAGAACCTGGTGCTCTGGCGGAGATACATCAATTTTGTAATTATTATTTGGAAGGGGTCTTTTTCTTGTTTTCAAGGGTTTGTGGATTATCTGAATAATAATCAATGTCATCAGAAATTTACACCAGTATGGGACAGAAATACAATACATTTTCTTGATTTAACTCTTTTTTTGTGAGGATGACCATATCAAAATCAAATGTTTTTTCAAACGCAATTGTTCCCATCCTCAAGATTTTGAATCCCAGTCATTACATATTAAAAACAAACTCATAGAAAGGGGATATAATAAAAACAGCTTAGAGAAGGAGATTGGAATCACAAAAAAATGGAGAGAAATTAGTTATTAATGGATAGGTCAAATACTGAAAGATCTAATGATACATTTAAATATGCATTTACTACACAATATAAGGTGGACCATCAATGAATTAAAAGTGGTTTACAAAAGCACTGGTCAATCCTATTACAGGACCCTGTATTGGGGAACCTATTGCCAGAAAACCCTACCCTAATTTATAGGAAGAATTGTAATCCTAAAAACCTTTTAGCCCCAAGCTATGCTATTAAAACTGACACTAAATCAGAGATCGTAATTTCAAACGTCAATTGCCCCAAAATACACTAATTATATTTTGGGGGAATTGACGTACGAAATTAACTGCACTTTCGCCTTAGTGGATGGACTCTCTCCACCAGAGCATAATATGTGAACCTTCTCCCCATCTGTTCAATCGGCCCATTTGCCCCTGGAGAACACCAGGGGGAGATCGCTCACCACAGGACTCTCCCAGACCCACAGTGGAACGCACAGCCATCTTGCATTACGAGGACCTTTTGAACATTTGAACACAAGGAAATGCACGCTGGAACGCACGGAAGTGCGTCTCGGACAGCACTTCAGTTTTCTGCCGATTGGAAGAATTTGGATCAGCTGGGAGAAGGGCTGCTCATTTTGACAAATGAAGAAGCAGATGAAGTGGAGATTGGACTCTCCAATGGAATTAAGAAGAACAGAAGACACCCATTGGGGCAACAATGAACTTGAGGGACTAGCCCTATTTAAGGGGACTCAGGGGTGGGTTGGATTAGGCTGCTTTTGGGAGCACTATTACTCTTACTGCTTTTATTCACATTTGGTCTCTGAGGAAGTCCCAATGTTGGGACAAAACGCGCAAGACATTTTATTGCTATTTTTATTTAAATAAAACTACTTTTACGCCAAGCTACCTATCGGAGTCCTGACTGGTTCGTGATTTATGGCGATACTACAGTCCTGAGAAGGAATATTACCCCCCCCCCCCATCCCCTTTGGGGGAGGCACCATTGGAGAGCTTCTTATTCAAATATCTTGTGAGTGCAATCTATAACTGCGAGTGTTATAATTGTTTCACACTATGTTCTGTTTATTGATTTTTTTCTAAAGCAACCAGCTGAATCCCACCTGTGTTGTGTATATTTCAATGGCTTGTGAAGACCACCATTTGGGAGGTGATCTGAGGGAAGCTGTTTCTGTATTATTGATAAGTATCATTTTTCATTATTTTTGTAATAGTTGTATTTTTGTTTTGTAGTACATTGCAACAACAGACTAGTTTAAAAAAAATGATGTCACTAAAAAAGTGACTGAATAAGGACATGCAAAACTTTAAAAAAACAAAAAAAAACCTTGGTTTAACACAGAACAGTGGGAACGGTAGCGCTGTCTCCTAGCATCATAACAACAAGGGGTTGAAGTGGTTATGGTATTTATAATGTCCAATTCATTATAGAATTGGACAGACTCCTTTAGACATATCTATACATTATTATTAATGGATACTCCTCCAAAGGTAAAGTGAAATATGATGGAATATAATAAAAGAGAGGCTTTATTTAAAAAAATAAATAAAAATAAAAAAAATATATATATATATATATATATATATATATATATATATATATAATTTATTCATAATTAAAGGGAAACTCCAGTGCCAGGAAGCATTACGTCTCCCCATAGGAAAGCATTGAAAAATAATTTCAATGCTTTCCTATGGGGAAATGAGCGACGCTGGAGGTCCTCACACAGCATGAGGACGTCCAGCGACGCTCTAGCACAGGTTTCCTGTGCTATGAAGGAGGAAGTGACCTCTAGTGGCTGTCTAGTAGACAGCCAGTAGAGGTGGAGTTAACCCTGCAAGGTAATTATTGCAATTTATAAAAAACTGCAATAATTACACTTGCAGGGTTAGGAGTAGTGGGAGTTGGCACCCAGACCACTCCAATGGGCTGAAGTGGTCTGGGTGCCTGGAGTGTCCCTTTAACTATCTGAGTTTTAGGACTGTGTATCTTGTATTCTGCAAATTTCCCTTTAAACCATAAACAAGATGCAAAAAAAAATTAACATTCAGAACATTTTTTTTAGAGGATTTAACATAATTAAGCAGCAGATAGAAAGAAGTCCTTACCTATAGTGTCAGCTTTGCTAAATCGTCTTGTTACAACATTGTTCATGTTTCCATTTTCGCACAGTTTCAGTTCAGTTAGATAAACTTCTACTTTGCAGTGCTTTACAAACATACCCTGTTCAACCACCTGTAACAGCACAACAGACATTTTAAACATTTGTGAAATGTAATGGTCTAAATTACTTTGGCACACCACCTTGAATTGTTCCCACTATGGTTAACTGCTGGGACAATGCTCAAGGCAATTATCAACAATACATTGTATTTTGGAGAATCTATGCATTTTCTATTGTAGTGAAAGAGAGCCCATTTAACACTGGAATAAGTTTAATGGTACCCTTATATTGCCATATATTAAATCACAGTTGAAGAATTGGTCACCGGGATGATTTATTAATAGAAGGATCAGTCACTAAATTAACAACCAAGAGCATGATTTGGATCGTGACAAAAAAAAAAAAAAAAAAGGTTCAGGAGCACTGCACTTTAATGCATTAACATACATCGAGACAAAACAAAGCACTCTATTAACTCTCTTTGTTCACTATAATTTTAAGCCATTGCATCCACCAAATATTAGCACTCATCAACTTCTCAGTTGTCATATATGACCATGAGCCATATAGACAAACAAATGGATTATCCAGAAGTTAAGCAAGCTGTAATGTTCCTATATCTTTAGTTGACTTTCCAAGTGCCCAAAAAAAGATCTAAAAAAAATCTGAATGAATTATTTTAGCTATGAAGGCTACAATTGGCAAACCAGATCTTTGTGAACTGCATTTCAAATTTTAAAGACTAAAAGACAATAGGTTACCAGGGTATCCATTAACACTCAACGGCCATGCTCAGCCAATCATTACTGTACAAAATTTGATAAAATAGCTTTGCTAATACGAGAGTGGAACTTCTGCATTATCAATCCGGTGAGAGAGGGGCCAGGTTGCCAACATCTGGGGGACGACCATATTGTGTAAAATTTAACTGAATTAACCTTTATTGACTTCAAGTAAGCTTAGAAAACAGCTATAATCAATAATGCAACATTTATATCAATGGCTGCATTTCCTCACCTTTTATTTGGGACAAGGACCCAATTTATGTGCATATCATTAGTTTGGTGAAGCATTCTCCAACTGCAATATAAAATGTACTAAACTTAGGTAAAACAAGCATATTCTTTCCCAGTGTCAGAGGAGTCATTTGCAATAGGAAAAGATGCGATTACAGTGAACAATACTAATATGTGCATGATCCAACCAGTATGGACCCAATAAAACAGAGTAGGGGACAATTTTGGGTTGCAAACTATGAGATATGAGCAAATATTTTATTAGAACACCAACAGGCTCTACAATGGAGTACAGCACTAGAAATGAAAACAAAATAAATGCGCAAACAAACAAGATAATGTACAGGAAATAGGGACAATGAGCTTTAGCATTATAAAGCTGACTGTCTGGCTGGTTAGTTGCAGTTGTTTAAGTAATGTGTAAAAATATTATATGCTATGTTTCTCTATACAGGTGGTTCCCATTTAGACCTACCTGTTTTATGACGGCTCGCACTTAGGACCAGGCGTAAGTGCGAGCCGTTGTGGGGATTCCCTGCTCTGGTGCGCATATCTATGTTCGGGGAAGTTTCCCGAACATAGACAAACGCACCAGAGCAGGGAATCCCTTAACTCCTCACTTACCGACCAATTCGTTCTACGACCGGGTCGTAGGAATGGAACCCGGTCGGTAAGTGAGGAGTGTCTATATGCTTTTGTTTTCAGACAGCATTTTACCCTATAGATTTATTTATAAAATATTTATTTATAGAATATTTTACCAGGAAGGATACAATGAGATTTCTCTCGTTTTCAAGTATGTCCTGGGTTTTTCAAGCATGTCCTAGGTAAACGCATGTATACACCAACTACCAAACATGGAGTCTTGGTAATTCTCACCAACTTGTAAGTTTTAATGCTTTAAATCCAGCACTATTCTAAAGTACATTTAAGCATTAAAAAACAATACATTATGGATTTGGTGAACTAGCATTTAAGCACAAATGCATCAAGACATTTAGCTTTGTCTTAGCATTTGTACATATTCACCAAAACACTACACATTTCTTTTTTGCAATTAACAACAAAACTATTAAATGAATGTACTTCTTCCCCCCCCCCCCCATTTCATTTTATACAATTAGCACAAATCCTTTTCAGATTTAAAAAATCTTGAGAATAATATTTTAATGAGGAGTTTGCAATTCCTCCCTCCATAATTATTTTACGCAATAACAGTGTCACGTACACAAACACTATAAGGCACTCAGTACATTCAATTCAATTCAATGCTATTTATCACAGCTTTCACCTGCAACATTGCAATGAGCGATATTATATGCACAAATTACATGCACAAGATTAGAAAGATTACCTCTGAGTCAAGTTAAAGTGGCATTCGATCTCCCACAGAGAAACGGCAAGTACGCTGCAGTAATGTACAGTGTTCTGCAAATAGTCAGTGCTATGTGACACTGACACCACTGACATAAATGGTATGGAAAGGTGAACAGAGATCATAACAAGAACTGAGAATGTATGGCTCCACTTGATCATTTCTCTTTAAAAATCACGAATGCTTAACTACCGTATATACTCGAGTATAAGCCGAGTTTTTCAGCACATTTTTTGTGCTGAAAAACCCCAACTCGGCTTATACTCGAGTCAATAGTCTGTATTATGGCAATTTGCATTGCCATAATACAGACTGGGGCTGTGGGGGCTGCAGAGAGCGTTACTTACCTTTCCTGCAGCTCCTGTCAGCTCTCTCCTCCTCCGCGCCGTCCGTTCAGCACCTCGGTCAGCTCCCAGTGTAAGTCTCTCGCGAGACTTACAGTGGGAGCTGACAGAAGAGCTGACCGGACGGCGCAGAGGAGGAGAGAGCTGACAGGAGCTGCAAGAAAGGTAAGTAACGCTCTCTGCAGCCCCCCTCTTCCCCCCACTGAACTACCAATGCCACTGGACCACCAGGGAGTAAGAGCCCCCCTCCCTGGCCAGCTAGCAAGCAGGGAGGGGGGACGAAAAAATAAATGAAGTAATAATAATTAAATAAAAAATAAGAAGAAGAAATAATAATGAAAAAAAATATTAAAATAATAATAAAAAAAATAATAAAATAATAAAATTGCCCACCCCCCCACCACTGCAACACACACACACACACACACACTGCATACATACACACACACACTGCACACATACACACACAGCACACATACACACACACACTGCACACATACACACACTGCACACATACACACACACTGCACACATACACACACTGCACACATACTCATACACACACTGCATTCATACACACACTGCATTCATACACACACTGCATTCATACACACACACACTGCATTCATTATACACACACTGTAAATAAATATTCAATTAATATATTTTTTTTAGGATCTAATTTTATTTAGAAATTTACCAGTAGCTGCTGCATTTCCCACCCTAGTCTTATACTCGAGTCAATAAGTTTTCCCAGTTTTTTTGGGTAAAATTAGGGGCCTCGGCTTATATTCGGGTCGGCTTATACTCGAGTATATACGGTAAGTATAAAAACAGTCTTGGAAATCTGTATATATAGCTAAACTATAGCTAGATTATAATACTTACATAGTACATTTATAAAATCAAAATACTCTACAATGTATTAAAATGGGTAAAAATTATACATGCACATAACGCCCACAATTTTAAATGGACAAACTGGAACACTTTAATTTTGGGAGGGTGTACAGGGATAAGGCTGTTCTGAGAAATGTTAGGTGACTTACTAATAATGTAGGCAACTACAATGTAATTTTATTAAAGACACGGAGGCTCCTATTATGCTTCTCTTTCTTTAATTTTCCCTCAGCAGCGAAGAGAGAAATGAGTGAAAAGAGAAAAACATATCATTAACATATATACATATTCAACATATTCAACAGTGCTACATAAGGGAACCTCCCCCTTCCAGTATATAAGGTGTAGCACTCTCTTCCTCTTCCTCTTTCTTCGCTGCTCCCTCAGACCAGCTAAGTACCTTCATTGACTATATAATATTATTGTCATTTGTATCTGCATTGCCTGCAGTTTTTCTGCAGGGCTTGTTTTCTGATTCATTTATTCCTATCATATATTTCACTACTGTATTTATTCTATCCTTTGGGGTGGGCTCATGCCCCTCTTTCGCCCTGGGCTGTTTTGACCCGGCCCGTTTCCACCCGGGTCCCTGGGCTCTTCGAGTGCCCCTGGCAATCCCCCCCACCCCCCCTTAGCCGTTTTCGGCACCCTTAGAATCCCGCCGGCGGCTTACCCCAGCGGTTTTTTCTCTCTTCGCCGGTTCCGCCGCGAGCACGCTCTGCGCATGCGCGGAACACGCGCGGCGGCCAATTTGTTGGCTTCCTGTCGCCGGTAGTGCCGGCGGCCATTTTAAAGCCCCATTACTCAGCGTTTTTTGCTTCATTGCTCTGTGGAGGCTGCATGCTCCCTGCTCCTGCTCCTATACCGGGTATTTTCTCTCCTGCTCTGTCCTTTGTGCGTGGGTTAAGCAATCCAGCACCTATCTCTGTCCTATAATCTCAGATTGCATTATATTATCTGTAATCATGCAGTCTGCCTGTGGTGATTTAATTCCTCACCCTGTTCCCCCTAGGGGTACTACAGTTTCTGACTCCCAGGCTGACTCCAACCTTATAGGCTCTGAGGAGTCCTCTAGCATCTCCCTGTCCATCTCCCAGGCCCTTAGGCAGGCCCTCCCTGCCCAGTCTGGGCCAGGACTCTCTCCCATCTCCCCTGAAGGGACTACCCCAGGGCGCAAGGCACCTGGCAAGCGCAAACACACTGCTGACCACCCCCCATACCCAGGTAAAGCCTGGTTTGAATGACACGCCTCAGGCTGTCAATGATGGCGCGCAACAACCGCGCAGTAGAGCTACTGGCTGGGCTACGGCGGCCAGAGAATGGAAACGGGCGCGCGCCCATGATTTATTGTCTGATTCAGACGAGGATGGGGACGAGGGGTCAGATGATCAGTTCTCGGACCCCTATGGGGACGAGGTTTCAGGGGACGATGACCTCCCGGGGACACAATTCCCTTCCAAGCCAACCCAGACCAAAGCCCTTTCAGGGGCCCATGATGCAGAGCTAACCTCTGACGATAAAGATGCCCTGGCGTTTGACCCAGACAACCTCAGGCACCCTCGCTCCGCTGAATGGGAGCCTTCGGACCATATAGCCCGGTACCTGGCCCTTAGGGTCCGTAAATCCCTCTCATAGGAGGGTCGGAACAAACTGAGGGCGGAATGCCCCCGCCCGATCATACCCGATGCGGTAGCTAAGACCCCTGAGGTAGACCCCCAGATTGTACAATTCCTGGGCAAGACGGGTTGGAAACCCAAAAAGGGCCTGGACTACTCCATGCGCAACTGTCAGGACAAATTCCTCGATACCCTGGGCCCAGTCACCAAGCTGTATGAGCTGCTAGAAACGGCTCAGTCTAGTGGGGCCCCAATAGACTTTGATGTAGCGTTCGGATGGCTCCAACGCCTAATATGCATGATAGGCAACGCCAATACGGCTATGTCGACAGAACGCAGGAAAGCCATCCTGCTTAAAATTGAGCCCAAGCTCGCGAGCATGGCCTCCAATGAGCCCGGTGCCTCCGCAAAAGGCCTTCTATTTGGAGAGTCCTTCGTAAAGGACCTAGGGTCTTACGTCAAGACCTTCACGGCTTTGGACAAGGCCCAATCCTCCATCAAGCGGGTATTTAGCCCAAAGGTTTTTGGCGGGGCCGGTAGAGGTAGGAGCCGTCTACCCGGCCGCAACCCCCGGGGTTTCTCAAGACCGGGTAGAGGCTCCTTCAGCCAACAGAGACCGACCCAGGAACGGTCCTTCACCCCGTTCTTCCCCTCACGAGGACGGGCTTGGCATACCCGCGGCAGTCGAGGAGCACCCACGGGAAAACGCCCTTATGGTGAGTACCATGATTCCCCTTTCTTCCCATATACAGGTAGGGGGCAGACTGGCCCTGTTCACTCAGGCCTGGACTCTGATCACGTCAGACAGTTGGGTGTTACAGACGATAGAGGGTTACCACCTAGAATTGACTGCTCCCCCCATTCAGACCTCTCCCCCAAGGGCGATTCACATGCCGCCTGCACACTTAGACCTCATCTCTACAGAGATCAGATAATTACAGACAAAGAGGGCCATAGAGGAAGTCCCTCTAGACACACCAGGTTTCGTAAGCAACCTTTTTCTAGTGCCCAAAAAGGGAGGCGGGGTCCGCCCGGTTATCAACCTACGGCCCCTGAATGCCTTCATACAATACCGGCATTTCAAGATGGAAGGCATTCATTGCCTCAGAGACCTGCTCCTACCCGGAGACTGGATGGTCAAATTGGACTTGCAAGATGCTTACCTAACGATCCCCGTAGCCTCAATACACAGGAACCTACTCCAGTTCTGCTGGGAAGGCAAGAAGTGGTGCTTCACATGCCTACCCTTCGGTCTGTCCTCCGCCCCATGGTGCTTCACAAAAGTACTGAAACCGGTGGTGGCCTTCCTCAGATTACACGGGGTCCGCCTTATCATCTACCTGGACGACATTCTCATACTCTCCGGGACTCGATCCCTCTTACTAGAACACTTAGGGTGGGCCCTACACCTCATACAGAACCTGGGCTTCCTTGTAAACTGGAAGAAATCGGTTCTGATTCCCTCTCAACAAATGGAATTCCTCGGATTCCGAATCGACTCAGTACTACAAGTTCTCTGCCTCCCGGCGGAAAAGATGTCCAACATCAAGAAGGAAATAAGGAAACTTATGCAACGGCCGGACATATCCCTGCGCCAATTGGCACGGGTCATCGGCCTGTTGGCAGCCTCTATCCAGGCGATTTTCCGAGGCCCGCTACACTACAGAGCGTTACAACGACTGAAAGCGGCCTGCCTACGAAGTGGCCACATGGAATCGAGGGAGGAACTGAACTGGTGGCTAACCCACATGGAGGCTTGGAACGGCCGGGCGATCTTCGGGTCCACTCCAGATCTGGTGATAGAATCGGACGCCAGCTTACATGGTTGGGGCGCACGCTGCGGCAATATATCCACAGGAGGCAGATGGTCCACGGAAGAGTCCTTCTTACACATAAACTCTCTAGAACTGCTGGAGGCCTCGTTCGCCATTCGCAGTCTATCACCCAAAGGCATCTCATGCTCGATTCTGCTCAAGCTGGACAATGTCTCAGCGGTGCGATACATAAACCATCTAGGGGGAACCAGGTCCCGCATCCTAGCGGTTTTGGCCAGAGACTTCTGGAATTACTGCTTACAGAACAGCGTGTCCGTTACCGCGGAACACATCCCGGGCCTGGACAACTACACCGCGGACTGGAACTCCCGCTACTTGAGGGACTCGGGAGATTGGAGACTGCTACCGAGCGTATTCCGCAGGATCTCATCCCTATGGGGCCCTTTGAGCATGGACCTGTTCGCATCCAGACTCAACACACAACTACTGAGGTTCTGCAGCTGGCGACCAGACCCGGAGGCCATAACGACAGACGCTTTCTTCCAAGATTGGTCCGAGGGCAGGGCTTACGCCTTCCACCCGTTCAATCTAATAGCTCGTTGTCTAGCGCACCTCCGACGCTTCAAGAGCTCGTTGGTCCTGATAACCCCGTGCTGGAGATCTCAACCTTGGTTCCCGCACCTACTGGAGATGGCGATAGACCACCCAAGGCTACTACCGGACCATCCATCTCTACTGACCAGCCCAGACGGGGAGAACCACTCCCTAGTGGAACCTTCTCCGCCTCATGGCTTGGCTCCTTTCCGGGGACCCTGGGAGATCACAGAGGTTTCGAGCACGACTATGCAACTCCTGGCAAACGCATGGGCACCTGGTACACGGCAAGCATATGCTGCGGCATGGAGACAGTGGGCCAATTGGTGCTTGGGACGATCATTGGATCCGGTATCAGCCCCTGTGAAGTCGGTACTAGACTTCCTTACACACCTGTTCGAGTCAGGCAAGGCCTTCCGCACGGTCAATGTATTCCGCTCGGCCATCTCAGCCGGACATGACCAGGTGGACGGCCTCCCACTAGGGCAAAATCCTCTAATTTGTCGCCTGCTCAAGGGAGTCCGTTTCTCACGTCCCCCCACATCCAGATATGGATCCTTCTGGGACGTCAACTGTGTGTTCAGACTCCTAGATGGCTGGCCCACGAACGTGGAACTTTCACTTAAGCAAATATCAGCAAAACTACTTATGCTGCTCTGCCTACTATCCTGTAAACGGGTACCAGACGTGAGAGCCTTGGACTGGCGAGCCCGTACATTCACCCCGGAGGGGGTGTCGTTCGACATCTCACGGAGAACGAAGTCGGCCACCAAGCAGGTTTTCTATCCACGAATACCGTGCTTGCCTAACTTATGCCTGATAACATGCCTAAAGGAGTACGAGTCTCGCACCTCTACACTACGCCCGTCCAATGACGGCCCTCTGTTCATCTCCCTGAAGAAACCTCATCTACCTGTATCCACACCGACACTGGCACGATGGATCAAATGGCTGCTAGCTACGGCCGGGATCGACGTCTCGGTTTTCTCATCGCACTCTGTTAGGGGCGCCATGGCCTCAAAAGCATCAGCAGCCGGATGCCGCTTGGAAGACATTCTGAAGGCTGCAGATTGGTCTACAGAATCCACCTTCAGGAATTTTTACTTTAGACCGATACAACATTTTTCAGATAAGGTTATAGCTCAGCTTTAAAAAAGCATAATAGGAGCCTCCGTGTCTTTAATAAAATTCCTAGATTTTACTAGTAACATGACGTAAAGTCATGATTTTATTAATGACACGGAGGCGAGTATTATTCCCTCCCTCCTTCCCTGGGTTGGAAGTGGTGGAATGTTTCTTTCACAGCCTGTTACTCTAGACTGACTCACGACTTACCCTCATACTTTCAGGACGGGTCTTCCTGGCCCAAGTTTATTACGTTACGCTTAACCTAATTGACGTTGTTTTCCTGTGGACGCTGTGACACCTTTCTTTCAGACATAGTTGACATTAGCTTAATTTGATCATAACTGTTGCATATCTAATATTATGTCAATTTGATATGACGTTTATTTTTCCTTTTCAGAAGTAAAGGTTACTAGAAATACTGGTTACTAGAAATACTAGAAATATATGTTACACCCAGTTGTCAGTTGAGATTTTACCATATTTCTCCTCTCCTTTTTAGCATGATTCCACAAACCAATGGAACTGACAGGAGCTTCAAGGTTGACTCCGCATTTCCCTAGGAAGATATGTTCAACTTCCCAAGATTACAGTTCAAGTTCAAAGTTCTTGTTCGGTTTACTGGTCTTCGGATCGCTACGGAAAGAGGAAGAGGAAGAGAGTGCTACACCTTATATACTGGAAGGGGGAGGTTCCCTTATGTAGCACTGTTGAATATGTTGAATATGTATATATGTTAATGATATGTTTTTCTCTTTTCACTCATTTCTCTCTTCGCTGCTGAGGGAAAATTAAAGAAAGAGAAGCATAATAGGAGCCTCCGTGTCATTAATAAAATCATGACTTTACGTCATGTTACTAGTAAAATCTAGGAATTTAGCTCTAGAACAATGTTACTTATTTACACAGACCGATTTCTAAACACATTTATTGTAGTTTACACAGACAGATTCATGGAAGTATAATTACTGTGGAGTTCAGTTATACACTCAGACACACTAACAATATGGAGCTCCAAGAAAAGAGGGAAATTTGAAGGGAAAAAAGAGACAGATGTTGTCCCAAGATGAAAATAAATATAGGCCTGCAGGAAAAAAAAAAAAAGAAAAAAAAAGCCTTGCCCCTAGAAAACAAAGTGGGGTGTAATTGTATAACCAACAAAGGGCAATATGTCCAGAAGAAAATCCATATGCGTGCATTTTGCCAAATTATTCCTACAGATTCAGAGTTCACTATTTGCCTACCAGAAATGTCATAAGATACTGTATTGCAATTCTTTATAAGCCATCGCAAGAAGAGAACAGAAAGCTGTTCGGCTCGACACCAAGTGTTATTGCCTATATTGTGCGTGGTATGCAATTTTGGGGGGGAGTACCAATACATTAACTTTCACTGGATATTGGTTGTGTTAGCCTGAGCAGAAGCGACAGGGCAGTTTTATTCTCATAGTCAGTATTTATACTACAGCAGGCAGCTGATATTTTCATACCCCACATGGCAGGTTCACCACTATCTTGAAAGCATTGCTGGACCCATTGCCAGCAAGGATTACGTTTTTTGATTTGAGTAACCCCTTCAAAGTAAATCCTTCCCTGCAGGTGTGCGAATCATGATTGATAGACTCTCACACAGCCATTATGGGTAATGGGCAGCACTCTCAAAATATATGTGTGAGGACTGTGAAATGGGGAGGGTGGGGGGACAAAATGCAACTTTGCTTCTGTAGCCAAAAATTCCAGCAGTGGAGGGGTCCTTAATCTTCTGTTGCCCGGGTGCCCAGTGAGTTGTCAGCCCACCCATGAATAAAGCATTTCAGCAAAGTTCTTTAAAGGAACACTCTTATTCTCTTTGAATGGATTATGATGGCTGAAGTGTCATGGCTCCATCCATTGGTTTACTGTTAAACCATTCATTTTCACTTTAACATTGAATGAGGGTCCCAGACAACCCCAACGCTTCTGCTCAGGCTAACACTTCCTTGTTAATACAAGTAGCGATAGGTGCCACCCATTGTTTGTGCAGCCATGCCAATCTGTACGAGCAATGAGCAGTAGTGAGCACTACTGTGAAGTTCTCAGCCTTTCACTGCCCCAACATCACAATTTGAGTTAAAGACATAGTATCCCAAAGAGAAATGAAAAGGAGGCACCATATGCTTCCAGGGATACTAATTCACTGTTAAACTACAAGTAACCAGTTTTACAGTGAACCGAAGGATGATGGCACTCCAGTCTTAATAAACACAATGAGAAGTGATTATGGTGCCTGGAGTGTTCCTTTAAATCAAGCAAGGATTCCAAGATAAACTTTTAAAAATATTGTATGTTGGGCCTGCAGGTTAATATTGGTCACTGAAGTGAAAAATACATATTTTTTTTTAAAAAGTACACCATGTATTTCATGTGATGAATTTTGAGACAATTGATACAGCTATTTGGGCACAAATTTCTGCTACGGTTAGTGGTTATATTTGTTGGGTTTATGTCTAATATGCTAAGTGTTTAATAAACTATAAAAGGGGACTAGGCAATACCGATGCATTTATGTATCCCTGGAGAAAAAAAATGTAAAGAAAAATGACTTAAAGTGACACTATAGTCAACAGAACCACTGCAGCTTAATACATGTGTGGTTCTGGTGTCTATAACCTGTCCTTGCATGCTCAGCAATGTGAACATTGCCTAGTCAGTGAAAAGGCAGTGTTCACATTGCAGCCTAGTAACATCCCTAGTGGCTGTCAGACACTCAGACACTAGATGGACTTCCTGGGTTTGGTCTTCTTTAGTCAATCTTTGCTGGACCTATGTTAATTGTCTCCACTCTCTGCATGGAAGAGCTGAAAGCTCCCCATAGAGATGCATTTATGCAATGTATCTCAATGAGGAGAAGCTAATTGCTGTGCATGTGCAATAGTCTCCCTATTGGTCAACTGAGATCATCAAGACTGATAATGGGATTGTTATTTGTAAGCCCATTTAAGAGGGTTCTTATCATCCTATTGTTCCTGTAACATTTTGTAATTGTCTCATTTATTGTTAAAATTTTCTCCATGACACAGTGCAGTGATGCAGAATAAGTTGGCGTATATAAATGCTAATAATAATATTAATTCATGCTTACGGTATAAAAGTCTGATATGAGACAGAACCAACCAACAGTTGGTAACAGAAAAAACATATAAGCAAAACAATGCAGAAAATATATAAAATAAAAAACAAATGCCATATACATTTTAACAATAAAGGAGTGTAATATAATAATATTAAAGTAGTTGCACATGGCAAAAATGGGGGTATAGACAGACTGCTCATTTTCACAGTAGTATGAGCGGACATACTAGTCTGCAGAGAATGAAAAAAGAAAGAAAGAATCCAGACTTCGATGTCATCTATAACTATTTAAAAACTTAATTCATTGAACCCATCAGGGAATACAGAGTTTTCTGGGCAGAGGTAGGATTGATTCCCATGCCAAATAGATATACACTAATCACTGACAGCAGGGTGACACAGGGGGTTCACAAAGTACTTATAATTAAAGACCTTGGCCGTTTAATCTCTAGAAGCTGAATTATTCTTTATAGGAATCGGAGGCAAGTTTGATAAAAAGATTAAATGACTGCATACATATTAAGGATTACTTTCACTAAACAGAGAACCTTAAAGGTCTTTGATAAGGAAAAGGCAGTCAAA
Source organism: Pelobates fuscus (assembly GCF_036172605.1). NCBI lineage: Eukaryota > Metazoa > Chordata > Amphibia > Anura > Pelobatidae > Pelobates > Pelobates fuscus. Next base: position 42,121,994 of record NC_086319.1, on the reverse strand, counting down.
GGAGACAATCATGGACAAGTCATTTTCAAAAGAGTCACCACAGGGAAAATGATAAATATATGCTTCTAGTAAACAACAGCTGCTGAATACAAAGTCTCTTCACCTACTTCAAAAATACAGAACGAAATGGGTAAAAATGCACAGTGAAAAGAAGAGTAAGTATAATTAGAAGCTGAATGAAATCCCGTGCAAGTTGTGTAATGTAACATGTAAAGATGAAATCTTTAATCTTGCTTTCTTCTGAAACTTGCGTCTAGTTGGTATATAGGCAGTGTTTGCGATCGCTCAAATGTATGGTTTTAACACAGGCTTCCCCAAACTCCAGATGTTGCTGAACTACAACTCCCATGATTTTCATTCAGCCTATCTATTCCATGCATAGAATCATGGGAGTTGTAGTTCAGCAACATCTGGAGGGCCGGAGTTTGGGGAAGCCTGTCTTAACATGTCAAAGGTAACTGCTCTAAAGCTGCACACTGTCTGCAGAAGCACTCTCTCTCTCTTTGAGGAAGTGATGCTATGCAAGAGTGCATTTTCTCACAGTATCATTTATTAACTGGGGAATAAACGGATTCCTAACATTCCCTTAATCTGCAAACCCAAAGAACTGCCTGAATAAAAATATATGGTTGGGTTTATAAGCTTCTTAGAAATGATGCTAATAAACTATGTACTAGAGGTGATTTTAATGACTTCTGATAACTCACCGAAAAACTGTACAGAAGGATCAGTGAAGCAACCATACAACATAGCATTGATGTGAATGCAGAGATGTTAATACTCCTGTTATCGCTTGTAAAATGCTCATTTTAACTACTACAGGACCAGAGCTATTGTGATCAACGCTCTCTTGGGCATTTTGCAGTATGAGTTCACTCTCAGATCAATCTATGCACATGGAAACACTGCAGGTAGAGACAGTGTTCTTAATTGGTCTTTTCAGCTGGTATGAACAAATCAAATTCCTTTTGAGCTACACTCAAACAAATCGATTTACTTGTTTCAGTAAACAAGACTCACCCAGTTAATCCCTGATGGATCAATTCGTTTGGGCATAGATTAAAAGGAATTTGATTTGTTTTTACCGAATGAAAAGTAATTGTGCTTATGCCGTTTCTGTATTACAAGCCTCCTTGCTGACAGCTATCAGCTCTATAAAGAAGCATTAAAAAAAATTAAATATATAATATTCCAATATCCACAAGGCCCATCCTCCTTGCTAACCTTTGCAACTCATTGGTGACACTGTTATTCAGTGATCAATAGTCTATAAGGTTTGCACTCAATCATAGTGATCATGAGTAAGAGTGATGCTTGGAAAGGGGATGCTTGGAAAGGGGTATAATAGGACTGTCTTTTGCTCCCCAACATCCTAACTCCTAATCCCCTTTACAGGAAACATAAAGCAATGCCTTTATCACAGTATTATCCATCATTGAAGGGACATCTCTCTGTCACAGTCCATAAAAACGAAATGTATTTATTTTGAGATTTTTTTTTCTGCTATAATATATATGACATTTAACCGTACCAGTTTGTAAAAATGATTACAGAAAACGGTTTCAATGTTTTACCATGATTAACAATGTGTTATATATGTATAAAAGGCATCAAAAGAAGGCATTAACATTATATTCATGGGTGCACAATATAAAGAGCAAAATTACCACTTTGAAGCAACACAAAGCAGAAACGACAAATGGACACTGGTTCTAAGGTGAAAATATGTATTTTCAAACTTCAGGTTAAATGAAAACTGCTACTCCACTGAGTATTCTTTTTATGAGTTCTCCATTTAAGTGATTCTATAACTACTGAGAAATGGATATGGTCTAGAAATAAAATCATGGGTTTAGAGAAAACGAAATCCAAATGTAAACATCAAGGATTAGGAAGAAAGGCAAATACATTAAAATGTATATGTGGAATGTGTATATGTTAGGACACTACAACTAGATAAAAGTATCTTTTTAAACCAACAAAAAATATGTGATTTTCTTTTTTAAAGTAAATAAACAAAGACACAAATAATGAACAAACAGAGCACTGGGCCAAATGTATCCCATGTGTTTATAAGTACCTTGCGTGCTATAGGCTCCTGATTTTCCATTAGGGTATACCAGCTAACAAGCTTGTTCCAGCCTTCAGTCGGCAACAAAATGTAGTCAAGTTCATCAATGAGGTGCTCCTTGAGAGACTGTGTGTCGGTGTCTAAGAAAACAAATCAAAAACATTTAAAAAAATGAATATATACATATATAAATAAATTACGTGTGTGTCTTGAAGCTTGGTAATTTGGTGTCTGCTATTTCCCTACTTTATACTTGTTACATTTCTAACATTGTCTGAGAAATATTGCCACTTTTAAAGTTGCTCTCAACATTACTTAAAGAAACACTTTTTTATAGCAATACAACACTGTGTAAACTGTTAAGTTACCTACTATCTCTCTTATATTGGGCAACTTTGTAACATCAACATAATAATTAGGACTCCACAATGTAATTTTACTTTTTGTTTTAGTGCTTTCTTTACCTTTGTTGTTATATTTCAACATTGTGAACCGACATGTGTTATGTGTCTGTTTGATAATTTTGTAATGCTGTGTTTATTCACTGTACCTTATGACTTGAAAACTCAAAAAAATAAACAAAAAAAGTTTGGGAGGTTTTAAGAAATACAATATGTGGAATGAACTGCACATGGACGGCTGCAGTGACTCGAGTTGTTTGGGAAAACAAATGTGTTATTCTAGCCATCACACAAGATAACTTGGTAGTCAAGTTATAATGTGGGGCTTCACAAGGTGAGGAGTCAGGCTGTATTCATTATATATCCAAACATGCTTGCCATCTTATTTTACTATTTCATAAGAAGCTCAACGTATGTCTCTCTTCATACTACTAAAAATGGAGAAAAAGGAAAAAAAACTAATTGGTAAATATATGCAGGAGCATTGCTGGCGATAAGCTGACCTGGGTCTGATTTAGGCACATTAATTAATATCCTTGAGTCCTGTGTCAACTTGTAATATATAATTTGTGATGGTACTTGTTTATTGAACCATATTTGGAGATCTACAGCACAGTGTAGGGGTTTTAATGCTACATGTTTGGGGTTAATGCGGCGTGGTGTGGGGTTAATACAGCAAGAGAGGAGTTCAAAAATATTGATTTATATAACACTCTGAATTCATTCAAAGTTTTGGTACTATAGAACATGTTCGGGTTTAGGGCCACTCCAGACCTCTAAAGCTCTTTATATGTGAAGAATTAGTCTTTCATTTACAAAAAGTGAAGACGTCAGTAGAAACTGGCACTTTTATAAATTAATCTTGTAAAACCCAACTTTCAGTTAACTAGACAACCAGTAATGTTTATTTCTGGTTTGTGTAGCTCAGTGGAACTTAACTCAAAAGGCAGCAATTGCCCAGAGCCCCCGACTTGCAAAGACTTTTCATTGAGCTGCATTGGGAAGTCTGTAATTTAACAGCCACAGAAAGAAATGCATAATTAAATGTATGAATGTATTAATTGGGGGCATATCTGGTAAACAGTCATCTATTTAGTTACCGTATTTTGTATTGTGTTGGTTATTGAGCATGGTATAGAGTGTGCTTTCAAAAGGTGCCAGAAAATTTACCCTTGGGCTAAAACATCTGGTCTCTTTGCCACATAACACCCATGTATAGATACAGGAGTAACATATGGCCAAAGCCCCTTTTTAATGTTTGCATTCACTTGGAAAAGCAAATGACATGGACACTGAAGTAATACTAAAACCCACCAGTTATTTAAGTGTGCATAGGACATAGAGGCTGAGGAAAACTGTAGCCATTGCTGCCATCCAGGAGTAGTGGAAGTTTGAGCGCAGGGCTTACATTTGGATATATATCTATATTCTCTTGCAAACACACATATAGATATTAACAATATAAATATATTAAAGAATGACCTTTGAGGAGTCCGGAATTATCAATGGGACCGGGATACACATTCTGATCTCCCATCTGGTATTTGTCCCAGCTGTCAAACCCAACATATTTTTTCCACTGCTTGAACCAGCGACTGTCGATCAAGTACCTGAAAAACAGTTTGAAGTTAAAACTGCAAATTAAACGTGCTAAAGCATGCAAACAAATTTTAACACAAGAAGAAAAAAAAGGCTTGAATTACACAAATGTCTAAAGGTATTTTGTGCTTCTATATAAGCTGCTACTAAATTATTGTATGATGAATTTAACAGAGGTAAAGCAATTAAAACATCCGAAGAACAGAATAATTTGTAAAGAAGTAATATTTAAGAAAAAGGTTTAAATAAATTGAAGTATAGAAATCCCATCACAAAAGCTATGAATATCCCACTTGGCAAGTCTGTCATAATCCATTGTGATTGTTACAAATTGCTCTTTATGCAGAGACATTCTGTTTCATGGTTTTCTGTTTAATAAAAAGTTGTATTTCTGCACTAACAGCATACAAGACATTTAACAAGCCACTTTTTCATTACTATGCATTTATGTAGAACTATAGATTCTGATTTAATAGCGTATTGTTATATGCACCAAAACAATTATTGCATGGAAAAGTGTTCCAAAATTCATGCAAGCTAAGGAACACTAAACATTACTGAAAAGCCACATATCTAGATGAATACAGATTTTACACAATATAGATATCTTAAAGGTATACAGCTCTATGTACTGGTTACGATGCAGATTTTCTTTTGGTGCCATCGCCATTGTTAATGTCAAATCTTTCCTCTCCAGGCGCATTAGCTGCTGTGGTCTAGCTAACAAAGAAATTGAATTCTGAATTCACTTGTATACCATCAAGTTAGCATATATTTAACATCAGGGCTCGACAAATCCCAGGCGCTAGGTCGCCATGGCGACTAGAAATTTTGCCTTGGCGCTTGGAATGCCAGACCTTTAGCTAAGGATGCCAGCCCTTTAGCTTGCGCGAGCTCTAAAGCCGGCCGCGGTGATGAACACTGGAGCCGGCCACTCTAGTGAGCATGAAAGCGGCCGGTTCAGGCAGCAAGGAGGCGGCAAGTGAGGGAGCAGCAATCGCGCTGCTGTTTAATGATGCCTGGAGTCGGAATAGGACGTCACCCCGGCCCGACATCACTACAGAGAGCACGAGGGAGCAGAGTGGAGCTGCAGGAAGATTACTGCTCCCTCACACAGAGGAAGAGAGAGCAGCCTCACTGGATCCCTGGGAAAGATCCACTCAGCTTTCCCAAAAGTAGGGAGGCTGGGTGAATTTCAGTTAGAATAAAAATGTCAGTGTGTGAGTGTGTGTGTGTGTGTCTCTGTCAGTGCGTGTATCTCTGTGTAGGTACCTGCCCCCCTCCAATTGCACGACAAAGGTGTTTTTACTCACCTTTTTCCCATGTCATGTCGATTTCGCCATCCATGGCTAAAATTATCTATCTTAAAGGATCACTCTAGGCACCCAGACCACTTCAGCTTAATGAAGTGGTCTGGGTGCCAGGTCCTTCTAGGGTTAACCCATTTTTTCATAAACATAGCAGTTTCAGAGAAACTGCTATGTTTGTGAATGGGTTAAGCCTTCCCCTATTTCCTCTAGTGGCTGTCTCATTGACAGCCGCTAGAGGCGCTTGCGTGATTCTCACTGTGAAAATCACAGTGAGAGCACGCAAGCGTCCATAGGAAAGCATTATGAATGCTTTCCTATGTGACCGGCTGAATGCGCGCGCAGCTCTTGCCGCGCGTGCGCATTCAGCCGACGGGGAGGAGAAGAGGAGGATCGGAGGAGGAGAGCTCTCCGCCCACCGCTGGAAAAAGGTACGTTTTAAACACTTTCCCCTTTCCAGAGCCGGGCGGGAGGGGGTCCCTGAGGGTGGGGGCACCCTCAGGGCACTCTAGTGCCAGGAAAACGAGTATGTTTTCCTGGCACTAGAGTGGTCCTTTAATGATCTCAGCTAAGCCAATGTTTTCCCATGTGAAAGCATTGGGAGGATATTGCGCATGCAAAGCAAAACACAGCACTGTACCAATCAGCATTTCCTCATAGAGATGCACTGAATCAATGCATCACTATGGGGAAGATTCGGAGCCTCCATGCAGAGCATTGAGACGCTGAATGTAGGTGCTGCACTACAAGGACTCTCTAGTGGCCATCTGAGTGACTGTCATTAGAGGTGTTACTAGGCAGCAATGTGTTTACATTGAAAGGTCTGCAGGTACAAGCTGTCTATAGAGTCCCTTAAGAATTGCATTTTTCTCGTTAAAAATTAAACTCAAAATTTATTTTAAAAAAACAAACAAACAAATAACTGGCTCCTAACTTTTTTAGCTGGTTCCTAGATTCCAAATAAATTTGTCAAGCCCTGCGCAACATTACAATTGCAATGGTTTATGGTGCCAAATTCAGCACAGTTGTAGTATACAAGTGACCCCAAGACTCAGCTCTATTAGGGAGTCCAGAAGAATGTCACAAAAACCCTCAGAAACAGCCTATTCTTTCTATCCCTGTGTAGACTGCTTTATAACTGCAGTGATTAGAAAAATCGCTGTACATATGATATGACTGCAGTGATTTGCAAAATTGCTGTGCACACGATAAGACTGCAGTGATTTGCAAAATCGCTGTACATATGATATGACTGCAGTGATTTGCAAAATTGTCGTAGACATTCCTTTACAGCTCCTGTAGTTTGTGTGAGCCACAGACTGTGAATGGGGATGTGAGTAATACGATAACAGCAATGGTATGGCTGCAGTCCATTTATTTAATAGTTACACACATCAATTCTAGTGAGTGGAAGTGACACGGAGCTGAACTACATCACAATCAGAGACCAATATTAGACAGTATGTGGGGCCTGTCCTTGGAAACGGTCTGGTGGGTGCTAGTTAGCACATGCCCTTTTAGCAGAATTAGGAATGTTAACGATAAGCATTTATTTTATTACATAGATTAAATGAACACTCCAATCTTGGAGTGTCACTTTAACCTAATACATGGGAGCTACTGCCCCCACCAGAATTAAAAATAAAATAAAGGAGAAGCCCTTTCACCAATGCTTTACTCCTCCTCCCCTTTCAGTTCTGCAAAAATTGACACATGTGTGCCAATAGAATTGGGCAATCTAAAAGAATATTTCTTACAGGGAAACATTACTAACACTTCCCAACGGAAGTTCTTCATGATCGTTCAAGAGGAGCTGCCAGTTTGACTACCAGGTAGTGTTCCAAACTAATTAATAATAGTGCTGATTATCCTGAAAGCAGAACTGGTTTAGGGATTTGAAGTGTACCTTTAATGCATTAAGCAATTAGGTGAGTCCCAGCCCTGGTGTGTGCAGTTCATCTAATGTTACAACCAGTAAGCCAAATACTGTTTCTTGATTCATCATAGCTCCTGTATCATAAAAGCAATTACGCATCCATGTCATTTTGTTGAGAGATCACATGGGGTCAGCAGCATAGGAGATACATGCACCCAGCCTAGTGGCTCAGCAGATCTTAGCATAGAGCCTGGTTCACAAGAGAGCTGGGTTGTGAATAAACTGATAGCAGCTGCTGAATGTATCAGTAAGAGTTGCACTCTTTCTGGTGATGAGAGAAAGTGTGGCTAGGAACTATACTGCATATTCCATAAATCCATTAACAAGGGTTTAGGAAATGAGAAAAAGCCACAGAGCAGAATGGCCACAGACCAGAATGATATGCTACTATTTAGTGCTGCCCTTTCCTGACTAGATAGGTGTCTGCCAGTGTCAACTGGGGCACTTGCCCATGCATGTGCTGGGATTTGCAGTGGAAACAACTATGCATAGTGGGTATGAGAGGTCTTAGGATAGACAGACAATCAGATTGTGCTGAGATTTTCATGAGTAGGGGAAGGGGAGATTGTTGAGATCTCATGCATGATAGCCATTTGTCTCTGTGAAATAAGCTGCAAAGTTTAGAGCTGTTAAATTATTGGAAGGGACATTAGCAATGGGGTTAAAGGGACACTATAGTCACCTGAACAACTACAGCTTAATGTAGTTGTTCAGGTATGATCTATAGCTCCCTGCAGGCAATCTAATGTAAACACTGTATTTTCAGAGAAAATACAGTGTTTACATTGATTGATAGGAATACCTCCAGTGGCCGTCACTCAGACGGCCACCAGAGGGACTTCCTATCATGCAGGGCCCTAAAAAGGCCCTGTACACGTCAGACGTATTAAAATACGTCTGACGTGTGCAGGAGAGAGAAGGCACTGTGTGCGCGCCTTCTCTCTCCAGCCTGTCAGCAGAGGAGAGGGGGCGGGCAAAGACCGCGAGCTGAGCTGTCAGTCAGCTCAGCTCGCGGCCGCGCACACCGCGTGCATGCGCGGTAGTGCGCTCAGGACTTCAGAGGACGGCAAGAATGCCGCCCTCTGAAGTATGTGCGCAGGTGCGGCAAAGCCGCGCATGCGCACAAGGGAGCAATGACGCTTCCAAATGGAAGCATCTGATTGCTCCCTGCTCGCGCCCGCCTATTTCGTCATTTTGACGAAATAGGGGGCGCGGCTTCACGAGGCTCCCGGCGCTGGAACCAGGTGAGTAAATTCGGCTGCCTGGAGAGTCCCTTTAAGCCATGTATTGGAAGTGACAAAAATGCATTTAGGATCACAAGAGAATATGGTTATAAGGGAACTGAAGTAATGTTCTTTGGCAACAGACAAGCTGTAAGAGTTTAACAAATTTATAATGGAGAAAAATAGACTTGTGCATGTCTGCAGCAACTTTCTGAAACACGTGTTGGAAGAGAGATCGGAATCAAAAGAGGCCTGCAAGGGCACTCCTGGAACCACGGCCAATAAAGCAGGCTGTAATTTCTGCCCATCTTTCTACACCCATACCTTTAATGCTATTCAGTGTTTGTATGTGCTAATACTGCATTTAACAAGCACATATTCCCCTCTTCCACTCTTGTCTGATCTAATCTGCAGTTAATGGTCACATTAAATACATTTGGATAGAATAAAGTGATGTGATCTTACAGAACTTCATAAGCAAACCTTCAAGCCTTAGTTTATTTTCTAACTACCGTCTCTAAGAGAAACCTAAGAGTTAGTCTCTCTATAGTCTACTCTTTTATACCTCGTATCTTTGTTTGTGTGTAGTTTGGAGGTGGAAGTTTAGTGGGAGGGCTTAGGGCTTCTCTAGTATGATTTCTTATTTAACTAACTAAAGTTAATCAGATTTGCTTGTGGGAGACAATTATATCTCATAAAAAAAGCACTTTATAAATGTATTTTCAACCAATGGTATTGGTACCCCAGGGGTAGAGCTGGCCAGATAGCCATCGTAGCGCCTGCTCAGGAGGCAGCCGGCTTTGCACTAAGGCAGATTAGGCACCTGCTTACCCGGACTACAGGTGACTATTCTGCCCAAATACAATGCCTGAGGGTAGAAAGGAGGCAGAGACAGCAAGGGAGACTAATCTTTATGATCTTCCAGCACAGCTCCTTCGCACGCCATGCTGTGATGTCAGGAGATAAGTTATGGCATCACTTAAACTGACAGTAGTAGCCCATCCTCTCATAAACACTGTCCATAATAGCCTATGCTCCCCAACCCCCTCTTTACTGCCTGTAGTACCACTCTACCCACTGCTGCACTATATCACTAATTACCTCCAGACCATCACCACCAAATTCCCAAAATAATCCTGTTCTCCCTTCCCCATCCTATTGCTAGAAAAAGCCAAATCTAAACCTCATTACCCATAATAGTCCATTCTTCCTGCTTCCCGTAATAGCCAATTCTTACACTAATACCTCCTCACTGCCTGTAGTAGCCCACTTCCTCTTCACTATGCCCGTAGTTGCCCATCCACTAGTAGTCTATTCTCCACCATCTCAGCCTGTATTACCTAATTTCCCCTTCCAACTGCCAGTAGCAGTTAAAAGCCCATTCCTTTTTCTCCTTTCTCAGTTCCAATACTAGCCCATTCCCTATTCCCCACACTAGTTATATTCGTTATCATGAAAGGGAGAAATTACCCAACCCGGGTGTCTTATAATAAGGCAACCAGATGGGTAGAAGCCCAGTCCAATCTTAAGCTAAACGTAGCAAAAAAACAAAAAACTTTATTAAGGTCTATTAAAAGACTGGGTCAGCATAGTAGTGGACAGAGTCCTATAAGGAGAGCGATAGCTGCATAGGTAATCAGCTTTCAATAGGCTGATTCTATTAGACGGGCCCCTTGCTTGTAGGTCGAGGCCGTATGCTAAGCCATGCAGCAATCCGGGAAACAAAACAGCAGTAAGAACAGGAGGGGGGAGAGAAAAAGTAAAGTGAATAATCTCACACACAAAACCCCCTAAAGTCCTGTGCTAGCCCTTATTCTCCTAAATAACACCTTCGTGGGTGTTCTATTCTAAAACTAGACTAAGTCCATACACATATATCCCCAGTTAAATCGCTAAACGAACATGAGTGCAAAGAAAAGTGCTGAAGTGCTCAAGTAAGTGAAGACTGACTGAACCCGACGCGCGTTTCGGCGTAACCGTACGCCGTCATCAGGGGTATCTGAAGGGAGGCTGTCCCCGCGGTTTATTTAAACCGATATCTCAATTAGGTCCACGTGGGTATCTACCAATCCCGTGTGCTCGGAGCATTAGCCGGCTGACGATTGGAACAAAGAGGGGGCGTGGCATGAATATGCCGTAAGTCCAGCCCCTCACGTGTTCACCAACCAAAAACAGAGACCAATGCATTTAGACCGGGAGGTTTTAACCCTTGGAGTGCCCAGTTGTTTCCCTTGAAAGAGTATCTTATTAAATAAATGTGTATAAACAAGAGCCAACAGCTAGTTTGGAGTATAATTTACACATATCCGTTATAGTCGGTTTTATAACGACCTGGCAACATAGACACAGATACTGTATTATCACTGACAACTAACTATAGATTTCCTCCAAGTTTATATATTTAAGTGACTGATCTTAAATTGACAGGGAGTATAATAGAGCACTCAAAACAAGGGAAGCAAGGTAACCCACAGGTATACAGGACATAGTGAGAGTATAATTTGGGGGTAGCCTGGAGGTGCCAAAAATAGAAATCAATAAAGAAATATATACATATATACAAGCTTGTTATTAAGATAACATTGTTTGTCAGAATACGGCAGCACTTTAAATGAATGGAGAGTAAGAGTTCAACCCCATAGGTGAACGTGTTTTAAGATGATAGATCCAGAAAGCTTCTCTCTGTCTAAGTCTAAGATCCCAGTTCCCTTTCCTAGGGGGTTGTGGTATATGCTCAAGACCCATAAATCGAATACCCGCTGAGGAGTGATTATGGTATTGGTGTAGGTGTCTTGAGACAGGCGTCTCCAGATGTCGCCTAACTGAGTTGACGTGTTCGCGTATCCTCAGTCTGAAATGGCGAAAGGTCTTTCCCACATATTTAAGACCACAGGAGCAAATCAGCAAGTAAATTACTCCTGTTGTATGACAATTGAAAAAGGAACGAGGTTTGAACATCTTTGAGTCGCCCAAGTCAGGGATTGTCTTGGATTGTCTACTTATGAATGGGCATGCACTGCAGTGACCGCATTGAAAAGTGCCCATCGGTAAGTATTTATGGAAGTAGCCAGAGGGGGAAGTTGTTGAGAGATGACTAGGTGCTAAAATATCTCTCAAGTTCCTGCCTCTTCTTGCTGTGATCGAAGGAAAAGGTGGCAGGATTTCTTTTAGATGCTTATCAGACTTGAGGATGGGCCAGAATTTTCTAAAGAGATTTGACATAGTGTCCCACCCTGCATCAAACGTACCAATGCAGCGTATTGTGTTCTGCTCAGTCTTTCGACTCACATCTGTGATCAGTGTTTCACGTTCAGTCTGGATAGCTCTAAGGTAAGCTCTTTTTAGAACCCTATTTGGGTAGCCCTTGGTTTTAAACATATGTCGTAATTCATTCGCCTTAAGTTTGAATTCTTCCATTGTTGAGCAATTCCGGCGAAGTCTCAGGTATTGACCTATGGGGATTCCAGACTTGAGCGGTGTGGGGTGATGACTGGTCCAGCATAAAAGGTTATTGGAGGCCGTCTTTTTCCTAAATAAGGTTGTAGCAATTTTGCCCCCAGACACCTGTAGCGTTAGATCTAGGAAACAAAGCTTTTGACCCCCCACTTCACTAGTGAAACGTAGATTGAACTCGTTATTATTCAACAGATGTACGAATTCCTTGAATTTGTCTGGTGTGTCTAACCATATCAGAAACACATCATCGATGTATCTTTTCCAGTAAAAAATCTGATCGATGTAAGGTTTCAAAGCTGGGTCAAGCTTAATGCATCTCTCCCACCAGCCAAGATGTAGATTGGCATATGAGGGCGCACAAGACGTCCCCATAGCTGTGCCAGTGGTCTGGTGGAAGATTTTGCCATTAAACAAGAAGACATTACGGGTTAGAATAAATTCAAGTAGTTCAGTTACGAAATTCACATAGTGCTCGGGTAGGTCAGTTTCAAGTTTCAACATTTCGCGGGTATGTTTAATACCAAGGTTGTGGGGAATTGAGCTATATAGGGCCTCCACGTCTAGGCTGCATAGAGTAGCGTTTGATGGTAGGACGAGATTAGTTAGTAATTTTAGCATTTGTTTCGTATCTCTAAGAAAAGAGGGTAGTTTCTGCACTACTGGAGATAGGATTTTATCAATATAAATGCTAGCGTTCTGTGTCAAGTTGTCACAGCCGGAGACAATAGGTCTGCCGGTTGGGTCTGTTAACGATTTGTGCACTTTAGGCAGGCAGTAAAAGGTAGATAAAACTGGCTGTTTAGTGCACATAAACCCAAACTCGTCCAAATTGATGAGTTGTTGATTGACTGCTTTTGTAAGTAGGTTTTTTAACTCAATTTGGTATTGTTGCGTAGGGTCTTTAGCAAGTACACGATAAGTGCTTTCATCAGATAGTAATCTTTCTGCAATTTGAATGTAGTGGTCTTTATTAAGTACCACCACATTCCCCCCCTTGTCCGAGGGTTTAAAGATCAAATTCGTATAGCTCTGTAGTTTTTTAAGAGCTAATGCTTCCTGTGAGCTAAGATTACCACTGGGAGATAAATCAAAATCTGCCACATTTATATTTTCAATTTCCCTGGTTACCATTTCAAGAAATACCTCAAGGTTTTTATAGTCTTGAAAGTGTGGAGTGAACTTACTCTTGGGTTTTAAGTTGGTATATGGGATATCATGATGTATGGAGCCCTCCCCAGAATTAAGCAATTCGACGAGAGTATCGAGGCACTCTAGGTCTTTAGGTAAGAGGCCCAGACTTTGTGCCTTGATTTCTTTTTGTACTGCATGGTATTTGAATAGAGCCAACTTCCTCACAAACAAATTAACATCCTTAGTCCAGGTGAACTTACTGAATGTTGGGACCTTTTATGCTGGACCAGTCATCACCCCACACCGCTCAAGTCTGGAATCCCCATAGGTCAATACCTGAGACTTCGCCGGAATTGCTCAACAATGGAAGAATTCAAACTTAAGGCGAATGAATTACGACATATGTTTAAAACCAAGGGCTACCCAAATAGGGTTCTAAAAAGAGCTTACCTTAGAGCTATCCAGACTGAACGTGAAACACTGATCACAGATGTGAGTCGAAAGACTGAGCAGAACACAATACGCTGCATTGGTACGTTTGATGCAGGGTGGGACACTATGTCAAATCTCTTTAGAAAATTCTGGCCCATCCTCAAGTCTGATAAGCATCTAAAAGAAATCCTGCCACCTTTTCCTTCGATCACAGCAAGAAGAGGCAGGAACTTGAGAGATATTTTAGCACCTAGTCATCTCTCAACAACTTCCCCCTCTGGCTACTTCCATAAATACTTACCGATGGGCACTTTTCAATGCGGTCACTGCAGTGCATGCCCATTCATAAGTAGACAATCCAAGACAATCCCTGACTTGGGCGACTCAAAGATGTTCAAACCTCGTTCCTTTTTCAATTGTCATACAACAGGAGTAATTTACTTGCTGATTTGCTCCTGTGGTCTTAAATATGTGGGAAAGACCTTTCGCCATTTCAGACTGAGGATACGCGAACACGTCAACTCAGTTAGGCGACATCTGGAGACGCCTGTCTCAAGACACCTACACCAATACCATAATCACTCCTCAGCGGGTATTCGATTTATGGGTCTTGAGCCTATACCACAACCCCCTAGGAAAGGGAACTGGGATCTTAGACTTAGACAGAGAGAAGCTTTCTGGATCTATCATCTTAAAACACGTTCACCTATGGGGTTGAATGAGGGCTTCTCTTACTCTCCATTCATTTAAAGTGCTGCCGTATTCTGACAAACAATGTTATCTTAATAACAAGCTTGTATATATGTATATATTTCTTTATTGATTTCTATTTTTGGCACCTCCAGGCTACCCCCAAATTATACTCTCACTATGTCCTGTATACCTGTGGGTTACCTTGCTTCCCTTGTTTTGAGTGCTCTATTATACTCCCTGTCAATTTAAGATCAGTCACTTAAATATATAAACTTGGAGGAAATCTATAGTTAGTTGTCAGTGATAATACAGTATCTGTGTCTATGTTGCCAGGTCGTTATAAAACCGACTATAACGGATATGTGTAAATTATACTCCAAACTAGCTGTTGGCTCTTGTTTATACACATTTATTTAATAAGATACTCTTTCAAGGGAAACAACTGGGCACTCCAAGGGTTAAAACCTCCCGGTCTAAATGCATTGGTCTCTGTTTTTGGTTGGTGAACACGTGAGGGGCTGGACTTACGGCATATTCATGCCACGCCCCCTCTTTGTTCCAATCGTCAGCCGGCTAATGCTCCGAGCACACGGGATTGGTAGATACCCACGTGGACCTAATTGAGATATCGGTTTAAATAAACCACGGGGACAGCCTCCCTTCAGATACCCCTGATGACGGCGTACGGTTACGCCGAAACGCGCGTCGGGTTCAGTCAGTCTTCACTTACTTGAGCACTTCAGCACTTTTCTTTGCACTCATGTTCGTTTAGCGATTTAACTGGGGCTATATGTGTATGGACTTAGTCTAGTTTTAGAATAGAACACCCACGAAGGTGTTATTTAGGAGAATAAGGGCTAGCACAGGACTTTAGGGGGTTTTGTGTGTGAGATTATTCACTTTACTTTTTCTCTCCCCCCTCCTGTTCTTACTGCTGTTTTGTTTCCCGGGTTGCTGCATGGCTTAGCATACGGCCTCGACCTACAAGCAAGGGGCCCGTCTAATAGAATCAGCCTATTGAAAGCTGATTACCTATGCAGCTATCGCTCTCCTTATAGGACTCTGTCCACTACTATGCTGACCCAGTCTTTTAATAGACCTTAATAAAGTTTTTTGTTTTTTTGCTACGTTTAGCTTAAGATTGGACTGGGCTTCTACCCATCTGGTTGCCTTATTATAAGACACCCGGGTTGGGTAATTTCTCCCTTTCATGTTTGTAATTTCAGGGTTATGCCCTATTACCCAGTCTAGGTGACCTTCTCTCCTGGGGTACGGAAGTTGGGTTCGGAATTTTCTTCCCAGTCTTCTGGCCCCTAGAGGCCTTTCATTTTTTCTATATTCGTTATCATTTCCCCTCCCCTCCAGATTGCCAATAGTAGCCCATTCTGCTTATTATTATGTTATTATTTATATAGCGCCAACAAATTCTGCAGCGCTTTACAGTGGGTGGACAAGCAAACATGTAGTTGTAACCAGACAAGTTGGACACACAGGAACAGAGGGGTTGAGGCCGGCCCTGCTCATATGATGGTAAAGCCTCTCCTTATCTGCTTACTACTGTTGTTGGGGAGACTTATTCCCCAATATACATCGATGTGACCAATGCAGCACTGATAAGTTCAGCTCTGGAGATACAGCACATGACATAAGGCAGAATTACGGTATGAGACACACTGATCACTGCTATGTGGATCACACCTTTGCTAATGTGCATGTTGCTAGCAGAAGCTTTGGCCAAGAGGTACAAGATGAAAATGTCGATTTTAGAAGTGTGTGGCTTGATATTGGAGCATGGGGCTTGGCTATTTTACAAACATTTAGGTGTTTTTACTGCAATTTGTATAACTGAAAACTCCATTTAGAACAATACTTATTTATTCCTATAAACTAAATTTCCATGTACCTTTGCGGTGGTATAAAGACGCCTTATATCCATTACACATGCAAACAGACCAAAATGATTTAATGTGCAAAGAAGAAACACAACAAGATGAGAATGTGAGAAGTTGTTTTGTCCTTGCTAAACAGTAACACCCGGGGGTATAGATAGATAATTACCAAAATAAAGGTAAACTTATCCCATCTTTTTAATTCACAGCCTTGCAATGCTTCTGGATAGAATATTAAACATATATGGTAATCACACGTACAGCACAGCTCCCTGCTATTAAAACAAGTTTCTGGAATCAGAGACAGACTATATATGGCAACTACCAATTTAGGAATACTGATAAGGACATATCTTCACCAGCCTGCAGCTCTTACCAGAAAGAAAACCAGCATGCTTGTTCATTGCAGACAACTGGCAGAGCCGACGAGAACATCAAGAACTAAATTGAAAAGCAAATGAAGCAAGGAAAAGAAGTGATGACAGATGCAGAATGCTTTTCTGAATTTTAGTGATTTACAAGTTTCCTTCTAACCATCACTTCTCCATTGAAATCAGTAGAGTTCAACAAAGCTGTAGGGCAACCCTAGATTTACTTTGTTCAGCAGTGCTTATGCATGAACAATACTTTTAAAAAGCATATCAAAAAGCAGTGCTGACTATGGGGCACTATTGCTACTTGTTTTAAAACTGTCATAGAGCATTGGGGAGCACTGGAACACACAACCCAAAAATAAAGGAACACACAAAAGCATATATAGAAAGATAGTGCTCAGGGACTGATAAATAATTCTAGAATTCCAAAGCCATCTGATTAATAGCCATTCATAAACTTTGTAAAATGATCCAGAAATTTAGACAAGTAACAATATTTCTAACAGCCATATGTCATATACATATACATATAGCAGAGTCAATTTTTTTTTATTCCTTTGGACAGCATACTGCAACAGGTAATATGTAAAGCATTGCAGGCCACGTATAGTACACAGCAAACAATAAAGACAGACTCTCACTTATTTACAGGTATTACATGATGTAACTATAAAGAGGAAACAAATAATGACAGTCTCTCGCTCACAGCTGATTACGTTACCTCCCATCAGTGATTTTATAGTCATCGTATATCAATGGAGATCACTGAGAACTGCTGTATTCAGAGCATGAATACAACATTCATTTTTATTTTGCTATAAGTATATTTCCAAAACCAAAATTAGGTTTCTGACTTGTATTCCATGATAGCACTGATCAGATTATTGTGAAAATGGCAGAAGCCTGTCTTAAACGGTAAACGTTATTTACTTAATAAATAAAAGGAACAGCATTCTGTTTTAATAAAAGTCATGGTGGGTTTTTCACTGGTAAACATGTTCCAAGTAAAGCAGTTGTTCTTGGCCACCGTGAAGTGACGAATTGTGGATGGAATTCCAAGTTGCAACAACCGATCACCTGTATCTGGTAGTTTAGCTACATTATAAATATAAAAAGTTTCCTCTAAGGACTGCAACATCTTATAATGCTAGCCTCACCAAGGTTTCCAGATTCATTTTTGGATATGTAAATTGTGTAAGCAGCTAAATCTCTCTAGTTCTAAGCCCTGCTGTAGCTGATATAATTGAATACGTCCTCTCTACACGTATTAGCAAAGCCTCTCCCATATGAAAGAAAAAGTTTGAGAGATAGCACCTGAAAGCATACATAGACTTTAATCAATACTAGGGAGACCGATATTGATTTTTAGAGCCGATACCTATAATCTGTGAACTTTCAGGCCGATAGCTTACCAATATTCTGTACCTTTACCTTATTTTTTTTAATGAAGTGGTAAATGCACATACATGCCAATCAGATTTTTATTTATGTTTTCAATAGTATTTGTGTGTGTGTGTAGTGGATGCAGTGAGAGTATTTGATTAGTAAACGCAGTGTGTGTGTGTGTGTTTATGTAGTGGATGCAGTGTGGGTAGTGGATTCAGTGTGTGTGTTTGTGTAGTGGATGCAGTGTGTTTGTGTGTAAATATGTGCGGTAGGAACTCCCATCCCCCTCCCCCATTCCTCTATGTTCTCTTTTAGTGGACCCCCTCCTACCCCAGTGTTCCTTTTCCCTTACCTCCCCTGTACCTTAGTGTCCTCCCTTAATGTCGCTCTCTCCCCTCTAGTGTTCTTCACACCCCTTCCCTGTCCCATAGTGTTCTTCACCCCCCCCTTCCCTGTCCCATAGTGTTCTTCAGCCCCCTTCCCTGTCCCATAGTGTTCTTCAGCCCCCCCCCTTCCCTGTCCCATAGTGTTCTTCAGCCCCCTTCCCTGTCCCATAGTGTTTTTCACCACCCTTCCCTGTCCCATAGTGTTCCTTACCACCCCACTTACATACAGGGGCGTATTAGCCGCGAGGCAAACAAGGCATTTGCCTTGGGCGGCATTTTCCAGGGGGCGGCAAAAAAAGCCGCCCCCAAACGCCCAGGGCAAATGCCTTGTTAGCCTTGCGGCTAACTGACATGCCGTCTGGGCGGGCGGTCGGTCTGCTGGGCAGTGCTGGCGGGCGGCCGGCGAGGGAGCACTTCCTCTGAGCTGTCTGCTCAGCTCCCTCGCGCGCCGCACAGTGAGGCTGGGAGCCGGAATATGACGTCATCTTCCGGCTCCGCCTCCCAGCCTCACTGTGCGGCGCGCGAGGGAGCTGAGCAGACAGCTCAGAGGAAGTGCTCCCTCGCCGGCCGCCCGCCCGCCAGCACTGCCCAGCAGCCACTGGACCACCAGGGAGAAATAGGAACCCCCCAGCATTCCCAAAGGTAAGGAGGCTGGGGGAGGTAAATTAAAAAAAAAAATGTGTTAAATATGTGAGTGAGTATGTGTGTATGTCTGTTAGTGTGTGTGTGTGTGTGAATGTTAGTGTGTGTGTGAATGTTAGTGTGTGTGTGTGTGTGTGAATGTTAGTGTGTGTGTGTCTGTCTGTTAGTGTGTGTGTGTCTGTCTGTCAGTGTGTGTGTCTGTCTGTCTGTCTGTGTGTGTGTCTGTCTGTTAGTGTGTGTGTCTGTCTGTTAGTGTGTGTGAATGTCTGTTAGTGTGTCTGTGTATGTCTGTTAGTGTGTCTGTGTATGTCTGTTAGTGTGTCTGTGTATGTCTGTTAGTGTGTCTGTGTATGTCTGTTAGTGTGTCTGTGTATGTCTGTTAGTGTGTGTGTGTGTGTGTGTGTGTGAATGTCTGTTAGTGTGTATGTCTGTTAGTGAGTGTGTCTGTTAGTGTGTGTGTGTTTCTGTTAGCGAGTGTGTGTTTCTGTTAGCTAGTGTATGCGTATCTGTAAGTGAATGTGTGTGTGTGTATTTAGAAGGCGGGGCGGGGGAAGGGTGGGGGTGGTGCGGGCGGGGGGAAGACTTGGATGGGGGTGGGACGGGCGGGAGGGGGGCGCCTGAGTTTTGTCCTGCCTAGGGCAGCACAAAACCAGGATACACCACTGCTTACATAGTGTTCCTTTCCACCCCATCCCCTGTCCCATAGTGTTCTACCACCCCCATCCTATAGTGATCCTTAACACCCCCTGTCCCATAGTGTCGAGCCCCCTCCACCCCCCTGTCCCTTAGTGCCCTCTCTCATCTCCTTGGTCCCCACCCCCCGGTGTGTCTCCTTGTAGCGTGGCAGATTCAGTCTCCTGGACCTGTCCGGACTGATAAGAAGAGCTCTCTAAGCGAGCACTTCCTTTCAGTCCGGCCGTGTACAGGAAACATAACTTCCAGGACCGCGCTGCGCACTGCTCCGCTCGGCCAAACTTCACAGAGTGGCAGGCAGGAGGGAGCGCTGTGCGCCCACCTCCTGCCGGTCACTCCGATCTAGCGCCCACTGGGCCGGTGTGCCCTAAGGCGGCCGCTTGAGCCGCCTTATGGACGCGCCGGCCCACTCATTCATTACCTGTATTGCTCGTGATTATCAGCCGATACTTACAAAAAAATTAACTGTGCATGAATTAATCACCAGTCTGTTGTTAAACGCGTAAAGGGACAATCTAAGCACCATAACCATTAGTGTGCTGTAGTGGTTATAGTGCCAGAAATCCCCTGGCATTGTTCCAGCTAAATAACAATAAAACCATTTTCCAATGGTTAGACACTTGGTTTTCCTGAGGACTCACTCCCTATTTTCAGAAATATCACAAAAGCAGACGTTCCCTTTCTGATAGAACAATATACATTTTGTACACATAATGAAAAATTTATATCGCTAATACGGAAGGGGAACTTATGCTTTAGAGATAGCTGTGAAGAGGGGTTCGACCACTGTTTCCCAAAGTTGCAAAATGGTTTGATTCTTAACAATGGGACAACCCCAAGCAGCATAACAACTTTAGTGCCAGGAAACATCTCTGTGGCCAAATGAACACAAAAAGGACAAGACAATGAATAAATGTGGTTGGTTCACAAAATGCTAAGCTATGTTTTTTATTCCCCCTCCCACTGCTCTTTTAATTTTAAACCTTCCGGTGTGTAAAAATGTATATATATATATATATATATATATTTTTTTTTTTTTTTAATGGATTTAAAATAGTGGTGGTTTATTCATTATTTTCGTAACATTTTTATCCGAATAAGTCTCTTTACCTTATGTGTGCGTTAGTCTGAAAAGCAAAGAGTATTTTTTTTTTTCTTTGGGGACTGGGCGCATCATGGAGCAACTGTGTCTTTTTAAGGGTGGGCTATATGCATAAATAACTTTTGATAAATTAAATCTTAGAGGTTATTTGTTTTTAAGCACCACTAACAGGTGAGAGTGTAAGGTGAATGAAAGGGTTATTGAATTGGGAATTGAATTGGGGGGGCAATGAATTGGAGGCAGTTTATTTGAGGGCAGTGAATTGGGAGGCCAGTGATTTGAGGGCAGTTTATTTGGAGGCAGTGATTGGGGGGCAGTTTATTTGGAGGCAGTGATTGGGGGACAGTATATTTGGAGGCAGTGATTGGGGGGGCAGTTTATTTGGAAGCAGTGATTGGGGGACAGTTTATTTGGAGGCAGTGATTGGGGGGCAGTATATTTGGAGGCAGTGATTGGGAGGCAGTTTATTTGGAGGCAGTGATTGGGGGACAGTTATTTGGAGGCAGTGATTGGGGAACAGTTATTTGGAGGCAGTGATTGGGGGACAGTTATTTGGAGGCAGTGATTGGGGGACAGTTATTTGGAGGCAGTGATTGGGGGACAGTTATTTGGAGGCAGTGATTGGGGGACAGTTATTTGGAGGCAGTGATTGGGGGACAGTTATTTGGAGGCAGTGATTGGGGGACAGTTATTTGGAGGCAGTGATTGGGGGACAGTTATTTGGAGGCAGTGATTGGGGAACAGTTATTTGGAGGCAGTGATTGGGGGGCAGTTTATTTGGAGGCAGTGATTGTGGGACAGTTATTTGGAGGCAGTGATTGGGGGACAGTTATTTGGAGGCAGTGATTGGGGGACAGTTATTTGGAGGCAGTGATTGGGGGACAGTTATTTGGAGGCAGTGATTGGGGGGACAGTTATTTGGAGGCAGTGATTGGGGGACAGTTATTTGGAGGCAGTGATTGGGGGACAGTTATTTGGAGGCAGTGATTGGGGAACAGTTATTTGGAGGCAGTGATTGGGGAACAGTTATTTGGAGGCAGTGATTGGGGGACAGTTATTTGGAGGCAGTGATTGGGGGGCAGTTTATTTGGAGGCAGTGATTGGGGGGCAGTGATTTGAGGGCAGTTTATTTGGAGGCAGTGATTGGGGGACAGTTTATTTGGAGGCAGTGATTGGGGGGGCAGTATATTTGGAGGCAGTGATTGGGAGGCAGTTTATTTGGAGGCAGTGATTGGGAGGCAGTTATTTGGAGGCAGTGATTGGGGAACAGTTATTTGGAGGCAGTGATTGGGGAACAGTTATTTGGAGGCAGTGATTGGGGGACAGTTATTTGGAGGCAGTGATTGGGGGACAGTTATTTGGAGGCAGTGATTGGGGGACAGTTATTTGGAGGCAGTGATTGGGGGACAGTTATTTGGAGGCAGTGATTGGGGAACAGTTATTTGGAGGCAGTGATTGGGGGGCAGTTTATTTGGAGGCAGTGATTGGGGGGCAGTTTATTTGGAGGCAGTGATTGGGGGACAGTTATTTGGAGGCAGTGATTGGGGGACAGTTATTTGGAGGCAGTGATTGGGGGACAGTTATTTGGAGGCAGTGATTGGGGGACAGTTATTTGGAGGCAGTGATTGGGGGACAGTTATTTGGAGGCAGTGATTGGGGAACAGTTATTTGGAGGCAGTGATTGGGGGGCAGTTTATTTGGAGGCAGTGATTGGGGGGCAGTTTATTTGGAGGCAGTGATTGGGGGACAGTTATTTGGAGGCAGTGATTGGGGGACAGTTATTTGGAGGCAGTGATTGGGGGACAGTTATTTGGAGGCAGTGATTGGGGGGACAGTTATTTGGAGGCAGTGATTGGGGGACAGTTATTTGGAGGCAGTGATTGGGGGACAGTTTATTTGGAGGCAGTTTATTTGGAGGCAGTGATTGGGGGACAGTTTATTTGGAGGCAGTGATTGGGGGACAGTTATTTGGAGGCAGTGATTGGGGGACAGTTTATTTGGAGGCAGTGATTGGGGGACAGTTATTTGGAGGCAGTGATTGGGGGACAGTTATTTGGAGGCAGTGATTGGGGGACAGTTATTTGGAGGCAGTGATTGGGGGACAGTTATTTGGACGCAGTGATTGGGGGACAGTTATTTGGAGGCAGTGATTGGGGGCAGTGTATTTGGAGGCAGTGATTGGGGGGCAGTTTATTTGGAGGCAGTGATTGGGGGGACAGTTATTTGGAGGCAGTGATTGGGGGCAGTGTATTTGGAGGCAGTGATTGGGGGGCAGTTTATTTGGAGGCAGTGATTGGGGGACAGTTATTTGGAGGCAGTGATTGGGGGGACAGTTATTTGGAGGCAGTGATTGGGGGACAGTTATTTGGAGGCAGTGATTGGGGGGCAGTTTATTTGGAGGCAGTGATTGGGGGGCAGTTTATTTGGAGGCAGTGATTGGGGGACAGTTATTTGGAGGCAGTGATTGGGGGACAGTTATTTGGAGGCAGTGATTGGGGGACAGTTATTTGGAGGCAGTGATTGGGGAACAGTTATTTGGAGGCAGTGATTGGGGGGCAGTTTATTTGGAGGCAGTGATTGGGGGGCAGTTTATTTGGAGGCAGTGATTGTGGGACAGTTATTTGGAGGCAGTGATTGGGGGACAGTTATTTGGAGGCAGTGATTGGGGGACAGTTTATTTGGAGGCAGTGATTGGGGGACAGTTTATTTGGAGGCAGTGATTGGGGGACAGTTTATTTGGAGGCAGTGATTGGGGGACAGTTTATTTGGAGGCAGTGATTGGGGGACAGTTATTTGGAGGCAGTGATTGGGGGCAGTTTATTTGGAGGCAGTGATTGGGGGCAGTTTATTTGGAGGCAGTGATTGGGGGACAGGTATTTGGAGGCAGTGATTGGGGGACAGTTATTTGGAGGCAGTGATTGGGGGACAGTTATTTGGAGGCAGTGATTGGGGGACAGTTATTTGGAGGCAGTGATTGGGGAACAGTTATTTGGAGGCAGTGATTGGGGAACAGTTATTTGGAGGCAGTGATTGGGGGACAGTTATTTGGAGGCAGTGATTGGGGGGCAGTTTATTTGGAGGCAGTGATTGGGGGCAGTGATTGGGGGGCAGTGATTTGAGGGCAGTTTATTTGGAGGCAGTGATTGGGGGACAGTTTATTTGGAGGCAGTGATTGGGGGACAGTTTATTTGGAGGCAGTGATTGGGGGGGCAGTATATTTGGAGGCAGTGATTGGGAGGCAGTTTATTTGGAGGCAGTGATTGGGGGACAGTTATTTGGAGGCAGTGATTGGGGAACAGTTATTTGGAGGCAGTGATTGGGGAACAGTTATTTGGAGGCAGTGATTGGGGGACAGTTATTTGGAGGCAGTGATTGGGGGACAGTTATTTGGAGGCAGTGAATGGGGGACAGTTATTTGGAGGCAGTGATTGGGGGACAGTTATTTGGAGGCAGTGATTGGGGGGCAGTTTATTTGGAGGCAGTGATTGGGGGGCAGTTTATTTGGAGGCAGTGATTGGGGGACAGTTATTTGGAGGCAGTGATTGGGGGACAGTTATTTGGAGGCAGTGAATGGGGGACAGTTATTTGGAGGCAGTGAATGGGGGACAGTTATTTGGAGGCAGTGATTGGGGGGCAGTTTATTTGGAGGCAGTGATTGGGGGGCAGTTTATTTGGAGGCAGTGATTGGGGGACAGTTATTTGGAGGCAGTGATTGGGGGACAGTTATTTGGAGGCAGTGATTGGGGGGACAGTTATTTGGAGGCAGTGATTGGGGGACAGTTATTTGGAGGCAGTGATTGGGGGACAGTTTATTTTGAGGCAGTTTATTTGGAGGCAGTGATTGGGGGACAGTTTATTTGGAGGCAGTGATTGGGGGACAGTTATTTGGAGGCAGTGATTGGGGGGACAGTTATTTGGAGGCAGTGATTGGGGGACAGTTATTTGGAGGCAGTGATTGGGGGACAGTTATTTGGAGGCAGTGATTGGGGGACAGTTATTTGGAGGCAGTGATTGGGGGACAGTTATTTGGAGGCAGTGATTGGGGGACAGTTATTTGGAGGCAGTGATTGGGGGACAGTTATTTGGAGGCAGTAATTGGGGGCAGTGTATTTGGAGGCAGTGATTGGGGGGCAGTTTATTTGGAGGCAGTGATTGGGGGGACAGTTATTTGGAGGCAGTGATTGGGGGACAGTTATTTGGAGGCAGTGATTGGGGGGACAGTTATTTGGAGGCAGTGATTGGGGGACAGTTATTTGGAGGCAGTGATTGGGGGACAGTTATTTGGAGGCAGTGATTGGGGGCAGTGTATTTGGAGGCAGTGATTGGGGGGCAGTTTATTTGGAGGCAGTGATTGGGGGGACAGTTATTTGGAGGCAGTGATTGGGGGCAGTGTATTTGGAGGCAGTGATTGGGGGGCAGTTTATTTGGAGGCAGTGATTGGGGGACAGTTATTTGGAGGCAGTGATTGGGGGGACAGTTATTTGGAGGCAGTGATTGGGGGACAGTTATTTGGAGGCAGTGATTGGGGGGCAGTTTATTTGGAGGCAGTGATTGGGGGGCAGTTTATTTGGAGGCAGTGATTGGGGGACAGTTATTTGGAGGCAGTGATTGGGGGACAGTTATTTGGAGGCAGTGATTGGGGGACAGTTTATTTGGAGGCAGTGATTGGGGGACAGTTATTTGGAGGCAGTGATTGGGGGGACAGTTTATTTGGAGGCAGTGATTGGGGGACAGTTATTTGGAGGCAGTGATTGGGGGGCAGTTTATTTGGAGGCAGTGATTGGGGGACAGTTATTTGGAGGCAGTGATTGGGGGACAGTTTATTTGGAGGCAGTTTATTTGGAGGCAGTGATTGGGGGACAGTTTATTTGGAGGCAGTGATTGGGGGACAGTTATTTGGAGGCAGTGATTGGGGGACAGTTTATTTGGAGGCAGTGATTGGGGGACAGTTTATTTGGAGGCAGTGATTGGGGGACAGTTATTTGGAGGCAGTGATTGGGGGACAGTTATTTGGAGGCAGTGATTGGGGGACAGTTATTTGGAGGCAGTGATTGGGGGACAGTTATTTGGAGGCAGTGATTGGGGGGCAGTTTATTTGGAGGCAGTGATTAGGGGGACAGTTTAATTGGAGGCAGTGATTGGGGGGACAGTTTATTTGGAGGCAGTGATTGGGGGACAGTAATTTGGAGGCAGTGATTGGGGGACAGTTATTTGGAGGCAGTGATTGGGGGACAGTTATTTGGAGGCAGTGATTGGGGGGGCAGTTTATTTGGAGGCAGTGATTTGGGGGACAGTGATTTGGAGGCAGTGATTTGGGGGACAGTGATTTGGGGGGACGTTTATTTGGAGGCAGTGATTTGGGGGACAGTGATTTGGGGGACGTTTATTTGGAGGCAGTGATTGGGGGACAGTTATTTGGAGGCAGTGATTTGGAGGCATGTTGTCCCATGTCATTGAGTAGTGCATGCAGTGTGTCTGTCAATCAGTGCCGGATGGAGCTGCAGGCCCTGGGACACACTGGGACACACTGTGCCGGTCCCCAGGGTGCTCGCTGCTCCCCCAGCCGGAGCAGGACATGATACAGATATTCTCTGCCCTCCATGTCAGCCGTCCAGCCTCCCCTGTGATACAGGCATTACCCTCCCACCCCCCGGCCTGGCCGCCGGGCCGCTCACCACGTGTCCCCTCTCCGCAGCTGGGTTTTAAGTAAAGCGGACACTTCAGTTCTCTGAGTCTCCAGATCCACCACTCCGCCCTCCGCCATCTTCCTCCGCTGACAGCTGCGCGCT
Source organism: Pelobates fuscus (assembly GCF_036172605.1). Classification (NCBI taxonomy): domain Eukaryota; kingdom Metazoa; phylum Chordata; class Amphibia; order Anura; family Pelobatidae; genus Pelobates; species Pelobates fuscus. Next base: position 42,095,484 of record NC_086319.1, on the reverse strand, counting down.
GCATCCTGGGAGTGACGTCAGCGGCCGGGGAAGTCGACGGGAAGCGCGTGACCGGCACTGTGTGGGAGAAGGGGGGCATGGGGCAGGGCTGGCACTGCTGGCATGGAAACAGGGCTGGCATGGCGGGTGGGGGAGTGGGTTGCCAAGGGGGTGCATGCTGGTATGGGTGCAGGGCTGATACTGTTGGCATGGGGGTTCATGTTGGCATTAGGGTGCAGGCTGGCAATGTTGGAATGTGGGTACAGGCTGGCAATGTTGGCATGGGGGAGTGGGTTGACATGGGGGTGCATGCTGGCATGGGTGCAGGGCTGGCACTGTTGGCATAGGTATGCATGGCTGGCAGTGTTGGCATAGGGGTACAGGCTGGCACTGTTGGCATGGGGTGCATGCTGGCAGATAGTTGGCAAGGGGGGCAGGGCTGGCACTGTTAGTATGGAGGAGTGGGTTGACATGGTGCAGCTGGTTGACATGGGGGTGCATGCGGGCATGGGTGAAGGTCTGGCACTGTTGACATAGGGGTGCAGGGCTGGCACTGTTGGCATGGGGGTACAGGCTGGCACTGTTGGCATGCGGTGCATGCTGGCAGATGGTTGACAAGGGGGGCAGGGCTGACACTGTTAGTATGGAGGAGTGGGTTGACATGGTGCAGCTGGTTGGCATGGGGGGCAGCCTTGCCAGCTTCCTCAGGCTCACAGCTTCTGGACTGGTAGTAGAAGGGGGAACTATGACCAGTCCCTTTTGGAGTAAGGGCTCAGTAAACCCATCTATCGGAGTCTGCTCTCTAATTATTCTCACTTAATAAAAAATTACCTGTAAGAAAGTTGTTTTTTTTTGTTTTTTTATTGAATATTTTGTGTTTATATGCCTTTTTTTTTTTTTTAAATGGTAGGAGTCTAGGTAATATCTTATTTTATGGTTCTTTTTACTATTTTCTTTTCCTTACAACATTATTTTAAGACATACATTGGTATGGGGTGTACTCAAATACTGCAATGTTAGTGTGCAAGGAGGTATAATCTGAGTACAAATGTCCTGCTTTATCCAAGATTTCCCCAGGCAGCAGGCAGGCTACTGGTATAATGTTACAATGTTTAACCCCTTAATGACGGAGCCAATTGTACATGTTCTGATCAAAACAAAACCTGGAACTTGCGCTATATGCCTGTTCAACTGTAATTCACCACTTTCATATTATACTCACTCACTCATATATATATATATATATAATTTTGTTCAGGAGAAACAGGGCTTTCACATCACATCAAATATTTATATAAGAAATATAATTTAATATGAATAAAATGTAAAACAATTTGGAAAATTAAAAAATTTGTTTATTCTGCATTGCATTTTAACTGTAAATGTAATAATACTGTTAACCTTTACGGCAATAAAATACACATATTTGTATTCAGCGATGTCTAGTGAGTACAACAGTACCCCCCATGAACAGGTTTTATATTGTTTTGGAAAGATACAGGGTCATACATAGCACGTTACATTTTTCAGTTTATACACATTGAAATTTGCCAGATTAGTAATGTTGCCTTTGAGACCGTATAATAGCCACTTACTCACAAACACTAGCCAAAGTTAGCTTTCATATTTGTTTTTATGTGAAAAATGCAAAAAAACAAATATGAACGCTAACTTTGGCCAGTGTTTGTGACTAAGTGGCTTCTAAAAAAGACTGGACATACCCCACTTGCAATACCTTGGGTTGTCGACTTTTGCAAATGGTATGCCATCATGGGGGTAATTCTCATTCCCGGGCTACCATATGGTCTCAAAGGCAACATTACTAATCTGGCAAATTTCAATGTGAAAAAAAATAAAATGCAAGCCTTATACTTGACTCTTTAACTTTCCAAAACACCATAAAAATGGGGGGTACTGTTATACTCGGGAGACTTCACTAAACACAAATATTAGTGTTTAAAAGCCGTAAAATGTATTACAACAATAATATTGTCAGAGAAAGTTCTGTTTGTGTGTTAAAAATGCAAAAAACTTCACTTTCACTGATATCATCGTTGTAATAAATTTTTTACTGTTTTAAAACACTAATATTTGTGTTCAGCAAAGTCTCCTGAGTAAAACAGTACTCCCAGTGTGCAGGTTTTATGGTGTCTTGGAAAGTTACAGGGTTAAATATAGGGCTTGCAAATTTAATTCTCTGGACACTCTGCCTGTGTCGTCAGGCAAGTCCCTCAAATTTTAATAACTAAAATCACATAATTATGTTAAAAGATTACTTAAATGTACACCTGGGATTTTAATATATATACGGTACATATATATGTATTTATATTCTACTTGAATACTAATGTAATTATATATTTATATATATATATTTGCAAGTATTTTTATTTATTTATATATGGATATATATAGAATTCCACTATAATGGAAATATATCACCTGCATATGCCCCCACCTGCCTTTCGGTGAGGACCCTAATTAAATATAAAATGGAGGGTGGACATGCCATTGCCAAAATAATAGAATGACTACACAACACCGGTGAAAACAAACACTGCTGACACCTGTTGGCGATCATGTGGTGAAAGAGGCAGTTACATTCATATGTGGTGGACACGTGCTAGGGTGACTGAATTCTGGCAGCAGGTGGTTGAAATGGGAGCAAATGTTTTACAAAGACCTTTAGACGGATATCCCTGGGCCTGCCTATTGTCGAGACCTACAGAAGGTCTAACTAAACACGAGCAGAAACGATTAAACATGATTTACTTAGCTGCTCGCAGAGCATTAACACAGGGATGGCTTAACCCTGTTACCCCATCAATACCCCAGGTTGCTGCTAAGGTGAAAGATAACTACTTGATGCATAAACTGAGAGTGCAAGTTAGAAACACACTGACATTTCAGAAAGTGTGCGATCTGTGGGAGCAGTAGATTTAGTGAGAAATTTGAGGGTAGAGGGGGGGGGGGGGGGGGCTGGGGCCCACCATCTTCCACTACATAGATGACTTGTTTTGGGTAGTCAAGCTATGTACTCAATTACTACTTATGTGAAAAAGAGTGCTACTAACCGCTTTTGCATTGCAAATTAACTGGACCTTTTTTCGCCTTTGCATGATGCAGACACATTGTACAATTCCTTTATCTGTTAATTTTTTTTATTATTATTATAAAGCTGGAAAAATTATTTAAAGCAGATGCAGACACATTGTATACTTCTTTTATCTGTTATATTATTTTTATTACAAAACTGAAAAATTCTTTATAGCCGATGCAGACACATTGTATAATTCTTTTATCTGTTATATTATTTTTATTACAAAAAAAAAAAAACTCTTTATGAGCATGTATTATATCATATGCTATCAATTGTCTTTATGATTGTATCTAAATAAAGAATGAAAAGGTGGGTTTGGGGCACAGGATGAACTATGTACCCCTGTTATTTCTCTTGCCTCGTCATTATGGCAATATCGGGGTCATATTGAGCCCCCTAGGATTTGTGTGTATTTATATTTACTATTTTAATGTCTGGCTGGCTAGCGAGCGCTGGCCATCCGCTCACATAATTAACCCTTTCACTGCCAAGGGTCATTCAACTTGTCACGGGTTCGTTAGGCTGTTGTCGCCATTGCTTCGATCCTCCACTAGTCCTACATATTCTACGTAGATGTTACATAGTTCTGCGTGCTGGACCACACTAGCAGTCGTGACATTACGACAGGGCCATGGATCCTGCAGAACTATGTAAGCATATGATAGCCTGTGAAGGCAGGGTGAAGGATATGGACCACAGGTTAGATCAATTTGCCCAAGCATTCCAGACCTTGCTTCAGAGAATGGCTTATCTTGAAGCACCTCCGGTACAACCAGTAGCTCCGCCACCTGTTCCTGCACCTGTGGCATACACACCTCCATCCATAACTCTTTCTCCTCCTCCTCGTTTTGGAGGTGATTCCAAGGAAGGTTTCCTTAACCAAATCGAATATTACTTTGAGGCTTCCCCTGGCTCCTTCCCAACAGATAAGTCAAAGATTGGCTATCTTATGAACCAGCTAACGGGTAAGGCCTTAACTTGGGCCAACCCCTTATGGGCGAGTGGTAATTCCATTGCCCGTAATTATAGTGAGTTCCTAACAACATTTAAAGCTACCTTTGAGCCTATGGGAAGAGAGAAAAACACAGCTAAAGCCCTAATGAGAATTAAGCAAGGCAGTCGTTCTGTAGCTGACTACGCTATAGAATTTAGGACGTTAGCCTCTGAGGTGGACTGGACTAACAGTGGTCTGGTGGCTGCCTTTTCTGAGGGTTTGGCTTAGAATATACAGAATGAGACCGCTGCTAGAGACCTTCCTGTCAATCTTAATGATTATATAGCCTACATGATTGACTTGACAATAGACGCAGGGAAAGAGAGAGGAACAAACAACGTTCAAGATGTACCAACCTATCTATAGCCCCTCGTTTTTCCAACCCAGTGGTAGTTAACCCTGTTCCACTTCCAGAGGCTGAGCCCATGCAATTGGGCAATACTAAGCTCACTGAGGCAGAGAGACAGCATAGACGAAAGGAGGGGTTGTGGCTTTATTGTGGGAAGAAGGGACATCTAAGGCTCTCATGTCCGGCTCGGCCGGAAAACATGCGCACCTAAGGCACGTTCGGGGACTGACCTTAGGTGTGATATATATGTCCCTCAAATTGACTAAGAACCGTTTCCTTGTAAAAGTAACTCTACATTGTAAGAAAACTTCTATTCAGTGTGAGGCCATGATCGACTCTGGGGCAGCAGAGAATTTCCTTGATAGAGAATTCTCTGCTAAACATCTCCTGTCATTGAGGCAGTAAGATAGACTCATTGCAGTTGAGGCCATTGATGGGAGACCTCTTATCCAACCTCTCATCACTCAGGAAACATTACCTATCACTGTCTCAGTAGACATCTTACATTCTGAGGATTTGGTTTTCCAGATTATTTCTTTCCCTTCCTGCCCTGTGATACCCGGTTTCCCTTGGCTCCAGAAACTCAATCCATGTCTAGATTGGATTAAAGGAGAAAGTGTGGGTTGGGGAGAGAATTGCAAAAGTCATTGTGAACACCATATGCCACAACGTGTTGGTACCATCAATGTACCTACTGCACCTCCCTTAACCACATAAATTACACCGCAGTATTTAGAGCTAAAAGAAGTTTTTAATAAGGTTCAGTCAGAGGTATTACCACCGCATAGACCCTATGACTGTGCCATAAATTTGCTACCGAGCACTATGCCTCCAAAAGGGGGAGTTTATGTGCTGTCTCCTCAAGAAACTCTCTGCTTGGAGGAGTATATAAAAGATGCTCTAAGAAAGGGCCACATACGGAGATCCTCTTCACCTGCTGGGGCTGGGTTCTTCTTTGTTTCTAAAAAAAAGGACACCTACACCCTTGCATTGACTATAGGGCTTAAATAAGATAACAATTAAGAACGCCTACCCGATCCCCCTTATTTCGGAATTATTAGACAGGTTAAAAGGTATTCACCAAACTCAACCTAAGGAGAGCATATAACCTAGTCAGAATTAAGGAGGGAAACGAGTGGAAAACGGCGTTCAACACCAGAATGGAGCATTATAAGTACCTGGTCATGCCGTTTGGTTTGTGCAATGCCCCAGCGATATTCCAAGACCTTATAAATTATGTCCTTAGAGAATACCTCCACATGTTCGTACTGGTGTACCTAGATGACACCAGTATCTATTCTCCAGACCTGGGTAACAATCACGAACATGTGAAAATCGTGTTAAAAACTTTGCTGGAGAACGGCTTATATTGCAAGCTTGAAAAGTGCCAGTTTGACCAGACTGAAATACAATTCCTTGGATATGTAATATCCCCTTCTGGTTTCAAAACAGGACCCACGTAAACTGGAAGCAGTATTGCAATGGCCGTTACCCAAAGGCCTCAAAGCTATACAACGTTTCCAAGGATTTGCAAACTACTACCGCAGATTCATTAAGGGTTTTTCATCTGTGATTGCTCCTATCACCAACCTTACCCGAAAAGGAGCTAACTGTAATTCTTGGCCCAAGGAGGCAAAAGAGGCGTTTGATAAATTAAAATCTTTATTTGCTTCAGCACCTGTTTTGACGCACCCCGATCCTGCCAAACCCTTTATTTTGGAAGTGGATGCGTCAGAGACAGGAGTGGAACCATTCTGTCTCAACGAGAGAGTCCTGATGCACCTTTACATCCCTGTGGGGTTTTCTCTCGAAAACAAACTCCTGCTGAGAAAAACTATGACATCGGAATAAGGAGTTACTGGCCATTGCTCTCGCCCTTAAAGAATGGAGGCATCTCTTAGAAGGTTTCAAAGAGCCACTTTTGATTTTTACCATCACAAGAACTTGGCATATATCAGGGATGCTAAGAGATTGTCCTCTAGACATGCTAGATGGACACTATTCCTCTCCCGTTTCAATTTTTTCATTACGTACAGACCCAGTACCAAGAACACAAAGGCAGATGTGCTGTCTAGGCAGTTTGAGACAGATGAGATTCCTGAACAAGAGGTATTCCTGATTGTACCTCCCGAGTGTCTTGTCTCTACAACGGTTTCCGAAGTGTCTTCTCCACTCTTATGTGCCATAAAAGCAGATCAAACTCAGGCACCCGTGGAGAGACCACCGGACAAACTGTTTGTTGCACCATTATTAAGGACAAAAGTACTTGGGTTATTTCATGATAATCCAACAGCCGGACATCCGGGAATACATAAATCCCTCTCTGCCATTTCTAGGAAATTTTGGTGGCCAACGCTTAGGGGTGATGTCAAAGATAATGTAGGGGCATGTCTAATATGTGCTGTCTCTAAAGCCCCTCATAATCTCCTCCTGGGTTGTTGCAGCCACTTCCAATACCAGACGCTCCATGTGCCATGGACTTCATTGTGGATCTCCCCAGTTCATATGGGTATAACACTATCCTCATGGTTGTGGATAGATTCTCCAAGATGGTGCATTTTATACCTCTTAAAAAATTGCCATCTTCTCAAGATCTTGTCCAAATATTCTTGAGAGAAATCTTTCGGTTACATGGGGTACCGAAAAACATTGTCTCCGACAGAGGTACCCAATTTATTTCTAGGTTTTGGCGTGCTTTCTGTAAGCAATTGGGCATGAAACTATCTTTTTCCTCTTTGTATCACCCTCAGACCAATGGTGCAGCGGAGAGGGCCAATCAGTCTTTAGAATCCTATTTATGTTGTTTTATTGATGTCAATCAGTCAAACTGGTCTGAACTCTTGCCCATGGCTGAGTTTTCCAGGAAAAATGTGAGTCATGAATCCTCCAATCATAGCCCCTTTATTGTAAATAATGGTTATCAACCCACTGTAATACCTTCTGATTTTTCGGGCACTGATATTCCTGCTTTGGACGCCCATTTAGCTTCTGTCCGTGACACGTGGGATTCAGTGCATGTGGCATTACAGACAGCCTCTAGACGTACTAAAGTCCAGGCCAACAAGTGGCATGGTGCCAATCCTGCCTATCAAGTAGGAGACAGAGTCTGGCTATCTACGCGTCATATTAAGCTCAATGTTCCTTCCATGAAACTGTCTCCTCGATACATAGGGCCTTTCCTTGTCCTTCGACGTATTAACCCCGTGACTTATTCTTTGGCGCTCCCTGCGCACATGAGAATTGCTAATACATTCCATGTGTCTTTGCTTAAGCCTGTCACTTGTAATCGATACACGAAACTGGTCGCTCCTCCTCCGCCTTTGATGGTCGGTGGTCAAGAGGAATACGAAGTTCGCTCTATATTGGATTCCAAGATTTCTAGTGGTGTTTTGTCTTATTTAGTTGACTGGAAGGGATATGGCCCGGAGGAGCGTAGCTGGGTTCCTGCTGACTGGGTTCATGCTCCCCGTCTTGTCCGGTCATTTCACAACCGTTTTCCTCACAAGCCGGCTCCTTCCCGCCCGGTGGTGTGTCTCAATCTCCCACGCTCAGCCCCCCGATGTGTCTCAATCTCCCCCCCAGCCCCTCTATGCATCTGAATTCCCCCCAATCTCTCCATGTGTCTCAATTCCCCTCTGCCCCCAGGTGTTTCAAATATTCCCCAGCCACCCCCATGTGTTTCAATCTCCCCCTATCCCTCATGTGTCTCATTTTCTCCTTAAGCCCTCCATGGGTCTCAGTCTTTCACCATGTGTCTCAATCTCCACCCAGCCCATCCATGTGTTTCAACTGCCCCCGACCCCAACCCCTTTATGTGTCTCTCCCCATCTGTACCTGCTCTGGTCCATATAGCATGGCAGAGCACACTGTGGCACCCAATCTCACTGGAAGTGCTTTCATTGAGCACTTTCTGTCAGACTGAGGTAGAAGGAAACAGAGATTCCTCTACTCTGGTCCACTTAGCCACGCTATTTGTTGTGACTGAATGCATTCAAGGGACACTATAGTCACCTGAACAACTACAGCTTAATGTATTTGTTCAGGTGAGATCTATAGCTCCATGCAGGCAATCTAATGTAAACACTGTATTTTCAGAGAAAATACAGTGTTTACATTGATTGATAGGAATACCTCCAGTGGCCGTCACTCAGACGGCCACTAGAGGCACTTCCTATCATGCAGGGCCCTAAAAAGGCCCTGTACACGTCAGATGTTTGAAAATACGTCTGACGTGTGCAAGAGAGAGAAGGCACTGTGTGCGCGCCTTCTCTCTCCAGCCTGTCAGCAGAGGAGGGGGGCGGGCAAAGACCGCGATCTGAGCTGTCAGTCAGCTCAGCTCGCGGCCGCTCACACTGCGCGCATGCGCGGTAGTGCGCTGAGGACTTCAGAGGACTGCATGAATGCCGCCCTCTGAAGTCTGTGCGCATGTGCGGCGAAGCCGCGCATGCCCACAAGGGAGCAATGACGCTTCCAAATGGAAGCGTCTGATTGCTCCCTGCTCGCGCCCGCCTATTTCGTCATTTTGACGAAATAGGGGGCGCGGCTTCACGGGGCTCCCGGCGCTGGAACCAGGTGAGTAAACAGGGGCTGCCTGGAGAGTCCCTTTAAGTCACGATTTTGTTTAAAATGGGTGCTTTGTAATTGTACATAACCTATACTTTATATAAGATTCGGTCAGGTGTAAAAATCATTGATTTTAAAGCAGACACCAAATAAGTCTGGCTGAATGGAACAGATTGAATCGGTAGGAGCGAATTTCAACCAGATTTGGCTTTAATAAAGGTGAGAATTGCCAATCCGGTCCAAATTTTGTCATTTTCACAGAAGTTTGTCCTTATGGACAAAATCCTGTTTTGGGAATAAACATGTCAGTCTACATCTTGAAATGTTGCAAATGTCATGCATGCCATCAGGAAGACAACACTGGGGGCAATATGTACTGATTATGAAAAATATATATTTATTTTCTATTGTGTTATCTGGAAAAGAATGTCAAAGACCACTTAGTGTCTGAACAATGACAACATTGATTAAGTCAATCTGCTTTGTCACTTACAAAATGATCTGTGCATTTGGTCAATGCACAGACGCAAGAGAGGAAGCAGGGTGGGCTACCAAGGTACAGCAAGGGAAAGCTATTAAAGGACCACTCTAGGCACCCAGACCACTTCAGCTTAATGAAGTGATCTGGGTGCAAGGTCCAGCTAGGGTTTACCGAATTTTTTATAAACATAGCAGTTTCAGAGAAACTGCTGTGTTTATAAATTGGTTAAGCCTTCCCCCTAATCCTCTAGTGGCTGTCTCATTGACAGCCGCTAGAGGTGCTTGCGTGATTCTCACTGTGAAAATCACAGTGAGAGCACGCAAGCGTCCATAGGAAAGCATTGTAAATGCTTTCCTATGCGACTGGCTGAATGCGCGCGCAGCTCTTGCCGCGCGTGCGCATTCAGCCGACGGGGCGGAGAGGAGCAGGAGAGCTGACCCGCCCAGCGCTGGAAAAAGGTAAGTTTTACCCCTTTTCCCCTTTCCAGAGCCAGGCGGGAGGGGGACCCTGAGAGTATGTTTTCCTGGCACTAGAGTGGTCCTTTAACCCCTTAAGGACCGCTGACGGTTCAGGACCGTCAGCGGTAAAACGTGCGTTTGGACCGCTGACGGTCCTGAACCGTCATAACGGTTTTGGGCTACTTACCTGATCGCCGTCGGTCCCACGGCGGCGATCAGCTCTCCTCCCGGTCCAGGGGGGTTGCCTGTCTGCCCGGGCAGTCCCCCCTCGGCAGATCAGGACCCCACGGCCATGTGATCACTCGATCACATGACCGCAATAGGGGTCTGTGTATCTGCCTGCAGGGGGACTGTCTGTGCTGACAGGCAGTCTCCCTGCATCTGTAAAATCAGAAATAAAGTGTAAAAAAAAAATCTGTGTAAAAAAAATAATAATATGTGTATATATATATGCTATATATACATGTATTATATCTATATATACCTATATATAATATATGTATATATATCATATATATAATGTCACACTAAGTGTATTTTTATATTTATATATACGTATATAATTATAAAAATACACTTATATTTAAATTACACACGAATATATACAATATATATAATAACTATATATATGGTATATATATATTATTATAAAATACAAATAATATGTTAATAAAAATAAATGACAAAAAATAAAAATAATTTTTAATAATTAAAAAAAAATTATATATATATATTCAGTTTTATTCTAACAGTATTTTGATATTGATATATATATATTTATATCAAAATACACTTAGAATGTAATGATATATATATCTATGTATAAATAAATAAATAAAAATAATACGAAATATACATATGTCCACATACATAATTACATAAATAATTTCATAAATATACACGTAGACGTCAAATATATAAATATGTATATATATTAAAATTCTACGTGCATATTTATGTAATATTTTTACCTAATTAAGTAATTTTAATGATTGCAATTTGAGGGACCTGCCTGCCAACCCAGGCCAAAAGTCCAGATAATTTAATTTGCTAGCACTGTGTTTAACCCTGTAACTTTCTATGACACCCTAAATCCTGTACATGGGGGTACTATTTTACTCGGGAGACTTCGCTGAACACAAATATTAGTGTTTCAAAACAGTAAAACATATCACAGCGATGATATTGTCAGTGAAAGTGAAGTTTTTTGCATTTTTCACACACAAACAGCTCTTTCACTGAGGATATTATTGCTGTGATATATTTTACTGTTCTGATACACTAATATTTGTGTTCAGCGAAGTCTCCTGAGTATAACAGTACCCCACATGTAGAGGTTTTATAGTGTTTGTGAAAGTTACAGGGTCAAATATAAGGCATGATTTTACTTTTTTTTTTTTATTGAAATTTGTCAGATTGGTTAGGTTGCCTTTGAGAGCGTATGGTAGCCAAGGAATGAGAATTAGCCCCATGATGGCATACCATTTGCAAAAGAAGACAACCCAAGGTATTGCAAATGGGGTATGTTCAGCTTTTTTTAGTAGCCACTTAGTCACAAACACCGGCCAAATTTAGCGTTTTTTTCATTTTTAACACACAAACAAATATAAATGCTAACTTTGGCCAGTGTTTGTGACTAGGTGGCTACTAAAACAGACTGGACATACCCCATTTTGAATACCCTGGGTTGTCTACTTTAAAAAATATGTACATGTTAGGTGTGTTTCGGGGATTTATGACAGATAACGGTGTTACAATGTCACTATTGATACATTTAAAATATATATATATTGAAACAGCAATTTCCTACTTGTATTTATAGGCCTATAACTTGCAAAAAAAAAGCAATAAAGCATGTAAACACTGGGTGTTTTTAAACTCGGGACAAAATTTTGAATCTATTTAGCAGTTTTTTTCATTAGCTTTTGTAGATAAGTAAAAGATTTTTCAAGTAAAAGTCCAAAAACATGTTTTTTTTTTTTATTTTTCACCATATTTTATTATTTTTTAAAATACAATATATGACATAATATATATACTGGTATGTAAAGAAAGCCCTTCTTGTCGTGAAAAAAACAATATATAACTTGTATGGGAACCGTAAATGAGAGAGCGGAAAATTACAGCTAAACACAAACACCACAAAAGTGTTAAAACTGCTCTGGTCCTTAACGTACAAACATCGCAAAAACAGGCCGGTCCTGAAGGGGTTAACAGTTTGGGACATATAGACATATAGGCTCCCTTTTGAACTTACATTGCAGCACTAAGTCTGCCTACAGTGGCTGTCTACAAAAAAGCCACTAGAGGTCTTCCTGGATCAAAACGGACCTTTGTTCTGGTATCTGACGCTGGACGTCCTCATGCTCTGCATGCTTTGCATTAGGACTTCCAGCGTCAGATTTTTCCCCATAGGGAGGCATTCAAGGCTTTCATGTTGGGAGGTCTAAAGCGTGAGCAGGTCGTCGGAGGGGGCAGAACATGAACCCACTGCCGAGGGACATTGGTGCTAAGATCAGGCAAGTAAATAAAGGGTTTCTAACCCTTGATTCACTAGGCAGGGGGGCACAGCTTTGTATTCCTGGCATTATAGTATCCCTTTAGTTGATATGCTTTCCTAAATAAGTACATTTTTAATCATCTCTTGAAGGAACTGTTAGGTGAAAGTCTACCAGAGCAGGTAAGGGAGTTCCACAGGAACGGCACAGCCCTAGAGAAGTCTTGAAGGTGGGCGTCAGAGGTGGGCACATTATTTGATACCTAATTTAATCTAGATAGTATTATACAATGATTGACAAACGTGTGGCAAACCTATCACTAGCCAAATAATTTTACTGTAATCTTTACTTCTGTTGCTGAAATTTAAGTTGGTATTAAATTTGTGCTAAATCTATTTTATAGTGTGTTTTTTTGTGCTTCTGTGTAAAAGTGTGGTATTGATTTTTTTGGGTGCGGATTAAAAGGATCTTGATTTGAGAGAATTGATTTAGCTTAGGACAAATTGAATTGTTATAACTGCAGATATAGCACAGAGTATTGTTCTTAGCAAAATATACTCAAATTAAACACATTTTCTGTTAAAGGGACACTCCAGGCACCCAGACCACTTCTGCTCATTGGAGTGGTCTGGGTGCCAACTCCCACTACCCTTAACCCTGCAAGTGTAATTATTGCAGTTTTTTTTAAACTGCAATAATTACCTTGCAGGGTTAAGTTCTCCCCTAGTGGCTGTCTATTAGACAGCCACTAGAGGGAACTTCCTGCTTCATAGCACAGGTTTTCTGTGCTAGAGCGTCGCTGGACGTCCTCACGCTGTGTGAGGACCTCCAGCGTCGCTCTATTCCCCATAGGGAAGCATTGAAATTCATTTTCAATGCTTTCCTATGGGGTGCGCTAATGCGCATGCGCGGCATTGCCGCGCATGCGCATTAGGTCTCCTCGGTCGGCGGGCGAGATCAGTCTCGCCCACCGGCCGACGTAAGCAGAAGGAGGAGCGGCGGGGGAGGAGGAAGCAGCGACGTGGGTCCTGTCGCTGCCTCTGGTAAGTCACTGAAGGGGTTTTCACCCCTTCAGCAACTGGGGATTGGGGGGTGGGAGGGAGAGGGACCCTTCAGTGCCAGGAAAACGGATCGTTTTCCTGGCACTGGAGTTTCCCTTTAAGTATGTTTATTAATGACCTTGCTGTAGACATTGAAAACAATATCTCTGTATTTGCAGATGGCACAAGATTAGGTAACGTAATACATTTTGAACAGGATGTAACTATTTTCATTCAAGAATAACAAAAGTACAGAGGTCAGCAACGTATACATTATACAAGCCATGTTTTGTGATTACACCAAACAAACTCTACAGCTGAATCTACTTCATTTAGGGGTGCGATCGATGAACTGGCATAATCAAACTCAATAACACAGAGAATGTTAAAAAACTAAATTCAATTGGTTCACAGATGTCAGTATCACAATATAGTGATAATAATTTATTCTTGTACACGCGTTTGGTAACAACAGGAGGACATGGTCACATTTGAGTATATACAATTTGATCCGCCCTATAACGAAATTCGATATCGAAATTCGGATGAAACCTGCAATTTCCAAATTGAAAAATAACAAACGAAACTGAAAATGACCCAATCGAAAACTGATTTTTCAGATCTCTTCATTTCGATAAGGATACCAAATTAGGTAGTTATACTAAACAGCTAAAGATAAGGGTTCTTAATTTTGATCTTTCTGTTGTTTTATGTAGATAGTAGATCCCTAATTTGGAAACCTAAACTATCCCAAGTAAGTAAATTGGGAAGTTATCTAGTAAACAGTCGAAAGGTTAAAATTAAGGAAAGGGCTTTTCTTAATTTTGATCTTTCAGAGTTTAGTAGATAACTCCCTAAATTGCTGTCCTTACAATGAGTTTAAGTGGGATTTTTAAGGATACTAAATTATAGAGCTATCTATTAAACAGCTGGAAGACCAAATTTAGGAAAGCCCTTTTCTTAAAGGATCACTATAGGGTCAGGAAGACAAACATGTATTCCTGACCCTATAGTGTAAACACCACCATCTAGCCCCCCGGGCCCCTCATGCCTCCATAAACATAGCAAAATATTACTGTATTCAAGCCAGAAGCTGTAGCTCTGCATGCTGTTTGCCTCAGAAAAAAAGCAGTCTGCTGACATTATCAGAAGTGGTAGCCTGATCCAATCACAGTGCTTCTCCATAGGATTGGCTGAGACTGACAAAGAGGCAGATCAGGGGCAGAGCCAGCATGATTCAAACACAGCCCTGGCCAATCAGCATCTCCTCATAGAGGACAGTTCAGTGTCTGCATGCAGAGGATGGAGACACTGAATGTTTGGATGCATTTTGGGCAGCCATGACCAAGGAAGGATCAGCCATCCGAGGAGTGACCAGTGAAGTTATCACTAGGCTGTTATGTAAACACTGCATTTTCTCTGAAAAGACAGTGTTTACAGCAAAAAGCCTGACGGTAATGATTCTACTCACCAGAACAAATTCAATAAGCTGTAGTTGTGATGGTGACTATAGAGTCACTTTAATGTTGCTCTTTCAGCAACCTAGCAGACAACTCTCTAATATGGTAAATTAGGTAGCTGTTTAGCAGATAGTTCCCTTATTTGGTAATTGGCAGGGGTCAAGTCATGGGGAAAAAAGTGTGGGAACTCCTCCCCCCCCCAAAAAAAAACCCCCCACTCGTATCCATATATAAACGCGTGCACACACATACACTCACAGACACACACATACACTCAGACACTCACAGACGCACACACATACTCAGACACTCACACAGTGGTGTATTTTAATTTTGTGCTGTCCTAGGCATGATTATACCTGAGCATCGCCTAATCTAAATTTACCACCCCTTCCTGTCAAGGGCACACTGTTTCCTGATTAAGAACCCACCCTTTCCTCTTTAGACTCCACCTTTTCCTGCTTCTTTTAAAGAAATACTATAGTACCAGGAAAACAAAGCTGTTTTCCTGGCACTATAATTCCTTATAGTGCCCCCCTCCCTCATGTCCTCCCCTCCCCCACTCAACACTGAAGGGGTTAAAATCCTATGGGTATTTAGCAGATGCTAGATGTCCTCATGCACAGGGTGAGGACGTCCAGCATCAGTTAGGCAACTTTTGGTCACCTAACCAACCAAAAGCCCCTCTAGTGGCTGTCTGGTAGACAGCCACTAGAGGTGGAGTTACCCCTCAAGGTAATTATTGCAGTTTCTGAGAAACCGCAATAATTACACTTACAGGTTTAAGGGGACTGGGACACTGCACCCAGACCACTTCAATGAGCTGAAGTTGTCTGGGTGCCTATAGTGTCCCTTTAAGCACACTCTCTGACAGACACCCACACTGGCAGATGCACACTGACAGTAACACACACACTCAATGACAAACACACAGACGTCACTGATTTGACACACACACATTCACTGACACACACTCATTCATTGACAGAGAGACACACACAAACACACTGACAGACACACACTAATAGTCACACACACACTAAATGACAGACTCTTACTGATTTGACAGACACTTACAAACATGCACTAACAGAAGCACATACACACACACACGTGCATACACTAACACGCACACATATGCGCATACACTAACAGAAGCGCATACACGCAAACATACACATGCATACACTAACAGAAGCACATACACTCATACATGCATACACTAACAGAAGCACATACACTCATACACACATACGTACATACGCTAACAGACGTAAATACACACACACATACATACACACACATACACTAACAGACATACACCCATACACTAACAGACATAAACACACACACTAACAGACATACACACACACATACACTAACAGACATACACACAGACATACATATATACAAATTATTAATATTATTAAAATTAACATTGCCCACCCAGCCTCCCTACCTTTTAGGATAGCTGGCATGGATGGGTCCCTGGGGTCCAGTGGGGCGGGCGGCTCTCTCCCAGTGACACGCAGCGAGGGAGCTGTGTCCTCTCTGCTCCCTTTCGCCGCGTGGGTTGTCTGCTGATGCAGGGAGACGGAATATGACGTCATATTCTGGATCCCTGCATCAGAAAATGGCGCGCGGCGAGAGGGAACAGAGAGGACACAGCTCCCTCGCTGTGTGTCACTGGGAGAGCGCCGCCCGTGAGGTGGGGGGGGGGGGGAGGTCCATCAGGGAACACAGGGCATTTGGGGGCGGCATTTTTTGCCGCCCCCTGAGTGCCTGCAGGGGAACGGCGTTCCTCCTGTAAAAAAAGTGCAGGAACGCCGTTCCCACGCGTTCCTGCAGGACTCGAGCCCTGGTAATTGGTATCCTAATGGCAATCCCATATAAGGATAGCAAATTAGTGACTTTTCTGCAAAACAGCTGAAAGCTGGATAAACAACATATCCAAAAATCACCCAAATCACCCATGCCCAAAACAGTTCCATACACTCAACGACAAAATACTGCTGGACTATTTAAGATGGCCGCCGCCACATGTTTGAATCTGTTCCAGTTAAAAGTCCAAGATGCAGAAACAGTACTTTTGAACATGGGTTATCACAGGGCCCATAGTCCCAGGGTAGGAGGCTGGCAAACAGGCTCCTCCAAAAACCAGTGGCTAAGTTGCTTTCGTCACAGTAAGCATTTATGGATTCTCCATTTCAATGCATTGCTGACGCTGGTGGTCTTTGGATTTAATTTCTTTTAGTACAGGAGAGGGTTGGTTAGTGGCACGAATGCTGTTGATACTAACATGAGTTTATTAATTTGGACACTGACATCAGACACTGAGAGGGATCTGTTATCTGAACATGGGTGCCCACTGCCCAATAGGTAGATCCCCAGATGTTGTAAGACTACAACTCCCATGATGCTTTGTATGTCAAAGCATCAAGGAAGCTGTAGGTTTAGAGCATCTGGGGATCTACCTTTTGGGCACCCCTGGCTTGGAAGCAGCTGCAACTGAACCTGCTTGCATGCAGGGCAATGTACATAGATAGTTTTTGTACATAGATAAATGACAAGCCACTTGACTACTGGCAAAACAATTTGTGGTATATTCACTAAACACCAAATTGTTGTGGATTGAAATTGATGTAGTGGACATGATGTTACAACTCTGCGGGTGGTGTTCCCTGATTTTTTTTTAACTAGTTTGAGAAAGAATTGGACTCTGTTGTCACCCTTAGAATGCAGAATAGTAACTATCTTCATAGTAAATTCTCTCCAATCTGGGTGGCAGTGATAGGCTGAGTGCATGCTTCTATACATCATAATCACTACATTGAGCTGTAGTGGCTATGGTGTTTAAAAAAATGTCACTTGAAGCTGCCAATCAGCAAGTAATTAGTTGTTTCATGAATTCTCCCAGGGGGAATTTTAATATTTTAACTTTTTTTCATTTGATCATAGACCGGGCAAACATTTGTTTTCATTTTGACATCCATTACACAGGAGCCTCTAAACAGCAAATAGTAAACAGACTCCATCATTTTCTTTCTTTTGTAGCACGCATGGCAATAAAGCAAGAAATTGCATTTTACATTTTCCTACTTTTTAATGTTTAGCAGAGCTCTTTGGGCAATGACATTTTGGACCTGACACATAGGGCAAAAAAAACAAGGTGGGTTTCTTTCAGATTACATATCACCTGTGATCCTAGTTATGGTTATGACTGCTGACTAACATCCTTCATTTTAACCTGAGTGATGTACATCCTAAAACACAGACCCTCAATACTGCAACCCGCCAGTATTTGGTGCATTTGTGGCCACCTAATCCATGTTTAGGAAGTGTGAGCACGTTTAGTGCCTAGGGGCTCAGTACCTTGCATAAAAAGTTTAGACTTAGTTGTGCAATAGGGTCTGGAATCCCACTGGGACAGGATTGTCCATTTCAAATGTCAAATTTCTGTTCCTAGCGTCAACCTGTCATAGCAAATTTTCATAAGAAGAATAAAATTCAAATTTTGACTCCCTTACTGATTGAGGCTATTATGGGGCTTTCTCTTCAACGGACCCATATAAAAGTTGTTTCCATTTGGTTCACCGTTCACCCGCCTCCGTCCCAGCTGGCATCATTCCTCCTCCACCATACCTCAGTGATGACTTCTGTGTATAGAAAAAATCTGTGACCATTCTAAGCCTAAAACACCCAATTCCCCTGATGTGGCGTAAATCTGATACACCATCTCTGAAACTTTAGTTTTCTAGAATGGAGGACTTTAGGACAATGGAGCAGCTTATTTACAACACGTCAGGCCGTATTGAGACAACAATTTGGGCACCATAGACAACCACTACCGAAACCTTTGGCTTTCAGATACTTCTAGATAGAACTTAGGTTTTAATCCTGTCTGATGGAAAGTCTAGACTTTCTGATGCTTGAGATAGTTAATTGGGACACCCTCTCCCCCGTTATATAATTATTTATTTATTTTATTTTGGTTTGTTTATTTCAATATTTTTTTTCCTTTCAGCCAATTAGGGTCTACAATTTCCACATATTGCTGAAACTTGCATGGAGAGTGTTCTTTGTTGTTCATATTATCTTAGAGACGTGTGAGTCTTGCAGTATGTTTTTTTTTTTATGCATTCGTTTTAGGACCTGTGAGTCTTGCATTGTATTTTACTTTTATGCTCAATACACTCTCTTTTCATAAATAAAGATTTACAAAAAAAAAAGTTGCTTCCATTTGACCTCGGCAGTAAAGGAATCTGAATTGTTTGAGTAATAATTCTAAAATACTGAGTATGGTGTTTTAAAGAGTTTATGTGTTTGCATCAGCCTTTATGCTATGCTGTATGCACATCAACAAGCTGCATTAGCTGCCGACAATACCTAACTAATACAGATACTTAGTAAAGTTGTGTAACTGTATTTACTGTATGTATGCAATGGACATTGTGTCCTTATACCGACATATGTTTACATTCTGCTGGTATTTATAAGATGCTACATTCTTAGAAATATCATCAATTTTATTGAACATACCCCTATTTAATATTTACATTTTTTAAATCTATTTTATTATACCTACTACCTGTGGCAAAATGTGCTTCTTCTTCTTCTCCTATGCTAATAACCCAGAGCCTGTCTGATTAGTTGGTATACCATATACGTTATAGCATATACTTTATAGAAGGTTCCTTTCCTCATTGGCTGTATTAACCCCTTAAGGACAGACGACGGATATATTCCGTCATGATTCCCTTTTATTCCAGAAGTTGTGTCATTAAGGGGTTAAAAGTGTATAACAAAGATATCTTTGAACAGCAGACTATTCACAAAATTGCCCTTTTACAATATATGTATGTGCTCTTTGTTCAGGTTTCTAAAACTTTTAAAGATGGTTTTTAACAAAAAGAACTTTGTAGTGAATATGTTAAAATCAGCTTGAATTGTAATCAATAGTTTTTGTCTTTTTTTTAAATGAAAAGTGCAAATTTTGAATATTGTTCTCATTACAGATTGCTTGTGATTAGAACACTTCACTAAAGCAATTCAAATCTTGTCTGCTATTTTGTGATTAACAACAGGGAGCCTATAGTGTTATTTCTACACACATACTGTAAATCTATCTTTTGATTATTTATTGACTACTGTGTAAAAATGCAACAAAATCAAAACCTTAATATGATTTCACAATTAAGCTATGGCAGAGATAACACAGTCTCTCAGCCAAAAAGTGTTATGTTTACCTAATAATGAGATGGGAAAGATGAGTGAAAAATGCAAAACAATTATTATTAATCTATATTGCTTAGCAAACAAAGCATTTTTCTGATCACATTATCTATTTAAAATGAAGAAGATTGAGGTGTGTATAAATTAAGGATCTGAGGGGGGCATGGCTGACCATTGTGGAGCTCTGGCCCAAAGCATATAAAAAAGTGGTAATGTTTTATCGAAAAGCTCCAAAAGCCACATACATGATTGCCTCCCACCCAGCTGACAATATTGGGCAACATTTTTTACAATTCTGCACCTCTGAAGCCTCGAGATTGCCAGACATACGGCTTTTATTCGATAGGCCTATCCCACTGAATCTTTCTAAGATGGCACCGGCGGAACTAAGCGAGGAAGAGGCCTCAGAAGCTTCCCGAGACAGTGAGGAGGGCCCTTCCTCACCTCAGGCGAGTGGTCTCTACAGTGAGTCAGACTCCGATGAAGACTCATCACCAGCAACGAAAAGAGACATCAAGAATCTCTTGTTGGAGATGAGGCAAGTGTGGAAAGCCGATCTCCTAGAAACACAAACCGAGTTGGGAACCCTGTGTCAAAGGATTACCAACGTGGAATCCAGAGAGGACATCTGCCTCAGGGGGGTGCCAGACAAAATTGAAGAAGATGCCTTACTCCCCTTCATCCAGCGACTGCTGGCCTCCATGGGTATCCAGAGAGGAACTGACCAGGAACCTCATTCCGCAAGGCTGTATTTGCTCCCACGGAATTCAGTCCACGATCATGTCTTGCTCTAGAGAGCTTGGAAATGTCCACTTTGAAATCTGCACTGTAGCCATTTATGGGGACCTACCCTTCATGGTACTAGTGGCAAAGAAGCAGATAGCACCAATAGCTAAACAGCTGCGGGATGCCACAATTAAATATAGGTGGGGGTAGACAGATCACTATTGGTCCAATGGTCCAATATTGGACATGGATACTCCTAACCTGGAGCAGTGTCGGGGGCCCCGGTTTAGTAGTTGGAGCCCACTATGCAGAGGAGTGCTGAAAATAGATGGACCAGGTTCTCAGTACAAAAGAGGTCAAACAGAGAGAGTAGTCAAGAATGCAAAAGGTCAGGACAGGCGGCACAGGTTCAGAGACGAAGTTTCAAGCAAGGGTCAAAAGCAGGATACGGCAAGTAGTAACTGATAGTCTTTACACAATCAGGAGCACAGTACAACCGAGTGAGGAGTCAAGGATGTGTGGGGTATAAATAGGGAGAGTGCGTGGTCTGCCTACTGTAGCTCCTCCCTGGTCCCCCCCCTCCTTTGAAAGGCCCTATGATTCTCCCGAAGCTCTGCTTCCTGTGTGGCTGCATGTGGGAAGTGGCGGTGTTTGCACAAACAAAGTTCTGCCTCCTGTGTTGTCATGTTTGGTAAATGCAGTGTGGTATTTAGCCCAAGGCAAACTAGGCATTTGCATTGGGCGGTACTAACCAGGGGGCGGCAAAAAAAGCCGCCCCCAAAGGCCCACTCGGGCGTCCCTCCAATGGTCCAAGGCAAACTAGGCATTTGCATTGGGCGGTACTAACCAGGGGGCGGCAAAAAAAGCCACCCCCAAAGGCCCACTCGGGCGTCCCTCCAATGGTCCAATATTGGACAATGGTCCAATATGGTCCAATATTGGACATGGATACTCCTAACCTGGAGCAGTGTCGGGGGCCCCGGTTTAGTAGTTGGAGCCCACTATGCAGAGGAGTGCTGAAAATAGATGGACCAGGTTCTCAGTACAAAAGAGGTCAAACAGAGAGAGTAGTCAAGAATGCAAAAGGTCAGGACAGGCTGCATGTGGGAAGTGGCGGTGTTTGCACAAACAAAGTTCTGCCTCCTGTGTTGTCATGTTTGGTAAATGCAGTGTGGTATTTAGCCCAAGGCAAACTAGGCATTTGCATTGGGCGGTACTAACCAGGGGGCGGCAAAAAAAGCCGCCCCCAAAGGCCCACTCGGGCGTCCCTGTTGTTCCGCCCTGTCATGTGGGGGTACAAGACCTGGCCTGCTGGCCACCATATGGTAACTTTGTCAGTTTGTTGTTTCATGTTTTCTGTTCCTGTTGCTTATAGACTAACCTAGCTTGTGACCCCCTGCTTCTAGGTCTTCGTTATTGCCTGTTCTCTGCCTGCCTTGACCTTTAGAACCGTGTCTGACTACTCTTCTGAATTTGCCCTTTTCTGTACTGCAAATTGGAACCCCTTTCATGCACATCCCCCGTGCACAGATTCACAGTCCTGGTGGTTTCTAACCTTATCACCTTATATTGTGTATAACTGCAAAGGTGAGCACAAATCTCTGCCTAACGGACTCCCACCTCAGGTAAGACCCTGACATAACGAACTGACCATCATGGAGTCCACAGAGATGTGCAAACTACTTACCCAGCAAGTGTCCAGCCTGGCCCAGATTGTTTCGGACCTGCAGCAAGAAGTTCAATTTCTTAAAGGAACAGTATGCCCAGCCCCGGGACCTGCATATTCTGAAACGTTTGTTGTTATGCCAGAGAGATTAGACGGTAGTCGTGCATCCTTCCAGTGCTTTAAGGTGGATTGTGAAATGTTATTTTCCTTAAAGCCTTGGACATATTCCAGTGACTTTATCATGGTCCGTGCGTCTATCGACATGCTGTCTGGATCAAGACATGGACACACCAGATGATGCTGGCTAAGAGTCCTGTCCTCGACAGCTGGGGGTCCTTCATGACTGCAATGGACTCGCAGTGCAAGACCACTGTGTCAAAGCCTGCTCCACGTACCAGGTTCCCAGAAACAGAGAGACCCTGTACCAAAGCCACACCTCCTTGTTACCTCTTTATGATTCGGTTCCGAGGGAGACTACAATGGACAAAGAGGATCCTCATCCGCACCAGATTATCTTCCAAGGAAAGAAACCGTAAGATATTCCATGGCCTGTGTTTTTATTGTGGACAAAGAGGGCACATCATCTCTCTCTGCCCATGTCGTCCACCTAGGCCAAAAGCTCTTATATTTCGCACCTTATGGACCCGTCCTGTCATCCCCACAACACAGCCTGGAAACTACCAAAGTTGCTGTATAACCTATCCACATTCCATGACACAAAAGGGTACCCAGACCCCAGACTACAACATTCGATGTTACCAGTGTCCCTCAAGTACCCGCAATCAGTACCTCTGAGGATCTCCACCTTCTGCTCCAGAAACATCTGCACCTCTTCCTGAAGACATTCCTATTAAAGCAAGCACCATCACCACTTCCTGCATTGCCAAGAAAGTTTGGTCACCTAACTGCATGTATGCCTCTAATGGCACAGTTGTACGTAAGCAGAGGAGGAGCCTGACCCATCGCTGAAGGACATCAGCGCTTGATTAAGGTAAGTGACTGAAGGAGTTATAACCCCTTCCATTCTGATTGGGGGGAGAGCACGAGGAAGGGGGGCACTATAGTGAACTATAGTGCCAGTAAAACTTTCCTGGCACTATATTATCCCTTTTAAAAGTGAAGGATAAGCTGGAGTCTAAAGCAGAAGTGGTGGGTTCTTAATCAGGAAAAGGTGCGGCCTTGACCAGTAGGGGTGGGACAGATTCTTCCACATGCACCTGAGGAAGGTTGTTCCTGCGTTGTGCTAAGATTTTTGTGTTTTTATATGTTAAAATAAAGTAAATTTTTACTCACTTACCGGTTCCTGAAACTTTAATTTTGGAGTATTACATAGTTTGGACCATCTACACTTCAACAGTCCAAGTGGGTATTTCATATCTACTGAGTTCAGAGCAGACCTTAAGGGTTCTGGAACATGTGAGTGTCCTTTGTTTTTTCTGCACGGATAACTCTTTATACAGTCTGCGCTATGTCGTTTTTATGTTTCTATTAACAGGTTCTACCTTATTTACTGCTCCTATTGTGATTTACCTTTAATACCTGTTGCGCTATCACCTTACGTTCTCCAAGATTTTATGTATGTATAAGTGTTTTTATGGCATAACACTTGGGTGAATTTGTTCTGCACTGTTTTTTTGGTATTATTGTGGCAATATTCTCTATAATTGCAGGTAGCATGTCCACTGGTATCTTATCTGATTCTGTGCAACCAGCTATCACCAGCAGTACTTCATTATCACTACTACCATCACTGGAAGGCAGAGCAGGTTTGGTGGTTTCATCCCGATTGGCTGAGTCTTGCGTTTTCACTATGCCTGCTACTGTAGCAGACGCCGTTGGTATAAGCTAATTTGTTTTTTTTCCCCTAATTTCATGAAGAATGTAATGCAAAAGCTATTGCACGGGAATATTTGAAGGTGAATACGACCCTGTTCGAATGAGCTTACAATTTCTGATGATTTCAGGTAGACAGATATAAATTGTCTGGTATTTTGTTCCCTTTTATAAGGCAATGACTGCTCTTTTCAGCAGATATTTACTGAGGTGGGAATTCAAAGTAAACCGAATTTAAAGCATACCTGGGATAGATCATTTTTCCAGTCTGGATTTTTTACCTTAAATTTGAAATTCACTTTTAATTCTTACTTTAGTAAATAACCCTGAAAATCTATCAAGGATACATTTAAAACTTCTACACTGAATTCTCTAATGACCAGTAGAGGGAGACATAGTACATGGTTTAGAAAAACCATTCAAGTACACTTTATGTCTCCAAACATTGCTGGAATATAGTATTTGGTTTATGATTTGCACACAGCAAATTAAGCTTTCACACAAAGAGGGGCGGAGAGGGGCATGGTCTTAAAATTGGGACCAAAGACTTTGTTTGCACACTAGAGCTCAGCAAAAAAAAAACATATCCACAAAACTAAATTTTTTTTTTTTCCAGATTTTACTTAGCAAGAATTCAGAAGAAAGAGTCCAATTTAACACTGCCTCATGTAATGTTGCAGTGTCAGACAAGTCAAACTGCATGCCTGTGAGGTATGACTTGGTTTTTCACCCTCCCCATGACCAAATCATTACAGGAATTCTATTTAGAATTGATTTTGGAATGCCATCCCACCTCCCTCTTTATAGGTGCTGGACCTGTCCGCAGTCCTCAACACTCATAGTCATGCAGATCCACCCACAATCTTTTCTGGGGTTTTCAATGAGCTTTCTGAAATTCTGGCAGTAAGAGTCATTCAAAGGCAAAGGTAGACCAGCTAAAGAGACCAATAGCATGACTGTACTTTCTAATCAGTGAGGGTACTGCAGGCTCAGACTGAAAACCAGCAGACCGGGCTTCAAGTCAGTTCCATTAGTTCTAACAGAATATTTCTCCCCTTATTGGGATGTTCCACACCTTGCTGCTCCACAGACAATCAGCTGAGGAGTCCATCCATCCTTCTTAACTCACAGAGCTGGGATTACAACATTATCTGCTGCAGGTGGAGAGAAACTCTATTTCCTTTAATTATCTTCTCCCCAGAGATAGGAAGGAAAACAACGCCTAACTGATTGAACAGAACACATCACTTGTCGAATAAGGTAATAAAAAAGGAGATTGCTGCATAAGACCTTTTTTTTTTTTTTTACTGGAGATGTTGTGAATCCCACGTGTGGGAGCTCATTCTGGGCTGGAAAGATTCTATCATTGCAACATCAGATCTGTTTTCAAACCTACAGAGCTCTGTCTCATCTTCATCAATCGAAAAACTGAACCTGATTTCATAGTTATTGTTCTCTGGACACAAAACTGCTATTTTCCTTTGATTATCCAAAATTTCAGAAGCTTTTTTTTTTTTTTTTTACAGTTCATAGGTGGATGTTACAGCAAATTAAGGTTAAACTATGTTCCAGAGATAAGATTTATTTCAGCACCTTGGACCTATACAGACACTGCAGCTGCCAACTTGCAGACAGGTAGGTCAATCTCATCAGCACTAGAACAACCAGTTTGGTTACACTCTGTCAGGCTTTTTGCTTATTTGCTCCATAATCTGATTTGTGAGCTGTGTTCTATTGTTAAATGATGTTTTGATATTAACAAAAAAAAAGTCTAATAACATTAACAGATAGAAAATGGAAAACTGAAACATAGTCTGTTGGTGTAATTGTTCTGTTATTAGGTTTTGTGAGATTGTTGTGCAGGTTCATGCCAAGAGTGGTCAGAATGTGTAGACCCCACCAGCTGTTGTTGAACTCCAACTCACATGATGCTTTGCCAGCCAGCTGATATTATAGAACAGCTGAGAGGTTACTATCTTGTCTCTCGTGTTATCTGCAGTCGATGTGCTTTGTACAGAGCTGGGCATGGCCAGAGGTTACCTGATTGCAGGTGTAGTGTACATCATGGGAGACAGTTAATGTATCACTAAGAGAATTAGTGCTGGGCTGGGATGACCTCCTGCTGGACCAGATGGAGATTAGGGCACCGAAATTAATTAAAAGACAGAGTTGCTGTTTAATAGGCTACAGCACTGATGGAGATACTGTATAGTCTACATTGTGATAGAAATACATGCATGGGCATTCTCCTGTAGACCATACATCTGACAAAGCATCCCCAGTTTAAACATTTATGAGCACTTGAATGCAATTTGTAATGAAAAATGATTTTGTCCTAGAGTCCTAATGAATACCACTGTCTGTATAATACTGGTCCTTATTATTAACATAATGCATAATCATTCTGAATATAGCCTTGTGTTTGCAAAATTGTACTGTATGTATTGGTGTGATTTTAAATTGCTATATATATAGGCTGATGTCTTTGTGTAGATCTGATACATGTATTTTTCACAATATGTGGACTGGAGGGTCAACATTAGTATATGTAACTATGTACTACAGTGATAAAATGCACATTGCAAACTTTATCCTTATTTATCTTTTTGTTGCAAGCATAGCATTGCAACCAGCCCCTTAAGTAGTAAAACAAGACACACATTTCTGCAAAATGTTTAGATTATGTTGCGTTTTCCGCTAAATAAAATGTGTCACGAAGTGTATATAACAAGTATTAATAAAATGTCCACTCCACAGCTAGATGTTGAAATTGATTTTTATCATCAATAGCACCTTCATTAAAGATTAGTGTCATTATGGCATCCCCTCTTTGGGGTGTAATATTTTAAAATAGTGATGGTTATTTAACTGAGTGGTATAGTCTCTAAATATAAATTAAATAATGGAATTGCACATTTTAGATCAAAATTGCCTAGCTGTATAAAATAGCTCAGAGTGTTTTTGTAAAGTATGATATCATTTGCAACATCATTCAATTCTTCAGGGTTCCCAGCTAAGTGAATACACCCATGAATGCAAGTAGTTGGGGAAAGTGAGATATCTGATAATTAGCTATATATAGGGATTAGTGCTATGTAGCATGGTAATGTAAGACCAAGACTATCTCTAACTTTGTAAGATTAACATACCTATACTAATCTTCCAAAAAGTTTAAGAATAAAATCATATGTTTTTTTTTTTTTGTCTAAATCTTGTTTGCTGAAATGTTTATTGAAAGCAGTAAAACATTGTCAGGGTTATTTGCGGAAGTGAGAATTCACAGTGACTTCTAAGTTAATTTCAAATGTAAGGCCAAACTAGTCAAACTTAATGCATAGCTGACTTAGAGGATTTTTCAGGTTTGGCTAATTTGACCTTAGATTTGAAATTCACTTTGAATTCTAACTTTAGAGAATAACCTTGTATGGATTACTGCTATTTTTATATGTATTTTTCTGTATTTTTTTTAAAGCCGTGCATTTGGAATGCAACACATTTTGATGTGCAGTAACTATATTTATTATCTTATGTACCTTCCCAGTCTCATTGTATCCTAAGGCTAGACCTGATTTAGTCAGTCAATGATAAGGCAATGATGGATGAGTTAACCCTGCACATTCTGTGTTACTTTTAACTACAGCTTTTTAAAACTTTTTTAAAAAACAATTTTTATGTTATTTTAGCAGTAGCTTCAGTTTCTCTGGCAAACTGAAAACACTGTGAGGGTCTGGGGGTCTGTTAACTATATGCTGTTATGGTGACATGGGGATACATTTTAGGATTAAATAGCATAGTTGGTAAAATCACTAAATCATCTAAAAATTGTGATTTCTTTTTTCAACACAGCAGTTTTGTCCTACGCTTTTTTTTCTATTCAGCTCTCAAGTATCCACATCATCTAAAATGAGAATTCAAGGTGAATTCAAAGTGGATTTCAAATTTAAGGTCAACATTGCCAAAATGGAAAAATTCTCTTAAGTCAGCAATGCTTTCCGCTTGGCTACTCTGGCCTTGAATTGAAAATTCAGTTTGAATTCTCATTTTAGTGAGTACTCCTACCTGTTACTGACCACAGCAGATGGTTTGCTGTAATAAGACTGGAATTCATGCAATGACGTTCTGTAGAAACTGGATACAATTTTCAATTGCCTTCTGAATCAATAAAATAATTAAATTATTCACTAATCTAGAAATTGTGCTGAATTATCAGGCGCATAGGACATTTCAGACTTTAACAAGTGAGCTGAAATAGCTAGCTTTTTATTTATTTTTTATTTAAAAATTCCAATGCCTTTATTATCATCAACTCCTGATTTGATAAATCAACTCCATTGATTCCAGAAAATGAGGAAATCTGAATGTCTTATGTAGATAGATTTCCCAGAATCACCATGTATTCCTGTTGGAACAAAGTTCCATCCTGTAGCAGGTAGAATTCCAGTGCTATGGGGACAATCAGTCGTTTAGGAAAGGATCCCAAAGGAACTTCCTTTGCCTTCCTGCAGAAGACATACTACATACTACAGGACAACACTTTTCATGTACTACCCATCAGCGTTACCCTACATACTGCCTACCCCAGCACAATACTGAGACAATGTATTTCTCTTAACATTAACATGTTTTTGTTATTATTATTTATAAAGCGCCAATAAATTTTGCAGTAACTGCATATATGTTCCCCATATTGTTTATCCGTCATATTTAATTGCATCACCATTAAAATAATGATTGCGTTTTCAATTCTGGTCAATAGTCTTTAGCTCATTTTAATTCCTCCTTTGCCACAGAGACCTATAAATTATTCCATGTATTCCATCTATGTATGAGGTACAAATACCTTTGTCTCTGATGGGATTTATGTTAAACATCAAGTGCCTTCTTGAATTCTAGATTTGGAATGTATGTAATTCAGTACATGTTCCATCACAGCCTCTAGCACACCAACTGCTGTTACAGAGAAATCCCATCATGATACATGATGTGGAATTATTAAAAATCTTTATTGTACTTGTATTGAATTATTGTACTAACTCCATTTTAACTTTATACTGTGACTTCGTCCTCCATTCTGTCCTCCTAACCTGACTTCTTCAATCCTCCATTTTGTCCTCATGACTTAACTTGTTCATTTTAAAACTACATTACATGACTGAACTTCTCAACCCAATTAATACAGTAGACAAAGACCGTGTTTCCTTCAAGGACAAGTACCAGGAGGTGCTGGCTACTCCTTAAGACTTGCTGGCTACTCCTTAAGAGCTTGTAAGATAGTATAGTTTGAAGGCCACAGAACACAGTAGTAATGAAATGTTCTATTCATAAGAGACCTTGCACCTGGACATAAAGCCTGATATCACTGACCGTGTAAAATGACGCTTAGGACCCCCTTGTCCCCCGCCCGTGTCCAGAATAATCCCACCTCTGATGGGTGGGCACGGGACTAACTTCTTAATTTTACTAACCAATAGGTAAGACACTAACTCCGTCACTTAACAATTAATCCAATTGATGATGTTTATTTGCTGATATTCTAATAATCAATGATGACGCAAAATGCCTCTTAAAAGGGCCTGCGCGCCCGCTTTTACTGCACTTGCCAATAAACTTTCTCGAAGTTATTTTAACCTGAACCTCGTGTGTCAGACTTAATTACTTCAGCGTATATACGCAATTTAATTTTATTGATTTGGACAGGAACAGATAGACTCTGAACATTTTGGTTTACTCTCAAAAAGTACCATAACAACTTGGCGCCCAACGTGGGGCACCGGGCTATGTCTGGCCGGTGAGCCGTCCTAAGGAAGACAAGGGTGGACGGAGGAATCCAGGGGGAAGGAAGGGAGACTGATCACCTCCAGATACACGGTAGAGACTTCTGCAGAGCCACCGGTACGTTCCAGCCCCTTTGATTGACCCGTCCACGTGTCTGTGACTGCTTCCCGGGAGGACATCAAAGACAGGTAATATCTTGCCCGGTGTCTCGTTACTCACTTGTTTACCTGCATTTTAGTCTATCTGTTGCCTGGGTGTGTTTGAATTGTTTGCCTGTTTCCCCATTTTGAGATAAAGGGGGGGTGGACCTGAGGGGACTTGCCTGGGTCTTCAGTGTGTCTGTCTGTTTGTATTTTACCTCTTTTGGGATAAAGGGGGGTTGACCCGTGGATGTGTTCCTGGGGGGTCTTCTGTTGCCTGTTTTACCTCTTTTAGGAACCACGGTGCTGTGGTTGTAAGGAAAAAGAGGGGTTGACCCGTGGATGTGTTCCTGGGGGGTCTTCTTTGCCTGTTTACTTCTTTTAGGAGCCTCGTGGCTGTGGCTGTAAGGAAAAAGAAGTTTGTGGAACTGTGGGATCTGTGTAGAATCACAGTTTCCCTGTGATCCCGTTTTGTGTCACTTTGATAGCCTAGCTAGCTTCACTGTGCGCGTTCGGACTATCCAGCTCTGGTTGAGTTGGGGACGTCCTGACCCGGACCATCCAGCTCTAGTTGAGTTGGGGACGTCCTGACCCGGACCCTTCGGCTCTAGTTGAGCTGAGGGCCCACCGATTATTTAATTGTGATAGGAGACCTAGCCTTGTGGCAGGGGACTTTGTTTCCTGGGGGAATTCA
Organism: Pelobates fuscus; assembly: GCF_036172605.1. Lineage (NCBI taxonomy): Eukaryota > Metazoa > Chordata > Amphibia > Anura > Pelobatidae > Pelobates > Pelobates fuscus. Next base: position 42,064,496 of record NC_086319.1, on the reverse strand, counting down.
GGCAGGTATTGCTTGTTTTTCGCATCACGTAGTAGTGAGACTTATAAAGTGGGATTTATAGGGGCACTACGGGAGTGAGGATAGACGTGGCCACATTCTTGTGGACTGCAGAGTAGAGGGAGGCTGGAAAGGATTTCGGACCGGTGTTAGCTGTTATCCTTGGCCGCTGGTAGTGAGACTTATGAAAGTCGTTCTCCGAGCGGGGACACTACGAGGTTGAGAAAGGTGACTTTGGAGTAAGCACATGTAGAAGGAAAGGGATTATTGCTGATTTTATTTGAACTGTAATGCATGCACTGTATTTCAATTGTATTGTTGTCTTGTCTGTTTTATTAGGAGTCTCATGAACTCCTGTGTCTGTCTCTAAGGATTTTTCCTTACCTTTCATCTTTTCTAAACTTCCTATATTATTATACTGTCCACTCCCATTTCTCTTGAAAGAGAAGTGATTGGTCACACACTTCTCACCTCGCTCCAATCCGTGTCTACCACCCCGGGTAGGCGGATTCAGTGACTAGTCTACGTTTTGGGAAGACGCACCTGAGAAAATCCCACGATTCTCGGGTGGCAGTCGAGCATTGTAGATGTTCTTGTTCAGTTTTCCTTCTCTCTCCCTATATCTAGGACGCTGGTATAGGGGTAAAGGGATTATGGGACAGGATTTAAACAAGCCCAGTAAGGGCTGGTTAGCATGTGATTTAGTCGAAGACAGAGAGGGTGAGGAAATGGTTAAAGGTGTTGAAAAGATTGCAAAAGTATGTAAAATTGCTGTACCGACATGTGGAAGATTGCAACCAGAAAGTTGGCGTAGGTTACTGACAGAAAAGAAAGGCAAGCTTACAGATAATGGTTTATTAAAGACTGCTGAAGCATGGTATAGAGTAGCGAAGGCTATTCAGCTAGAAGGTTGGGTTGAGGAAGAGATAAATCACAAAGGTGTGAAATTGTTTGTGTATCATAATAATTGTGTTGCTGGGGTCTACCCTCAGCCAGCGCCCAAAACCGGCGCCCAGGGAATGTCTATCCCCAAGGTTCAGTCAGCCATAAGTGATAGCCAGCCGACTATGTTCCCCACTCCCAATCCTCCTAACACCCATCCCATTACCTCCCCTGTCTGCCCGGTCCTGAATTCTGATGGATCTTTCTTTTCCCCTTCCCCATCTTTGACATTCCCATCATCCTCATCCATCCCTACGCTACCTGCTATACCTTCCCCTACCATTTCATCTGCCATCCCTTCCCTACAATCCCTCTCCATTAATGATCCCCTCCCCTCTGCATCCGCCCAGCCAACCACCTCGTCCACCCTCACCCCGGCTCCTCCCTCTACACCCACCCCTACCAATCCCTCTCCGTCCCCTCCCATCTCCGCCCCAGCCCAATACCCCACCTCCTTTCCCTCCCCAGCCTGGCCCTACCCCTTCCCTTATCCCATGGCCCTGCCCTATCCCGGATATCCACTACCCCTTCCACAAGCCACTCCCCAAGTTCCGGTTATGCCCAGTCCGGCACAGGTTGCTCCGGATGTGCCCACATCTAACATGGCCGCCACTCCTTCCCTTAACCCTAATGTAACACCTTTTCCGGCCACCAATATGGCGGCCCCCAGTTCGGCCCTGATGCCGGTAATCCCCGGTGACTACCTATCCCCAGGTTATGACTCGCTAGCCACCCCTGCCTCCGGGGCTCGTTCCCAACCACCGACCCTTTCACCTCATGCGGGCCCTGCACCGCGTAAAAGAGCCAATATCATAGAATTCGATGATGACGAGATGGACAGGGTGTCCCATGTCTCATCGGAACTTGCCGCGGGAGCCCCAACTCATCGTTCTATCGATGACCCCTTTGGCCACAAGGGTCGGGGAGAACAGGCCCCTCCTAAATATGTTGCTTTTAATCCCACTCAAGCTAGTGCTCTAATGAAATCACTCCCTGACCCAGAAAAGCAGCCTATGCCCTTTTACCGAGGGATAGTTCAAATTCAAAAGACTTATTCCGCCGCATGGCGTGATTTACTGAGCATTTGTGCTATCAAAGCAGGGGATGCATATTGGCCAAGCATGGCCCGACACCTCAGTACAGATCTGCTCAGCAGTGATGTTGATTACCCCTCTGGAGTAACTTTTTGCACCCAATTAAGAGAATGGGCTAAGGACAAACTTGCAGATCAGGCTGCTGGCCTTACTGATGTTATTCAAGATAAAGGAGAATCAGTGGAAAGGTTTCATGCAAGACTGTATCAAATGTTCACAGATTTGGGGTTTGATCTTACAGATAAGATTCATTCACAAATGCTGTCAGGTGCGTTTGTCCAAGGTGTTAAAGACTCTATACGCAAAGGAATCATTGCTGCACGTCCTGAATACAAGGTTGTTCCCTTGGATACCCTGCTTTTAGTTGCTAGAGGTCTGGAATCTGTTCAGACCCCAAGAAGACCCAATCCAGCTCCACTCATGGTGGCCCGCGCTACCCCCATCACCTCTGGCACCAGGGGTGCCAGGTTAGAGGATGTAACTTGTTTTAATTGTGGGGCTCAGGGACACTACAGAAGTGATTGTCCGGAACCTAAAAAGGAACCCGGGGCACCCAGAAAGTTCTCTAAGCCTGCCCCAGGCCCCAAGACCGAGAAAAAGATTCCAATTATTGAAGAACCAGATGACTAGGAAATTGGCAAGCCTGTGTCTGTGACCCCTGTCATGGCAGTGTCTACAGGGGACAAAGGGGGGCCACTTGCCACAGTGACTTTACCCATTGAAGGCCACCCCACCACATTTCTAGTTGACACAGGTGCAGCCCGTAGTGTTCTGCGAGAACAAGACCTGCCAGACCCATCCTTCCTGTCCAGTATTGATGTCTCTTGTGTTGGAGTGGATGGCCAGCCAAGACGTAGCCCTTTAACAACTCCGCTGCGAGTTGGTTCCAGCCTGCTCGCTCGCTTTGTAGTATCCTCCACATGCCCCATTAACCTGTTAGGTGCTGATGTCCTCTCACGTCTGCAAGCATCCATCACTTTTACCCCGGATGGGCAGGTAGAAATGTTCACACCTCTGTCTGTATCAGACACTTCAGCCCTATGCTCTTTGCCTCTGATGCTGCATTTAGAAAAGCCCCGTGAGGAGGCAGCAGAATTAAGGTCCAATTTCCCCGAGGAATTAAAAACACAGGTGCCCGCTAAGTTATGGTCCTCAGGCCCAGAGGACATAGGTCACCTAAATGTTCCCCCTGTGGTGGTGAAGCTTATTCCAGGAGCTAAGTTACCAAGAAAACCACAATATCCATTAAAACCAGCACAGTCCGCTGCAATTTCTGTCCACATCAAGGCACTCTTGGAGAAAGGTGCCCTGGTAAAATGTAAATCTGAATGCAATACCCCGTTATTTCCTGTGAAAAAGAAAACTCCAAAGGGTGAACCAGAGAAGTACAGGATGGTCCAGGACCTCCGTGCTGTTAATGAAGCTACCGTCCTGGACACCCCTCTTGTACCAAATCCTCATACTCTGCTCTCTGGAGTCCCACCATCTGCAAAATTCTTTACAGTTATTGACCTGGCCAATGCCTTTTTCAGTGTCCCACTGGACCCGTCCTGTCAATACCTGTTTGCTTTCACTCATGAAATGCAACAGTATACCTGGACTGTCATGCCCCAAGGGGCACAAAATTCTCCAAGTCAATTTGCTAAGGCCATGGGCACCATCCTTGACCCATGGCAAGCTGAGCACCCAGAAGTTGTCCTGCTTCAGTATGTGGATGATCTATTGCTATGTGGAGATGATGTACCCACTACTGAAAGGTGTTCACTTAGTCTCCTTTGCTATTTGGCAGAACAAGGATGCAAAGCTTCACTCATCAAGCTACAATTCTGTCAATCTTCAGTGATCTTCCTTGGACATTGCCTATCTCAAGGTACCAGACATCTTACTCGGGACCGGGTGAGAGCTGTTTTGGACATTCCACCTCCAAGGACTTCAAAGTCTCTTCATGCCTTCCTAGGCCTCATTTCCTACTGCAGAGCATGGATCCCTGAAGCCTCTCTGCTTATGCAACCTCTCTATGATGCTCTTAAGTCTGACCCGTTCTGTCTGACCAATGAAGCCCTGGCCAATTTCGACGCTTTAAAACGGGCCATTGCTTCTGCTCCTGCCTTGGGCCTACCTGACTACTCCAAACCCTTCAAATTGTTTGTCTCTGAAAGACAAGGCCACGCAACAGGAGTACTCACCCAAACTAATGACTTAAGAGGTCGCCAGAGACCTATTGGATATTTCTCATGTCAATTGGACATTGTGGCCAGAGGGACTCCTTCCTGTCTCAGGGCTGTTTTTGCTGCAAGAGAACTCATTGAAAGGACCTCAGACCTGGTCCTTGGCCACCCTCTGATTGTTTTGGCCCCTCATGACATCTCTGCCATCGTCAACCAAGTCCAGCTCAAGCACGTGTCTCCAGCCAGACACCTGCGCCTACAGTGTCATCTTCTTTTGCCTGACAACATTTCCATCCAAAGGTGTCAAGTGCTTAATCCGTCCACTCTTCTTCCACTCCCTGAGGGGGGTATCTATTATGGATTTATCACAGATGAAACCTACATCTACCTGCTCTGTGGATGTATCAAGAAAGTCATGCATCCACATCTGTCATTTCATGAAGATGAGACACCTCTTTGTGAAGGCCCGGATTACGCCTTCTGTACCATGTGGTACAAGCCAAATATTACTCCCGAACCTTGCTATGAAGATGAGCTTTACCACTGGACCGATGTAAAGCTCACTGCACAAGACTTTTATTGTGACTCTGAAGGTAATAGCATGGTCTTGGTCCAACTACCTCAACAACTTAACTACCTCTACCGCCATTGGGATACCGCTATCCCACATATTCCTGTTACCAAGTTGAAGACAAAGTCATGGAATGACCTTGGGCCCATGGCAAAACTATGGGCCACCATGAACGAAGAACAACTACAGGAAAATGGTATTGTCAAATACCCAACAACTGACCTTCTAGAAGCATGGCCACGCCATTTCCTGGAAAAGGAATTCCAAGATCTGGTCATAAAGAATGATTATGACCCAGAAACACCTCATGACTGTTTTGAACAGATGAAAATGGAAACAGTGCACTTACCAACTGTGCATGAGAACCCATTACCAGATCCGGATTTTACCCTGTTTGTGGACGGATCGAGATATGCCGATGAAGGTGGAACATATCACACAGGATATGCCGTAACCACAACAGATGAAGTTATTAAATCGTCATCCTTACCACCAGCAATGTCTGCACAAGAAGCTGAACTACAGGCTCTGACTTCAGCCTGCAAAATTTCCGAAGGAAAACGTGCCAACATCTATACAGATTCAAGATATGCTCTAGGCGTGGCACATGACTTCGGCCTAATTTGGAAGACTAGAGGATTTCTTACCACCGCCGGTACACCAGTCAAACACAGCACTGCAATCAAGGAGCTAATGGATGCCCTCCTACTCCCCAAAGAAGTGGCCGTTTTGAAAGTAAAGGCCCATGGGAAATTGGATACAGATGAAGCAAAGGGCAACCATTTGGCTGATCAGGCTGCTAAGTTAGCGGCCAGGGATTTGCAGGAAGTGGATGAAGAAGTGTCCGGACAAGAAGAAGAAGTCCCTATTTTTGCCCTGCAAACTCTTCCTACTGATTTGCGAATTTTACAACAAATATTACAACAACTTCAAATTTTGTCTTCCCAGAAATTTGTATCCAGCAGTTGTCCAATGGGCACATGGGCCTGCACACCTGTCAAAAGAATTGATGGCCGCCCTCATACAGAAGTATTATGAAGCACCTGGAATCACAACATTGATCAATAGCTTCTGCAAGGCCTGTGTCATTTGTGCAAAATGCAATCCAGGAAGACCAGTTAAAGTACCTGCGAAACACCTGGCAAAGCCCATGTACCCCTTCCAGCGAATTCAAATTGACCACATCCAAATGCCCAAGAGTGGGCCCCATGAATATGCACTAGTAATAGTGGACATGTTCTCAGGCTGGCCAGAGGCATACCCAGTGGCCAATATCACTGCAAAAACAACCGCAAAGCGCCTACTTACAGATTGTAGCGGTACTTACCTTATCCGGGGGCCGGACGCGGTCCTCTCTTCAAGCCGCGCGCGGTCCTGCGGCTGCACGAGCCGCGCGCGGCTCATCCGACTGTTCAGACAGGAAGGCGGGCAGTGACCGCGAGAAGCGGTCACGTGTCCCGCCTGCAGCTAAGAGCGCGCCGCGAATCTCGGGCGCGCTCTTAAAGAGACAGTGGGAGCCTAAATTGCAAAAAGGCTCCCATTGGCTCCTGTCATGCCAATCACCCCATACACTTACCTGTTGGGGGAGTGGAAGTGACAGGAGCCAATCACATTAGTTTGAAGGCTATTTATACTTACCCTTTTCCCTTAGTTCCTTGCCCTATCGTGGTTTCTGCTACAGTTCCCTTTAGTGCTTGTTGTGTTCAGTTGTGTTTCTCCGTATTTGACCTTGGCTTTGTATTCTGACTTCGTTTTCGCTTTATCCTATTCTGTACTGTTTGCCGGCTTGCTGATTCCTGTGTACCAGTCCCCAGCTAGTTTTCGTTTACGCTGTCTCTTTGTGCCCTTGACCTCGGATCGTTCCTGACTCTGTCTTATCCTATTACGTCGAGTCCGGCCACTCTAAGGTCCGGTAGACGTATCTCTCCTCTGTACTGTCTTCTGTTAGGCTGGATCCTGCGTGTAGGGGTATATACTCGTTACATTACGATAGGGCCATGGACCCCGCAGATTTAGCACAACAGATGGCGACCCATGAGGCTAGATTTGTAGAGCAGGATCACCGTATGGATCAAATAGCTCAGGCTCTCCAGACGCTCTTAGCTAGAACCATTCCAGCAACCGCACCTAACCCTCCTGCACCCCTGCTTCCTGAAGTATCGACTATGCCTAACGCTACAGCACATTTAACGCCTCCTCCTAGGTATGGAGGGGATTCTAAGACATGCAGAGGGTTCATTAACCAAATAGAGTTTCATTTTGAAATGTATCCATGTTCATTTCCCACAGAGAGGTCTAAAGTTGGGTTCTTTATGCACCAACTTACCGACAAAGCACTTGAATGGGCAAACCCTATTTGGGAGGCTAATGGACCTATGGTGCATAACTTTCACAGTTTCCTAACAGCTTTTCGCAGAACTTTTGATACTATGAAAAGGTCTAAGAATGCCGCTAGAGCATTAATGAGGGTTAAACAGGGTTCTAGGTCTGTGGCTGATTACGCTATACAGTTTCGTACCCTTGCCTCACAGGTCGATTGGACCAATAATGGGTTAACTACGGCCTTCATGGAAGGTTTATCAGACTCTATATTGGATGAGGTAGCAGCTAAGGAGCTTCCTATTGCCTTAGAGGACCTTATTGACTACCTCATCGATATAGATAATAGGATTCGTGACAGGCTCTATACTAAGAACAGGAATAGACGTTTTGTTACACCTATTCAACCCAGAGTTAATATACCGGAGAGTGTTAAAGTATCTGAAGAGGAACCTATGCAATTAGGGGTTGCCAAACTCTCAGATACTGAGAAATTACATAGGAGAAGGGAGGGACTCTGCCTATATTGTGGTAAGAGAGACCATATGGTAAAGGAGTGTCCTCTGCTCCCGGAAAACTCTCACACCTAAGACCTTATAGGGGACTGGCCTTGGGTGTGATTTCTAAGTCTCCTACATTGCCTCCTAACCGACTGCTTCTCCCTGTTTCTTTACATATGGGAGAGAGTTGTATAGTTGAAAACATAGACGCCCTGGTTGATTCTGGGGCAGCCGAGAACTTTATAGACTCTGGTTTTGTAAAGAGAAACAATATTCCCATCAGAGAGAAGGAGATACCCTTGGCCGTTGAGGCCATAGATGGTAGACCATTGATATCTCCTGTTGTTACTCACGAGACTACACCGCTACACATGTACACAGGGGTTCTACACTATGAAACCATTCGGTTCCAGGTCATCACCTCTCCCTCTTCACAGTTGGTGTTAGGGTATCCATGGTTACGTGCCCACAATCCCATTTTTGACTGGGAGACAGGGCAGATAAAATCATGGAGTGAAGCCTGCCATGAGTCATGTACTATTGAAGTCACGCCTGTGAATTCTATTAACGTTCCTACTGTTCCTCCTTTATCTACGACAATACCCTCTCAGTATTTAACTTTAAAGACTGTCTTTGATAAAAGAGAGGCTGACAAATTACCGCCTCACAGACCCTACGATTGTGCTATTGATTTGTTGCCTGGTACTATACCTCCTAAGGGCAGGGTGTACCCCCTATCGGTTCAAGAAAACCGTGTCATGGAGGAGTACATTAAAGAGTCATTAGACAAGGGATTTATTAGAAGATCCTCTTCTCCGGCTGGAGCGGGGTTCTTCTTTGTATCAAAGAAAGAAGGTGATTTAAGACCTTGCATTGATTATAGAGGTCTTAACAAGATCACCATCAAAAATGCTTACCCTATACCTCTAATAACAGAATTGTTTGACAGGCTCAAACATGCTACGGTATTCACCAAATTAGATCTTAGAGGAGCATACAATTTGATACGTATTAAAAAGGACCACGAATGGAAGACAGCCTTTAACACTCGGTCAGGTCATTATGAGTATACCGTCATGCCATTTGGGCTTTGCAATGCCCCAGCAGTGTTCCAAGAATTTATTAATGATGTCTTAAGGGACTTTATTCACTCATTTGTTATTGTGTACTTGGATGACATTTTAATATATTCTACTGACATTCACGCTCATCACAGACATGTTACAACAGTTCTGAAGACCCTTCTTGCTAATGGTCTTTATTGCAAATTAGAAAAATGTCTATTCGACCAGTCCGAGGTCCAGTTTCTAGGGTATTTGATTTCCGCCGAGGGTTTTCGGATGGATCCCCAGAAGCTCGCTGCAGTCATAGAATGGCCTCTGCCGCAAGGTCTGAAGGCCATCCAGCGTTTTCTGGGTTTCTCTAATTATTATAGACGTTTTATCAAAGGTTTTTCGTCTATAGTAGCGCCTATTACTCGTATGACTAAAAAGGATGGCAATACACGTGTCTGGTCTACTGAGGCACTTCAGGCTTTTGACTTTCTTAAAACTACGTTCGCCTCTGCCCCTATTTTACAGCATCCTGTCCCCTCATTGCCATATATACTTGAGGTTGATGCTTCCGATATAGGGGTAGGTGCTGTCTTATCCCAAAGAGAGTCTCCTGACAAGCCATTGCATCCTTGTGGCTTCTTTTCTAAACAAATGTCCAAGGCAGAGAGGAATTATGATGTGGGTAATCGCGAACTCCTTGCTATCATTTTAGCACTCAAAGAATGGAGACATTTGCTAGAAGGAACTAAGGATCCTATTCTCATATTTACAGATCATAAGAACCTATCCTACCTTAGCGAAGCTAAAAGATTGTCTTCAAGGCAGGCTAGGTGGTCACTGTTCTTGTCTCATTTTAATTATATAATCACCTATAGGCCAGGTGACCGGAACACCAAAGCGGACGCTCTGTCCAGACAATTCGAGACTATTGACAAACAGGAGATTGATGTCACTCCTGTCATTCCCCCAGACAGGATAATAGCAACTACTATATTGTCTATTTCCTCGTCCCTCTTGCAGGCCATACAAGCGAAACAAGGCATGGCACCCAGCGAGAGGCCTAATGATAAATTGTTCGTTGACATTCCCGAGAGACGGGATATTCTGTCACTTTATCACGATACTAAGACTGCTGGACATCCTGGTATTTCCAAAACAGTGTCAGCCGTTTCTCGGTATTTCTGGTGGGATACCTTACGTAAGGATGTTACTGACTATATAAGTGCTTGTACTACTTGTGCATGTATGAAAACTTCTCGTAGAGTTCCTTGTGGGCTGTTGCATCCGTTGCCCGTTCCCGAGAGACCTTGGTCTAATCTATCAATGGATTTTATTGTTGAATTACCCCCTTCGAATGGTAACACAGTCATCCTAATGATAGTAGATCGGTTTTCCAAAATGGCTCACTTTGTGTCCCTTCGCAAGTTGCCCACTTCCAAGGAATTGGCTCTTATCTTCGCTAGAGAAGTGTTTCGATTACATGGTATTCCCTTATCTATTGTATCCGATAGGGGTAGCCAATTTGTTTCCAGGTTCTGGAAAGCCTTTTGTTCGGAGATGGGTATTTCCCTCTCATTTTCTTCCGCTTACCATCCCCAGTCTAATGGAGCTGCTGAACGTGCCAACCAGTCTCTTGAGCAGTACCTCCGTTGTTTTGTGTCTCACCATCAGGACAATTGGTCTGACCTGCTTCCTTGGGCTGAATTTGCTCGGAATAATGCCACTCATGATTCTTCCGGCAAGAGCCCTTTTTACGTTGTCTATGGCCAGCATCCCGTTGTTCTTCCGGCTGCATTCTCCTCACAGGGCATGCCAGTTCTGGATGAGCATTTGGCTGGTTTGCGTAATACTTGGGAACAGGTTCAGCGTTCTTTGGTGGACTCTGCTGCCCGCCAGAAGGCTCAGGCTGACAAGCATCGCAGAGCGGCTCCTTCCTATGTTGTGGGGGACAGGGTTTTGCTTTCCACACGGAATATTCGCCTCCGGGTGCCTTCTATGAAATTGGCTCCCCGCTTCATTGGTCCTTATCGCATTATACATAAGGTTAATCCCGTTTCTTATGCCTTGGGTCTGCCTAAGAATCTGCGTATACCCAATGTTTTTCACACCTCTTTGTTGAAGCCTTACGTACGCAACCGCTATACCCGGCATACTCCCCCTCCCCCTCCTGTCTCTGTGGAGGGTCATGAGGAGTTCGAAGTATCTGCTGTTATTGACTCTCGTTTTCTTAGGGGTCGGCTTCAGTACTTGGTACATTGGAAGGGTTATGGGCCTGAGGAGCGCAGTTGGATTTCTGCGGATGCTGTTCATGCTCCCCGCCTTGTACGTTCTTTCCATTCGCGTTTTCCTGCCAGGCCTGGTCCTGCCCGCCCGGAGGGCGTGTCCTCAGGGGGGGGTACTGTAGCGGTACTTACCTTATCCGGGGGCCGGACGCGGTCCTCTCTTCAAGCCGCGCGCGGTCCTGCGGCTGCACGAGCCGCGCGCGGCTCATCCGACTGTTCAGACAGGAAGGCGGGCAGTGACCGCGAGAAGCGGTCACGTGTCCCGCCTGCAGCTAAGAGCGCGCCGCGAATCTCGGGCGCGCTCTTAAAGAGACAGTGGGAGCCTAAATTGCAAAAAGGCTCCCATTGGCTCCTGTCATGCCAATCACCCCATACACTTACCTGTTGGGGGAGTGGAAGTGACAGGAGCCAATCACATTAGTTTGAAGGCTATTTATACTTACCCTTTTCCCTTAGTTCCTTGCCCTATCGTGGTTTCTGCTACAGTTCCCTTTAGTGCTTGTTGTGTTCAGTTGCGTTTCTCCGTATTTGACCTTGGCTTTGTATTCTGACTTCGTTTTCGCTTTATCCTATTCTGTACTGTTTGCCGGCTTGCTGATTCCTGTGTACCAGTCCCCAGCTAGTTTTCGTTTACGCTGTCTCTTTGTGCCCTTGACCTCGGATCGTTCCTGACTCTGTCTTATCCTATTACGTCGAGTCCGGCCACTCTAAGGTCCGGTAGACGTATCTCTCCTCTGTACTGTCTTCTGTTAGGCTGGATCCTGCGTGTAGGGGTATATACTCGTTACACAGATATTGTATGTAGATTCGGACTCCCAGAAGTTATTGAGAGTGATCAAGGCCCAGCCTTTACAGCAACTGTGACTAAAGAAATTTGGACTGCTCTAGGGGTGACTCTAGCCTTCCATACCCCTTACCACCCACAAAGTAGTGGTAAAGTGGAGCGCATGAATGGCACTCTAAAAACCAGAATGTTAAAAATGTCACAAGAAACAAAGATGCCCTGGCCAGAAAGCCTACCAATAGCTCTATTTAGTGTTAGACACACACCTAGAGGGAAGCATTCACTGTCCCCATATGAGGTTCTATTTGGGACAGCACCCAGACTAGGTTGTTATTATCCGCAGCAGTTGCAACTCCAATCAGATGTTTTAGTAGACTATGTAACTGAACTTGCAAATGTCCTAAACAAAATACATGCCCAAGTTTTCTCTTCAATTCCAGATCCCGAATTGGATACAGGTTCCCATAACCTACTCCCCGGAGATTGGGTCCTGGTTAAGAAGTTTGTGCGGAAAAATACCCTAGAACCAAGATTTGACGGTCCATTCCAAGTTCTCCTGATTACCGCAACCTCCGTCAAATTGGCCGGTAGGCCAAATTGGGTCCACGCTTCCCACTGCAAGAAATCTCCTGCCCCAGAGGAAGCGAATATCGCACCAACATGTATCTCTGGTACATCTTCTCCTTAATTAGCCTTATGAAGGCCCAGCAAGTAGCCATTACCAAAGACATTAGTGGGTACACCTTCTGGTATAATTCATCATGCACCCAGGTGGCTACTTATACCTTTGACTATTGTGATATTGTAGAATGCCCATTTCCCACACCACAAATCCAGAGCATCTATAGAGATATCCCTCATTCGAAAGACCCATATGTTTGTGTAGTTGACAAACAATGGGGGCACAATTGTGACTATTGGGGGGCGGCGGGGTGGAATGCCGGGCCTGCCTGGGGTTACAAACCAAAAAGTGCCGTAGCTAAAGTAGATGATCATGGTAGATCGCTCCTCCAGAGAATGACTTTGAGAAAGCCTGGGGGGAGCACACCAATGAAGTTAATCCTTAACATTGAGCGCCCAAGCCCAACAGATGCAGACCAGTATGTGATGGGAATGTACTGGAAAAAGGGTTCCTACCAGAAATTAGGGCATTTCTACCTTAAAGATATGTGCAACTCTTCTGAGTGGCAAGGGGCCACCCATATGGTCCCTAACCCATTAAAACCTCATATCCAGACCTTTCAAGACATGATGGCCATTGCTAACCCCACTTTTGAAGATACCATGGCCGCTGAAACAGGTTTTAATGATGTAAATTTATGGTTAGAATGGATGAAATATAATGCTAATAAGCATAATAGAACCGCATGTTATGTGTGTGGAGGTGCCCGGCCTCACCTGGGTACCGTACCTTTAATCCTACCCGTAGATATAGAAGAATGTGTTTTAAGCCTTTTTGCCTATCACTATAATTTTAACAGGTCCATATGTATTGCATGGACAAAGGAGTATCCTCTTCTCGCCAAAGACGTCAAACCCCCTGATGGTATTACCGTATATAAAGGTAATTACACTTGCTATGCCATGTACGATGGTATTGGTAAATTTGTAGGTAACTTTTCCAAAGGCTATTGTGCTACATATAGAACTGTCCCTGTACGTTTGTTGCAACATCACACTAGGTCACTAGGGGACATTTATTGGTTGTGTGGGGATTTACAGCTAAGATCCAGAATGGACACGGAATGGTGGGGAGAGTGTACTTTGACTAAGGCCATTATGCCTATACATATTATTTCTGACACACACCTCAACACCCATGAGTTTAGCCACACTAAGGTTAAACGTGACGCCCCAGTGAAAGGAAGTTTTGATCCTCATGTATATATTGATGCCATTGGAGTGCCCAGGGGGGTGCCCAACGAGTTTAAAGCTAGGGATGAAGTTGCTGCAGGATTTGAATCAATTTTTACCATAGTTACCGCAAACAAGAATCTAAATTGGATAAATTACATTTATTATAATCAACAGCGTTTTGTCAATTACACCAGAGACGCCCTCCAGGGGTTGGCCGAACAGTTGCAGGCCACATCCCAAATGACTTTCCAGAATAGAATGGCCCTAGATATGATCTTAGCCGAAAAAGGAGGGGTTTGTAAGATTTTGCCCGACACTATGACATGTTGTACCTACATCCCAGAAAACACAGGCCCTAATGGTAAAGTCACACTAGCTATAGAAAAATTAAATGACTTGTCTGAAGAGCTAAAAAGGAATTCTGGGATAAAAGATCCCTGGGAAAGATGGTTTGGTTGGATGACAGGATGGCAAAAGGCTTTAATGCAGATTGGTATGGCTATACTAATTTTTCTTTTTATTTTTGCTCTTCTCTTTTGTTGTGTCCTCCCATGTCTGAGAAAATCCCTCATGAAGACTGTTGACCAAGCAGCACCCACTTTGACCCATCTCGAAGTTGATGACCAAGAATTCCAAGACATCAACTCACCCTGTCTGCCGCTGCAAACATTCCCTTTTGTCGATAAAGTGCAGGAATTCTAGGAAGGGACTAGCTCAGGGACAGCATCTGTCAGTGAATGGTAAAGGCCCCATGTGGAGAAGTGGTGGGTTAGCTGCCATGGGATACCCTTGGGTGTGAAGCGTTCGAGAGCCATACTGACGGATGGTTAGCCTATTAGGGTCAGATCTAGGGACAGCCTTGCACTTTGCATTAACATCTAGCTAGCAGCCACGGGGTTTCTGTGCCTTTGGGTTAACACGTCTTCTGATACTAACATAATAAAGTTTTATCTCTTAGAATCTAACATTTCATAGGGGGGACTGATGTGGAATTATTAAAAATCTTTATTGTACTTGTATTGAATTATTGTACTAACTCCATTTTAACTTTATACTGTGACTTCGTCCTCCATTCTGTCCTCCTAACCTGACTTCTTCAATCCTCCATTTTGTCCTCATGACTTAACTTGTTCATTTTAAAACTACATTACATGACTGAACTTCTCAACCCAATTAATACAGTAGACAAAGACCGTGTTTCCTTCAAGGACAAGTACCAGGAGGTGCTGGCTACTCCTTAAGACTTGCTGGCTACTCCTTAAGAGCTTGTAAGATAGTATAGTTTGAAGGCCACAGAACACAGTAGTAATGAAATGTTCTATTCATAAGAGACCTTGCACCTGGACATAAAGCCTGATATCACTGACCGTGTAAAATGACGCTTAGGACCCCCTTGTCCCCCGCCCGTGTCCAGAATAATCCCACCTCTGATGGGTGGGCACGGGACTAACTTCTTAATTTTACTAACCAATAGGTAAGACACTAACTCCGTCACTTAACAATTAATCCAATTGATGATGTTTATTTGCTGATATTCTAATAATCAATGATGACGCAAAATGCCTCTTAAAAGGGCCTGCGCGCCCGCTTTTACTGCACTTGCCAATAAACTTTCTCGAAGTTATTTTAACCTGAACCTCGTGTGTCAGACTTAATTACTTCAGCGTATATACGCAATTTAATTTTATTGATTTGGACAGGAACAGATAGACTCTGAACATTTTGGTTTACTCTCAAAAAGTACCATAACAATACATAGTACACAAACGGTTAACTATCGCTGACCAATACACAGATTATAGTTATATTTCACTTATTATCTGTCTGCCAAGTTATGAACACTGTGTAGTCTGCCACCAAATTATTTGTTATGTCTTCCAGGCCAAAGAGGGGTGCTATGATTCTCCTTCTCAGTTGTCTTACGTGTTCCCAGATTGCACCGCTGCATATCTATAATGAATGTGGCGGCGAGGCTCATTTTCCTGTCTGCCTGCACCTCCCACGCCTCCCCCTCTGTCAGTCCCTACAATGGTTTCCAGTTAGATATAGGGCTCAATTTAAGATTCTGGTGCTTGCTTGCAACCCTATATAATGCTGCTCCAACCTACCTATCCTCCCCCCCCTATTGACTTCTCTCCTACAACTGTCGAAACTAACCTAAATTCTCAGTGAATACGTTTCTAGCAACCCATTTCATTACCCCTACTTATACCTTTTGTGTCACTTTACCCCACTCTCTCTAACATGTAAGCTCATTGAGCAGGGCCCTCAACCCCTCTGTTCCTGTGCGTCCATTTGTCTGGTTGCAATTACGTGTCTATTAGCCCACCCATTGTACAGCGCTACGGAATTTGCTGGCGCTATATAAATAATAAAATAATAATAATAATGATTGACAGGTGGACGACATACATGTCAGTTAGCTGTAGACGATAAATGCCTGTGATTTTATACAGAGAGCATCACGTCATTCTGTATGATTGTCTTTATTTCTGCATTGCTTAATTAGGAACGGCTCATTGAGTCACATTATTGTGCAGCTGTTTCCATGTTAAAATACACAAGGAATAAACAGGGCTTATTGAGGCTTGCAGCGTTGTAGTTTTTGTTAAATACTGGGAGCTGAATAAGCGAAATATATTTTGATTTTATCACTCTGCAGTCATTAAATTGGGTTTTGGTGCCTTGTGATCTTTGAACACATCACTAATGCATGAATTAACACTGGCTTGAATGAAAGAGGGGAAAGACCAATCAACGGAAATATAATTAATTTCACTCCTATTCCACATTGAAGTCTAGGGATGACAAACAAGTACTATTGTGGATAGAAGAACAAAGAATTGGCAGTGGGATTACCTATTCATCAAAAAGTTAATCAGTAATTGCGTTTGATAATAGGAAGCACATTTTTCCTGTGCAAATGTATGTAATCAATGTTCTCTGCTGGGCCTCTCAATATATGTGCTCTTTGTGGCCCTGGCTGCCACACTACCTCTGTCTTTTGTATATTCCTTGTAATTTATTTTAGACCGAGGGGTTATGGGTGCGTCTCTAAGTTAGACTGCCTACGCCAGAGAGAGTTCTGCCCATTAATAGTTTGTATTATTTTCACATGTACAGTATCTGGCTATAAGTCATCAAGCTAATTTTATAAAGGGACGTATGATTTCTAAACAACTTAATTAGGTACAATAAAAAAAAATGGATGCCTTTCTAAAGGTTAACAACCCCTGGCAGTGATACCTTAGGGCTGGCTTCCCCAAACTCCGGCCCTCCAGATGTTGCTGAACTACAACTCCCATGAATCTATGAATGAAATAGATAGGCTGAGAATCATGGGAGTTGTAGTTCTAGAGGGTCAGAGTTTGGGGAAACCTGCCTTAGGGGAATTGTAATTGGGACGAGAGGTAATCAGCATTTTATTTGGCTGAGCATGACCTGCAGTAGCACAGTGTGTGTGAATTCCCTTACTGAAAGTTGAGGTAAGAGTCACTAATACATTTTAGCGAGTTACAATGGAGACTGTATAATATTGTTTTATTGCATATTTTATAACATTGCCTTGGTTTTAGAGTACTCGGTCATATTGATGTCACATTGACGTATTTTGCTAAAGAGATATATTGTTTGACCAACAGTCTTTTTTGAACTTCAAACTTTTGGAAGTTGCTACCTCTGTCAACAGTAGAGTAAATGGAAACTATAGTACAGGAAAACAAAGTTACCTAAGTGCCCTTCTCCCTTGCCCCCCAGCCCCCATGGTGCAGTCACTTATCTGATTCTAGCACCAATGTCCCTCGGCGCTGGTTCAGGTTCCACCTCCGCTCCTCCCCCGCCGATGTCAGTCTCCATGCTAATATTGGGACTTCGCCCATACGGAATCATTGTATAATGATTTCCTGTAGGGTCTTGCGTGACGCTTGATGTCCTTATACACCAAAAGTCGGCTAACGGCCTGGAAGTCCCTCTAGTAGCTAACTGAGTTAACTGTGGCAAGTAATTATTGCAGTTTTGTTAGAAACTGCAATAATTACCGCTGCAGGGTTATGGGACCTGGGACCCTGCACACAGACCTCTTTAATGCCTATAGTGTCCCTTTAAGTAAAGTTAGTAAATTAAATAGGACCCAAACTTACCATGCATTTAATCAATACAGGCTATACACATTAATCCACACTGAGTGTTAATAATTCCAGCTTTGGTAAAATGGCAAAATAATGATAATAAAAGTAACACTTACTCTAAACAATGTTCATTACCTGAACAATAACAATCTTTATTTCTGGCTTTGTGTTTAAAACAAAGAGGCATTCATTACTGTACCATGTGCTTGAACATTTTGTCTCTATGTATGAACCTTAGTCATAGACACCTTGACCCAAATATACAAGAGTCATACTTAGCCTTTGTTCCTTCAAATCATATACTTTACATCTGGAGTTGTGTATAAGGGTACCTTCTAACAACTACAGAGAAAAGAAATATGCAAAGGCCATCGGTTAAATAGGGAGGGATTGTCTTACTGGACAGGAATAAATATCTAGCGGAGTCATTTAAAATTCTAAACGAATATGTTGTTAATTACCTGGAGATCCAAACGAAGGTTATATGACGGCTTTAGCAGAACTGTTCGAAAATTGTTTCAGTAAATACGTTTTATGTACGGATGAGATTGAATTTCTGTTTATTTCTTGTCCCTTCACACCATCTTTTTACCATCTTCTGAAGATTCATAAGGATTTGCTTAACACTCCGGGGAGGTCCACCAAGACTGAAGTTGATTCACTTACTTCCAATCTATCTCACTTTGTGGATATAGGGATAGGATAGATATTGTGGGTCTCCTAGAGGGTATGAAGTAAAAGGATACATATTTGTCACAGCTGATGGGACTTTGTTGTACACTTTTATTGAGCACTCGAAGAGTATTCTAGCTGTTGGGAACACATGGAAAAGGCAAGATATATTGACTGATATTTAAAGGGTGAGTTATTTATTCAACTCAGTGGAATGGCCATGGGGATACAAGTTCACTGCCAGGTATAACAATCTATTTGTAGAAAATTGAGAGGAAGAATATTTGGCAGGAGCACACAGAGAGGTGGGCTTAGTGATCTGGAGACATTTCATAGTTGATAGTGTTTTCATTTGGCAGGGAAAAGAGAGCTTTCTTTATAGAATATTTAAATAATAATGAAGTTGAAATAAAATTCACATGTGAGGCTCACAGGGAGGAAATTCATTTTTTTGGATGTTTATTTGTTGTAAGGAATGGTTTAGTCAATTGTAAGTCTTTTTTTTTTTCTAATGGTAGAGTCTAATAATTACATCGATAGTGATAGCTGCCATAAGTGACAGTGGCTATAGAATGTGTTTAAAGGGACACTATAGTCATCAGAACCACTTTTCTCAGAGTAAAGGCAGTGTTTACATTGCTGCCTAGTAACACCAATAGATGCAGTCACTCAGATGGCCACTAGTGGTGCTTCCTGGGTCAGTGCTGCACTGTGTGCAGCACCTGCACTCTGCATGGAGACACTGAACACTCCCCATAATTCAGTGCATCTCTATGAGGATATGCTGGTTTTGCCGCGCATGCACAATAGCAGCCCAATGTTTTCCTATGGAAAGTATTGGATTGGCTGAGATCATCAAGATCAGCCATGGAGGTAAAATACCTTTTTATTCCTTACTGGTGGGGGCTGGACATCTAAATAGATAGTCCAGCACTACAGTGTTAGGAAAACATGTTTGCACTCCTAACACTAGTGTTCCTTTCAATTCGATACAATTCTGGCGTATCAGAAGAAATTGCACTAATACTAAGGATTTTCTGGATTAACGTAGGGTCTGTTTTGATAGGTTTAAAGAAAAGAGTTATGATGAAATATTACTGAAGAAATCTTGGAGTGAGGTTTTAGAGCTTGACAGGAGAACTTTGTTTAAAATAAAAAAGGATGCTATTAATCATGATTATTCAGAATATATATAGTGTATATATAGTATAGAGATTGAATGTATTTTGAAGAAACACTAGAAGAATATTCAAGCTGACTCTGTTTTAGGTCCAGTTATTCTTTGAAAAGTGAAGAATATTTTTATTGCCACAGGGCATGGCAGCACGTTGGTCTGCTCTCGTCTGTAGAGCTGAAAGTGTTTTAAAGGGACACTATAGTCACCCAGTCCACTTTATCTCATTGAAGTGGTCTGGATGCAGTGTCCCTGTCCCCCTTAGTCCTGCAATGTAAATCATTGCAGTTTTTTAAAAAAACTGCAGTTACATTGCAGGACTAAGGCACTTCCTGGTTGCTTATAGAATTTTGGTCTCCTAAATGATGCTGGATGTCTTCATGCTCTGCATGAGATTCCATTGTCAGTGAAATCCCCATAGGAAAGCATTGAAGCAATGTGGCCCAATGTGCTCGCAGTGCACGCCGTGCATGTGCATTAGCCCCCCCTTTAGATTACGTCAAAGGAGGTGGAGTGCCAACCCAGCTCCGAGGGATATCAGCGCTGGAATCAAGTAGGTGACTAAAGTATTTTTTTTTTACCCATTTAGCTGTCAGGGGAGGGGCGCTAAGTAGGGGGCAGGGGGTGGGGCAGTGGGGCGGGAGGGGAGCAGAGGACTCTATAGTGTTAGAAATACAGATTTGTATTCCTAACACTATAGAATAGCTTTAATTTGATCTTCTGCCAAGTATAGCATTTTCACTAGAAAAAGGTATGTTTTTTTTAAGCACTTGAAACTGTAATGGTATATAGTAAATACCAAATAATGACTGTTTCCATGGTTTTCCTTGCTGCATTCAATTTTTGGTTGGAACCTTTACAGATTGGCACAGCTGCAAAGTTTTACCAGTTGGTAAATACCAATAATTTTGGTGTAAATTTGCAGCGATGTCCCAAAATAAAGGACATCTGGCTTTAAGACAGAGCCATTATAAAAACAGTTGCTTTCTTACTCAACCAGAAGTAATAGAAAATGTACAACGAAGTTGAATATTCTAGGCGAAAAAAACACCCAGTAAAAAAAAATTAAAATTCCAAATTAACTTGAAAAATTTGGACTTTTGGCATTTGCTTATTATTTCTCCACTATTTTCTGAATATGTGTATGTCACCCAGTCCACCCAATCTGAAAATAAGCCCTTAAAGGAAAGGTATTAATTTCTTTAAATTCTTTTCTTTCGAGTATCATTTCCGAACACAAGCAGAGAAAATCTGACAATGTGTAAGTTATTTATATAATCGCTTACCACGGAATGCTTGGCTTTGTAGAAATATGCACACAATGTTTGTTTTCAAGTCTCTTACAGCTGAAAAGGTTTGCAATCAACATATAAAACTACTGTACACATAGATAAGAGTTGGCAAAAAGAATAATGAAAAGTACAATAGAGAAATAAAGGAGCCTCTAGTTAAGACTAATAACAAATGGAATTTCAAACCCCAAAGTCACCCTGGTGCTGAGTATACGAAATTTATTAAAGGGACACTCTAAGCTGCATTATCACTATAACTTGGTGTATAGACTATAAAAAAAAAAAGAGTACAAAAGAATACTGAAAACTGACAACAGCTCAAGTAGCTTGCCCCGCTCAGATCTCAAACTGGATTTAGCTAAGAAGGTTGCTGTATCTTTCGTGCAGAGGGAACTTGCCGACATTTTGTACCTGGACTGCGCTTATGGGTGAAGTCAGTCTGAAATGAAAATGGTATAGATTCTCTTTGTAACATCACAAGTGAGCAAAAACATAATTAAGGCCTGATCAGGGATGAACTGAAGGACAACCTACTGAGTTTCTCTAAGCCTTTGTCGGCTCTCAGAGTTCTAATATTCTCTGTTTTTGGTATAGACTATATATTGAGAGCAGTGGGCCAACACAAACCGCAGTACTCTCAAACACCTACCACCTAATAAAACTGATAATGCAGAAGTATAAATTCAACATTACCAGGTCTGCGGAACTCCTAGTTTTTGTCAGCATTCTAATAAATGGTTTAACATAGACCTGTGCACTTTGAGAAAATTCTGTTCTGCAAAACCATTTTTCCCAAAGATAGACAATTTTTCTGAACAGCTGAATTTTGACCTAATGTTGGTTCAGGTCAGATGTCATTGAAGGAACCGAATGCACAGAACAAACTCAGAAAGGCATGACAATGGGCCAACCAGTGTGCTGCAAAATATATACCCAATATAATATTATGAAAATATTTTGCAGGAGTCTCAGACTGGTTGACGCACTTGGACTGAGTGCATTAGCTCCCAATTCAGAAACGTACGTATTTGATGGTTCAACCCCTGATGAGCTAGCACCAGAGGCCTCCTGCCACCATTACAACCTCATTCTGATAAAGTTGCTATGGTTCCCAGAATGTTCATTTAGGCCCTGCCACTCTAAGAACGCTAAGCCTTTGATACTTTCTTACTACCTTTATCTTGGTAGGAAGCCGACCTTCACAGAACTATATCTCCCATGATGCTCAGCCTGAGAAAAATAATTCAGAAACATCTACAGTACCACTTTTATCATCATCATGAAGTGTGAACCATCATTCTTTCTTTGCTGAAACAAGCACATGACTACCAGATGGATAGAATATTTTCTACACATTAGGCCAGATTTCAGAGTCAGAAATCTTTCTCTCATTACTCATTTTACTAAAAATCTATAATTATTATTATTATTATTATTATTTTTTTACATTTTCATTTTTTGCAGTGCATAAGGAACAAACGCACACGAGGTGCCCCAAAAGCAATCCTCATGCTTTGCAAACATCGGTAACAATGTAAAAATCTATAATTATTGACAGTCATAAAGGTAAACACATAATTTGAATTAATTCTGCATTATCCTTTTACAAGATAAAGTAATTAAATCTACAGTGAAATGTCTTATTAATTGAAGCTTTGATGTAAGATTGTTGGATTATATCTGTACGAAATCAACTGATATGATAGAGACGTGTTTATTCAATATTAAGATTTTTTGCATTTATCATCTTGACACGAGACCAGTTTGTGTTTGCCACCATGTTGCACAATCTCACTATATGCAAAGTCTATTAACTAAACGGGGTATTGTTGGAAACCAAGAGATGGAATTATAAGCCAAAAAAATGAGATTAAAAAATGAAGAGTAGTTTGGAAAGTTTCCATTTTGGCAGTTCCCTTTTTAATTCCTGTTTTAGTGGGTGCATCTGTCAATGTTTCCAAACGTTTTACGTTGGAATGTTTCAGTTTTGTGACATGCATTTACCATTACTAATCAAAATCTCAGCTATTTTCTTAAACTATGCTTCAAGTTATTTGACAGACATTTATCTCCTGCTGCTGCCTCGTTCCCCATACGGTACATCGAGGGCTTAACAGATGAGTAACGTGCTGTGTTTGTATTAAGAATATTTGGAAACCTTTTACTTATGAAATTGTTCTCAAAAATGTTTCCTTATGTTCAATATTATACTTGTATTTTTACTGTTTTCCTTTATCTGCGTAATACATGGAACTTGGAGGAGCGTGAATTCAGACACCAGACGCGTGTTGGTAATCAAAATAAGCCTCTGTCGTTTATTTTTCATTCTGTGTTTTTATACATTAAAAAGTAAGTGCTTATGTGCAAATACTCATAGGACAGTAGTAGGAAGTGAGTGAAAGGGTGAAAGGAGTACAGAAAAGAAATAGGGATGAATGTCATCCCCAAATACAGCACAGAAAACTTAAGGATCCCGCTGGTACCTAAAAACAAGGATATGACATAGTACAATATTTCCTGAAACAAACAAAGACAGGTTTTTTAATTGCACTCACATATGTAAGATGATTAAAACTCCTTAGCAGGGGCGTATTAGTCGCGAGGCAAACAAGGCATTTGCCTTGGGCGGCATTTTCCAGGGGGCGGCAAAAAAGCCGCCCCCAAATGCCCAAGGCAAATGTCTTGTTAGCCTTGCGGCTAACAGACATGCTGGGCTGCTGGGCGGTCGGGCGGCGCTGGTGGGCGGCTGGCGAGGGAGCACTTCCTCTGAGCTATCTGCTCAGCTCCCTCGCGCGCCGCAGAGTGAGGCTGGGAGCCAGAATATGACGTCATATTCCGGCTCTCAGCCTCACTCTGAGGCGCGCGAGGGAGCTGACCAGACAGCTCAGAGGAAGTGCTCCCTCGCCAGCCGCTCGACTGCCAGCCAGTGCCGCTCGCCCAGCAGCCACTGGACCACCAGGGAGGAAGAGACCCCCCCAGCATTCCCAAAGGTAAGGAGGCTGGGGGGGGGGGGGGGGGGGTTTAAATAAATTTTAAAAAATGTGTTAATGTGGGTGTGTGGGTTTGTGTGTCTGTTAGTGTGTGTGTGTTAGTGTGTTTGTTAGTGTGTTTGCCTGTGAGTGTGTGTGTCTGTTAGTGACTGTGTGTGTCTGTTAGTGTGTGTGTCTGACTGTGTGTGTTTGCCTGTGAGTGTGTGTGTGTATGTTAGTAAGTGTGTGTGTCTGCTAGTTTGTGTCTGCTAGCGAGTGAGTGTGTGTATGTTAGTGAGTGTGTTTGTCTGTTACTGAGTGTGAGTGTGTCTGTTAGTGTGTGTGTGTTTCTGTTAGCGAGTGTGTGTTTCTGTTAGCTAGTGTATGCGTATCTGTCAGTAAATGTGTGTGTGTGTGTGTGTGTGTGTGTATTTAGAATGCCGGATGGGGGGAAAGGTTGGGTGGGGGTGCCTGAGTTTTGTCCTGCCTAGGGCAGCACAAGACCAGGATACACCACTGCACCTTAGGGGTGCCAGCCTATGACATCACCCGATGTCAATAGAGGGCTAAAACTCCTCCTTCGTGCTTGCCACAGAACGGTTCTGCAACAACTAAATCCAGAGGTGTTTTCCAAAGGGATATTTATTGGCATGTACATTTAAAAGGAAATAAAGTGCACCAAATGCTAAAAAAACGGGTTTTATGCAAGTACTCATCTGAGTACTTGCACATGGACCAGTGCATGTAAAACAATGACAATTATTAAAATAACATTCACAGCCTAGACCCCATTTCCCACAGTCCCCTTAATAAGGCTATCCCCAAGAACTGCCTGATTTGTTGCAACTCTATTTCCATATGATCCTCAAAAGTTCTTACTGTACTGCTAGTCCTGTGCACTTCATAAAATGTTTGGCCGGGCCTTCATGCTATGAACCTCCCCTTTCACCTTATACCAGAAGTCCTGCACTGAGGCTGCGACCTGGTGTATGCATTGTGTCATAAGGTATCTGTACGTGATCAATGAATATTAAGTGAAAACCTCCCCAAACAAACATAGCACATAGCCCACACATTTCATACAAAAGAAAATGGTTTTATTGGTTGTTAGAACTGTTGGATTCATTATTTTAATTATGGTCATTTATATATTGCCAAGATCCCTCAATTGATAAGGAACTATAGTATTGATGAGGTTAAATTTAAATGTGTCCAAAATAATGAAAGCACCAAATATAGCACTATCAGGGATAGTTATCTATGAAGCCAGACATGGTGACATACCTTGCAGAGAGCAGGCTATGTATACAGAAAGTCAGTTGGAAAATTGGAGTAAGTCATATATCACATGCTGTCTCCTTCTTTATCTTTGCGCAAATGAATAGGACTCGAAGTTCCCCTGCCATCGATCCCAACCATTCATATGCTCACAGTCTCTGTCCTTTTTATCATCTATATGACATTATTAGGGTAAGGAGAGTGAGAATTGTTTTGAATTCATAGTGAAATTCAGATTTAAAGCCAAACAAACCAAACTGTAAAAATCTCCCCAGTCGCCAATGCTTTTATTTCTTCTACATTGGTATTAAATTTGAAATTCAGTTTGAATTCCTGATAATTCTCACTTTAGTAAATATCCTGTGTGCATTCTAAAATAAAGTTAACGTAAAATTTGACTTTTTTTCATCAGTCCAGAATCTGCCTATTGGCAAAGTCAAAAATGAAGTTGAATAACTGTAACCCATTACATATATTCCCATTTATCATTGTCTCAAGTTGAAAGGTGGTAAAAAGGTGGTCAATACTCCGATACCTGCTGATGCTCCACACGTGGTAGAGGTGTGAGGGTCTTCCCAAGTCAACATTAGTATTGAGGCTTGTCTAGTCAACTAACTCTATTCTGAGCGGTGCATCAGAGCAGATACAGTAATGAGGAAACCATTCAGGTTCACACCATTAGTTTATCACTACATGGACTTGGTGGTAAGTCAGTGGTTCTCTTATGCTTTTTATTTCATTTTATTGATTTCATTTTAGTTTTAAAATAGTAGCTTGTTTCTCTCTTCATGTTGAATGATGAATAAAAGGTGGTATAGAAGCAATGTTTGCTTTGCACACATGTACAGGGATCTCATTCCATTTGATCCCAAGAGACACACATCACCAATTATTATTTTTTTTTTTTTTAATTATTGTAATCGCTCAGTTTCATTATTGCACCTTAGGTGCAATTACTTGTCTCTTTAAAAGCATGATAGAAAAAATACAAGGAGATACATCTTAATATTCAAAGTTCGCTGGTAGTCTGCTTCTTAAATGAATAACAACAAGATTATGGGACATTCTCATGCATTTTACAATGAAGAATTCTTCTAATAATATGCCTATAGCAGAATAATACATGCCAACGTAAAATGAATTCCACATTCCCTGTTGCCAACGCGCTTTGCCAGAACTCATTCTATACAATAGGCTATAATTATTATCACTTGGATGATCAAAGATTGGTTTTGTTTGTTTTAATTTAATCCAAATCGAAAACTCCAACTAAGCTGGTCATTTGCCATAATTTATTATTGCTTTTTTTCTCACCAGCAGGTTCTTTATATTTCAAACTGTCAAATGTTCTTTTTCCTGTAGCTTGTGTCTGCCATTGTTCATCTGTTGCACAGAACAGTTGCACTCCTGGTACCTTTTGTGCCTGGACTGATGTTGCAGCTGCGCTTTGATTATATGTTTTGTATTTCTTACATCTTTTGCCAATCTACGCTGAATAGTACACATTTAAAAAAGGGGCAGTGTTACCTTCTCAAACAGTCAACAATGTAACTGATCAGTGAAGGATTGATGCAAGGTGCCATGCTGTAGGTCTTGCAGAGATCCCTCTGATCAGAAACCACAAATAAACCGGTCCCCAGCTGTTGCTACCATAAAACCTTTTTAGTGATTGCTTTTCCCTTTTGTATTTCCATGTTGGAGAATCATTTGCATCGAAACAGTTTGATGATTAATGGGTTTTTATATATTTGCATCTAAATTGAAAAGTTCTCTTTTTTTGCAAATTATCACATAAATGTTTTCAAAGCATAAAACGCCAATAATTAGCCATTCGATACACAGAGAACCAACATAGCTTTTGTTTGGTGATACATGCGCCTACAACATTTATATATTGTTTTTCGGCT